>NW_026642489.1:0-600000 GCF_028554395.1 Pezoporus wallicus | reverse complement strand
TTAAATGGTAAACATTACAAAAGAAAGATCTGAGCCTTAATTACATAATTTGCAAATTTTTGTACTACAACAAAATACCCAGGAAGACTTTTCCAGAATCCATTGTTTTCTTCCTATCAATACATTCCCTTCATTCAGGAAAATTCTGAAAGTGGAAAGCTTTCTCACACCCTTTCAGTCAGAACTTACTAGTGCCATCTCAAGATTACTTTGAAGAATGTTTTCCATATAAAGGATATTAATTTTAAATTCAGTTTATGATTTACAGCTTAGTCTTCAAAATATGAACTTTCATAGGACACTAATTTTTAAGTAAATCTAGTATTTAAAAATAACAGAAGGAATAAGGATATGCATGTGCTTTTTCAGTGGAAGGTAAAGCTCCCCTCGCTCGTCGTTCACAACTCATCATCACTTCTCAGTACATACATAAGGAGCCACTGATTCCACACAAAATGTATAAGCTAAATAATCTACCCTGCCACATGTGCAAGAGTCTGCTTGTCCATATCCACAACTCTTCACCCGTATTTCTTCCAACACCAACTCTTTCAACTCTGTGTAAGTATTGGTCTTAGAGCTTAAGATACTATATTGAAAAGAAATATTCTTCTGGAACAACTAAGTAGCATCTGAATATTCATACCTGAGAGAACAGGCTGAGGGACTCTGTTGAAACTCATATACATAGTATATCTGAAAACTGCATATGCAGACAAAGTTATCAAGGATAAGTCTTAACTCAGTAAGCTCATAGAAGATAGCACATAGGCACACACAAAACAAGCAAACAAAAAAACCCCACTACAATATAATGTAGCCACCATCATGGAAGCTACCAGTGCCTACCATAAATCCAATGCAGAGCCTTTCTCTCCCATGACAAAGGAAATTAGGAAAGGTTTTCTTCAACTGTAAGTTTCATTACAGTCAAGTGAACAGGAAAGAAACAATTCAGATTGGCATTAGGAAAGAGGGGGTTACTTTTTAGGTATCCATTTATTTAATTCAGCTACAGAACAAATATTTCTCTGAACTATTGCACCTTTTTTATGCATTGGGATAGGTCTTACTCAAAACCTTTTCTGCTTTGAACACACTGTGTGGCTTTCTGCAGTCATGAACACATTGAAATTATGTAAACAAAGGTCAGAGTTCCTCTGTAAAAGTGATACACAAGCCTAGTGACTATACTCTAAGTAAATATATGGCTTAGTTTTTCCATGATCCTTATTGAGAGGCAATTCTCTGAAAAATCTGCTGAAAAGGATCTTTGATTTGTAAAAGAAAACAATCAGGCTAAAGGAACAACTTTCTGTTACCTTAATGCAAGTAACTAAATGAATTTAGATCCATATATGCATACCTAAAATGTGCATATACATACATATATGACATTGTATGCATTGGTAATCATCATCATCATGCAAAAATCGTATTCCCTGAAGTATTTTGAAGAAAGGTGCATTGAGGCTACTGTTCTTTATTTTTCATTTTTCAAGATAAGAAGTCATGCAGTACGTTACATTTTCTGCTGGAGTGAACACATTTTATCCTAGTATTCTTAGCACAATGACTCCTTACAAAATACTAACTTCTTGGTGGTTTAATAAAATATGATATAGTGGCTGCAAATAGCCTTTATATTGGAAATACATGAAACCAAATTGATTCATCTTTCACACTTCTTGTTTAATAATCCTTCTTTATTATGTTACTCAGCTCGTTGCAAAACAGTTCTCTAATTTGCACTATTTCCTTCTTCAGTATTTGTGCAATAGATCTAGAATCTTCTGTTTTGTTTACTCACTGAGAACTCCCAATTCTGCACAATATGAGTTTAATATCAAAGTTAAAATCTTCTAACTTATTCTGAGATAATCTTGTCTTGTTCATACTTTTGATGTTAGAGTGACAAATGTCCCTTGATCTGAAAGAACCTCTTTGAACAAGTAGATTCTCCTCTCCTCCTGAGCTTGGCAATATTCAAAAAACTGCCTAGAGGTGACTGGTCTGTAGAAAACAAGTTACCCAAGAACTTGCAGCCTTCAGTTATGATGAATCAGATACATATTTTTTAAAAGGTACTCTGCTTGCTAATGACCCAAGAATAGAAAAAAAAATCTTGAGTCATGGTTTGGCATTGTACAGCATGCTAGCAGCCTAAAAGCCTCTCTACCAGCCTGCTTGCACTAAATTTTCTTATTAACTTTTACAGTCAAAGAAGCTTTATTGACCTTGCATTACTGTAGATTTAGAATGATACTTTCCACTATCATATAGGCATCTGAAACTTTTTTAAAATCAAATGGGTTAAAATGCCTTTTATCCATGCAGAAGAGAAAACCCAGTGTGAAATCAACAGAATTCCCTTTGATTTCTGTGGGCTCTGACTTCTAATTTCTGATTATGGACTTCTAGTCAATATCCTGTGAGGTATATTTGAATAAAATTTAAATTGAAAAAATCATTGCAAGTTTATATATGCCAGTTATTTTCTAGTTGTTTTTTTTTTCAAAATATGATAGTCAGCCAATTACTTACCAACTGCAGCTCTAAGAAGTCAGCTTCACATTATAGTTACAAATATTTCAGTAGAAGTATAGTCAGATTTTCTAACTTTCATGTCTGACAGTAGCTGGATGCCTAGCCCTCATAAGACCTTTGAAAGAACGTTATTTCAATACTAGTAGCTGGTGCAACCCAGAGGTAAAAGAACTGTTGAAAGCTTTTGAAATAAGTAATGGAATATTTTTATCTGTACCACATTCTTTTAAAACCAAAATTACTTGGTCTTCTGTTCCAAAGATGGAGAGTAGAAAAATACATACATACACATGCTGTATGAATTTGCAATGTACTTCTGATGTTCTTTTTTAAATTGCAACCTAAGATGTTCACAATTCCAGATGAACTGCTAATTTTAGATTAGTCTGTCAGTAGTTTAAAAAGTTCACTGTTAGCATGCAAAAGTACAGATATGCTAATATACTATAAATCCTTTAAAGGTAAAAGAAAAGAAGGGAACAATAATCAGAGTGTGCTGTAATCAATAATGAAAACAAGCAAAATGACAATTTATTTATGTTTACATTCATTTTTTTCAGTGTTAAAATTCACTATTCTTAGCAATTTTCAGTAAGTCTGAACAGGAAAACATGAAATACTGAAAGTTCTGTGTAAACTGATCTGCCTTCCTTTTGGCTATGAATACTGCATTGATACTTAACATTACTGTCTGTGGTGGTGTGCTCCCCCTCCTTTTCTTTTTGAGCAATAGCCACCAGTGGTAGTCACAGTGGCTGCATCTGGCTTAAGCTGGTTTCTGGGAAGACAGATAACGCAATATCTAAGACAACCTAACACAGATAACCTAATACCTAAATCTTGCCTAACAGCTGATGGCTATTTGATCATGCCCCAACTTTTTGCTATGTAAATATGACTGTAAGTCAATCATCTTACTCCATAAATAATGGACAACCCAAGGGCCATTGAGCTCTCCTGCAAGAGTGGGTGCTGAATGCCCCTCTTGAGTAGCGACGCCTCTCCCAGTTAGTCCTGGGGTCCGAGAGAATCCTTATTGCATCAGATACTTTGTAAGTGAATTGGGAATAAGCACAGTGATATTTTGAAATCTTAGTGAAGTGATAGTAAAGGCTGACTGCACATATAATCCTTTAGATATAAACTGTTGACCAAGTCTGGGACTAAGTCTGGATACAGCTGCACCTAAACTCCCATCAGAAATAAGTTTAGAAAGTAAGGGGAGCCTTTCTTAACCTCATGACTCAATGGCAGGGTGTCCCTAACAGTTTTTTCTGACACTGTCCTCTACGCAGTGAATACTCCAGTGCACCTTGCACTTGAACCTTGATAAACCACTGTCACATTTCCTATCAAACTTTGTTAAATTTCTGTTTTATAACAATAATAATATTGTTGCTTTTCTCTTACGAGTGAAGTGCGTCACCCCATCAGCAACAGTGTCCTGTTAACACAAATGAGTTTCTACATGCTAGCTACGTCTAAGCCTATTCGTGATAATGCGTGCCTGTGCATAACCTAATTGTACATTGCAAGCTGCTGCTGTTTCGCAGAAATCCAGCTGAACTGGATTTTATTGGACAACTTGGAAAAACACTTGAGTAAACTCTGCAGCAGTCAATCAAGTTTGGAATATCACTAGATTGCAAATAGCCATAGTATTCAATTAGTATCTTTGGAGGAGATTATATACATACTCAGTAAAATTCACAGACCAAATGTAAGGCTAATACACTAATGAATTAATATTTAAGATCTGCTTTGAAGATTTTTTGTCTTCTTTCTGATAACGCATATCCTTTAGAGAGGCACAGATCTGCGTTCTAAAGTCCATCTTGAATATGTAATACAGGAACTGAAGCGAGTGAGTGCACAGGTCAAAGAACACTCTGGATCTGTGAAGTCATAGGTCATCGGTAGTGCCCAAAAGACTAGTAGATCTCAACAGCTGGAAGCATGCCACTCACCACACTGACTTCCCAATACAGGATTGATGCAAGCTAATTATCAATCTTAAAGTTCTTTAGTTCAGTCCAAGTTCATCGACCTATTGTCTCTTTTTTAATGGGTGGATGCTTCAGGGACAATTTTTCTTGTCTACCTTAAGATGACAGTCTTTGGAACGCATTACTCTAGAAGTCCTTTTAACTCATTGAGTTGTCTAGAGGTTAGCTAAGACTTGGAGAAGCTGCTTTTAGGCATCTGCAATGGCTGAGATAAACCCTGTCCTAAACCCTATTCTGAGGTTAGCAGCTAACAGAGTATACCGGATCTGGGATCTGGCTGAGATGGAGTTGATTTTCTTCACAGCAGGCTGTATTTTAGATTTGTGGCTGAAGCAGTGTTGATAAGAGACCAGTGTTTGGCTATTGCTGAGCAGTACTTTTACAGTGTAAAGGCTTCCTGTTTTTCCACCCCTGCCCTGCCATATGTAGGCTGAGCGTGGGCAAGAAGCTGAGAAGGGCCATAACCAAGACAGCTGAACCAAACTGACCAAAGGGCTATTCCATGTCATGTAGTGTGATGCTCCGTAATAAAACTGAAGGGACGAGCATTCTGGGGCAAGGGGCTGCTGCTCAGAGACAGGATGGGCATTTGTCTATACATGTGAGGTGATAAGTGATTGTCCTCTCATTTGGGGGATTTTTTTGTTGTGGTTTGGTTTGGGTTTTTTTCCTCCTCTTTCCTTCATTTATTGAACTATCTCTGCCTTGACCTATGACTTTTTTTTATTAATATTTGGGGTTTTTTGTTTGTTTGTTTCTTGCTTGCTTTTGCACTTTCTGTTCTCTTCCCCATCCCACTGTGGGTGGGGAGTGAGCAAGCAGCTGTGTGGTACTCAACTGCCTACAGGGTTAACCCACAACACAGAGGTACAATAAAGTTCCCAATCATCTCTAAATTCAGAAGGTCTGCGTTCCTGTTTTACACAATATCTGAGTAATCATGTTTTTCAGGAAATGGTAGAACTGGAAAATAAATTTTCCTTGTTTCACCTTTATCTACTTCTGAAAAGTCTGTAGGTAAAGTCACCCTTCTCTGGTGCAGTTACTGAATGAAAAAGACTGCAAGAGGATTGGGCTCTAATGGGAGGCACACAGCTGTAAAAATTCTGAATGTAACTGTCTACAGACATAAGTAAGGAAAGGTGCAACAGATCTGTGCTCTCTTGCCCACCCTGAAATACTCTTATTTCATAAAAAAAGCACAAAAAGGAAAATAATGTATGAAGGAGGCCAGTATTATTCACTTAATCCTTGCATCTAAATCCTCAGGTGCTCTTATGAGCAGCTACCTCCTTGAGTATATTTCTTGGCTTTCCACATTGCCACGTAACCATACTCCTTGTTCCTATTCTTACTGTTACCACAGAGCAAATAAAACTCATTAAATAAATTAAATCTACCAGATTTAGGACCCACTTCAACCTTTCTGTCAAAGTGTGAAGAACACACAAACCTACCTCTGCCAATGATTTCATTTTTGGCCTCTATTCTGAAATAGATATTTATTTTTGGAAAATGACTTTGTCATGGTTTAAGCCCAGCTGGCAACCCAGAACCACGCAGCCGCTCTCTCACTCTCCCCCTTCCTCCCCTTGCTGCTTGAGGGATGGGGAAGATAATTGAAAGAATGTAACTCCCACAGGTTGAGATAAGAACAGTCCAGTAACTAAGGTATAACACAAACCCACTACTGCTACCACCAATAATAATGATAAGGGAAATAACAAGGGAAGAGAATACAACTGCTCACCACCCACCGACTGATACCCAGCCCGACCTGAGCAGTGATCTAGCCCTTCCAGGTAACTGCCCCTAGTTTATATAGTGGGCATGACATGCTGTGGTATGGAATACCTCTTTGGTCAGTTTGGGTCAGGTGTCCTGTCTCTGCTTCCTCCCAGCTTCCCCTCCTCCCTGGCAGAGCATGAGACTCAGTCCTTGGCCAGACTAAACATGACTTAGCAACAACTAAAAACATCAGTGTTATTAGCATTGTTCCCAGGCTGAAAGTCAAAACCACAGCACTGCACCAGCTACTAAGAAGGAGAAAAATGACTGCTACTGCTGAACCCAGGACAAACTTTTAAAAATGCAAGGGTTGTGTTAGTCACTATAGAAATAAGCACATTAGATAGGGTAAAAATTATACAAATTTCTGAAATAAAAAAATATTGTTTTGAATGTTTCCAGAAGATTTCAGTCTATTAAAGGAAGTGCATAGTTATATCTAAGCCCATTTTGCATTACACAGAAAGAATGTTAGATTTGTATGCCTCAGGTGCATAAAATGTGTTGAAAAACATTTAAAGGTGTTTTTTGATCAGTTCAGCATGCTGTACCCATAGCTCAGCTTGCAATTTTGGTGGCACAATGTTGGCTCTAACATCAGGTTAAGTTCTGTTTTATTTCGAAAATCAGAACAGACATATCACTTTTTTAGTACTATATTTTTTTATTTTTTATTTAGGTAGATATGGGCTCCTGCTTTGCTTTTATGCAGACAGATAGTGCAGAGCAAATGAAACTTTGAGTTCACCTTTGAGGTGAGAGTAAGAATTTTTTTCGCGTGTAACAGAGTTCATCTTATCTTGAAGTGTCCTTTGTGGTTCAGATCTTGTGAACCTGGTTTCTCATATGGACCAAGGACATTAGTACAGCAAAACCAGACATTTCCTCCTCTGTAAAGGGAAGAAAATTCTCTTTAGAATGAAGAAAAAAAATCCAATTTTGTATCCTCAGGGGTAAGGGATAAGGGCAGGAGTGGGAATATTTCCAGTAAAAAGAAAATCAGAAAGGGGGTCAGGAAGACTGAACTTTCTTTCTTTCTGCTGTTGCAGAATAGGGTGAAGTAGTTACTGTACTGAGTCCACCTCACCAGCTATGGTCACATCATTGCACACCCTTACCTTTTCTCACTGACAGTGATAGATACAATAAACAGGAATATATACATTATTTTTGCTTTCAAAAATCTGTTGCCCACACTACTTGCTATGTACCTTGCCCATATATAGAGCCTTTTATGAACACTTAATCTTTGCAATTAAATTAGTTTCATTTTCAAGTGGGATTGTATAGATAAGAGCAGCTTTGTTTAGAATCGAAAGTGAGAGCAGCTTCTGAATTCAT
Organism: Pezoporus wallicus; assembly: GCF_028554395.1. Taxonomy (NCBI): domain Eukaryota; kingdom Metazoa; phylum Chordata; class Aves; order Psittaciformes; family Psittacidae; genus Pezoporus; species Pezoporus wallicus. Next base: position 592,318 of record NW_026642489.1, on the reverse strand, counting down.
TTTCTGGCTTTGTTTTTTTCCTAAATCTTTACCTGTCTTTAAGATTTAACTACAACTGACCATCTACTGGCAACTGCACAAAGCCATACGGATTTCACTGAGTCAGACCATGAGCAGGTGTGAGCTTCACTGTAGGATAGCTACTGAGTCAGCAGTAGGGACTGGTATTCTGGATGACATCAGGGATGGATTTTTTTTATCAAAATCACCTACAGCATGGTGGTCACCATCTCAGTCCAATTAATATCAAAGAATGTGGGTGGTGAATTTATAAAAACTGCTGTTCAATGTCCAGTGTAACTTGACTGAATAAATATAAATTATTTCTTCCCTCAGTTTTCAGGTTGTAGTTGTTTGGGTTTTTTTAACAATAATATAAAGACTTTCCGAAAGAATATTTTTTGGTTTAGAGTACCTTTATTGCATGCTACCTATATTTAAATACCTGAAAACATAGCATATATCACATATATATCTAAAATGGCACATTAAAATAATATAGTTCATAGTCAACAAGCCATGTGATGTTAACTTACAGAAATCCCAATAAATTAAGAAGCTCATTTAATGACAATTATGATAATTTATGTTCATTTAAGAAGTATTAGTTTTCAATTTTACAGGCCTCTAGAGTCATCTTAGACTCATTCCTATAGTTGTGAGTGGTCTGGGGTAACACAGACAGTGATCTCGCAGATGATAATAATAAGCTAACCCAGTTTTGAAAGATGATAGAATTTTAAGAAAAAATGTATGCTCTGAATGCTACTTTAATTGGTATTTCCTGTTCTAGTCTGTCATGGTTTAACCCCAGTAAACAATTAAGCACCACACAGCTCTCAGTGGGATGTGGGGGGAAAGAATTGCATGAGTAAAAGTGTGAAAAACTGTGGCTTGAGATAAGAACAGTTTAATAACGGAAATAATAATGAGTACTAATAATAATTTGAAATAAAAAAAGAAAATAACAAAGAGAAATTAAACCCATGAAAGACAAATGATCAAACAAGATGATATTAAGGTCCTTCCCAACCCTAACTATTCTATGCACCACTGACTGACGCCCAACTAGTCCCTGAGCAGCGGCCCCCCCAGCCAACTTTCCCTCCAGCTTTGTATGCTGAGCATGGCACCATATGGTATGGAATATCCTTTTGGCCAGTTGGGGTCAGCTGTTCCAGCTGTGTCTGCTCCCAACTTCTTGTCCACCTCCATCCTACTCACTGGTGGGATGGAGTAAGAAGCAGAAAAGGTCTTGACTCTGTGTAAGCACTGCTCAGCAATAATGAAAACATACCTGTATGATCAGCACTGTTCCCAGCACAAATCCAAAACATAGTCCCATACTTGCTACTGTAAAAAAAATTAACTCTATCCCAGCCAAAACCAGCACAGTCTACAAAACAGATAATCAAAGTTGCTGGCATATTAATTCATATTCTTTAAAAATCTCCTTGCAATTCCGTGACATTTAGTATATCATTTTGAAAATACACTTTATTATCAAAGCTTTTTCGAATAAAATATTTCTCATTAGGTGGGTGTCAGTTTAGAAGTACTGGACACATTCAGTGAACTGCTAGCTAAAATATGGACCAAACCATGAATTCATACAGAACCTAGTCTGAAGATCGCAGTTCTTCTGCTGTGAAAATTGATCAAATTGATTCAGTTCTCAATGTAATTATCATTCTAAAATACTGAAGCAAAATTATATTGTTTAGTGTATCTAAAACACAAAAACAAGCAAGCAGTGAAGATCAAGGGTCTGATGCCAGTACACTGATACATCAAAGTATTGACCATCTTCCACAGCCATTCAGCATGAGCTCATACATTCCTCAAGTAATCACTAATCTCAAGATCTAACAGATATTTATTAAAAAGCATTACACTTGTGTAGTAAAACATCATAATTACAATCAGTCAATCTCTATTTTCTTGGTGAATGTAAGTACAAAAATATACAGTGTATTTTTATCATCCTTGCAATGTTTCCAAACTTCTACAGTAACTGTTTCTATGTTTCAGTTTCAGTTAACTTTTTCATTATTTTGACACTGTCAGCATTATGCTGTCTTTTAAATTTTCTCTAAATATGAATTAGATTTCATGGTGTTTAACTGCATGTCTTATTTTAATTGCGGAAGTATGAACTGCTCAAAAGCTTGAATGTTAATGCATTCATTTATTATTTATATAAATAACAAATATGTTAGTGTAAATGACCATAAATGTCTGAATTTGAGCTTTAGAACAGCAGAGCAATATAATGAAACATGGGTAATTAAAAATTAGATCTAAATATAGACTTTTATATACATGGGTATTTCCATATGATTGTAAAAATAAGGTGTGTGTTGGCTATGTGTTATCTTCTTGTCCAGTTGTGTGTCATTTTTTCCTAGGTGATTTTGATTATGATTCCAGTGCTGAAAGTCAACAAATATGTTAGTGTAAATGACCATAAATGTCTGAATTTGAGCTTTAGAACAGCAGAGCAATATAATGAAACATGGGTAATTAAAAATTAGATCTAAATATAGACTTTTATATACATGGGTATTTCCATATGATTGTAAAAATAAGGTGTGTGTTGGCTATGTGTTATCTTCTTGTCCAGTTGTGTGTCATTTTTTCCTAGGTGATTTTGATTATGATTCCAGTGCTGAAAGTCCAATAAGGCTAACACCAAAGTAAAGAGGAAAATACCTATTAATTTCTACCAAAGCTTTGGCTGACCCTACACAGCTATGTGAAATAACATCAATTTGTCAGGATTCTTTGAATAGTTAGTATTATAAAAACAAGTGATTAACCACTTGGTATTAGCTAATATGCTACCATTAAACATGCTCACATCTTTCCCAGGACTAACTTAAAATTTTAATTTCATTTGCATCCTTAGTTCTGTAAAACTTGACCTACCAACAAAGGAAAATAAAACTATACAATGCTGATACCCAAAGTTCTGAACAGTATTAAGAGACAGAGCAGGTGAAACTTATTTTCTTCATCCAGTGTAATGCATTTCTACTCATTACCCTGCATCATAAAGGTAACATATAGAGGAGCAGTATTTAAGTACAGATAATAGAATCATAGAATGTTCAGGGTTGGAAAGGACCTTAAAACCATCTAGTCCCAACCCCCCTGCCATGGGCGGGGATGTCTCACACTAGACCACGTCACCCAAGGCTCTGTCCAACCTGGCCTTTAACACCGACAGGGATGGAGCATTTACCACTTCTTTGGGCAACCTGTTCCAGTGCCTCACCACCCTCGCAGTAAAGAACTTCTTTCTTATCTCTAACTTGAACTTTCCTGTTTAAGTTTAAACCCTTTACCCCTTGTTCTCTTGCTACAGTCCCTGATGAAGAGTACCTCCCCAGCATTCTTGTAGGCCCCCTTCAGATACTGGAAGGCTGCTATGAGGTCTCCATGCAGCCTTCTCCAGGATGAACAGCCCCAACTTTCTCAGCCTGTCTTCAAATGGGAGGTGCTCCAGTCCCCTGATCATCCTCGTGGCCCTTCTCTGGACTTGTTCCAACAGTTCCATGTCCTTTTTCTGTTGAGGACACCAGAACTGCACACAATACTCCAAGTGAGGTCTCACGAAAGCAGAGTAGAGGGGCAGGATCACCTCCTTCAGCCTGCTGGTCATGCTCCTTTTGATGCAAGCCAGGATATGGTTGGCTTTCTGGGCTGCGAGCTTACACTGCCAGCTCATGTTCAGTTACTCGTCAACCAACACCTCCAAGTCCTTCTGGGAAGAGCTGCTCTGAATCACTTATCCACTGAACCTGTAGCTCTGCTGGTACATTCACATTTGTATCTCACTGATAAATTCTTCAAAAATTTGTTCATTAGTAAAGCAAACACTCATTAGTCTATACAAGGCTGCTGGCAGAAAATCAGCATGAAGTTGCTGGATCTAAAGTACAGTATGGTTTACTTCAGAATCAGGTGGACTGAAGTTGTTTCATGGCTGTGACCATGAATTCATATTACAGACTACCGCTTAGGAAGTGAAGAATGGGGATTGATAAGGACTATAGTAATAATACTGCTTTCTTCTTTCCCAGTTTAAATGAAAACAACCATGTTAGAATAAATTTTGCCCCATATTTTACAAATCACCATAGCAAATATCATCACTTGTACTTCATAATCTTTAATTTCTTTGTAGCTGAATAAGAATTTACATCAGGAAGATGATTCAACAGGAATACAAAAAAAAATCATAATAAGAAATATAACGATTTTTTTAAAACTGTGGTACTAATTATATCTCCTCTTATTTAATACATATATACGTTGATAAAATATGATCAAACTATTATGACTCGTTTATAAATATTTGTCTTAGGTGTTGGAAGGGTGGGAATTGAACAGATTTTTACATTCTCTATTCATTCTGAATATTTAATATAGTATATTTGAAAACCTTACAGTGCCCTTGTCGTCTTTGAACTAAGTATTTGTTAAAAGTTTCAAAATCTTCCTTGTGCAAAATAGGATACATAGATTGAAATAAAGAGTGAATTTACAACGAAGACAGAGAAGACTGCTTTAGATCTATAGTTCAATACCACCCTCTCCTGGCAGCAAGCCTGAACAAAAATACCATCAATAGACAGTTTTAAAAATTGCACAAGTCTTTTTTGCATTATTTTTAAAATATGAACATCACCTGTAGTAATTCAAACAATATGCTCATGTTACTGGAGAAGAAGAAAATTAAAATCTTCTTTGTTTTTTTCTTGTGACGACGGTAATCCACCAAAGTTAAACCTCCTAGTACATATTTGCTGTGAATTTAAACAACTCTATTTTAGATTCATTTAAAGGTCTGTACAAATTTGACCAGCCTTCAGGCAGTTCCCAAACCGTGTTTAGTTAGCACTATTATGTTTAACCACTTACAAAATTGTTATTTTTTCCCCTCTGTTGGTTAATCTAGGGTACAAAAATGTTAGGAAAAAGGTATCCTCAGAGAAAAGATCAGTAATTCATTTAAGTTCAAATATAATATGAAAATGTGAATAAAATACTGCTCGAAATTCTAGGGAGAGTAGCAAGAAACATATTTATCTTACCAACTTGTTTATATATTGATGAGGAATAACTTTCCCTTTTCTCTACTTACCTTGTAAGCTGTTTGCAATAACTTCTTATGCACTTACATGTTTCCTATCAGAGTTTCCAATACTGACTGTCTCTGGCAAAATTTCAATAGCTAAAATGAAATGCAACTGTAAAAGCAGTAAAATCTATCCAGTCATTACAAGCCTAGGAGAAGAGATGTTGTAAAGGTCATCTGGAATCAATTTCTGTTAACATCTCAATTTTTAGTGATTCCAAAAATAGTAATCATGTGAATGTATAAATTGAAAATAGATGACCCCTGATATGAACAGCAAGGCTAAATTTGTTTTCAGGGCTCAACATCTTTTTCGCAGCAGTCAAATGACAAGCCTTTGACAGATTTTGAACTTGCTATCAACATCAGATATTTCATGAAATAATGTATCTGTTAAAATACATATACATATCTATATGCAACTGTCTAGTACAGTTTATGTTTTCACAATTTAGCCCTATTGAATTACTAACTTGTCAAAAAAAAGGGAAAAAAAGGCACTTCTACAAGGAACTAGGCTTCAGGTATTTAAAAAGCTATCCATCTCTGCCCCCTCGTGGTCAAGTCTGCTCTCAGCCACGTCTTGAAAGGAGGAAAAAAGACCCCGACATAACACAGCTTGAGAAATAAAATCCTTATTGATTTTAGCTTATTTTGTTAGTAATAGGTGAAATTGTGCGTTGAAACAATAGTACAAAGATAAAAGATGATTATATTTGAAAATCTGTTAATCAGTAGAGGGTTTCTTTTGTATTAAGAACAAGTTGAAATTCTGCTATTGTGTATCTTAGTTCCTTTATAACTAAATATTACAATGGTAGCTATAATGATAAGCAATTAACATAGCCATATATGGGGAAGTGTATATGGGTGGTTTTAGGGGAGTATTGTGAAACTCTACCAAAGCAGAACTCACGAAAGTACCAGGAGTAGTCAAGTGAAAATAAGAGAATGCTGGCGTCCACATAATGGTTGGAACATGTCTAAGGAACAAAAAGTGAACAGGACAAGCTGAGGAAGACTTCTTACTTCATCCGAGGAAGACTCCTTACTTCATCAAGACGACCACCAGAGGGGGGCTGCACAAGCGCAAAAGAGGCTGATGTCGTAATAGACTGATGTGGCAATTTTTGATGCATATGTATTAGTCAGTGACGTAATCTGTGTTGAATATGTATTAGCTACAAAATTGTTAGTGTATAAATTGCGAGCGCGATGTGACGGGTTTGAAGCCAGATTTGGGCGCGTGCCCCTGGTTTCCCAGCACTGCAATAAAACACCTCATATAACCATTCCGGTGGTTATGTGTCAGTTCTTACGCTAACAATTTCATCTTAACTTACAAAATTCAGTTAACTATTCCGTAGGAATTGTTCTTGTGCAAAATATTTCTAGATACAGGCTTTCCAAATAAAAACAAACAAAAACCTCACCAAAATTAAACCTTTATATGCTTCCAAATAAGGGTTATTTTTCATGTCCAGTATCATAGCACTCCAGGTTCACTGAATCGCTTTAAGGGATTTTTCAGGTTTGAAGCACTGCAGGATGGGAGATCATACTGTTAGCGTGGGAACAAACACATAACCACCAGAATGGTTATATGAGGTGCTTTATTCCAGCGCTGGGAAACCAGGGGTACGCACCCAAATCTGGTTCCAACCTCGTCACATCACGTTCGCAATTTATACACATTTAGCACGGATTACAACATTAGCTAATGCATATGCATTAAGGATTGCCACATCAGGAGTGTTAGGACATCAGTCTCTTCTATGCTTGTGCAGCCCCCTCTGGTGGTCGTCTGGTGGTCGTTCCGGTGAAGTAAGAAGTCTTACTGAGGACCTTTTACTTACTTGGATATATCCCAACACTTGTGTGGATGCTAGCATTTTCTTATCAGCCTCTGGTATGCTCTTCTGGCTACCTTATGCATAGGTTCTACTTGGGTATAGTCTCCAGTACATGCCTTTCTAATCCACCCATACGCATAGGTTCTACTTGGGTATAGTCTCCAGTACCTGCCTTTCTAAATCCACCCATACCCATAGGTTTTTGCTACTAGGACTATCATTGCAACACTGGTTACAGAACAGCCATGATACAAAATTGCAAAGTTACAACATTTTCTAATATACAAAACCCCAATACAAAACCCCACTATTGATTTATAAATTTCTCAAACATAATCATTTCTACTATTTTATAGAATTGTTTTATCATAAAGGCTTTGTCCTTTTCCAACATTTCCCCCCATTGAAAATACTTCACTTAAGTAAGTATTTTCATTCTCTTAGGTAGCTGTTTCCTGATAATTAGGAGGAGGTGTCAGATATTTTGAGTGGTCTCTGGTCACTGCTCCTGTACTACAACTCATTCAGAGATTTTTGCTTGAAATTCCTGTTTGTGGTGGTTTTTTTTTTTCCTTAGAATAAAATCTAGAAAAGAAAAAAAAAATAAAACAACACCAACCCTAAACAAACAAAAAACCCCAAAATCTACAACACTGTACTATGGGTTTTATTATAACAAATATAATAAGTGGGCTTTAAGTTAAGCCTGTATAATACATTCTTTAAAAGAAACTGATTTCAACCTATTAGTTTAACATTAGTGAGATTCTTCTGTACCTCCAGTGTGCTTTCCAGTAAGTTCTTGCTTCTAGGCTTGATATCAATAAAATGAGCCACTTCCTGGCTCCGAAAATATTCTTTCTGGCCATACAAAAGGCCACTGAGACCTGTCTGACAGTTTTTTAATCCCTTCAGCATCTTTGTTTGAGAGGCAGGTGACGTCCTTATCTGCTGTTCATCTGCTAATTCTATCTGCTCCAGACTGCTAACTCTTATTGAACCTTTTCTTCAAGTTCACTTACTCCCAACAACAATTGCCCTAAAAAGGCATCAGCTGAGAAATCTCCTGGGTGTGCAGCACAACAAAGATCTAAATACTGTTCAGATAAAGGTCAAAGTGTAAGAAAGGAGGAATTACTAGGGGCCAGGAGGAACTGCCTAAAACCCAATACAGAAAAAAACAAAAACCAAACCAAACCAAACACCACCCCCCCACCACCACCACCACCCCCCCCAAAAAAAAAAAAAAAAAAAAAGCAAAAAACAAACCCTGATTTTTCAGGCTAAAATCAAACTAGTAGCAAAGGGTTAGCCTGCAGGGACACAACAGGGAAGATTTCCTTTTCATTTATTCTTGTCTTATCTCAGTTTCCTCTACTTTTCAGAGTCACTTGTTCTACCACATATGAATATGCTAACTTTTTAAAAAGTACTTTTTGTCTTTTGAGAGTGATTACCAAAGCAACAACAAAATTTTTTACAGATACCTTTTAAAAGCCTGATCAAGTTAGGTTTGTACATTAACTCTCCTAGCCTTCTGGGTTTTTCTCAGTAGCAGAATAAGCATTGTGTTTCAAACAGTGCTCTTACAGAGTAAATTTGTTCTTCAGGTATGCACATTAGGTCTTTCTCAACTGATGTCAGCAAAAAGGTCCCCATTGTTGAAGACAGGTTACTCATCATCACAGTATCACAGTATGCTAGAGATTGGAAGGGACCTCAAAAGATCATCTAGTCCAATCCACCTGCCAGAGCAGGAACACCTAGATAAGGTTACACAGGAATGTGTCCAGGCGGGTTTTGAATGTCTCCAGGGAAGGAGACTCCACAACCTCCCTGGGCAGCCTGTTCCAGTGTTCTGTCACCCTCACTGAGAAGAAGTTTCTTCTCAAGTTTAAGTGGAACCTCTTGTGTTCCAGTTTGTACCCATTACCCCTTGTCCTATCATTGTTTGTCACTGAGTAGAGCCTGGCTCCATCCTCGTGACACTCCCCCTTTATATATTTATATACACTAATAAGGTCACCCCTCAGTCTCCTCTTCTCCAAACTATAGAGACCCAGCTCCCTCAGTCTTTCCTCATAAGGGAGATGCTCCACTCCCATAATCATCTTTGTTGCCCTGCGCTGGACTCTCTCCAGCAGCTCCCTGTCCTTCTTGAACTGAGGGGCCCAGAACTGGACACAAAATTCCAGATGCGGTCTCACCAGGGCAGAGTAGAGGGGAAGGAGGACCTCTCTCGACCTACTAACCACCCCCCTTCTAAAACACCCCAGGATGACATTGGCCTTCTTGGCCACAAGAGCACGGTGATGGCTCATGGTCATCCTGTCGTCTACTAGGACCCCCAGGTCCCCCTCCCCTACACTGCTCTCTAACAGGTCGTTCCCCAACCTATACTGGAACCTGGGGTTGTTCCTGCCCAGATGCAGGACTCTACACTTTCCCTTGTCATATTTCATCAACTTAAACCCCTACCCAACTCTCCAGCCTGTCCAGGTCTCGCTGGATGGCAGCACAGCCTTCTGGCGTGTCAGCCACTCCTCCCAGCTTAGTGTCATCAGCAAACTTGCTGATAGTACACTCAATTCCCTCATCTAAATCGTTGATGAATATATTAAATAATACTGGTCCCAGTACTGACCCTTGAGGCACTCCACTAGTTACAGGCCTCCAACTAGACTCTGCCCCATAGACTACAACTCTCTGGCTTCTCTCCTTCAGCCAGTTCACAGTCCACCTCACTACCTGATCATCCAGACCACACTTCCTCAGTTTAGCTGTGAGGATGCTGTGGGAGACTGTGTCAAATGCTTTGCTGAAGTCAAGGGAGACCACATCCACCGCTCTGCCATCATCCATCCACTGTGTTATTTTCTCTTAAAAGGCTAAGAGATTGGTCAAGCATGACTTCCTCTTGGTGAAGCCATGTTGACTGCCCCTCATAACCCTCTTATCCTTGATATGCCTTAAGATGGCACCAAGGATAAGGTGTTCCATCACTTTCCCAGGGATGGAGGTGAGGCTGACCGGTCTATAGTTACCCGGGTCCTCCATCTTGCCCTTTTTGAAGACTGGAGTGGCATTTGCTTTCCTCCAGTCCTCAGGCACCTCTCCCGTTCCCCAAGACTTGGTAAAGATGATGGAGAGTGGTCTAGCAATGACTTCCGCCAGTTCCCTCAGCACCCGTGGGTGTATCCCATCTGGACCCATGGATTTATGGATGTCCAGATTGCTCAACTGGTCTCTAACCCATTCCTCATCAACTAAGGCAGTCCGCTCCGTTGACCTGACTTCATCTAAGGTCTCAGGGGTACAGGGCTCTTCAGGACTGCCTGCAGCAGAGTAGACAGAGAGAAAGAAGGCATTCAGTAACTCTGCCATCTCTGTATCTTCTGTCACCAGGGCACCCATCCCGTTCATCAGTGGGCCTACATTGCCTCTGGTGTTAGTTTTATCTGCCATGTATTAGAAAAAGCTCTTTCTGCTGTCCTTGACCCCTCTCACCAGATTTAATTCTAAGGAGGCCTTAGTCATCCTAGCTGCCTTCCTACATCCTCTAGCAGCAGCCTTATATTCCTCCCAAGTGGCCAGCCCCTCCTTCCATGACCTGTAAACTCTCCTCTTCCACTTGAGCATACCCAGCAATTCCCTATTTAGCCACGCAGGTCTCCTGGCCCTCTTCCTTGACTTCCTACGTGTTGGGATGCTCTGATCTTGAGCTCGGAAAAAGCAATCCTTGAATGCCAACCAACTATCTTAGGCCCCTTTACCTTCAAGCAGCCTTGCCCATGGGATTTCCCCTAGCAATTGCTTGAAAAGGCCAAAGTTTTCCCTGCTAAAGTCCAGGGTTGCAATTCTACTTGCTATTCTACTGGTCCTACCACACAAGACCCTGAATTCCACCAGTTCGTGGTCGCTGCAACCAAGGCAGCCCTCAACCCTTACTGCTTCAACCAAATCCTCCTTGTTAGTGAGGATGAGATCCAGCAGCGCTCCTCTCCTGGTAGGCTCATCCACCATTTGCAGGAGGAAGTTATCATCCATACACTGGAGGAACCTCCTGGACTGCGGCTGGGTTGCTGAGTGGTCCTTCCAGCAAACATCAGGGAAGTTAAAATCCCCCACGATGACCACGGCCTGTGACTGTGAGGCCGCCCTCAGCTGCCTGTAGAAGGCCTCATCAACTTCCTCACCCTGATCTGGTGGCCTGTAACAGACACCTACAACAGTATCGCCCCTGCCAGCCTGCCCCTTAATTATCACCCACAGACTCTCAACTTGCTCGTCATCTGTCCCTGGACAGAACTCAGTGCATTGCAGTTGCTCTCGCACATAAGAGCAACCCCACCACCCCGCCTGGCTGGCCTGTCTTTCCTGAAAAGGACATAGCCCTCCATGACTATATTCCAGTCATGTGAGCTGTCCCACCATGTCTCTGTAATTGCCACCAGATCATAGTCTCCTGACTTAACACAGGTTTCTAACTCCTCCTGCTTATTTCCCATGCTGCGTGCATTGGTGTACAGACATTCCAGGGAGCGAGCTGAGCACACCGATTTCACCCTAGGATTATAGGAGGCCTCCCAGTCTTCATCAATTCTGGAGTGCTGCCCCACTGGGGCAAGCCCAGCTACAACCCCATCCCCCTTCGAATCTAGTTTAAAGCTCTCCAAATGAGCCCTGCTAATTTGTGCCCCAGCATCCTTTTGCCTCTGTGAGATAAACCTTTCCCACTTGTCATTGTCCAGACTGGTGGCCTATAAAACCAGCCGTTATCAAAGAATCCAAAGCCCTGCCTGTAGCACCCGTCTCGAAGCCAATCGTTTATGGACTGAATCTTCCCATTCCTTCCCACATCATCAGTGGAAGATGGAAGGAGTGAGGAGAAGATCACTTGAGCCCCAGACTCTTTCACCATCCGCCCCAAGGCCCTATAGTCTTTCTTCATCCCCCTCAGACTGCGGGAAGCAGCTTCCCCCTCACCTGTCTGGAAGATCAGCAGCGGGTAGTAGTCTGTCGGGTGCACCAGGCTGGGGAGCGCCCCGGTGATATCCCTGATCCGGGCTCCAGGCAGACTACACACTTCCCTATGATGAGGGTCAACTCTGCATATCGGGCCCTCTGTTCCTCTCAGAAGGGAATCGCCTACTACAATGACCCTTCTTTCTTTCTTATCAGAGGCAGTCTTAAGGTGCAAAGTCGACCGCCTTTTCCTATGTGTCCTTGTAGGCTGGCCTTGCACCACATCCTCACCTACGTCCTTCAAGATCCAGGGCCTCAAACCTATTACAGAGGGACACCTGGGGAAGCAGGGCAGGAAGGGAGGAGGGTTACCCACAATGCCGAACTGGAACTCACTTCCAACCCTCGTCGTCTTTTTGGTCCCCTACCTCTGCGCAACAGCTACAGGGCAGGGGCTGTCTCGGGCCATCCCCCTCTGTCTGAGAGGGCAGGGGGTCCTTCCCCTTTTGGGGGGTATCTCCCTGGAACCGTTCAGACTGGCACGCCAGGGAGTTACTCCACCAGTCGACCTCCCTTTCACACTCCCTGATGGTCCTCAGTGTCTCAACCTCCTCCTTAAGTCTTGCCACCAGGCTAAGCAGATCTTCTACCTGCTCACACCTCACACAGGTGGAATGCTGTCCTCCCTCCCCCGGCAGCAGCAGGCTCTGGAACTCCCTGCACCCAGAGACCTGAACAGCCACGGTTTGGGACAGGGTCTCTGTCTGAGTTGCTGCAGTCATCTTACTGCAAGCTCTCTTTCTGGAGGCGACCATATTGGTCAGCAGTCTGGGACACCAGCAACAGGGTCAGCAACACGACCTGCTTGTTCCTCCCTGCGCCTGGTGGGCAGCGACACATCGTTGCCCTCTCAGAAGCTCTTTCAAGGCAAGGGGCAGGGGAGTGGTGACCGTCACCGTGGGAACGCCCCCCGCCACGTCAGCCGCTCTCTTGCAAGGGCTGCTGGGGCTTCGGGGATCGGGAGATGTCGGGAATCGCGATGTCTCTGCGCTATCCCCTCTGATTTTCCTAATCTCCGTTGACCCTCGCGGTCGCTGAAGCATGCCAGCTGCGGCTGTAGCTGGGCTAGCTCTGATCAACTGACTGAATCATCACTTCAGTTGTTCATTATACACTAATTAAACTTTATTTAATCAGTTTCTGTTACTTGTCTACACTGTGAGGGTGATGAGGCAGTGGAACAGGCAGCCCATGGAAGTGGTCAATGCTCCACCCCTGGCAGTGTTAAAGGCCAGGTTGGCAGAGCCTTGGATGGTGTGGTCTAGTGTGAGGCACCCCTGTCCGTGGCACGGGGGTTGGAGCTAGGTGATTTTAAGGTCCTTTCCAACCCTAACCAGCAGGCTGAAGGTGATCCTTCCTCTTTACTCTGCTCTTGTGAGACCTCACTTGGAGTATTGTGTGCATTTCTGGTGTCCTCAACAGAAAAAGGACATGGAACTGTTGGAACAAGTCCAGAGGAGGGCCACGGAGCACCAGGGGCCAGGGGACTGGAGCACCTCCCATAGGAAGACAGGCTGAGAAAGTTGGGGCTGATTCAAAACCCGCCTGGACACATTCCTGTGTAACATTATCTAGGTGTTCCTGCTCCGGCAGGGGGATTGGACTAGATGATCTTTCGAGGTCCCTTCCAATCTCTAGCATAGTGTGATACTGTGATACTGTGATCAGCCTGGAGAAGAGAAGGCTGCGTGGAGACCTCATAGCAGCCTTCCAGTATCTGAAGGGGGCTTATAAGGATGCTGGAGAGGGACTCTTCATTAGAGAGGGTAGTGATAGGACATGGGGTAATGGGTTCAAACTTAAGCAAGGGGAAGTTTAGATTGGATATAAGGAAGAAGTTCTTTCCTGTTAGGGTGGTGAGGCACTGGAATGGATTGCCCAAGGAAGCTGTGAATGCTCCATCCCTGTCAGTGTTCAAGGCCAGGTGGGAGAGAGCCTTGGGTAATATGGTTTAGTGTGAGGTGTCCCTGCCCATGGCAGGGGTGTTGGAACTTGATGATCTTAAGGTCCTTTCCAACCCTAACTATTCTATGATTCTCTGAGGGGGTGAAGACATTCCCATGTGGTGTCCATATTAATTTTATCTGTAAGCTTTAACATCTGCTCAATATGGTGACAGTAAAACTTTCTGATGCCTTGTGCTGCTTTTTGAAACTGAAACAAGGAGGCACAAAAGTACAAAATGTAATCAGTTCTAAGTAATGTTAAGTTTGATGGCTTTGTAATGGAAAATAACTGCGGTGCTTGAAGGTAGTTGACATAGTTTCAGGCCCTCAGGACCTCAGTACAAAAGGTGTGAGAAAAGCAGAATAGAAGGACAGGACCTGGGGATGGGTAGTATCTGGGACCAGCAGATGTCCAGGGTGGGCACAGATAAACTAACTGGTAAGTAAAAGGACAGGATGATTGCTATGCTTGAGGTGTTAATAAACCCATTAAGCTGGTGTAGGTATCTACTAGGAGTATCCTGGACTAGCAGATGTCCAGGATGAGAGCATTTAAACTAACTGATAAGTAGAAGGCCAGGATGATTGCTATGTCTGTAACATTAATTAAGCTTTTTGGGAAAAGTAAACGACCCTTAAAGACCACCGCGGTTTTGTATGCATGCCGGAAACTTTTTGGAAAATGATGTAATATGCTCAGTGACCATATAAGTATGACTTGTATAGCAATTCGGGGACACACGTTAGGAGGAGCTATCCCCCATGTCTCCCGGCGCCGCAAAGTTTTGGAGAAAACTCCAGGAACAAACTTGCCAGCAGAGTTTCAAGTTGACAAGCAGGTATTCTTTATTGCAATCATCCTGTCCTTTTACTTACCAGTTAGTTTATCTGTGCCCACCCTGGACATCTGCTAGTCCCAGACACTCCCCATCCCCAGGTCCTGTCCTATGCTGCTTTTCTCACACCTTTTGTACTGAGGTCCTGAAACTATGTCAACTACCTCCAAGCACCGCAGTTATTTTCCATTACAAAGCCATCAAACTTAACATTACTTAGAACTGATTACATTTTGTACTTTTGTGCCTGCTTGTTTCAATCTCAAACTCCTTTTCATGTGTCTTTGGACAAGATAGGAGTATGGATCACTGTGATAATCAAGAGACCAGGTTTCTGTTTGTCTGAAAACAACTCAAAAGACAGAAGGAACTGACAGCTCATTATTGCTTGTGGAAACAGCCAAGGGTAGAACAGAGGATCAAGCTCCAGGACAATGGGGATGGTTTTCTGTGTTTACCCTGGCAGTTTACCCTGAGACCATGAAGATCAACTGCTTGGAGATAGCAGCACAGACACTGTGGCACCTGTCAGGGCTCAGAGTTAACTGGGTCTCCCCAGATCACCTGCAGATGAGTCTCAGCCGTGCGACAAGCCAGGAGATCCTGACCCTATAAAAAACCAAGCCCAGCCTTCAGCTGTGTGGTTTTCCACCTTGGAGTTTGGATTTGCTCAGGGGTTGGAAGGACGTAATGAAGGGTTAAGTACTTAAGAGGATTATAACTGAAAGGACTACAAGATGTTGGATCGTTGCGTGGTCAGCCCATTTTTCTGTTTTTTTTCTCCTTCATTCTTTCTGGATTTTTTTCCTTCTAATTAATTTCTCTTATAATGAGCCTAATAAGGCTTTTGTTCCTCACAGTTTTAGGGAAGTTTACAATAAAATCAATTTTTATTTCATGTTTCAGCTTCTGGAGGGCCTGTGATTTCTTCTGCCAACTGCACAGTGTTGTAAAATGTCAGCCACCCCACCCCTCACCTGCTAGGCAGGAGGGGACAATCACCCTATCTCTCTTCTGCAAAATTCAAAGTTTGCAGAAATGTCCCTAAAGGTTTCTTTCCATCCAGCTTGTATAAGGTAAGAGTCTTGATAAAATTATGTCATTAAATTTCTTTGCAGGCCAATTATAAAATAGTTTTATATTTTATATTTGAACCTGGTATCCTCATGTTCCTCGGTTGCTGTGAAATAGGGCTTTACTAGCTAGATTTGCAGTGATAAGGGATTTTCTTCTCTGTAGGACTTCTCTTGGTTTTTTTTCCAAGTATTCCAGACTGATTTGTTTCTACACTGCTTGATTGCTATCTCTGGGATGGATTGCCTGTGTCCACTCTACACAACACTTGGTATAGGTCTTCTCTGTATCTCACATGGTGTGTCTGTAGAATTTAGTTTGGGGAGGAGTGGTACTGCAAACAGTATGAACAATATGAAATCAGTGTCCCAGCCCTGAGATGCAATACTTAAATAATGTGAGCCTAACTGCGTATGTAGTGTGTGATGCTGGCATGACGTGCTGAGGTATGGAATACCTCCTTGGCTAGCCTGGGTCAGGGGCCCCGTCTCTGCCTCCCCGTGGCCTCCCCTCCTCCCTGGCAGAGCATGAGCCTCACAAAGTCCTTGGTCAGGGTAAACATCACTTAGCAACAACCAAACACATCGGTTTCACCAACACTGTTCCCAGGCTGGAAGTCAAAACACAGCACTGCACCAGCTACCACAAAGGAGAAACATGACTGCTACTGCTGAACCCAGGACATTATCCACCCCTTATTCCATACCATTCACGTCATGCTCAGATCCCACATTTTCAATACACCATCGCTCTCCCACATATATACATCCATACACATACAGGCTAAGAGAAAAAGATCATTTTCTTAGTGCATGGACCAATCCCTATAATGCTGCCGAGTCCATTCGGTCCATGATGTCAGGTTCCATCTCTTGTAACACTCTTTCAGGGCAGGAAAGGCTGTGTGCAGTATTGGATCGTTGCCTGATGATGCTGGTCATTCCTTTACTGCGGAACTCATCCGGTTCTATCGGAGTTCATTCTCTGTTGGGATGGTGGTTGGAGGGAAGTCAGGGCTAGTCACTGGTGACCTGGAGACATCTAGTTGATGAGCTATAAAAGTATTACACAGCAGGCAACAGCATACAATTGAGTTCACTGGCTGTTTTCCCCTAAAATCAAATCCCCTTGAGGTATACATTGGACTTCCCCATCTTCCCGCATTACCCACCAAGTATATCCAGGTCCCTCAGCAAAAGCAATCCCACGAGTGGGTTTGCGTTTACCTGAAGCAGGAATTACCCAGACTGTCTTCCCCAGCAAATTCTTCATATGCACCATGGGAACTTGGTCCCCCCCTACAATATATGAAAGTTCTGACTGGGCTGGGCCAGCCCTGTTGGCAGATCCTCTGGTGTTGACCAACCAGGTGGCCTTTGGTAAGTGTGTATCCCAATGCTTGAAAGTTCCCCCACCCATTGCTCTCAGTGTAGTTTTTAACAGCCCATTGTACCGTTCGATTTTCCCAGAGGCTGGTGCGTGGTAGGGGATGTGATATACCCACTCAATGCCATGCTCTTTGGCCCAAATAAGGTTATTCCGGAAATGAGTCCCATTGTTTGACTCAATTCTCTCTGGGGTGCCGTGTCGCCACAAAATCTGTTTCTCAAGGCCCAGGATAGTGTTCCGGGCAGTGGCATGGGGCACAGCATATGTTTCCAGCCACCCAGTGGTTGCTTCCACCATGGTAAGCACATGGCGCTTGCCTTGGCGGGTTGTCGGCAGTGTGATATAGTCAATCTGCCAGGCCTCCCCATATTTATACTTCAACCATCGTCCTCCATACCAAAGAGGCTTTAACCGCTTGGCTTGTTTAATTGCAGCACATGTTTCACACTCATGAATAACCTGGGCACTGGTGTCCATTGTTAAGTCCACCCCTCGATCACGGGCCCATCTATATGTTGCATCTCTGCCCTGATGGTCTGAAGTGTCATGGGCCCACCGGGCCAAAAATAATTCACCTTTATGTTGCCAATCTAAGTCCATCTGAGCCACTTCAATCTTAGCCGCTTTATCCACTTGTTGGCTGTTCTGGTGTTCCTCAGTGGGCCGACTCTTGGGTACATGGGCATCTACATGACGTACCCTCATCACCAGGTTCTGCACCCGGGCAGCAATATCTTTCCACAGTGCAGCAGCCCAGATGGGTTTACCTCTGCGTTGCCAGTTGCTCTGCTTCCATTGCTTCAACCCCCCCCCACAGGGCATTTGCCACCATCCATGAGTCAATATAGAGATAAAGTACTGGCCACTTTTCTCATTCAGCAATGTCCAGGGCCAGCTGGATGGCTTTCACCTCGGCAAACTGACTCGATTCACCCTCTCCTTCAGCAGTTTCTGCAACTTGTTGTCCAGGACTCCATACAGCTGCCTTCCATCTCCGATGCTTTCCCACAATACGGCAAGAGCCATCAGTAAACAAGGCATACTGCTTTTCACTTTCTGACAGTTTATTATATGGTGGGGCCTCTTCAGCATGCACCACCTCCTCCCGTGGTGACATTCCAAAATCTTTCCCTCTGGCCAGTCCATGATGACTTCTAGAATGCCTGAACGACTGAGATTTCCTATTCGTTGTGTAATTAGTGCAGCCCATTTACTCCATGTAGCATCAGTTGCAGAGGAGACCCTGCCTTTGAACATCCAGCCCAGCACGGGGAACTGGGGTGCCAGGAGGAGCTGTGCTTCAGTGCCAATCACTTCCGAAGCAGCTCAAACCCCTTCATAGGCTGCCAGTATCTCTTTCTCAGTTGGGGTATAGCTGGCCTCAGATCCTTTATATCCCCGACTCCAAAAGCCGAGGGGTCGACCTCGAGTCTCCCCTGGAGCTTTCTGCCAGAGGCTCCAGGTAGGACCGTTCTCCCCAGCTGCAGTGTACAGTGCATTTTTTACATCTGGCCCCGTCCAGACTGGTCCAAGGGCTACTGCATGAGCTATCTCGTGTTTAATTTGCTCAAAGGCTTGTTGTTGCTCAGGGCCCCGTTTAAAATCATTCTTCTTCCGGGTCTCATGATAGAGAGGGCTTGCAGTCGAACTGTAATTTGGGATGTGCATTCTCCAGAACCCCACTGCACCTAAGAAAGCTTGCGGTTCTTTCTTACTAGTTGCTGGAGACATTGCTGTTCTCTTGTTGATCACATCTGTGGGGATCTGTCTACGTCCATCTTGCCATTTTATTCCCCAAAATTGAACCTTCTATGCAGGTCCCTTGACCTTACTTCGTTTTATGGCAAAACCGGCTTTCAGCAGGATTTGGATTATTTTCCTCCCTTTCTCAAAGACTTCTTCCACTGTATCGCCCCACACAATAATGTCATCAATGTATTGCAGGTGTTCTGGAGCTTGCCCCTGTTCCAGTGCAGTCTGGATCAGTCCATGGCAAATGGCAGGGCTGTGTTTCCACCGCTGGGGCAGTCGTTTCAAAGTGAACTGGACACCCCTCCAAGTAAAAGCAAACTGTGGCCTGCACTCTGCTGCCAAAGGAATGGAGAAAAATGCATTGGCAATATCAATCGTGGCATACCACTTGGCTGCCTTTGACTCTAGTTCATACTGAAGTTCTAACATGTCCGGTACGGCAGCACTCAATGGCGGTGTGACTTCATTCAGGCCACAATAGTCTACTGTTAGTCACCATTCCCCATTAGACTTTCGCACTGGCCATATGGGGCTATTAAAGGGTGAGCGGGTCCTGCTGATCACTCCCTGACTCTCCAGTCTACGGATCAGCTGATGGATGGGAATCAGGGAGTCTCGGTTGGTGAGATATTGCCCCCGGTGCACTGTTGTGGTCGCGATTGGCACTTGTTGTTCTTCGACTTTCAGCAATCCCACAGCAGAGGGATCTTCTGAGAGATCAGGCAAGGTGGACAGCTGCTCAATTTCCTCAGTCTCCAAAGCAGCAATACCAAAAGCCCACCGGTACCCTTTTGGGTCTTTGAAGTACCCTCTCTTGAGGTAGTCTATGCCGAGGATGCATGGAGCCTCTGGACCAGTCAATAGGGTGCTTTTGCCATTCCCTCCCAGTCAGGCTGATTTCAGCCTCCAGCACAGTCAACTCCTGGGATCCTCCTATCGCTCCAGAAATATAGATGGGTTCCACCCCTTGACAGCTTGATGGCAACAGGGTACACTGTGCACCGGTATCTACTAGACCCTTATACTTCTGTGGGACTGATGTGCCAGGCCATCTGATCCACACAGTCCAGTAAATCCGATTGTCCCCTACCTCCACCTGGCTGGAGGCAGGGCCCCTCTAATGCTCATCACAGTGTTGGACACTTAAGTGGCGGTAAAAGGGATTATTCTTTGTTATCACAGGAGCTGGAGTAAAATCAGCTCTTCCACTCCATCTGGGAAACTGCTCACCAGAGACTGAAGCCGTAGCTCTCATGGGACGATCAGTCTTGGCCCTTGCACCCCTCTTCAGTTCACTCACCTGTTCCTCCAAAGCTGAAGTAGGTTTTCCATCCCACTTTGTCATGTCTTCTCCATGATCCCGCTGGTAAAACCATGGGGTAGCCTGTGGCGTATACCTCCTGTATCTCCTCTCTCGAACAATAGGACACCTTTTGTTAATAGCTGAGACGTGTGTTGGTACACGTGAGGAGCTGGATAAATCAGATAGATCGTCCCTCAATTGTTCGAGGTCCTGGGACAGTTTTTCCACAGCAGAGACGATGGAAGGAGTGAGATTGTCTTCGAACTCTCGGAGTTTATGAACCATTTCATCCACTGTTAGTGGTACTATGTCATTCCAGGTCACTGTTGCCAATGAATGGGCATGTGATGACGGTGCATTCCGTGTAAGTTTTCGCCACATGGGTCGTGTACATTCAACTTCATCTGGATCTATAGGTGTATCCCCGTTATTCGGCTTGATGTGATAGATCATCTCTGCGATGGCCGATTCCCTCAGAGACTGGATGCCTTTGTCTATAGTAGTCCACTTGGCCGAACGACTCATAACATCGTCCTTGTATGGAAACCTTTCTTTCACAGCTGCCAAGAGCCGCCTCCAAAGACTGAGGGACTTTTTCTCTCTTGCAATTGCTTTGTCAATTCCCCCTTCTCTAGCAAGTGATCCCAGCTGCTTGGCTTCTCCTTCTAGTTCGTGACCATCGGCCCCATTGTCCCAGCATCGGAGTAAC
Organism: Pezoporus wallicus; assembly: GCF_028554395.1. NCBI lineage: Eukaryota > Metazoa > Chordata > Aves > Psittaciformes > Psittacidae > Pezoporus > Pezoporus wallicus. The sequence goes on along the minus strand of NW_026642489.1, from coordinate 571,288 downwards.
CAGGTGATGATGTGCTCCCCTGGTTGACAGGTAAAATCTTTTCGCATATTCCATAGCTCAGTTGAGGTCCGAGGTGGAGAAGTTACCTCTTCTTCTTCTTCTTCGTCATGTGATGATGACTCCTGATCAGATTCTGGACTGGGTGGTGAACTCATTGTTTCTTCATGTAGCTTCACCCTTCTTGCCTCTTTTTTGCTTGTTCTCTTGCGTACAGGGGCAACCGATATTGGTGCGAATTGGTCCTCTGGTTTGGTTGCAGTAATTATCACTGTGGTTTGAGTAGCTACTGTACTTGTTGCTGGGGGTGGTGCAGCTGCTGTACTTGCCACTGGGGTAGCTGTTCATTGCAGCCAAAGTTTGAGCAGCGACTGTACTTGTCGCTGGGGGTGGTGAAGCAGCTGTGCCTGGAGCTGGAGTAGCTGCACTGACTGTTGCTTTGCCCTCAGATCTGCCAATATTCTTTTCCTTTTGAAGGTGCTGGATAGCATTGAACAAGGCCCTGTAAGCATAGGCCAAGACCCAGTACATTGCCATGATTTGTCCATCTCTGGTATGGCCAGAATGACCACACACCTCATTTAAGTGTTTTACTAATTCTTCTGGATTTTGCAGTTGTTGGGTAGTGAAATTCCAAAGTACTGGAGGGGCCCACTGACCTAGATACTTGCTCATACTATCCCACACACCCTGCCACTCATGGTTGTCCAGCCTCAGGGAAAATCTCTTGGTCCTCCTACATCATCGTTTGACCCCAGACAAGACCCAAACCTTACTCTGCTTAACTCTTGAAATCCGTAGTGGGCAAAACACACTCTGTATGCGTGCTAGCATGGTGATTCCCGTCACGATCAGCAAACAAGTCTCAACAGCATTAAAAGGCCATTCATAAACTTCAAAACTCTCAAATGTAAATGGTCTGGGGGGAGGACTGGGAGGGTAAAAGGGTGTCTCCTTCACAGGTTGAGCACCTGAGAAGGAGAAAAAAGATGTGTAGTTCTAAGCACTTCTATTATATACCTCCCAAAGTATAAAGGTGGTGACCACACTGGGAACATAAGCCAGATCAGTTTCATGATCAATGATTCTATTGTATTACAAGTCATTACCATAAAGTACAATGGGACAAAAACCTTAGCCCAAGCCCCACACTTGAAAAACACTAATACAGCAAATACCGGATGGAAGTATGATACGATATACTGAAACTGTGAGATCAAGAGGAGCAACCTTGAGAGCCAATAAATCAGCATTGTGACGAATTACTATTAATCCAGTCAGATCTGTTTTTATCTCAACCCCTCGTGCCCCACCTTGGGCGCCAAAAAGCACTGTCGTGGTTTAAACCCAGTCAGGTAACTTGTTCACTCACTCCCAGTGAGTGGTGCCGAGCTGACAACAATCGAGGCTCCCCCCCCCCCCTCCCCCCACTGGGGCTCTCCCCTTCCCCGCTCCTGGAGGAACAGGGAGGAAGATCGAAAGAGTGCAACTCCCACGGGTTGAGACAAGAACAGTCCAGCAACCAGTGTGCAACACAAATCACCACCACTACTACCAACGACAACAATGATAAGAGAAAATAACAAGGGAAGAGAATACGATACCACCGGCCAAGAAACGAGTCCCACCCGGAAGCCCGTGTCCTTCCGGGTAACTCCCAGTTATCCCTCACCCCGGGCATGACGTGCTGTGGTATGGAATACCTCCTTGGCTAGCCTGGGTCAGGGGCCCCGTCTCTGCCTCCCCGTGGCCTCCCCTCCTCCCTGGCAGAGCATGAGCCTCACAAAGTCCTTGGTCAGGGTAGACATCACTTAGCAACAACTGAAAACATCGGTTTCACCAACACTGTTCCCAGGCTGGAAGTCAAAACACAGCACTGCACCAGCTACCACGAAGGAGAAACATGACTGCTACTGCTGAACCCATGACAATAATGGAATTAGCAGGTTAAGAGATAGAAATAAACTAAACTGCTTTTAAAGTTTTCAAGAAAGGGGAGTCAAAGAAATGTGAGCTTACAAAAAAGATGGATTTTGTGTTTGTGATGCAAGTAGATGTCTTATATTTCATCTTTTCTGTAGATGGAATAAAGCTTAATAGTTGCTATTTTTTTTTTTGGTGGTGCTTTTGTTAGGGGATTTTGGTTTTGTTAAGAGAATAAATACACAATGAAATTTGGTTTAAAAACCAGGTATTTCAGAGTCAGGTAAATAATTGATAAGTTTGATAACATGGGATCTCTCCTATCGAACTCCTAAGTCTTCAGTATAGTTGGTAAAATAGAATATAGTATATTTGTATACAGGGACATTAGAATTATGGCCTTATTTTCTCAGCATTTCCATTTAAGTAGACTAATAAAGAAGACAGAAGAAGTAAGCTCACACATTGTGCCTTCAAGCAGCAACATAAATCTATTTTAAAATTCCTCAGCCACTTACAAGAAGAGTAAAATTTCCAATTATATTAATCAGCTCTTCAGAAACAGTTCAGAAGTATCTTGTCACACAGAAAGTCATTAATCACACAAAATATTTGCCAACCTACCAAAGGGAAAAAGATTAATGTTTATAAATAACTTTCAGGTTCAAATTAAAGCTGTGGGTTTGGAAGAGGAGGAAAAGAGCAGAATGGACTTGCTTTTTTATGGTTTGATAGTGTTTTCTTCACTCTGTCTTTCTGCACACTTGATGACAATGTCTGTAGTTTTAGAGAAATATGAATCAATAGATGACCACAGTGATTTTTGAAGAAATTACAGTACTTGCTAATATGAGAAAAGAGCATCTGCAAACAACAGGGTAAGAGTGAATTGTGGTTCTTAGTGCCTGTTGCAAGTGCACTTGACATCTTTGACTTACTGACTTTGGCAGAATAATGTTCCTATACATAAATTGGTCTTGTGAAAGCTCTTTTTTTTTTTCTGCAAAGAATAAAAATAAAAACCCCAAAACTCATAGATGATAAACACTAGGACTAGCATACTTCACTTGCTTAAGTGCTTTTATAATGCGACTATCCATAGTAATAGTGACTAAAACCAGATTTATTTTTTTTTTTTATGGAAGCAGTGATAAGTTATAGCCCCAGTTTCAAAGTGTGGATGGCTACTAAGTCCCACATGGATATTCTGACAATATCCTAAATCAATATCTGAGAGAAAATTCCCTGTATTATATCATAGTTATGTATTTCATGACTTCTACTTCTTTCAGGTGGAATTTGTAAGTAAAAAATATAAACCAGTAGTAATAATTAACTGTTCATTAGTTGCTTGCAATTAAAGATGTTTTCTATGTAATACAATGAAGTAATCTCAAAGAAATTAGTGAGAGGTTGTTTTTTTTTTTTTCAGAGGGCAAAGACAACTCTTTGATTGCTTTCAGTTATAGCTTAAATAGTATTTTATGAACTTGAAAGTCTGACTTTCACTTTGTTATGTGCAACAAGAATTCAGAGTTCTCTTTTGCAGTCCGGAGTTAAGACTTTTAAGTGGCACTTTACTATAAGCAATATTAATGACTTGAAAGTTTTGAACTGGACAAAAAGTCATAAAATGAACTGTCAGTTATATTTAGGAAATAACTGTAGTTCATATGATGAAATTCTGTTGATGGGTGCTAAAGTGAACAGGTAGAGATATTCTTATTATGACCTCTTCATCCTGTGTAAGAGTCTGAGAAGTTTTCTAATGAACTGCATGGGCTTAATCCAATTAGTACTGAAATTAATAGAAACACTCCACTGATTCTTGACCAGAGATGAATCATGCTTCAAAGTAATAAAATAGTAGAGTTTCTGATATCAAGTGTTGCATGAAAATAAGGAGAGTTTAGATGTCCAAAATTAGCTATAGGTTAAATGTAAGTGATTAACTCCAGAAGTGCAGGTATTCCCCTCAACCCTCTATCCTTTGTAAATTTTTCCTCATGTTATTTTGAGAAACCACAACAATGAAGAGGCATCATTTCCCTGTTAGGGTCATGATAACGTCAGAAATAGATTTGTCTTTGTAAGTTCTGGATTCAATTATTTAGCCTTTCCTGGTCAGAAACCATTTCTGCCATTTTTGAGAATGGCCACACCAGCAGGGTTTGCCAGCAAAGACTGAGGTATTTTATCATATTTTCTAAATTTACAAGTGTACTGTGTAAACTGAATGATTACAGGACCAAGACAGAAATGATCTCTGCAAGCTGACAAAGAAAGTTCTAGTAACAGCAAAAAGTTGATTTCCAGTCTATATTCCTCATACTATAGAAATAGGTTATTTCATGGCTCTGTAAAGCAAAATCTTTACATATTTTGCATAGAGTCCAGACCCTCAAATTTTCTCTACTCCTTATTTTTAATTCACTGATTCGAAGGTTGAGTCTGCATTTCCTTTCTGTAAAAATGGTTCAATTTCAGTAATAGATGCTGGGATAATCAGCATATTGCCCCTCCTTCATCCGAAGAACTTGTATTTCAGTCAGCTAGGATGCCTTGCTTGGGAAACCGAGGGTGTGTACTTGCACTCTGAATTTTGGAAGAAATGTAATATAGGTCTCCCATAGTCTTCTTTTGGAAGAAATGTAATATAGGTCTCCATAACAAATGCATAACTTCAATTTTTCACACAATGATATCAAATGAAAGTGGCTGTGACAGCTGTGTTTCATGCTGAAAGTGATGTTGTCATTTTGCATTGAGTTAGTTGCAAGCGTACTGGCTTGATTGGAAAAAAAGCCCTGAATTTCAAATGACATGAGGCAAAGGATAGCTCATGAGATGCTAAGCTTTGCCCACAGGATGGCACTTCTCAGCACATCTGCATTATGTATTATGGTTCTAGGGCATTTTCTATTTGTTCATTTTTTATGTGAATTGCTCACTTGTCCTCACAGTGCTCCTTGGAGCGTTCTCAGGTTGTACAGAATGGACAACTTTCAGATAATACTTGACTAGAAAAAGTGGCACTAAGAGCTAAGGCATTTCAACTGCTTATGGGTTTTCAGTACATAGAATCAGGCTGCAGCTAGGTCAGGGTAAAATACTGTAAAATACTTGTAATGTGGATGCAAGATCATTAGCACTAGTTGTTTTGCTGTACTCTTCATTGAGTTACATTTACTGCCAGCATAGGTATAGCCTTATATTTACAGAAGTTTTGGACTGTAGAGAACTTCACCAGTTTGGAAGAAGGTTTCTAGAGAATGTCTGCTGCCTAACCAGGTGAGAAGTGTTGGGGTTTAGAGTTTTATTTGGGTAAGTTGGGATTATTTTTTTTTTAATGGTGTCCTGGGTTCAGGAGTAGCAGTCATTTTTCTCCTTCTTGGTAGCTGGTGTAGTGCAGTGTTTTGACTTTCAGCTCAGGAACAGAGCTGATAACAATGATGTTTTGGTTTGGCCAAGGACTTTGTGAGCTTCATGCTCTGCCAGGGAGGAGGGGAAGCCGGGAGGAAGCAGAGACAGGACACCTGACCCAAACTGACCAAAGAGGTATTCCATACCACAGCACGTCATGCCCAGGATGTAACTGGGAGTTAGCCGGAAGGACTGGGAGACTGCGGGTTTGGAGGAGGGATGGGTTGGGGCTTGGTCGGGCTGGGGTGGGGCGAGTTATCAGTTGGCTGGTGGTGAGGTGTTGTATTCTCTTCCCTTGTTATTTCCTTTATCATTGTTATTATTGGTAGTAGCAGTAGTGATTTGTGTTATACCTTAGTTACTAAACTCTTTTTATCTCAACCTGTGGGAATTGCATTCTTTTTGATTCTCCTCTCCGTCCCTCTGGGAGTAGGGGGAGGGAAAGAAGGGGGGCAGTGAGTGAACGAGTTACCTGACTGGGTTTAAACCACGACAGTTCTTTTGGTGCCCAATGTGGTGCACGAAGGGTTGAGATAACGACAGATCTGACTGGATTAATAGTCACTTGACACAATGCTGATTTAATGGGTCTCAGAGCTGTTCCTCTTGATCTCACACTTTCAGAATGTTGTTACTTACTTAGAGCCGGTATTTGCTGTGTTAGTGTTTATCGAGTGTGGGGCTTGGGATAAGGTTCTTGTCTCACTGTACTTTATGGCCATGACTTGTAATACGGGCAGGCTCCAGCAGCAGGGCGGGACGGACGTGACCGTGGACTTGTACCTGGCCGTCCGGCTGCTCTTCACCGTCCTGGCCCTTGCCCTCGCCTCCGTCTTGGTAAGGCCGCGGGTAGCCGACGGGGAGCGGCCCCGGGAGGCGGCTGCTGCTGAAGCGGCCCGGGAGAGCAGCCCCGGGGACCAAACGGCGGCGGGAGCGGGGCCGGAGGCCGGCAGAGAGCGGCTGCCGGTGGAGGAGGGTCGGGGCGCTCGAGGAGCTGAAGGAAGCGGCTGCCGAGCAGAGGGAGAAGGCGGCGGAGGAGCCGAGCCCCGCAGAGGAGCCGAGCCCCTCAAAGGAGCCGAGCCCCGCAGAGGAGCCGAGCCCCGCGGAGGAGCCGAGCCCTGCGACGGCCGAGAGCATTCTCCGGAAGCTGCGCGCCGAGCCCCAGGAGGATGCAGGAGACCATGCAGCATTTCCCAGCAAGGCAGAGGAGGAAGAGCTGGATTCAGGAAAAGAGAAGCTGGCGGTGGGAGAGCCGGCAAGCACAGCAGCTACACCAGCCCCAGTGACAAGTACAGCAGCATCGTTTGAGAGTTCTGAAGGTTTTGAATGGCCTTTGGGTATCCTTGGGACCTGCCTGCTGATTGTGATGGGGATCGGCATGTTGGCACACACACAGAGTGTGTTTTACCCACAACCATTTTGTCTGATCTCAAAAGTTAAGCAGAGTCAGGTTTGGGTCTTGTCTGGGGTTAGACGACGATATAGGAGGGACAGGAGATTTTCCCCAAGGCTGGACAGTCATGAATGGCAGGGTGTGTGGGACAGTATGGGCAAGTATCTAGTCCACTGGACCCCTCCAGTGCTTTGGAAGCGTCGGAGATGGAAGGCAGCTGTATGGAGTTCCCAGCAACAAGCAGCAGAAACTGCTGAAGGGGACAGTGAATTATTTTGAGCCTGGTGGGCCCGTGGCACTTCAGGCCATCAGAGCAGAGATGCAACATAGAGATGGACTCATGATCAAGGGGTGGACTTAGCAGTGGGCACTATTGCCCAGACTATTCACGAGTGTGAACGCTGCACACAGTCTCTCCTATTCTGGAAGACTGTTACAAGAGATGGAGCCTGACATCATGGACCGAATGGATTTAACAGCTTTATAGGGACTGGTCCATGCACTAAGGTAAGAGTGATGGTATATTGAAAATGTGGGATCTAAGCATGACGTGAATGGTATGGAATAAGGGGTGGATAATGTCATGGGTTCAGCAGTAGCAGTCATTTTTCTCCTTCTTGGTAGCTGGTGCAGCGCTGTGTTTTGACTTTCGGCCTGGGAACAGAGCCGATAACAATGATGTTTTGGTTTGGCCAAGGACTTTGTGAGCCTCATGCTCTGCCAGGGAGGAGGGGAAGCCGGGGGGAAGCAGAGACAGGACACCTGACCCAAACTGACCAAAGAGGTATTCCATATCACAGCATGTCATGCCCAGGATGTAATTGGGAGTTAGCCGGAAGGACTGGGAGACTGCGGGTTTGGAGGAGGGATGAGTTGGGGCTTGGTCAGGCTTGGGGGGGGCGAGTTATCAGTTGGCTGGTGATGAGGTGATGTATTCTCTTCCCTTGTTATTTCCTTTATCATTGTTATTATTGGTGGTAGCAGTAGTGATTTGTGTTATACCTTAGTTACTAAACTGTTTTTAATCTCAACCTGTGGGAGTTGCATTCTTTTTGATTCTCCTCTCCGTCCCTCTGGGAGTAGGGGGAGGGAAAGAAGGGGGGCAGTGAGTGAACGAGTTACCTGACTGGGTTTAAACCATGACAAATTGTTACTTGTAAATTTAGGTCACTTTATTCTATTCAGAACAATTTTAGATGTTTAGAAGAATGTATAAATCTAAACTGATGATTCAACTAATGAGATTATGCTTAAAATGTTATTTTCAGAGAAGGTAGCCTTAAGTCTTTTTTTTCTGAAATAGACTTGTTATTCTTGAATATATTGAATATTCTTGAAATTGACAAGTTATTCTTGAAAATAACAGGTGCATTAAGAAAGAATTAGAAAAACCTCCAGTCTGTTAGCTGTTAAGAATCCTCCAATAGGTGGAGATAAAGAACAGAGTTTTCAGATGATGTCTCAAAATAACTTTTCTCAATGGTAGTGTTCATACATTTTGTCAGTCTTCCTAGAGTGTCTATAATAACCTTAGTAAGTTGCATTCTGATAATGTCCTCATGAAAGTGCAGGCATCAGCACCCAGATGATTTATGGAACAGAACTTCATAACTCACAAATAGTTGTAAAGCAGGTATGTTTATTGCGGCACCAGGTGTGAGGGGGATTGCTCCTTCTAACTTACACACTGAGAGCTCAACAAGCTAGATATTTATTACACACAAACATACGTAGTAATCAGATTTCACCAGCATAGGAGGAGATTATTACAATTAATTCCAAGAACTCATTAATAGCATTCCCCTCCCCTCTGCGCCTGTGCACTGCCGTCTGGTGGTCTTGGGCCAGGGTCTTCTGGATGAAGTAAGAGGTCTTCCTTGCTGTGCACTTTTCACCCCGGCACAGTTTCTCCAGCTGGCAACCACAAGTCATTTAGAAACTAGTTGAACCAGGTTCCTGTCAGGCATTCATCTTCTTGAGGGAAAAGGGTCTCTGATTTTAAACAATGTGTTTTGGTTACCTATTCTATTCTGGGTTATAGTTTAACTAAAAGACTATCCAGAACATGCCTCTTCCTTATACTAAGACAATCAATACATAGTTTGAAGAAAACTGTCTGTTACTATTCCTTGCATCACAGATAAGAATTCAAACAGTCTCTGCATGTACAAGGTGAGTGGTACTAGTTATCAAATGCATTAAGAATTAATTTCCTGTTTTCCTATTTCTCATTTCAGTAACTGTCTTAAAAAAGAAATGAATCTTTATTGGATATTTCCAGTATAGATAGGTATTTATAAATTTGTAATTTTGATAAGTAAATAGATTTAATTTTTATTTTGAAATAGTTTTTAACATGCAAATGGTCATCTGCATGATTTGTGTCTTCACCATACTAGTATTTTGGGGTGTTTTGTTAATATATGCATTTCATTATGCTAGGCACATAATCAATGTTGTCATAATTTCCTTCACTTTGAGCTCTTTCATGAAAGCAGATATGAGTAGGTTACTTTACTGGCAGGCTACTTTTCTTCTGTGATATCTGCAGAAGCAGGAAGCTGAATGCAATAAAATTAGAAGGAAGACTATGGGAATGTGGAAAGTGAAATGAAAAATAATCCATGTAGTGATAACAGGAAGATCCTGGTGGAACACAAAATACAAGTTCATTCTTAGTCACATATTTTGTTCACACACATAACTACTTGAAAATACCAGTAGGTGGTTTCCCAAGTAGTCATATATTCTCTGGTCAGGTCCTCTGAAGAATATACCTGAAGACAGGCACTTCGCCTCACCATAAAGTATCGATTCTACCGTCATTCACTGGAAACGTGTAGAAGCTCTCCTTGGAAAGGAGCTTGCTTCTGAAATAAGCAGTCACTTACATAAAAATATCTTAATTTTACTTTTTCATTCATTTATGCACTATAGGTATTTATGGGATTTTTATCACTGTGGTACATAGACACTGTCAGATAACGCAATTCATGTTGATTTGAAGTTAAAAATAAATGGAAAGCTTCAAAACGTTAAAACATTCTTGGAAAGTGAGGATGGTGATCATTGCTATGGGAGTCAATTCATGACCATTATCTAAGAAGGTTTCTGTATAAACCTAATCCTTTTTCTTGTGGAAGGTACTTCAGCAGTTATTGGTGATCATGACTACATGCAAAAAACTGAATTTTGTCTATATTACCTTGATGAAAAAGGGGAAATAAATGAGCTGTGTTTTTTCTTAGTGGGTTTTGGGTGTTGTTTTTGTTGTTTTTTTTTAAATACATCTTACAGATATTCTTATTTTATCAGGGAGCTTACAGTAATACCATGCATATTTTCTGGAAGCCAGCTTTATGCAGGAAATTATATATTCTCATTGGGAGCTTGGTCATATTTCTGAGATGTCTGTCTGAAGACATTCATTTTTCTCTCACAGTGTAAGAGCAAAGATTCAGTTTCCCTTGTTTTCCAGATAAAAGGAAGCAGTCTTGATATTTCAGAGGATTTATGGAAAGAATTGGTGGAACTAAAAAGAATAGTTATACTCAAAGGACAGATTGCCTTGAAGTCATTCCGAAGGACAGGGCAAAGCTGTGTTGCAGGTCAGCAACCTCTTCATCAATAATGCAGTGTACCAGGAGCTCTATAGTATTGGGTGGATCAATGAAAGGTTTCTCAATTTAGGAAGAGATGGAAAAACTGACCTTGCTTCTTGTCCTGATGTAGGGTGGGATGAGTTAGTGAGTGAGCTATTGTGTGGTACTTTTAATTGCTTGCTGCAATTAAACCACAAGACTTCTCCAGAAGCAAGTACTAGAAGAAAATTTCCTTGGAATGCCACAGAGGAATGCTTTATCTTCTTTACCTCAACCAGCAGGAGTCTGACTAAGCGCTGCTGCAGCATGGTGTTTTTTTTTTTTTTCCTTCTTTGCCCAAACACTCTATCTTACTACCATTTCTTGAAAGAAAATTTTCAGAGAGTTTTCTTTTCTTTGTTTTTTTTTTTTAATCTCCTTGTGTAATGAAGCAATGGTTTCTGTCAGTAATAAATGAGAACCAGCATACACAAGTCATTATTAGAGAATTTACCATATATGCATGTATATCTATGAAGGCAAGGGAAGTTTCTTTAAAGATGTTTATCTTACCCTCAACTTTTTTCATGCAAAATACCCTGGCTTTTTGTCAGAGACACAAACTACTTGACAGCAACTAGAATTGTCATGAGCTGGTACATTCTCATCTTAGCATGCTGAGAATCTTAACCAGAACTTTAGGGATTTGGAGTATGTCAAAGACAGCAAATACTGAACATTTGTTTTTCCGTATGTCTTGCTGCTCTAAAGGTCAATCAGTCTCTCTCTTCTACCTTCCTATACTGGGATTCTGGCACAATTTTACAAACATATCAAGTGATCTGAATTTGGTGTTCTCCTTCATGCTAGAAGCCCCTGTAGTCATTGATCAGAAAGGAACATTTGTGGCTTTATTTACAAAGTGAGCATTCAAAATGATTTTCAAAACTTTCTGCTGTTCTCTCTTTGTTGTTTTAAGCATAGTGGGGCCAACTGACTTTTTCATCAGCTTTCCTGACCCAAGCCAAAGCTGCAGTCCTGACAAAAGGTCTTTTTGATGACAAAGAGAGACATAGGAAAGATTGATCAGTACAACAGAGGTCTTCTATGGTCTGAAAGTTTTGTGTTTTTCTTGCCTTCTCTATGGAGCATAGATAAGTGAACAGCTGCCTCCTTCAGAAATAAGGTCAAATATAAAATAACCAGTGGGGGGTAGAAGCTGATATGAATTGTATACTTTGAAATTGTAGACCTATAACAATCCTCATGGCTATAATCTAGTGGTTTTTAGGACCATATGCTCTAGTTGTATTAGTGTAACAGTTCAACCCATTTCAAGGTAATGTACTTCAGGTTTTGCCAATTACATAGTGAAAGGATTGGCATTTTCCTCTGACCTCAGAGTACCTCTTACAATATAAGGAACTGCTGCATGGTTCTGTACTGGAGATGACAGCATTTCTTGTTTCCACCTTCAACCTTTCCAGACTGTCTTCATTTTGTAGCACTTGCTAACTGCTTTGGAAATGCTTTTAGTGTCAGCAAGGTTGGATTTAATGCAAAGAGCTTGTAATTGCCAAGTTAGTTTAAAGGAGCATCCTCATTGTTTGCTTGGGAGAGCCAAGTGTTTTCTCCACATTTTATACTATCTCAAGAAACAGGATAAACCTTTTAATTACCTCATCATAAGTAGGTCTGCTGTTTCTAGCTTGTCCTACAGTATCTGATAACTTTTGCAGTGGATTTCTCCAAACTCTAAAAACATTACCGGTCCTTGTCCTCTTCAGTGTTTAATCACTGGTGCCCCAATCATGATTGTTTTCTGCAGTCACTGATTTGTGCTATTTTTCTTTAAAGTAAGCAACACCAGTAGAGTTCGTATTTATAAATTTCCTGTTCTACAATGATCCATGTGGAACCAACCAGAAAAGAAAGGAGCATTTATTTGTACTGTGCTGCATATGTATCCTTGGTGTGGTTTGTTGTTTTTTTTTTCCCCCTAAGAATGTTAGACTAAAACATATTTACATTTCATTACAATAGCTGTGTGCCATGAAAAACACTAATCTTTTTAAAAGAAATAAAGATTTTTCTATGAAGGCTTTTATAAGATTTCTAGTAGAATTTCACTCTCACAGTAGCATATAACAAAACATCTACTTTGGACCCTTCTTTCTTGTGATCTCTCTGCACGATTTTTATGCTTCTCCATGCTTTTGTTTGACTGACTATAAATGCTTCTTTTAGTGTTTCTATATGCCATGGCATCTTCATGAGCTGCAGTAAAATGCATCTTGGAGGTATTACATTCACTTACAAAATAATTTAACTAATACCCTTGTTTTTATAACTTCACTAACAAAAAGTACAGACCACAGGAGGAAAATATCAGCTGTGTATTTCAGCCAGCTTTGGCCTTTCCTCTATGCACCTTTAGCATTTTAATTTGTCGCCTCTTCGTGAAAGTACACAAACTGACATGACAGCAAGGAAAGAAACTCTCAAGTGTTGTACGGAAGCCCTCTCTGGCACAAGGCATATCCAACACTTTCCTTCACGTAGAACAGCTTCTACAGCACATGCAGAGGGAGTGGCAATGGAGCCACACTGAGGCTTCCCAGAAGTGATATGCAAGTTACCTGTTTAGTGTGTAAGACTTAGCATAGCTACCTAATCACTTGTAAAAATCTGTGTTTAAATCTTAGTGTGGATTTACTGGTTGTACAGCATTTTGGACACAGATAAGGGTATGTTATGTCACTGAATTGTAATTCTCTTGCACAGCTATTGTCTAATTATGGGACATACATATGAAAGTTATCAGGATAAAGGAAAGCTAAACATGATTCTGCCCCTTCTTTATTTCAGAAGGAGAAGGAAGGCAGACTGTTCAATTCACTTCTACATCCCCTGTATATTTCAAAGACTATCATGAGCTGTAATGTTCATGTTTTTTTGTGAACAAACATCAGGAATTGCACCTTCAGTGCCCAAGATGACACTTTGTAATACACTACTTCTTTCAACCAAGTTGCAAATAATCAGGAAGGGCAGGGGGAAGGGTAGGTGTGCCTGTATCTTATACACAGATATTAATATGGAGCTATCTAAAAAACCAGGTTGAAATTACATGCAGTGGGAAATCACCAGGGCAACAGGGAACTATTCACAAGATTACAGTGTTGCTTTTCCATTTTAGAACCTCTGAAAAGATGCTACTGTGTAGAAATAAACATAAATTTGAGAGCAAAGAAGAAAACATTATTTTCAAAAGCCAGTTAGAAAGTGTGACTGAAACTATTGTTAGCTGTGTGTGTTTATATTTACCCAAAATTTACTGTGTCCTCTTCACAGTTAAAAGTGTAGGCCCTCAAAAGAAATTTATGAGGACTTCACAAGGCATGAGGACCATTATAACTACATTGCCACGTTGTTTTGACAGGACTGGAATACTGGTTTAGTGGACTAAAACATTCCAACTTGGCTAAATCTCAAAATGCAAAGCTTAGAACATGCATACTTTCTAAATGCTTTATCTCAAATGTTTTGAATGCTCTAACTGATGCTAGATTTGTTGCATATAATTTTTAAACTAGGTCATTGTGGATATGGAATAAAATTTCTGTGTGATCATATTTCAATAAGAGCCTGTGAACATGCTAGATAATGTCTTCCATACCGCAAATCTTCACTGATGTCGCTTACAAGTCATGAGTTTTGGATTTACACAGTAGACACATGAATGAACTGAACAGTAAAAGAATGGGTAGAATGCCTGGAGTAAAGGCTAGGATGCGTACTCCCTGGACAGGCATGAGATCATAATTCTGTATAATTTCTTCTGCATTTTGCCTAATTATTACTATCTTTAGTGAGAATCCTGTAGGTAGTCCTTTTTTACTGATTTTAATAAAGTTTTATTCCACAAGCTGTCAGAGAGAAAGGGTATGGAAAGATATGTTAGAGTCTAACATTAATTTTCTGAATATATTAGTGATTCAGCTACTGATTGGGTGGAGATGAAATTCCCAGCAGCCCTGTGGAGAAGGACTTGAGGGTGTTGGTTGATGAGAAAATGAACATGATCCAGCCGTGTGTGCTTGCAGATCACAAAGCAAACCATGTCCTGGGCTGCATCAAAAGGAGTGTAACCAGCAGGTTGAAGGAGGTGATCCTGTCCGTCTACTCTATTCTTGTGAGACCCCACGTGGAGTATTGTGTGCAGTTCTGGTGTCTTCAACATAAAAAGGACACAGAGCTGTTGGAGCAAGTCCAGAGGAGGCCAAGAGGATGATCAGGGGACTGCAGACCCTCCCATATGAAAACAGGCTGAGAAAGTTGGGGCTGTTCAGTCTGGAGAAGACAAGGCTGCATGGAAACCTTACAGCAGCCTTCCAGTATCTGAAGGGGACCTACAAGGATGGTGGAGAGGGACTCTTCATTAGGGACTGTAGTGATAGGACAAGGGGTAATGGGTTCAAACTTGCACAAGGGGATGTTTGGGTTGGATATAAAGAAGAAGTTCTTTACTGTGAGGATGGCGAGGCACTGGAACAGGTTGCCCAAAGAAGTGGTAAATGCTCCATCCCTAGCAGTGTTCAAGGCCGGGTTGGACAGAGCCTTGGGTGATATGGTTTAGTGTGAGGTGTCCCTGCCCATGGCAGGGGGATTGGAACTTGATGATCTTAAGGTCCTTTCCAACCGTCACTATTCTATGATTCCTTTAGCTTTAGATGGGCAACAGAGAGCTTGAGATTTTCTATCCTTTAACGAGAATGAGAAATGTATCAACACAAAAATTGTGTACCTGTGTGAAATATATACAATAACCTTTTTTTAATATTGTAAAAAAGTAGAAATCAAAGTTAATAGTAATTCAAGCAGTGCATTTGTGATCAATATTGTTTTATCCTAGAACTGATTTTAGTATAACAGATCTGCCCTCGGTGTCTCTTTTGTAAATACCTGCAGGAATTTCTGCAGTGACAGGGAATATCTGTAAGCACCCATGTAGTCAGGTTATTTAACAGCTAAATCACTGAAATTTCCTTGTCCATCCAAAGCTGAAAGTTATTATATTCCCTGAATTGTCAGTGGGTTGTAAAGTAAACCAAGATAATCTTCATCAATGCTAGGTTTTTTGTTGTACATCTTTTTACCTCCATCTTCAGAGTTTTCTGTATTACCCTAGGATGTATTTTGAAAAGAAAGATAGAGACATCAACTCTGATCATCTTAACTCCACACCACTTTAAATCTTTATTTTCCATGGCATAGAAGGAATAATAAGTACCTCTCACTTCTTTCTACATCACTTCACATCCAGCTATGAGGTGGTGAGATTGTCTGTCCCAAGCCACACATCTCCCCTGATTTTTTTGGATTCTGACTCTGAGGTTGGTTTTGGCTACTTCTGTGATACCAGTTTTGGTGTATTTCCACAGCTACAGATCTTCAGATACATTTGCACAATCACTGTTATGTTGCCTATACTCAGTTAATAAAAAGTAGTCTTCGATAAGGCTGTGACATCAAACATGTGAAATACACTGGAGCTTTTATAAATGAGACGAATAGTTAGGGGCAGTGCTATGAGAATAGTGAGAATGACAAGGCAAAAAAACCCTATATGAATACTGTCAATAGAAGTCACAAAACACCTGCATGGAATATTCTCAGGGGCTGTGTCAGTCTAAAATTTTAGGCAAATACACACTGCAGGAGTCATCACCCTCTTCAAAATCTCCAACAGTAATAAACTCACTTTTTCTGAAAGATCTGGGACAAATCATGCTTGCCTGATGCAAGGTCTTCAGGGAATTGCTTTGGCAGGGATTCAAGGGCATCGATCTCTGAAGAGCTCCACAGACATTAGAATAAAAAATTATCCACATATATTGTACTAAAAAAAGACCTGTAGGACATCAGTCCAGTTAAGCCCAAGGACGTGTGTCTGTAGAATTCCCTAGGGTGTCAGGGGAAAGAGTATCTCTGCACGTCACTGCAGATTCTTCATAACTACTGCAGAGATATTATCGTGAGAACTGCTGTAGGGAATGAAAAGCCTTTGGGTCACATATATTAGTCACCTGATTGTATCAATGTGACATTGTTGTACAGACTTTCACAGTGTAGGTTGTCTGTGGAAAAAATGAAGTGCTAAGAAAATAAGCGTTTGAACGTGTACAACGATTTTCAAATGTAGTATAATATGGATCCTATAGGAGCAGTTTACATACTAAGTCTCTGAAATCACGATTCTCATTGCTCTTTATCCGCAGATCTGTAGGGTCTTTTTTTAGCTGACAGACACATTCAATCATAATATAAAGAATGCATTATATTAACCAAAAGGCAGGTTGTTGCTGATCACAGTGGGAGTGCGGATGTTCCAGGTAGTCACAGGAAAAACACTGCCCCTCAGCCTTCAGCTGCTCAGGTGTTGACATGAATATTCATTGTCAATGTTCAGACTGATTTTTTTTTTTTTTTTCTAATTGATTCATGCAGCACTGTATAGCTGCTTTTTCTTTAGTTAAAATCACCAAGTAGCAGGGACTATAGTTCTGCTTCAGGATGAGTTTGTTCAGTCTTCTGAACCTTTGCTTCTAATTAAATGTTCATGCCTAAAGAAAACAAGGATAATGGGGTGCAAATTCTGTCTGCAAGAATTATTGGCTTCAAGATGCTGCCTGAGACTGAGAAATTTACATGTCAGTACATACAAATTCACACCTCAGGGTATAAAGTTATAAAAGCTAATCTGCACATCCACAAAGGAGCACAGGGGGGAACCTGAATGAAGAGACACCCAATCTGGGCCCTTTCAAGGTCTGTCCCAGGAGACCCCCAGCCTCTGGGGCAGGTAGGAAGAGGAGCAGCTCTCCAGAACCCCTTTGGGACTGATGTGGGTCATTGCTTAGAGGTATGAGACACATTATGGGACGCAGGGGAAGAACATTTTGGAATTTCACTAGACTTACTGTAGGATGCTTAGGGAAGAAAACAAAGGTGGGGAAAGGAAAGTAGGTGATTTGGGCAGGACTTAATAAAGGAAAATACAGTGATAAAATTATAAAAATTATTGATTGCATTCAAACACATGGCTAGTCAGTATGCTTGTCTGGTAATGTCCTGCATCTGATCAGTGCAGTCTGTCCTCCCTTATGAAATTCCGTTTCTAACTCCTTTCCTTGTGGATGGATTGTCAGCTCAGTGTTGTGGGGAGGGAGGGTCAGTCTTAAGTGCCAGCCACTGGAGTCAGGCTGCCAGTGGGCCCTTCAGTCATGGTACTAGGAACTGAAGACCAGAATAAGTGGTCATATATACCAGCAACTAGAGTGGGACCTCAGCTCATAGGGGCCCATGCTCTGAATCTCAAAGTGTCAAAAAGAGGAAAAAGGGAAATAGCATGTTTCAGTGATGATAGTAGTTCAGGTGAAATTACAAAAAAAAAAATCAACCTATGAAATACAGTGAAAGTTGCTGGTTTTCAGGCCATTCCTTCCTCAAGTGAAAATGATTACCTCTGGAAATGTCATTTCACAGGTGATGTCAAAGAATGAATGCATTTAATTCCTCTAGTGAGGTGGTACCAGCTTTTATTTTTATCTTTGTTGGATGAGTATATATCATAGCTTCAAGGAAAAGTGTTGGGTTTTTATTTGTTTGTTTTGTTAGCATTTGGTTTATTAGCAAATGTTTATTAACAAATTCGGTTTATTAACAAATTCCATTAACAGTATCACAGTTGAAAGTCATTGGTTATGGGTATATGGTAGCTGCGCTCCCTGCTAAAATGATGGGACAAAAAAGTGCTTTTAATATCTACCCTTTTTTTTTTTTTCTGGCTTTATTTTCATCCTTTCATTGACACTTAATGGCACCAGACTTCCTTAAGAGGAGGGCAAGGGGGATGCCATGAACCATCAGTGTACCGAGTTCTTTATATGAAACAGTGTTATACTAATGGCATGCCTCTTCTTCTTCTTCTTCAGCCCATTGATGTACTCATGTATCTTTTGTCATGGTTTAACTCTACTGGCAAGTAAGTACCATGCAGCTGCCTGCTCACTAACCCTTGGTGGGATGGGGAAGAGATCTGGAAAAAGGTAAAACTCGTGGGTTAAGGTAAGAACAGTTTAATAATGTAAATAATGTAAAATATAATATTAGCAATAATAATGGCTATAGAAATAGTAATGAAAAGAAAAAAAGGGAAGAATAAAACCCAAGAAACCCCAGTAATGCACAATCCAATTTCTCATCACTCACTAATCAATGCCCTGAGCAGCAATCAGCATCTCCTGGCCAACTCCCCCCTGTTTATATACTAAGCATGACTTTTTATGGCGTGAAGTATGCCTTTGGCTGGTTTGGGTCAGCTGATTATGTTTCTTTTCTTCAGCTATTTTTTCAGCAGTTTTAATGTCTTCAGAAGAGTTTACATTCGCAGTCTATATGCAGTACTATTGCTCAGCTAATCTATGCTCAGCCACAATATCTATAGAGATTGTATAATG
Source organism: Pezoporus wallicus (assembly GCF_028554395.1). Classification (NCBI taxonomy): domain Eukaryota; kingdom Metazoa; phylum Chordata; class Aves; order Psittaciformes; family Psittacidae; genus Pezoporus; species Pezoporus wallicus. The sequence goes on along the minus strand of NW_026642489.1, from coordinate 552,449 downwards.
TGTATGCATAACCACCATCACTGCAGGCAAAATTTAAACTCCTTTTCCTCCTTTGCCCCTTTTATTTAATGCTCTGTGTAGTTCTGCCAATAAGAAAGACTATGATAAATTTCTTTATCCTGTGCTGATGACTCAGTTTCCTTGGCTGGCATGATGTAGGGGGAAAAATATGGTTCCATTCTTTTCCTGATTGCTTGCTTCGCAGTTGTAGTAAGACCAGGCTTGAAATCATCTATTCTACTATAAGAGGATGAACGTTCATTGTTCCTTTATTTAGTTAGGCTGAAGTCTTTACTCTGTCTGCACAGAAAAGTCAAGAAATTCCGTTTTCAAAAGGCTGAGTAACTTCGGACCCTAAGATTCATTACTTCCTTCTGAGATTCAGGCTCCTAAGCACATAAATCACTTCTAAAATGTTATGCTAAGTTATAGTCTTGACCTCTGAGATAAGAAAGGGAAGATGCATGGAAAAAAATATTTGGCAAATTCAGTTTCAACCACCTGAAGAAACCAAAAGGAAACAGTAGGTTATTTTTCTGCAACTCAGATGCATTAAATACCAGTGCTTCTAGCACTAGATAATATTTCTGTAATGAAACAGTGGAGGATCACTTGGTAGTTTCTTGAACTTGATGAAAACTGGGAGCTTGCTAGACATACTTTGCATCATTATCATATATATTACATTCTGTAATGACATGCTGACATAAAAAAGTAGTTTGGAGGCTTTAGCAGTAGAGTTATGAGTAGTGATTGACAAACAGACAAGCAAAAAAAACCCGCACACACCTAGAATAAGGTGCATATGGGAAGTTACTGTGACTAATGAAGGATAAAATGTTGGGGATATGATAATAAAGATAAAACCATGGGGACCAAACAGGAGGAATTAGAAATGTATGTGTGTCTATGGGTGTATGATATAATAGATATCGCAGATATATGGCGGGATGGCTTCTATGACTGGAGTGTTGGAATGGAATGTTACAGGCTCTTTAGAAAAGACAGGCCTGGCAGACGGGGAGGGGGAGTTGCTCTTTATGTCAGTGATAGGCTGGAGAGTGTGGAACTCTGTCTGGGGACAGGTGATCAGTTAGCAGAGATTTTGTGGGTCAGGGTTAAAGGGAAAACAGCAATGGGAGACATTACTGTGGGGATCTGTTATGGGTCACCTCATCAAGAGAAATCTGTGGATGAAGCACTCTATAGGCAGATAGGAACAGCCTCACGCTCGTAGGCCCTTGTTCTCATGGGGGACTTCAACCACCCTGACATCTGTTAGAAGGACAGTACACCCGGCACAAGCAATCCAGGAGGTCCCTCGATTGTATGGAAGACAACTTCCTTCTGCAAGTAATAGAGGAGCCGACAAGGACAGGTGCCGTGCTTGACCTTGTGCTCACCAACAGGGAGGGGCTGGTTGGAAATGTAATGCTCCAGGGCAGCCTTGGTCACAGAGATCACGAGATGGTCGAGTTCCAGACTTCTGGTTGATATTCAAGGATCATCTGCTACAAGCTCGGACTGTTGTGTCCAAAGGAAGTGCAGCGGAAGGGCCAGGAGACCTCCTTGGATGGATAAGGAGCTCCTGAGGAAAATTTGAAGGAAAAGAAGAGTCTTATAAAAGGTGGAAGTCAGGACAGATGGCCTGGAAGAATACAGGGATGTTGTCTGGGAAGCTAGGGACCAGGTTACACAAGCTAAGGCCCAGTTAGAATTAAACTCGGCTAGGGATGTGAAAGATAACAGGAATGGATTCTGTAGTAGTTACATTGCGAATAAAAAACGGACTAGGGACAATGTGGGTCCCCTCCGGAACCTATTGGGAGAACTGGCTACCCTGGATTTGGAGAAGGCTGAGGTTCTGAATGACTTCTTTGCCTCGGTCTTCACTGGCAAAGGCTCTGACCACACCACCCAAGTCTTGGAAGGCAGACACAGGGACTGTGAGAATGAAGACCTCACTGTGGGAGAGTATCTGGTTTGAGACCATCTTAAAAACCTGAACATGCACAAGTCCATGGGACCTGATGAAATCCATCCAAAGGTCCTGAAGGACCTGGCGAATGAAGTTGCTAAGCCACTGGCCATCATATTTGAAAAATCATGGCAGTCAGGTGAACTTCCCAACAACTGGAAAAAGGGAAATATAACCCCCATTTTCAAGAAAGGGAAAATGGATGACCCAGGGAGCTACAGACCAGTCAGTCTCACCTCTGTGCCTGGCAAAATCTTGGAGCAGATTCTCTTGGAAGGCATGCTAAGGCACGTGAAAAGCAACAAAGTGGTTGGTGACAGCCAGCATGGCTTCCCCAACAGGAAATCCTGCCTGACCAATTTGGTGGCTTTCTATGATGGTGGTATGGAACCGATGGACAGCGGTAGAGCATTTGATGTCATCTACCTGGACTTGTGCAAAGTGTTCAACACTGTCCCACGTGACATCCTTGTCTCTGAATTGGAAACACATCAGTTTGATAGGTGGACCACTCCATGGATGAAGAACTGGCTGGATGGCTGCACGCAAAGAGTTGTGGTCAATGTCCAGCTGGAGACCAGTAACGAGTGGTGTCCCTCAGGGATCAGTGTTGGGACTGGTCTTGTTCAACATCTTTGTCGGTGACATGGACAGTGGGATTGAGTGTGCCCTCAGCAAGTTTGCCGGGAAGGAATGCTATTCAGAGGACCTTGACATGCTTGTTAGATGGGCTGATGCCAACCTCATGAAGTTTAACCATGACAAGCGCAAGGTCCTACACCTGGGTCGGAGCAATCCCAGGCACAGCTACAGGTTGGGCAGGGAAGAGATTCAGAGCAGCCCTGCGGAGAAGGATTTTGGGGTCTTGGTCTATGAGAAACTTAACATGAGCTGGCTTCAGTGTGCACCTACAACCCTGACAGCCAACCGTATCCTGGGCTGCATCAAAAGGAACGTGACCAGCAGGTTGAAGGAGGTGATCCTGCCCCTCTACTCTGCTCTCATGAGACCTCACTTGGAGTACTGTGTGCAGTTCTGGTGTCCTCAACATAAAAAGGACATGGAACTGTTGGAACAAGTCCAGTGGAAGGCCACGAGAATGATCAGGGGACTGGAGCATCTCCTGTATGAAAACAGGCTGAGAAAGTTGAGGCTGTTCAGCCTGGAGAAGAGAAGGCTGCATGGAGACCTCATAGCAGCCTTCCCATATCTGAATGGGGCTTTTAAGGGTGCTGGGGTGGGACTATTCTTTAGGGACTGTAGTGATAGGACAAGGGGTAACAGGTTCAAACTTAAACGAGGGAAGTTTAGATTGGATATAAGGAGTGTTGGAACTTCATGATCTTAAGGTCCTTTCCAACCGTAGCTATTCTATGATTCTATGAAAAATATCTGTTTCATGAGATTTCTTTTTTGTAAGGTAAGCTGATCTAAGGAGAGTGTGTGCACACTGAGAAAAATTGGAAGTGCAATGCCTGAGTAATAAATACTTGGTTTACTCAAAAGCCTAGAGTCATGAAAGGTTTAAAGATAGATACCCAATTCACCAGTGTAGCAATGCATCCTCAAACTAGAGTATATGTACTGAAGCTTTGTATCAACCTTTGACCCTAACTTTTGAAAAACACCCAGTAGATATAGGACTGAGAATCCTGAAGTTGCTATTTTTATCTGAGACTGTTTTTCTAACTAGCAGTTCATACCAGACCTGATATTTTCCTTGCAGTTTGACTACAACCAAAGCCTTAGTGCAGTCTGGAATTTGAGCTGGAAAATTATATAAATCACATTTAAGCCACATTGTTTACTTTATTATCTACTCAACAGTTGCTTCACAGAAGCATAGAAGCTGAAATAAGGAAAATGTATCCTATGAAAGACAACATCCGTGTATTTGTCAGGAGCATGAGCTAAGATACTTCTTTTTCCAAAACCAGGGAATTTAAATATTGAACTACTTAAGCCCACACATTAAATATGAGGATTTATATGCTCACTATTAAAAAATATAATCTGTAACTTTCAGGCTTATTTTTAGGAAGTATTTGCATTTGTCCATTGCAATAGACCCATTTTGAATATGTTTTAAATATATACACCATGTCCAAGGGGAAAGGAAACAGCCAGAAGTCATGATATATAGTTCTGCAGTGAGTCACTATGATTGTCTCCAGTTTTATTTTAGATGGTGTGTCTTCATAAATACAGAGTGTTAGCCTCTGAGTTCATCTTTCATTTCCCTGGAAACCAGAATATTGTAGATGAATACTTGACTTTGACCCTGACCTGAATCATAAGCAGTTTCTGCATCTGGTATGAGAGTCCAGGATATCTCCTGGACCTAGCAGCACAAACATTAATTCTGTGTATGTCCTCCACAAGTCACTTTTGATAGGATTGTTCTCATATAGCATAGGGATCTAATTGATATGCCTAAATTAGAGCTTACTTTTCCTCCACTGTCACTTGAAGAGAATGCAGAGAGGAAAATAAGCCAAGAGTGATAGTTTTGAATAGTTGGACAATCATGCTTCTGACCATGTTCAAAATAATGGATTCCTGGTTTCACCTGTGTGCCACCCTCGTACGGAGAGGAGACGTGGATTTGTACTTTTCCTCTGTGACTGCAGGACACTTACTTAAGTACTAGTAAGTAGTAAGTGAGGGACCTGAATTTCTGGATATGCTGTGGCACACGCGAGCTACTACTTCTAGGTGTTGTGCATTGTTCATCCTCAACAAAACAAAGAAACCTGTCTCCTAAACTACGAATTTTAATAATGCCCAACTAGCTAGCTGAGTGGGTGGCATAAATATCTTTGCATTTTATTTTCCGCACCTGCAAAATTAAACTAATGTACTTATTCATAATACATTTGTGGAACATCCAAAAGAAACCACTGCTATTCATCCACACATGAACTGTAGCTGAGTATAGTTACCAAACACATACATTATATTCTGAATTTATGCTCTTGTCAGTAAACGCTAAATTGCTGTTCAGATGCAAAACCAGGATGAAAGCTAAAAGATGATTAGCATTAATCATGAACATTATGTTAGATTCCCAGTCAGCAGAATATTGTATGTACATTGAGGCTTTTTTTCTTTTCTTCATTCATCCTCAGTGCTCAAAGTAAAAATAATACTTGGGGGTGGGTTTTTTGCAATAAGATATTTTACATATGAAACAGGTTTTTAATATATTTATGTGCAACATTATTTCAGTACTGTCAAAATGTTTTATTGCCATCATTGTTACTGTCAATGAGCTGCTCCCTATTCATTAATGGTGTGAAGCATTTAAATTTAATTTTAAATTACCACTCACTTTCAGCAGTATTTGAAATAAAGGAATGTCCTTGTAAATTGCATTTGGATTCCATGAAATATCTTCCCGTTATTTTGTTCAGAACATTCATAAGAAAAAGAGCAGACCAGCCCTTTTTGTTTGTTTATTGTCTACATAGGTTGAGAGCAAATTTATGATAGGATGTCTGAAGTTCCTTAGTGAATGTCAAGGTAATCTCATCTCTAATGCTTTTATACAGTAGCTATTTAATCTTCTTTATGGAGAGGACAGAATGACCTTATTCTTTACTTTTCCTAATAAACCTTCTTATGGTTCAGAATTTCAATGAGGTGAAAAATGAATTTTGCCTTACTGAAAAACAAAAAGAAGGAAATGTCTCTGAAGTAGGAAAAACATTTTCCTCCTAAGCTTTAAATAAAAAATAAAAATAAATTTTGTTTTAATGGTTAATCTCTTGCTATTCTAGAGTTATTTTCTGAAATGATTGGGCTACAATGCAGAAAATTGTATTTATCTTTTCTAATTGATTAATTCAGAGATCTTAAAAGTAGGATACATACAGAAAAAGTGAATAGAAGGAACAGTCACAGAAGTAACTGTCTTATTTAGTAAAAAGCACATATTTGCACAGCTTTGCAAATGCTGAATGTTGAAATAATGTGTGAGACAGAATCAAGTAACTGTCACTCCTTCTGTCTTCTTTTTTTCCTTGTGATATAAAACTGGGGGGCATATGTTATTATTCAGGTAAATAGTATGTTACACAAGTAAATTATAAACTTACTTTCCAATATTTCAAAGATCCCACAACCCTTATTCTCTAAAGTCTGATTTTATTTAATTTTACCAATTACATTGCAAATTAGATACAAAAGGTTTTATGAAATATCGTCCTTTGACTACTTGCTGGCATATATCTGCTTAATGCATTCTTATACTTCCACAAGGAACACATAGCAGACCTCTTTGGTACATCTACAAAATTGTATATCTCTTTAGTATGCAGTGGAAAAATATACACAGAACTTTCCTATAATGTGCAAAGGAATAGCAAGTGAAAAGTCTCCTCTCTGCACTTGTTCTTATTAGGCAATGACATTTAGCATTATAAGAATCTGAGATAGTGGAAAAGACAAATAATTGAACTCACATTGGTGTGCTTGCTAAACACGAAATTAATGTTTGTTTTTATATTTCAAAGTGATTCTAAGTGAGTTTTTCTGTAGTCACTCAGAATGTAAGTATTAATAACCTTGTAGCTGTATTAGTGTTGGAAAGTGTAGTGAATAGAGGTACTCCTAAGTCCTTGATGTTAATTGGGTCACTATATTAACTTCTGTGACTTGAAAATTGACCAGTAATTTGGTAGATTATCAGATACTGGCACTACTGACCTAGTCATTTCGACCTGACTTGAGTCAGGTTTCACATACATGAAAAAGTTTTTCATCTTATTTTGCAAAGGGATAAAAGTGTTGGGCTTTTTCCCACTCAGATGACACATAGCAATGGAAATTATATCAAGAGATTTAAGGAAGATGAAATATGAAACAGTTGTTAAAGAAGAATGTGCTGTTGAGATCTACAGATGTAGGCAGTGTCTCAGCTTTGTTTATCAGGGAGGAAGAAGAGGAAAGCTAAAATGAAACACAATGTATGAAGAGAATAGAAAAGATGAAATGAGTGGACCTATGGATCCTACTTATCCAAGCCAAAAGAATCCATTTTCTTTGTAAGAAGATGAAGGATACCTGAGGAAGTCCATTAGAGAAATAAATTAAAGCATTTATTAAAAAAAAAGAAGTTGTCAACCCTGAAATGCAATATGGATTCATACCAACCTGTAAGGCTATGTTTATACTACTAAATGAAAGGTCAGATACCAACACTTGCTCTGAGGCTATTGCTTTGTCTCCTTTTTTAATCACACTGCTTGGCATCAGCTTTTTCCTCAGGGAGTTTCATCTTTGAGGAGGTTAGTTACCCATGAGAAACCCAGGGAATGATTTAACATGTCTTCATTCTCCTTTATTGCTTCAAAGTTTTAAAGTAGTTCAAAATAATGAACTAGGTATGTAAAAGTTGGTATTTCTTAACAAGTTATGACTATTTGAAATAATGGGTCTTCCAGAACATCAGATCTTCATTAACTGTGCACAGACTTGAATCTGTCATCTGACTGTACCAAATTCACTGCAGTTTTCCAAGTAATATTGATGTCTTTTAAAAAATGTTTACATTTTGAGAAGTCTCTTTTAGAAATGGAGTTTATATATTTGGAGAACACTGAAACTGAAACGTGCTTTCATTTCTTGCTTGGTATAAACCCCATCATAAAAAAAAAATGTATTGAAACAAACAAAAAAAAAACAAACCCAAAACCCAAACAACAATCCTCCTCTGTTTTCTTTTTCATAGTAGTCTTACAAATTAAAACTGCATGTTTCATTACAATTTTTTCAGCTTTTTAATGACAATATTATAATGCTCTGATTTCAGCCATAGAAGCACACAAGTTAGTTGGGTAAAATATACTTTTATTAACTGCTTATCTTTTTGCAAGCAGCAGGAAACTCAGCTTTGGCAGCTTCTCCATATAGTGCTGAAACATTGTAAAAAGCAGATAAAAACTTTCACTGTCAAAATATCACTTTTAGTGATTTGCAGATGGAACATTAGCTGAACGGTTTGTGTTTGTGTTGTGGAGTCTGTCATCATAATATTGATACAGCAGAGGTAACCTTTAGATATATTGTCATAATATCTTTTATAGCTGTCTAAACTTAGAAATTCTTAGTACAGGTGGATAGATATCATTGCTTGCAGTGTAATTTCAGTTGGGAGAGAAGAAAGTACTTGGAAAAATACTTAATGTTTATACCCTTTATTCTTTTAGACAATAAGAATTTATTTCTTATTATATTGCTATGAAATTGTGTTTCTTACCTTCAGCTGCTTACCTTGTAATTAATTATGTAGGAGACTAATGTGTTGGACTAATAGGATTCTTATGTTTATTTCCAACACATTTTGATGTTATCCTAATGTAAGTGAGTCACTGCTTGTTCAGAATAGTGAAAAATACAGCCATTTCATATGTGTGGTTGCATGCTTGTCAGCCTCATTTGGGCAAGTATTTAAAGTTTTTTGTTCATAAACTTTTTTTAGTCCATACTTGACTTCTTAACTATTAAAAGTAATTCTTCAGTGACAATGGTTTCACTTATCACTAATATTTTTAAGTTAGATCCTACTTTATGCATTAATATGGGGATTTCCACATCTCTTAAAAACAGGAATTAATACACTGGTGTCTAAATGTTACTATCTACTTGCATTTGCTTTGCTAGGTCTCTAAAGCCGAAAGGAGTAAGCCTACAATTTGTCACACAGGTTTATCTCACAAGTATGAGACAAGCAAGCATGGCAGTATTTTTATTGAAGTACTTGTGTGAAATTAATTACTATATTTAATTATATATGTTGTCCAGTATGAAGTTACCATGACCAATAAAAAAGATTTACATAGAAACTTTGTCTGTCAACTTAGTTAAACAAGATCTCGCTTCCCTTTTCAGGGTATTTTTTCATAACATTACTGAATGTTGCTATCTGAATCAATTGTATTTAAGTGTTTTTCAAAGGCTTTTGCTATTACTACTACATGGAATGGAAATTGTGATCTCCATTCTTAAAATACAGTAATACTTGTTAATGCAACAAGATTGTCTGTTTGCAAAAGGTTTCTTTTTTAACTTTTTTTCTCTTTCTTTTTCTGTTTCATCTTAAAATCTTTGCTGCCATCTCTGAACTTTAATAGTTGTATCTTACATTTCATTTATCAGAAATACAGAAAAACTGCCAATTGGTCTTCCAAATGGAGCTCACTAATTTCATGAAGGGCAAGAAGCAGAATCTCTATAATCCTGTGTTCCTATGTCTCCAATAAAAATAATGGAGGATATTAAACATCTATTTCAAAGCACCATAGAATCACAGATTTATAGAATAGTTTGGATTGGAGTGTGCAACCCCCTACAGTGAGCAGGGACATCTTCAGCTAGATCAGGTTGTTCAGAGCCCCATCCAACATGACCTTGAATGTTCCCAGGGATGATGTACCTACCACCTCTCCAGGCAACTTGTTCCACTGTTTCACCAACATTGCCTTAAAAATATCTTCCTTATATCTAAGTCTAAATCTATGGTCTTTTAGTTTAATACCATCACCCTTTGTTTTATCACAACAGGCCCCACTAAGAAAGTTTGTCCTAACCTTTCTTATAAGCCCCCTTTAAGTACTGAAAGGCTGCAGTAAGTTTTCCACAGAGCCTTTTCTTCTCCAGGCTGAGCAACACCAACTCTCTCAGCCTGTCTTCATAGGAGAGGTGCTCCAGCCCTCTGATGACTTTTGTGGCCCTTCTCTGAACCTGCTCCAACAGGACCATGTCTTTGCTGCACTGAGGGCTCCTGAGCTGAACACAGTATTCCAGCTGAGGTTTCACCAGACTGGAGCAGAGGGGCAGAATCATCTCCCTCAACCTGCTGGCCAAGCTACTTTTGATGCAGCCCAGGATACTGTTGGCTTAGAAAGTTGGCTGGAAACACACATTGCCAGGTTATCTTTTGCATCTACCAGTACCCGCAAGTCATTTCCTCCAGGCTGGCCTCAAACCTTTCATCCCCCAGCCTGTACTGATACCAGGGGTTGCCCTGATCAAAGTGCAGGACTTTTCACTTAGCCTTGTTGAACTTCATGAGGTTCACGTGGGCCCACTTCTCCAGCTTTTACAGGTCCCTCTGTTCAGCATCCCACCTCTCAGGCATATCAACCATACTTGGTTTATACTTGCCTCCATGCTACCTGCTGCTCTGGGCGTGGACTTGCCTCCATGTTAGTCTGTAAAAAAATACTTCCCTCCACATAACAAGCAAACCGAGAATGCTGGTTGTTGATCACTCAGTCTAATTGTGTTGCTAAGCTGCAGTATTATTCTTGCAGGTGAAACTTGATGAGACATAATATATTTTTAAAAAATAATACATGTTTGAGATCAGTTTACAGTGGTTTCTGCATGCTGGCATAATATTTTCTGCTGTCTTTTTTCACCACTTAAAAATGTAAGTAATCCAGGACTACTACTATTAAGTGCAGGTATCATTTCTTATCTCTCACTGCAATGGGGTCCATTTATCTCATTTTCAGATGCTATGAATCCTGGCCTTTCAATCCTTCCCTTAATTGCTCCACAACACTCTCTCAAGTACATTCTCCCTGCTGCCCTCAAAGGTGGGATGCAGAGCATTACTTGTATCTGTCACACAGCAGACATTTACTGCAGGGCAAATCATAGCTGCCTTGGCTTCAAGGATGTGAAATATTTTTCAGCTCAGTTTCACAGCCTGCTGTAGTTAAATTTACTCTGGTGACTTTCCTTTATTGGTTTGGTAGCATGTCAGCAGCTCACATATAATGATACGAACTAAAAAGCCTGCTAGCATGTATTACTGAATGCAAATCCTCACGTCTTTTATTCATTTATGAACTTTTCAGTTTAGTTGTTGTCACAGTCCCATATACAACAAAGAAATCCACAGGAATATCATGCCTGCTTGTTGCCACAATGAAACTGTGATGCCCTGTGTTGTAAAGAAGTGTACTTACATCTATGCCGTGACGAGAGCATGATGGAATTTAAGTTTTAGAATTTCAAAAGTGTCAAGGGGCACTTAATACTTCTGCTTGCCCTTGCGTTCAGCTCATTTTTGAAACAGCCACACAGAGATGCAAAATTTTCTGTGGTTTTACATGTGTCATACAGAACATACTAACCAAATTTGAGCAAAGTTTCTTCAAGTCTCAGAAGAGGCTTCCATAGTGCGATTACACATTTTTATAAATTATTCTCTGAAAGTTCTAAAGAACTCTTCATTGAAGTTGAAAATTAAAAAGCTGAGGACTTCAGAGAGTTTCCTCTACTACCCTACTCCAGAAATTTAGGCTTTACCTTCAAAGCAGTGTCATGCAAATACACACATACTTCACCCACATACTTTCATTGTTGATCTGGCTGAGAGAGGAGAACCAGTAAATCCATATCACCTTTGCACATGTACAGGCAGTGCTAAATGGCGTGTCTAGATGTATTCTGATTTCTACATTAGCTTGAAACATCTACACTACTCTCTGTAGCTAATAACTACGTGCATGAAATAGAAGGTAAAAGCTTTTGAAGGTTTCACCATGAGCTAGTGATACAGGGTTAACCAATGTACAGGGGCGTTGTACAGGGGAATTGTACAGGGGGGTTGTACAAGGGGGTTAGAGGAATCTGCTTGCTTAAACAAAAGTATTGTCTATACCTATCATGTCTACTAAGCAGAACAAAGGCACTAACCATTGATAAGGAAAAGCAGACACCTGGTTCTATTGACAAGGAAAAGCAGAGGCCTGATTCTACTGATAAGTAGCTATTGATAAGGAAAAGCAGACGCCTGAAGGGGGAGATGCAGATGGTTTATGGCTGGGACACTGACCAAACCCTAAGGCCATACGTGAAGACTAAAAGGTGAAAAGTTCAAGAAAAGGAAGACTCATTTACTTCATCTTGAAGACCCTTACCCACAGGAGGAAGACTCAGTTACTTCATCTTGAGACCCCTGCCCATGACCAGAGGGGGCACTGCACAGGCGCAAAGGACCTTCTAGCTCATTATAATACGAAGCGGGGATAGGATATGAATATGTATAGGCGTGTTGTGCAACCTTATGAATATATATAACTTTAGAGAATAAATGTAGAGGGAAACAACACTGAGGTACGCATGACTTTGAGGAATTATCCCCGTGCGTCTCAGCCCTGAATAAAAAGCATACCTACTTTACAACTTTAACGAGTTGTGGAGTCAATCCGTGCATCACTAGCATCTAATTCTTACTCCAGGATTTTAAATGTACTATCAGACTCTGAGCTTGAAGTTACTTTCCCCCCAAAGTTCTTCATTTTAGAAGTGACACCTTACATGCCACCAGGAAGACCGAATGCAGCTGTGCATGGGGATGGGGGTTTTAGTTTAAGTAAGTGGAACAACAATTATTAGCATTTAATCTTTTCTTATGGGCGAAAACTGTCAGGTTGTTTGGCATATCTTTGTTTTCTCTGTTTCAGGTTACTTCATAGACGTTTGACAGCAATCTTTTCTTGAAGTGCTAACAGATAACTCAGTAGCGTCTACTGTTTATCCTCAATAATTGTGACCTCTGCTTAGCTTGCAAGAAACTCATTGTGTTGGCAGAGGTAGACCTCTACTTTTCAAAACATTAATGGAACTGTGTGAGTGACTGGGATCTCCGTGAACAAAGGCATTTAAGTGCTCACAGAAGCAAACACTCAACCACATCCGGATTGCAAATTGTAGCCTCAAGGCGGGGGGGGGGGGGGATAAGGAAAAAAAACCCTACATATAAAACCTTTTGAAGTAGAAACTCTTAGAATTATCTACAGTTTCAGATTGATTTTTTTTTTTTTTCCTAGCCCCACCACAAATAGATAAATACACATTTTTTAAGCAAGGAAAAAAAAGAAATCTTGTGAAATTTGAGTACTTTTTTTCTCTTCTCTTTTCCCTGTTAGCCTCTTTTCATGGATAAAAATATCCAGCTAAAACATAAAATACTTCCTTGAGGTGACCTTAGATACTCCATCAACCACAAGTAGAATTAAGATCACTATGTTTCATCATTTTTTAGTATGTAAAATAGATCTTCCTGGAGCCCATAAAGTCTAGAAGTCTACATTTAAGTCTGCATTTAACCTAGATTTTTTTCAAAAGTTTGCAAACATCTTCAGACTTTATTATGGCCATAGATAATACACTATTTTAGGTCTGAAACCACTAATTTGGTGTGATATGTTACAACATTTTGCATGCATGCTACTTGCTGTTGCCATCATTCTTGACTTCAAGATGTATTGTTAGTTTGTGTTTGATTAAATGCTCTACAGGTGCCTCTATTCTACTTTTATCTTTCAGATTTATTCTCATTTTCTAAAAGAAATACTTAATGTCTTAATTTTCAATGCACGATACCTTGCCATATCTTTTGCTTTCCATTCATGTGATTGTTCTCTTTTCTACCTGAAAAGTTTTCTAGTGTAATCAGTTTAATCCTAGAGAAGAACACAATCTGGACTGTGGTGTGAATCCCCAGCACAGAGATCTCTACTAGATTAATGTTCCTGAATATTAGAAATACACAGAAATATAGTTTATCCTGGGTGAGTTATATACAGTTTATGCGTCTTATGGAGATTTTTCAGTCTCTTATGCTCTGCCAGTGAGGAGGGGCACAGGAAGCTAGGAGGGAGCAGAGACAGGAGATCTGACCAAAACTAGCCAAAGGGGTATTCCATACCACAGCACGTCATGCCCAGTATATGAATTGAGAGGAGCTACCCAGAAGGAAGCGATTGTTGCTTGGGTTAGGCTGGGTATCAGTCAGCAGGTGGTGAGCAATTGTATTGTGCATCACTTGTGTTTATTGTTTTTTTCCTTTCCCCCATTAGTTTTATATTCTTGCTCCTTATTATTTCCCTTATCATTATTATTAGTAGGAGGAGTATAAGTTTTACATTTTACTTTAGTTATTAAACTGCTTTTATCTCAACCTGGGGGTTTCACATTCTTTCAGTTCTCCTCCCCATCCCACCCAGGGGTGGTAAAGGGACAGGGGGGTAGGAGGGTGGGCGGAGTGAGCAGCTGCATGGTGCTGCATTACTGGTGGGGTCTAAACCACGACAAGTAGCTCACATCTTAAAAACAATTTTTTAAATTTAATTCTGACTACTGGGAACCTATTTTTTAAGAAGTTGTATGATTTCCTCTTATGAATTTGACTCTAAATATATCTCTTTTCCAGATTTTTGTGGCAAAAATCATATATATATATAAATACACATATATATAGTTACTACTCACATGGGTCTTCAGAAGGTCCATGGGAAAATAGAAGATTCTAAACCAAACCACATATGCTTGAGCTTTTCTCTCGTAAGAAAAACACTGAAATAGCTGATCATAGTTGCAGCAGCAGCTGCTACTGAAGGACTGAAAAGAAATTATATATAATACTATAAGTCTTTTTTTCCGCTTTGGTAGAGGAAAACAGAAAGGAATAGTATCACTGGGAGAACATTATGTACACTTTAAAAGCATTTGCAAAGACGCAAAATACTTATATTTCACTTCACATGTCTCTTTAGATACCCCTTTGTCAACTTTGCTTTTTCTTATTGTCCCTGAATACCAGACAAAGATATCACATCACTGTAAATAAAAGGAGGAAAAATGCCCAAGTATTTTTTTTTTTTCAAATACAAGAGAAAGTTCAACTGAAGAAGGTTTTGAAGGGAAGTTTTCTAAAAATGAATGTGAAATACAAACAATGCTGATAAGCTAACATGTGTTTTGATGTGTTTTGATGATGGCATGGATTTTTACTCTCTAGCTGAAATCACTGAAGCTATTATACTGTTTTGATTTCTTTTCTGTTGTAAGGAAGAGTTAATTCTAAATACACTCTGAGTACTAGGTTTGCTCTTCTCCGAAAAGGTGCTGTCACTACAGTCACCTAGACTAGAATGATGATGAGAATATGTGCCATTTTTTTCTTTTTGATAGCCATGGCACACAAGTATTTAGAAAATCATTCTCTGTGAATAAAAGAAACCCCCCCAAAATTAAACAATGCTTTAATGATAATATGAGTAACATATGGCTTTGTCATTATGGGAATGTCTGCAAAAAAGTTAGCACTATAACAGGAGCCTCATTTACAAACATGACCGAGCCAGTAATGACACTGAGATGAAGAAAGTGTTCTTAGATCCAAGAATGTTTAAATGAAAATATTTTTTAGCTGCAGACTGTTTTCTTGCAATGAAATGTTGTGCAAACAAATGCAAGCACAGTAAACACAAAACCAGAAAGAGGCATGCTAGAGACATAGCAAATTAGCAGTTTGCATATTTATGACTCCTAAATCAACAGCACTTTGAAGTAATGCAAAACAGTTCAATAGAAATGAGAAGTGTCTCAGAGACATCAAAGAAAAGCTCCATTAAATCAATATGAATCCAAAGTGTTCTGTTATTTAAAGAAATATCACGGTAACGCAACATTAATTCATATATTTGCAAGTCACAAATTCA
This sequence comes from Pezoporus wallicus, assembly GCF_028554395.1. Lineage (NCBI taxonomy): Eukaryota > Metazoa > Chordata > Aves > Psittaciformes > Psittacidae > Pezoporus > Pezoporus wallicus. The sequence goes on along the minus strand of NW_026642489.1, from coordinate 536,948 downwards.
AAATGTTAACTTTCCCTGTTTCTTTGAAACATGGGGAGGCAGATTTTATAGGCAGTTTATATAACACGAAGCTGTGTGGTTCGGTTGATACACTGGAGGGAAGGAATTCCATTCAGAGGGACCCTGACACACCTGTGAGGTGGGCTGATGCCAACCTCATGAAGTTTAACCATGACAAGTGCAAGGTCCTACACCTGGGTCGGAGCAATCCCAGGCACAGCTACAGGTTGGGCAGAGAAGAGATTCAGAGCAGCCCTGAGGAGAAGGACTTGGGGGGTCTTGGTCAATAAGAAACTTAACATGAGCCAGCATTAGTGTGCGCTTGCAGCCCAGAAAGCCAACTGTATCCTGGGCTGCATCAAAAGGAGCGTGACCAGCAGGTCAAAGGAGGTGATCCTGCCCCTCTACTCTGCTCTCGTGGGACCTCACTTGGAGTATTGTGTGCAGTTCTGGTGTCCTCAACACAAAAAGGACATGGAACTGTTGGAACAAGTCCAGAGAAGGGCCACGAGGATGATCAGGGGACTGGAGCACCTCCCGTACGAAGATAGGCTGAGAAAGTTGGGTCTGTTCAGCCTGGAGAAGAGAAGGCTGCGTGGAGACCTCCTAGCAGCCTTCCAGTATCTGAAGGGGGCCTATAGGGATGATGGGGAGGGACTCTTCATTAGGGACTGTAGTGATGGGACAAGGGATAAAACGTAAACAGGGGAAGTTTAGATTGGATGTAAGGAAGAAGTTCTTTCCTGTTAGTGTGGTGAGACACTGGAATGGATTGCCCAGGGAAGTTGTGAATGCTTAACCCCTGGCAGTGTTCAAGGTCAGGTTGAACCAAGCCTTGGGTGACATGGTTTAGTGTGAGGCATCCCTGCCCATGGCAGGGTGTTGGAGCTAGATGATCTTAAGGTCCTTTCCAAGCCTAACTATTCTATGATTTTACTATTCTACGGGGACAATGCTATATAACGTAGTACCGTTATTATGCAAGGCTATTTACTTTATTTGTAGTATTACCTTTTCTGTTTTCACAAAGTCAGAAAATAAAATCTCCATGGGCAATTTTCCATGGAAAATTACAGTCTCTTGTGAAAAGATGGTATTTTTTCCCCAAAGCTAAGGTAGAGAGAAAACTTAGATTGAAAAAATAAAGCATAAAGAAGAAAACCCACATACTTTAGGTGATTAATATCAAGATTTCTTTATTTGTGTATTTAGAATAATTCCTTTAGATCTGTTCAACTCAATGCTTCTTAAGTAAAGAGAATTAAGCTCAAAATCTTCTAAAGAAATTCTTGAATAATGAAGTGGCTTAAGGTTTAACAGATGAGGTTAAGAAGAGGTTTCCATGAATGAAAGATGCTGTGAATGAAAGTGGATGAAAACATAAAGTTTGAAATTGGCTATACAATAACCAGTAGAGAGAAAGAAAGAATGAAATGATAGGACTGTGAAGTAAGGGAATAGATAAAATATTAAGTAAAAAAAAGTAGACTTCATTTAAATTGTATTACAAAAATGTATGAACCAAAGATGTACTTTCATAAACGAGACATGAAAGCATGAGATCATTGGAAATAACCACTGGTTTTCATGCTCTCTCACAGAAAGAAATACACTAGAATCACCCTCCTGAACTAGCAGTCTTTGATAGCACATTAGATAGGCTGGTGAGTTTGCTTTGCAGGAGGATTTTCCAAGGTTCATCCATCTCTAAGATTAATTTAACTCTCTGTTATAACCTTTACAATGGTGTAAGACTATATTTGCAGTCAGGTATTACCTCCTCAGATTTATATTCAAATCTTAAACTGATCAGTCACATTAGGCTTTAAGTTCCAGGTCTGATATATATTTATGGATTCCTGATCTGCAGAGATTATTTCTACAGCAAAAATAGCAATTCAATTTTCAGCTGAAATCCAAAATCTGATTCTGCACTATAAGAACAAATATTTCTATACAACTACTGTCCTGATAAGATCTCAAAAGAGAATGAGATATATTTTTTGCCTCACAGATTCTTTCTTTTTTTTCAGTTGACTTTATAATCTATATGTAAAATATTTCAGTTATAATTGAATCTGTCCAGATTTTTTTTCTGTTGTTTGGGGTTGATCCCCTTCTGAATTTATCACAGCAAAATGACTATGGTAAATGTTCAGTGTCTGAATGGCTGGGCCCAGATGGCCCAGTTGAGGCTTGGATTTTTTTTTGTTTTCCACACCATAAATAGGGAGAAAGGAAGTAAATCAGGAGATGTGGAGAGAACACAGTAACAGTGGTAATACCTCTGTAATAATATATTTAAGAAGGGCTAACAACCTGTTGTGCAACAGCTGGGAAAAAGAATGAAAAAATGTGAGAATAACATCCCTCCAGACAACAAGTTGAGAGAAAAAGGAGGGGAGGAGATGCTGCAGGCACCAGAACAGAGATTCCCCTGCAGCCTGTGCTGCTGGCCATGGTAAGGGAGTCTGACCCCCTGCAGCCTGTGAAGGTCCAAGGTGCAGCAAATACTCACATGCAGCCCATGGAGGACCCCAGGCCAGAGCACATGGATATGTCCTGAAGGCAGCTGCAGCCTGTAGAGGGTCCACAGTAGTGCAGGCTGCCAGCAGGAGCTGCGGCCTGTGAAGAGGATCCCATGCAGTGGGGGTTTGGAGAAAGTTATTTTAGATTTATTCTGTTTCTCTTTATCCTACTGTGTTTAATTGACAATACATCGATTTCCCCACACCGAGTCTGTTTTGCCCATGATGGTAATTTTGGTGAGCAGTATCCCTGTCCTTATCTGGACCTATGAGCTTTTCATCATACTTTCTTCTCATGTCCTGTTGATGGAGGGCGAGTGAGAGAGTGGCTGGGTGAGTATCTTGCTGCCAGCCAAGGTCAATACAGCACAGACAGTAAACCACATCAGTGTAAAACTCATTTGGCCCCACTGTGGATCTAATATAATCAAAATCCACAACCTATATTTCCTTGAAAAATCCCAGACTTTCTCATTGTAACATTCTTTTCTTCTATGATGTTAAGCTTGGAATTTGTGCCTCAGTTACATGAGACAGAACCAAAATCTCAGCACAAATGGATCTTTTTTCAAAGACTTCAGAACATATTCATTCAAATAAATCTGAACGTAATTGGGCAAAAGAGAATTCTTAAGTCTATACTCTTAGGTATTAAAGTTGAAAAGTGTCAAGGAAAGCAGAAAATAGAACCAAATGATATGGTAGTGTTTTAGCCAGTTTAAACATGATTGTGGGAGGGCTCTTTCACCATTATTTACATTTAGGTCAGGGTAATTACATAGCTGGAGTATAAGTATATTAAATAGATCCTGCCATCTTGAGAAGAAGAAATACTTCATCTCAGTTATGCAAGTATGCTAAAACTGCTTATTCAATGACTATTCATTTTAGGAGGAAGACGGGAACACTGAAAGAAAGTTTTATACTGGAAATCTTGAATAGATGAATACAGAAAAGGTTAACATTCTGCTTTTATCCGTTATTACAATGTTCAGGGCAATTTAAATTTCCCATTTCTAAGAAGTCTCAGGAGCTTTCTTGGTATATTTAGTAGTGAGTTATGTATGAGTATACTCTGCTTTAACGTATTTTAAATTTATTTCTGAATGATATCTGTAAACAGCTTGTGATGGTTTTGTTGGATGCACTTGAAGCATAAACTGTTACTGCAATCATCAGTCATAACTTTCTCACACTCCAGCTCTGTAGCTGTAATTTTCATCTTGCATATTTTCAGTGCTAAACTTGTCATTTCCACTTTGAGTAATTTTGCTAACCTCTTGTGATACCTTTACGCTGTCAGTAAACTAGGCACTGGAATATTAGCAGAAAGTGAGTATAAATTGCACTAAAGTTGCTAAAGCAGTTTTTAAAACTAGAACAAATGGATGTCTTTAGCAGTATTTGCTGTTTCTATTTTTTAACTTCCTAGTAATTTGATATCAGAGTCACAAAATATTGGATTAACTAATAATGTCTACTTATCTCATTACATGCTTGCTTAAGGGAGGTAAGTTACAGCTTTCTTAAATAAAAAGGTATTAATGAACCCTATGTAACTTTTTCCCCAAGTGTTCATTTCATTTTGCCTCAAAATGAGAAATATGGCACTAAAAATGAACCCCAGCTGCCCTCTTTCCCCAGTTAACTATGATTGATCTTTATTTTAGTTTGCTACATCTGCTATTGTAGGTGATGTCATTCCATAATATTTTTTTTTCCTTCAGTGTCCTATGAACTTTGCTCTGCTGTGCAAAGAGATATCCAAAAGATCCTGTTGTCATTGGTGTTTATTTGACTGTGTCTGAGATGTGGGGCTGAATAAGGATTCAGTGGCAAATTTTCTGAGTGCCCTGCTAAAATTGAACTCTAATTTCACAAAGTCAGATAACGCATTTGAAGAGACAGTGGCACCCGAAGCCGTTTGAGAAGGTTTGGTGAAACTAGTAAATGTTAGTAGGACAGATAATTCAGACTAATAGCATGGAATGCAACTCTTATTAGACTCAAAGAATAAACAGAAGATTAAAAATCACCATGGTTTAACGACTTATTTCAGTGCTTATCTGTTCTTAGCTATTTATACACTTTAGAGTATTGCTCTTTTTTTTTTTTTCAGCTTGTTTTGCTATACTTTACTGGTTTAGTGTGTTACAAGTGGAGACACAATGAGCTCCTGTGATTTTGCTGAATATCTTTTAACTGACTGCAAATTTATATGGGGGCTTGCCTGGAGAGAGGTTTTTGGGGTGGAGAGGGAGGCATTACTTGCCTTTGAACTGTTTGCACTAGCAGCTGCTAGCAAAATACTTGGATTAAAGAATGTCAGTGGGATCCAGCTTCAAAAACTTAATAGTTTTTTGGTTGTGCATTTTTTTGTTTTTTTTTTTTTTTTTTGGTGGGGTTTTTTTCTTGGTTGGTTCATTGGTTGTTTGGTGGTTTTTTTGTTTTCTGTTTTTTTTTTTTTTAATCACACTGCTGATCTCTTTTTTCAGCACTGGTTCCATTTTCAAAATACTAGGAAGCCCTGAAGAATGAACCAATGAATGTGAACACAAGTAAATCACGAATGAACTGAAAGAAAATGGTGAATATAGCCTGGAGAAAAAACTGTCTTGCAGCCAAGCAGGTTTGACTGCATTTTTGGTACCACTGGGTAGAATAGCTTCACCTAGGACTATACAGCCTTCTACTGTACCAGCAATAAAGTGAAGGGACTAGGAAAAATTGAAAAGCTGTTCCTATAGGAACATTTCTTCAGAACAGTTGTAACTGACAGAAGAGTATGCCACTTTTTCTTTCTGAACCCATTCTAAAATTACCACAGGACAGCAAGAGCCATCGTAAGAAGAAATATATACCCTATCTGAAAATGAACCTGCATAGCTACTCATTATACCTGTTAAATAATCATGCCATATCAGAAGCTCAGGATCTCCCTCTAGCGGTTTTCAAAAGCATACAGGCTTTTAGGTCCCAGATCTGTTGTCTGCACATAGGTGTGTCTATGGGAAACCTGTGATGCCTTCAGAAATACATATGAAACTGTTGAAAACATAGGGAAACTCAAACGGTACTGTATACCTTCTTGTATGTGAGCAGCCGACACAAGCCTGGTATGTCAACTGTTTTTAAAAAAATTCTTTGGAATTACTCTGGGAAATGAGACACATCAATGTATATTTTAGTAATAACTGAGAAATAGAAATCTTTTTTTTTTCCTAGGTGCTTATCTTGAAGTTGTAATAATAAAAATGTTAGTCAATGCCAGGCTACTGGCATTCTATCACTAGTATGATATAGAGAATTAATCTAATTTTACTGTCAATAAACTTGGGGGTTTTACTAACATGGAATCATAGAATAATTAGGGTTGGAAAGGACCTTAAGATCATGTAGTTCCAACCCCCCTGCCATGGGCAGGGACACCTCACACTATACCATCTCACCCAAGGCTTTGTCCAACCTAAGAAAACAACATAAGAAATGGCCATAAGAATTGGCCTTCATCCAACATAAGAAAACACTTGTGTAATCTTGATTGTGAAGTGGCTCCGGTAATACTTGTAATCAAAAATCACAGAATGGTTTGGGTTGGAAGAGACCTTAAAGATCATCTAGTTCCAACACCTCTGCCGTGAGCAGGGACACCTCCCACTAGACCAGGCTGCTCAAAGCCCCATCCAGCCTGATCTTCAACATTTCCAGGGATGAAGCAGCCACAACTTCTCTGGGCAACCTGTTCAAGTCTCTCACCACCCTCATAGTAAAGAATTCCTTCCTTATGACTAGTCTAAATCTAGCCTCTTTCAGCTTAAAGCCATTCCCCATTGTCCTATCACTACTTTTTTTGTATGCCACCTTTTGGTATTGGAAGGCTGATATAAGGTCTCCCTGGAGCCTTCTCTTCTCCAGGGTGAACAAGCTCAATTCTCTCAGCTAGTCTTCATAGGAGAGGTGCTCCAGCCCTCTGATCATCTTCATGCCCCCCCCTCTTGGCTCACTTGAGCAGGTCCATGTGCCTCTTATGTTGGGGACCTTGAACCTAAACCCAGCACTCCAGGTGGGGTCTCACAAGAGCAGAGTAGGCAAGGGAGAATCCCCTCCCAAGTCTGCTTGGCCATGTTCCTCTTGATGCAGCCCAGGACACAGATGGATTTTTGGGTTGCAAGCACACACTGCCAGGTCATGTTGTGATTTTCATCAGTCAACACCCCCATATTTGATAAATCATGCTACACACCTGAGGCCTAGCAAAGAATAAGGAAATGTTAGTCTTCTACCCAAATGGCCACAGCTTTAGGCATTAATAAATTTCTATAGTAAGGCTTAATTGGTAAAAGTTGATAAGGCAGTATCAAATGGCTGATGAAATTGTTGGCCACACCTTTTTCCCCTTGGAATACAGCATTCTAAAATAATTTAAAGAAATCTTAATGGGAAAACTCTGCTCTTTGAAATTACGGAAAGCTCCATTCAGAATTGGTTAGAAGGCTGTTTTTTTCTGACTTGATAGCATATCTTCTAACAATATCACATATAGCTAGCTCTCAGAGTTCCCTGAAATGGTCAGCAACTTTCTTCATAGTGTTTGTATCTTAAAATAACTTCTGTTGACTTTAAGAGCCCTGAAATTAATATGGATACATAGACATATGTTCTGGAAGATAATTTATGAAAAAAAAAATTGAATAAAATCTAGAATATTTCCTGAAGCAAATACATCAAAAATACATCTAAAAGTTACTGCCTTTATAATTAAGTTTTTAAAATTAAGCCAAGCTATCAATAACATCATTTGCCTTTTTTTGTTTTGTTTTTGTTTTTTTTTCTTGAATATTTATGCTTTTGTTGTGGTTTAACCCCAGCCACGCAGCTTGCTTGCTCACTCCTCCCCCCCTTCCCAGAGGGAAGGGGAGGAGAATCAAAAGAACGTAACTCCCATGGGTTGAGGTAAGAACAGTCCAGTAACTAAGGTATAACACAAACCACTGCTGCTACCACCAATAATAGTAATGATAAGGGAAATAACAAGGGAAAAGAATACAACTGCTCACCACCTGCTGACCAATACCCAGCCCAACCTAAGCAGTGATCTCACCCTTCTGGGTAACTGCCCTCAGTTTATATAGTGGGCATGACATGCTGTGGTATGGAATACCTCTTTGGTTAGTTTGGGTCAGGTGTCCTGTCTTTACTTCCCCCTGGCTTTCCCTCCTTCCTGGCAGAGCATGAGACTCAGAAAGTCCCAACATCGATCCCTGAGGGACACCACTTGTTACTGGTCTCCAGCCGGACATTGAGCCATTGACCACAACTCTGCATGCGGCCATCCAGCCAGTTCTTTATCCACCGAGTGGTCCATCCATCAAATTGATGTTGCTCCAATTTAGAGACAAGGATGTCATGTGGGACAGTGTCGAACGCTTTACACAAGTCCAGGTAGATGACATCAACTACTCTACCCCTGTCCATCAGTTCTGTAGCCCCATCATAGAAGGCCACCAAATTGATCAGGCAGGATTTCCCCTTAGTGAAGACATGCTGGCTGTCACCCTGTTGTTTTTCATGTGCCTTAGCATGCCTTCCAGGAGAATCTGCTCCAAGATTTTGCCAGGCACAGAGGTGAGACTGACCAGTCTGTAATTCCATCAAATAAGTTTCATGCAGAATGCCACATCTGAAAGTGTTTCATATTAGCAAGTCAGAGTGTCTTCCTGTTCTTCTTCTGTGTGTGGCCTTTGCTTCAGCTATTAAGCTGTCTTTATCTGAACCCATGAATTTTCTCACTTTCAGTCTTCCAGTTCTCTTCCTCATCCCTCTGGGCAGGGTGTGTGCCTGAGCACCTGTGTGGTGCTTTGTTACTGGCTGGGGTTAAACCATGACACCAGTTCTAAAGTCTTATTACATGAACAGGTAAAGTCATATATTCTTCCCACGTGAACTCTGATCTGTCTGAGGTAGGCAGCTCTCATCACTGGGCTTGAGCTGATACCTCCTGCTTCTCACCTAGGTTAGTTCCTAGGTTTCTTTATTCAAAATATAAACACCTGGACCTGTGAATTAACTGCCTGGAAATGGAGTCCTCAATTTTTGGTTCTAATGTATTCTGCGTTAATGTCCATTTTTAATCTTGTTTCTCTTAACATTACTCATGAAGTCTAGCACTTTGTTTTTCTTCAGGCTACCATATAATGACTGAAATAAAAGAATTTCTCCACTATATAATTTTACAACCTGCATTTGTCCTCATTTTATACTCACATACACATTCACATTGTAATCAGAAGGTGTTATAATATTATTTATATGACACAATATTGTACGAGCACATTCAATTCGTGATTACTCATTCAGACATTCATTGGACTGCTATGACAATGGAATTAACACCCTTAGGCATTCTGTGGCTTAAAAGCCATTGTTAGAGGTCTCTGAAAATTGAGTGCAATATAAACAGAACACTATTTGTCAGCTATTTTAATACAATGACATGAATAAAACAGACCTATTTATAAGCCATTCAGGAAGTACGAAGAAAAAGCTCTTATCCTATATACAGAGATCTTGTTCCAATGAAATAAAGGAGGTAAACTAATTTGTATGCCTTAAGAGCAAAGCATATGCCTATATGAGGACAGCAGCGGTGAAAGTGTTCAGATCTATAAATTCTAGTCCACAAAGCTAATTTCAGATTTCTGTATGGAAAATTTTTTTGGGTTTACTGGTGTGGATAGTACAAGGGACTAGTTACCACCTGTTTTAGTCATTCTTTGTCACAGATTTCCTGTATAGAGACCTTGTGAAGATCTCATAATTTTGTATGGTTTAGTTCCCTACTCAAGAAATGGGCAGAGCAGTTCAGTCTCCTTGACCATGGTTTTCTCTCATATACAGACTGTATGTCTCTATGGAAGCCACAGAAGCTAGAGTTTGGTAATCAGCCTTCAAACCAGTGTTAATGAAGTATTCCCAAGTCAAACACTGAAGGCTTTCTTATGTTCTAGCAATGCCAAGGACCCTATGAGCTATGCAAATACAAATACAAACAACTTCTTTTTTATTTTATTTTATATTTTAATTTGCAGCCTAAGGTGCAGACTGTCCCCCTGGAGCACATGGAGGTCCATGATTGAGCAGATATCCACCTGCAGTTCATGGATATGCCTGAAGGAATGTGAGACTCTTTGGGAAGCCCACCCTGGAGCAAGGTCCTGACAGGACCTGTGGCTCTGTGGAGAGGAGCCCAAATCCTGGAGGGGAGTCAGGCTGCACTCCCCTTGAGAGGCATTTTGTACCACTGTAGTAGGGTGATATAAAGAAATTCAGGGCTTAAAGTGTGGTACCAAGGAGTTTCAAGACATTAACAAATAGCTTCTTAGTGCTGTATTTGTACTGGGTCTGGCTGGGATGAAGTTAATGTTCTTCGTGTATGGTGCTGTGATTTGCATGTGTGGTTAATACAGTGTGGATGATGTGGTTTTAACTGTTGCTGAACATTGTTTTCACAGTGTGAACATTTTCTTTTACACATTTTCTTTTAATTGTATTTGGTTGCTCTATTGTTTATTTAAATAACAATATGCTAAACCCTTTAACATAATCTAACAATTGCAGCTGCAGAATTGTCAGCTTACAATAAACAGATACAACCAAATTTGAGAATTTTGCATTTATTACTAGTCATTCATTTTATTACAGATCTTGTTTAAAATGTCTCTTTTCACAGCACCCAGAATAAGAACCACAGTAATATTATTAATAGATTACATACTCTAGAAATTTATGAGTTAGCCCATTTGTGAATTTTTTTCAAATAACAGAATGCAAAGAAAAGGAGTCTTAAAATTCTGAGGCTTTTTTTCATTCACAAGAAAAATAAAATCCTGACACTGGGTTAACACCATTTTTATGCAAAGAAAATAATCACACTGGTATACAGTATTTTGGGTAGTTACTGGATGGTTCTAAAGTGTGGTGAAAGTATGACTGTATGGTGTTTCTGGTTTGGGTTGGCCTTATCTGGACAGAAATCAAGACCTAGAAGTGGCTATCTAGTGACGTTTTAGATACCCTACAGAATAAGCAGCACCTATTGTGTGTCTAGTACAGGAACTACAAGACACTTCCTTTAGGCAGTTGGGATACCATAGGCTATGCAGGATAGAATAGGGAATCTCAAATGGTGCTTAACACCATTTGCTAACAATTAGATGACAATTACATTATTATCTTTGCCAACTTTTAAACATTGTTTTCACTTACAGCTAAAGATGGAGAGTGCTAAATTTATTCTCTTTAAGGTTAGAAATATCCTAAATAAAGTTTAGCTATATTATATACTGGCTTTTTCATTACTGCATAGTTTTATCAGAATTGCCTGAATTGCAACTTTAAAGATAGATAGTATAAAAAGCAGAAGACAGACTGCACACTTCTTTTTTTTTTTTCATTAAGCGGATAGGAAAGATGATCAGGGAAATAACATTTCTTTACAAATACTAATCAGATTGAAGAGTTAGGGCACAAAATTAATGAAAGACTATTTCCCTTAATTTTGGATGAAAATTCTACATTTGACAAAGTAAAAATGTAAAAAAGAACAGGTGGGTTATAACCCAAAAGGAAGAGAAACCCAGTCATAAAGTTTTCCTACAAAATACAGTATGTTTTCATTGTGGTTTAAGCCCAGTCAGCAACTCAGCCACGCAGCCACTCACTTACTCCCCCACCACCTTCCTCCCCACCGCTCCCGGAGGGATGGAGAGGAGAATCAAAAGAATGTGACTCCTGCGGGTTAAGATAAGAACAGTCCTGTAACTAAGGTATAACACAAATCACTACTGCTACCAACAATAATAATAATGATAAGGGAAATAACAAGGGAAGAGAATACAACCACTCACCACCTGCCTCCCGATACCCAGCCCAACCTGAGCAGTGAACTGGTCCTTCTGGGTAACTGCCCCCAGTTTATATAGTGGGCATGACGTGCTGTGGTATGGAATACCTCTTTGGTTAGTTTGGGTCAGGTGTCCTGTCTCTACTTCCTCCCGGCTTCCCCTTCTCCCTGGCAGAGCATGAGACTCAGAAAGTCCTTGGTCAGAGTAAACATTACTGAGCAGCAACTAAAAACATCGGTGTTATCAGCGCTGTTCCCAGGCTGAAAGTCAACACCACAGCACTGCACCAGCTACTAAGAAGGAGAAAAATGACTGCTACTGCTAAAGCCAGGAGAGTATTTCCACCTGTACTCTTGGTTAGAGAAGATATTGGATTTATTTGTCATTGAGGTACTATGGTATATGTTCCTTATTGTAGAGTTAGCCTGTCTACTGTAAAATTGCAGGATATTTTCCAGTATTTTCAATCAGAGGACAATGTGAGTCCAGAAGAAGCTAAATGCATACAAAATAGGGTACTTTTTTTCTTTAGACCTTAACTGATTGAATATATTGTCCTCGTATTGAATTTTTCTCTTTTTAACAAATGGAGCCATTGTATCAATTTCCATGTTACGTCATTCTGGAAATATTATTGTTAAGAGATAGAAAAAAAAATCAAAAATACAGAGGAAAATATGATCAAAATTTCCATGTTACGTCATTCTGGAAATATTATTGTTAAGAGATAGAAAAAAAAATCAAAAATACAGAGGAAAATATGATCAAAAGGACACACATCAATTCTGATGGAAACAGACTCACTTGTGTCTGTTTCTGTAGCATATTTTCAATGAATGAAGAATAGCTTTAACAAAAAATCCTTTACTGGTAGATTTTACAGATACTGCTTTTACTCTCTCAAACTTTTTTGCATTTATTCAGATGTCATTATTTTTATTGGAGCATTCACAGTGCATTCAGGTTTGGCATTGTATTTCTTTAATGCTTTCTGAAAAAGTAATAGTTTGGAGAGGTTCCATACACATTACATATGAAAGATGGAAAAAGATGTTTAGTTCTTCCATGGAGAATGTACCATTGATAGGCATAATTTTTCATTCATTAGTCAGGCAAACAGACAAAGCTGGTTTCTACAGTAATGTCTTATTACTAATTGGACACTGCATGTGAAACCACAGAGACAAAGCAGAGCACTTTTGTTGACTTATGCAGGCATTGGATTAATCCTGCAGTGAGTAACCTTTACTCTGCTAAGTAAGAACCAGCAAAGACAGGTTGCTTAATTAATTTGGGTAAAACGTTTATGCATAATAAACCCTAAAGATTGCAAAATACAGAGTATTTTGGACTATCCTCTGTGTGCATTACTAGTGTTTAATCAAGTTACATTTTTTCCTGTATTAAGAGGCATTTACCCTGATTCTTAGGTTCAGTTATGGCTTAAAAAAAATATGGATTTTTTATTTTTTTATTTTTTTTTACATTAGTTTTGGTGGGAACAACATCATTATCTGCTGAATCATTAGGGATTTTTACATAATGACAGCAACACATCTACCTTCACAGAAAGGTTTTTTGTTTCTTGACAAACTTTCTTTGCAAGTATGTCCCTAAATAATCATTTTGTTTCCATGTGTGGACAGCAGGAAACAATGATATTAGCCAGTTAAATAAAATAAACAGTAAATTTTTATGATTATTTCTGATTTTAAAAGTAACTTCAAGATACAAACTCAGTTCCCAAAGTCTGTGTGTCTATGATTTCTGGAGAAAATTTACCAGCATAATAAACTAGGCATACAGACCTTTTTTTTTTTTTTGGTATCTGAGTTTTGTGTGTCTAAAACTCCCAGGTTTTAGAAAGTCAAAATACTTGTAAACTACTAAATAAATATCTGTGTCATTGTATAATTCAGACATGATACTATTGAGAGCCATTATAATTTTAATTTCTTCTAGGGGCATATATTTCTTATGACTTGCTGTTGAGGCAACTAGAAGTTCTAATTAAGTGACATAAATGTGTGGAAAACACAAAATCAATCTGGGCTGAATACATTTGTAAAATATCATTTTGATGATTAAAAAAGAAGGAACTGAGTAGGAAGGGAATGGTAAAGAAAAATTACTTTTCCATATGAAATTCCAATTTTTTTTTTTTAATGGCAAACTGAAATATTGAATATACAAAATTTTACAGCATCAGAGAAAGTTGAGCATAGGGATTTTTTTCTTCCTCCTTAGAAATATGGGATGTGAAATTTAAGTTTGTGTTATCAATCACCATCTTATGGCTTTCACTGTGAAATGATTAGGTGTTCTGAAAGACATATTTACTTCTTCCCAAGAATTTCCACTCCACTGGAATATAAATTGTGCAATTCCATTTCATGAATTCCAGTTATCAGAACATTGCTTTTCAAAATCAATGTTACTTTTCATTTACAAATGAAGCAGCTCAGGTACTAAAACAATTCTGTTCACTGCTGGAATTGTAATCTTAGACATGGATAAATATTTTTAAGACTACACTATGAAACAGATTCAGTGCTATGTCCCATTTCCCTATGAAGTACATACTCTTCTGATATTAAAAGAACAAGAGACAATTCCAGACATTCAAAGCAGAAAAGCAAGAGATTCATCTGTTTTGTTACTGTGTGACCCAATATAGCATGAAAAGTACTACTGAAGTAGACTATCTGAATTCAAAAGTTGAATAATCGTCACTTAACCATTTTTAAAACATTTATGTTTTATTTTTTTAATGGAATTTAAGTGACTTCATTTTTCTTCATCATATTCAAGTTTATTTGTGGAGATACTATCTGCCTTAAAAACAACATTGTTTAAAAGCATGGTTTAATGTAGGCAGTCGTACAAAACAGCTGCATTTTTACAATGTTACTCACTAACAATCATGGGAATGAACAGCAAGAGGGAAAAAAAAAAGAAACCAAACCTAGAGCAAAATACCAAACCCATCACCACCACAGAACATGACAAAGCAGAAGTTCATAACAAGTGCCCAAAGTCCTATTCTTTGTTGATGACATTGTTACTGGACAACATTTCTGAAAAATGATGAACAAATAACCAGTTAAATGCATCTGATGAAGCAAGATTCAAAGAGAAGGGGAGAAAGGAATAGTGAGATGGGGAAAGTTTACTTTTTGGGGAAGAATTGTAAGACAAATGAATGTCCCAATAAAACTATAGCATCACTTACCTGATTCAATAAATCATCTGTTAGCATTTCTGAGTCAGCATAAAGAGACTTCTGTTACAGGGAAAAGCTGTCAAGTTCATATCATTTAAAGTCAGATCAGGACTTGTATATTGAGAACATGTGACTAATGAGCAATGAATAAACTATACATTCAGGATCAATATCAGCAATGCAACACATAGACCACATTTACAAATTGTTAATGTCACTAAACACCAACAAACTTCCAAACACCTTCTCTTCACCAACCTGAAAAGGCTCTGTTTCCTTCTCCTCCCCTCCAGTTCATGAGGATCCCACCCCTCCCCAGCCACAGAGAATCTTTTCTATATCCTTTCAAGCTAACTCCCTGATTTCAAGAGCGTCTTTTTAATTTCCTGTTACTGTTTGATGGACATCTTCTTCAGTTTATCAGCTTTGGAGAAAAGTATTCTCAGAGAATTTTGAGTGCCCCATTCTTACACACTGTTTGCACTCCCATTCTATTTTACTAACTGTTGTTATCCAGGCCATTTTGCCAAGGCTGGGCCATGTGAGCACCCTTGCAGCTTCACAAATTACATATCACAAATTACAGTATCAAAAATCCTATGTGAAGTCATCAGATACTGCTAAATGGGGTGGTGTTCCACTGCTGTATTTACAATGCAATTTCTAAATTCCCATAAACTTCTACTCTTGGACACAAAAAAAAAATGAAAACTACCCTGTCAGTTCTCTCCAATTTAGAATACTTAGTAAAAAGAGAAAGATTAGTTCTGATTTAGATTGAGACAAGACTACTGAGCTATAGATAATTTAAAATGGACAAATGGAAAAGTAATCAGCAATTTAACCAATATTAAGTAACCTATTTCTCAATATTCTGAATAGAATAAGAAGTTTTGAATTGTAGTGGTTTAATCCCAGCCTGTAAATCAGAACCAAGCAGACTACCCCTCTACCCCTCCCCCCCCCCCCCCCCGCCCTCTCTTCCATCCTCTCCCAGAGGGATGGGAAGGAGAACTGAAAGAATGTAACTCCCACGGGTTGAGATAAGAACAGTCCTGTAACTAAGGTATAACACAAAACCACTACTGCTACCACGAATAATAATAATGATAAGGGAAATAACAACGGAAGACAATATAATACCACCCTCTGATCGATAATAACCAGCCTGACCCAGCAGTGAACTTGCCCTTCTAGGTAACTGCCCCCAGTTCTACATCCTGGGCATGACGTACTGTGGCATGGAATACCTCTTTGGCTAGTGTCATGGTTTAAACCCAGTCAGGTGATTCGTTCACTCACTTCCCCCCCTTTCTTGCCCTCCCCCTGCTCCCGGAGGGACGGAGAGGAGAATCGAAAAGAATGCAACTCCCACGGGTTGAGATAAGAACAGTTTAGTAACTAAGGTATAACACAAATCACTACTGCTACCACCAATGATAATAATGATAAAGGAAATAACAAGGGAAGAGAATACAACACTTCAGCACCAGCTGACCGATAACTCACCCCCCAAGCCCGACCAAGCTCCGACCGATACCTCCTCCAACCCTGCAGTCTCCCAGCCCTTCCGGCTAACTCCCAGTTACATCCTGGGCATGACGTGCTGTGGTATGGAATACCTCTTTGGTCAGTTTGGATCAGGTGTCCTGTCTCTGCTTCCTCCCGGCTTCCCCTCCTCCCTGGCAGAGCATGAGACTCACAAAGTCCTTGGCCAAACCAAAACATCACTATCAGTTCTGCTCCCAGGCCGAAAGTCAAAACACTGCACTGCACCAGCTACCAAGAAGGGGAAAAATGACTGCTACTGCTGAACCCATGACAGCTAGTTTGGATCAGGTATCCTGTCTCTGCTTCCTCCTGGCTTCCCCTCCTCCCTGGCAGAGCATGAGGCTCACAAAGTCCTTGGTCAGACTAAACATTTGAGCAGTAACTAAAAACATCGGTGTTCTCAACGCAGTTCCCAGGCTGAAAGTCAAAACCACAGCACTGCACCAGCTACTAAGAAGGAGAAAAATGACTGCTACAGCTGAACCCGGGACATGAATAAATGTCAAAGAATCCATACATGAAGAGTATAAAGGTTAGGAGGTACATTTGTTTTCAAGAACTGTCACTGGCACATTCAAATTAATAGTGGTGACACAACATTAATTTCAAATTGAGGGGAAGGTGAATTATCTGTTAAAGCATGGTTTCAAGGAATAGAAAGCAGCTGAAGCACCTGGCATTTCTCCTGCGCTACTGACTTTATATTTTGTCAGTACTCAAATTTTGTGATTTGATTTCAAAGCTTGAAAATAGAAATGTTTTGACAGTCACCTAAATCCATGAAAAACAAATTGTAGTACTTGCTGGTTATCTTTTATTTTTAGCTGTTCCTAACAACATCTTTTGCAAAATTTCAGAATACTCAAAAGTTTATATTACTCATATTACTCTCTGTGTTTAAATAAGATAATTTATCAGTAATATTCCCTAAAGAAATAGTAAAAATTTGGGGAAAAATCAGGGCAAAATGATCAGACTTACTTGATATGTTGAAGCACTTCCTACAGGTCATAACCTTTCTTTGCTTCCTCCCACCATTGTTATACTTAATGGAATTTAGTAACAATAGAAAACTGTATAAATTTTAGCTATTCATGAGCAATTCTTTTGCTGTATTGTATTAAACTGCAGTGGAGAACATTAAAACTGAACACTAAAGTACTACAGTATTTTATTGTGGTCCACATGTCTCTAGCTGCAGAATATAATTCACTTGCTATTACCTTAGCATGCTAAGAAAATAGTTCTGGGATGACCAAAAATTGTTAAAACACTCATTTACTAGAAGAACATTGTGCGACAAAGTGCAGTATGTTACGATTAAACCAACTCCTTTCAATGAATGAGATTATACATAATTTAAACTGACTGCCAGCTATCTTTTGTAAATCTCCTGAGATGAATTTTATGCTGTGATAAAACACGGAATGAATAATACAGTTGGCCCAGTTTGCAAACTTCGGCATAACAAATGCTTATGGTTCAAATTTTAACAGTACTTTCTAACAGAAAAGAAAAAAAATACAAAAACCAAAAAACCAAGTCATTTTAACTGCCTTTGCAGAAACTTAAGACAGTATTTGTCAATATCTGTTCATGAAACTGAGCCTAATGTAAACACATATGAATGTGTGTACGTATATACTTATGTATGTATGTATTTAATATATATATAATCGAATCATAAAATCATAGAACGATCTGTGTTGGAAGGAACCTTAAAGATCTTCTAATCCCAACCCCCCTGCCATGGAAAGGGCCACCTTCCACTACACCAGGTTGGTCAAAGCCCCATCCAATCTGGCCACTTCCAGAGATGAGGCATCCACAATTCCTAAGCACAACCTGTTCCAGGGTCTCACCACCTTCACAATAAAGAACTTATTTCCTAATATTGCCCTTGATGCCTCTGGCAGATATAGTTCTACCAGATCTTTAGCTTCCCTAACCCAATCCCTGGCTGCTCTGACTGTTTCTCTGTATTCCTCCCAGGCTACTCGTTCATGTTTCCACCCTCTGTATTACTCCTAGGCTACCTGTTCATGTTTCCACCCTCTGTAGGCTTCCTTTCTGTGATGAAGTTCATCAAGGAGCTCCTGATTTCCTACTTCTCTTAAACAATCAAAAAGATCTGCACTAAAATCAGTTATGAAGAACTATAAAGATATTCTGTGATCAATAAATAATACTTATCATGTTTGAATCTGATGTCTTCTGCTCTGTTTCCCACTGCAGGCTGTGTAGTAGATCAGAGTTGTCAGAGGCTTAGACTATAGAAACATACATGATAATACACCTGAATAAGAGAGAATCTTTCCATTGACAATGATGAATTTTGGATCACTTCTGTACTTATGTTTCTATGATCTTTATGAATCAAAAAGATAATAGCACTTGCTAACACTTTAAAGTATTTTCACTACCCTGTGTTGCTGCTGCTGCAAACTATGTCACAATATTTTTTTCCAATTCCATTCCCAAGTTTCCTGCTTCTCAACTGGAATAGCATTTGTTATTCTTTATTTTCATTATTACTCTCACTATGACATATCTTTTTCATATACCCTCCATTTCTTGCCAAAGTCTGACATTCTGTCAGATATTTATCTCCCTCCAATTTCAGTAATGGGCCAGTAATATATAGTACATCTGTGAGCACTGATCTGGAATGAAATAGAGTTCACTGGAAATGTCTGTGTTTTACTACTTGCTGGAACCACTTTTATATTTATGAATGCAGTACTTTTTGTACTTGCATAAATTTATTAAAAATAAGTAATTGTTCTTTTAGTTATTTTACAGTTATTTTCCTGTAACTTACTTCCATCTGCTTGTCAACATTTTGAGTAATTTTCTGTTCGTTTTTGGAAAATATCAGAAGGCAATGAAAAACATTACATTCAGAAAAAAGTATATTTTCTATGCTGCCCTGTTAATCACGTAAAGTACCTACCAATTCCCTAATAAAGTCTGTTTTCTAAGTATAATCATAATAAAATTGTTCATAGTTACTTCTCATATGGAGAAGCTGGCAACTAAGCACCACACAGCTGCTCAATCATTCAACACCCATGGAATGGGGGAGCAAATTGAAAGAGTAAAATTAAGAAAACTCATGGGTTGAGATAAAGACAGTTTAATAAGTAAAGCAAAAGCCACACACAAGCAAAGCAGAACAAGGAATTCATTCACCACTTCCCACTGGCAAGCAGGTGTTCAGCAATCTCCAGGAAAAAGGCTTCGTCACACTTAATGGTTACATGGAAGACAAATACAACTCTGACCATCCTTCCCTTTCTTCTTCCCCTAGCTTTATATCACTGAACATGACATCGTATGGTATGGAATACCCTTTGGTCAGTTGGAGTCAGCTGTCCAAGCTGTGTCCCCTCCCAGCTTCTTGTATATGCCCAATCTGCTGGTGGGTAGGATGGTGTAAGAGGTGGAAAAGACTCTGTGTAAGCACTGCTCAGCAATAATGAAAACGTCCCTGTGTTATTAGGACTGTTCCCAGCATAAATCCAAAACATAGCCACATACAATCTACTATGAAGAAAATCAACTCTATCCCATCCAAAACCAGTACATGGGGCTATTATTTTAGTACTTTGATGTGGTTAAGGATTTAGGCATAATCCCTACTATCAACCTCTTCAGACTATAAGAGATCCACCACTTGCAATGCACAGATGGTACATCAGTAACTGGCTATCTGTTTAACGAATTGCGAGCATGCAGTTTTTCTGCATATGTTCAGTAGCTGCTTTTTGCTATAGTCAGTGAATATGTGCAGAGACAGCTGATAAAAGAAAAAAAATACCCAGTCCAAATAAAAAGAAAAAAAAATACCACAGCATGAAAACCCCAAACATCTGCCACATGCATTTTATGTGGTAAAAAATAATTCAGTACAAATACTGGCAGTGTAGACATTCACAAATTGTTTAATCTTTGGATTAATGAAACAGAAAAATATAAATATTAAATGAAACCCACCAAGCTGTGTGGTTCGGTTGATAGGCTGGAGGGAAGGAATGCCATCCAGAGGGACCTTGACACACTTGTGAGGTGGGCTGATGCCAACCTCATGAGGTTTAACCATGCCAAGTGCAAGGTCCTACACCTGGGTCGGAGCAATCCCAGGCACAGCTACAGGTTGGGCAGAGAAGAGATTCAGAGCAGCCCTGCAGAGAAGGGCTTGGGGGTGTTGGTCAATGAGAAAATGAACATGAGCCAGCAGTGTACCCAGAAAGCCAACCGTATCCTGGGCTGCATCAAAAGGAACGTGACCAGCAGGTCGAAGGAGGTGATCCTGCCACTCTACTGTGCTCTCCTGAGACCTCACTTGGAGTATTGTGTGCAGTTCTGGTGTCCTCAACATAAAAAGGACATGGAACTGTTGGAACAAGTCCAGAGAAGGGCCACGAGGATGATCAGGGGACTGGAGCACCTCCCATATGAAGACAGGCTGAGGAAGTTGGGGCTGTTCAGCCTGGAGAAGAGAAGGCTGCATGGAGACCTCCTAGCAGCCTTCCAGTATTTGAAGGGGGCCTATAGGGATGCTGGGAAGGGACTCTTCATTAGGGACTGTAGTGATAGGACAAGGGGTAATGGGTTAAAACTTAAACAGGGGAAGTTTAGGTTGGATATAAGAAGGAAGTTCTTTCCTGTTAGGGTGGTGAGGCACTGGAATAGGTTGCCCAGGGAGGTTGTGAATGCTCCATCCCTGGCAGTGTTCAAGGCCAGGTTGGACAAGGCCTTGGGTGATATGATTTAGCGTAAGGTGTCCCTGCCCACGGCAGTGGGGTTGGAACTAGATGATCATAAGGTCCTTTCCAACCCTAACTATTCTATGATTCTATAATTCTAAAACTTCTGTTGAGGTGAAGGTAAGTCTTTGAGGAAAGAAATATGCAGAAGAAACCAGTTATAGGGGTAGGCATGGACCGGTAAGAATCTGAGTTATAAACCACTTGGATATATACTTCAATAAATGTTCTGCCAAGTAGCAGCTTATTTAGCCTTCTACTCCTTGTGATATCATCTAATCCCAAATCTACTTTTGCTGTAAATATTAGATTTTCCTTCAAGCAAGTAGATTATCAAGGCTGAGGATGTCAGTGAAAATTAAGAAGGTTGGAGCTCAATCAGCTGCAATAACACAACTAAAACAAATACTTAAGCTTTATGAGTTTAATTAAGAGGTCTTTGTATATGAGTTCCTTTCTAAATATAGATAACAGACGTCCTTTCTCATTTTCTTTCAGGGAAAGTATGTTCTTTAGCAGTAGTGGACGTTTGAAATGCATTTGTCAGTAGCTTTTCAGTGTCAGTGCTGAATTTCAATGAACAAAACTGTTATTTGGTGCACAGAAAAAAATCTTTTCACTTCATTTATACTTGAAACATTAAAAAAAAAACCAAAACAAAACCAATAGCAAAATACACTAATAGTAAATATTTATTTGTGAAAAAAAAAATTAAAGGCCAGTCACGTGAAAATTAGCTACTCCAGAGAATATACAGATTATTGATAAAAGTCCTACAGAATTTTAGCAAAAAATTCAGTATGTGCTTTTCACATGTGAAAACAAAAATTTTAATGATCTGACTAGTTGAATGTTACCTCAAAAAACTTCACCTGTGTAAGTCTGGAAGGCAATTTATAGAACATTTCAGAAAACAAGAAACAATGGGAAGAAAAGAAACATTTGCAGGACAGGAATGCAGCAGATAGGTCATTACATCCAGTTTCAAACAGATGGCAAAACCACCATAAACTCCCTTTCATAAACATGTTAAAACAGATAAAGCTGTTTATCTCCTAGCTGCCTACTCTAGTGAACAAGATAGAATTCAATGTTATTTTCATGTCTGTTAGAATCTATTACCAAATGATGATGCATCCTGCATCTTCCTGACATCTACCAATGGTACCTATACTTAGGAAATCTCAACACTTACGCACCCCAAAAGTTTCATGTTTTTTGTTCCTTCTGCTCCTATTGGTAAACAGACAGAAGCATGTTCCTAACAGTAGAACAATCTAGTTTTCTGTTTCCCAGTCTAAATATACCTATGACTTGCAGTGATTTACTGTTGTAATAGCAAAGTATTTCAGTGCAAAATTTTACCTTTCCTCCAAAGTGTTTACTTCTTGGGTTTCTTCAACACATTTGTGAACAGCAGTTGTTCCCTCAGCAATTAAATGATAAGTTAAACCACTCAAGTTCTCTTTTTCATTAATAAGACAGGTGTTCCAGACTTCTGATCATACAAATTGTCCTTCTTTACACGAGTTACACAATCGATCATGGATGACTATACTGTATCTTATTTCAAGTGACCCTGCACAACATTAATACCTTCCTATCTCTTCCTGAAAAACCTAACTTCCTTTATTTTCTTTATTTTTTTTTTTTTCTATATGTGTGTGTCTTTCCATGGCTGGATATTTTTTTACACTATATAAATAGTTTTCCTTCTGTAAACATGAGTTTACATGACAAAAAAAAAACACCCTAATTTTGTGCACACAAAGATATATGAGATTTGTTAATGCCAGAAGCATCACATGTTGTTATACTTTCAGAAGGTCTTCTACACAGGAATTTCTGTGGAAGAGAAAACAACTCTGAGATCTTATAGCTCTAATTATACATAAGAATACAAATACATTTCATGTAGAAAAAAGTACATAAATGAATTACCTTTAAAAGTATTAATAATTAAGAAATTAACAGAAAAGTAGCTTGAATGTGTTAAACTTTGGAAGTTAAGCTACTAGTAAAAATATTAAATTTGGAAATTCCTAGTCTTCCATCATAATGATAGAATCATAGACTCATAGGATGTTTAGGTTTGGAAAGGACCTTAAGATCATCTAGTTCCAACCCTTCTGCCATGGGCAGGGAGGTCTCGCACTAGTCCATGTTGCCCAAGGCTCTCTCCCACCTGGCCTTGAACATCAGTAGGGATGGAGCATTCACAGCTTTTTTGGCCAGCCTGTTCCAGTGCCTCACTACCCTCACAGTAAAGAGTTTCTTCCTTATATCTAATCTGTTTAAGTTCGAACCCATTACCCCTTGTCCTGTCACTACAGTCGCTAATGAAGAGTCCATCCCCAGCATCCTAGAAGGCCCCCTTCAGATACTGGAAGGCTGCTAGGAGGTCTCCACACAGCCTTCTCTTCTCCAGGCTGAACAGGCCCAATTTTCTCAGCCCATCTTCACATGTGAGGTTCTCCAGTCCCCTGATCATCCTCGTGGCCCTTCTCTGGACTCATTCCAACAGTTTCATGTCCTTTTTATGTTGAGGACACCAGAACTGCACACAGTACTCCAAGTGAGGTCTCAGGAGAGCAGAGTAGAGGGGCAGGATCACCTCCTTCGACCTGCTGGTCATGCCCCTTTTGATTAATAAAAATACTAAATAAAATACCAAAACACAGTGTTGAAAATTAGGAGTTTACAGTGATGGATATTTATATTAAATTCATAGGTTTGTCATCGATGTAATCTGCTTTAATACAATTTCTATTTTTTATGAGCAGCACCCTCATCTTTGTTTTGTTTTAAGTGTGCTTATTTTGTATCAAATTCTGCTTTCCTTAATTTTCCAATTTAATTTGTGAATAGAAGATAAACTTTATTGCTTTAGAGGTACACAATAATTTTGACTTTATAATGGTATGTGTTGTATATTAGAATGAACTACAGGCACAATGCTTTGAAGACTCAGTTCAGTTTATAGAGTTTGTATCAGTAATGGAGGTATATTCTAATAGATTGAGTATAAGGACAGGAAGACATTACTTTTATTTTTGTTTCCTTCCTGGGTTCAGCTGTAACATTTATTTTTCTCTGTCCTAGTAGCTGGTGCGGTGCTGTGTTTTGGCTTTAGTCTAAGAATAACTCTGGTCACACACCATTGTTTTAGTTGTTGCTAAGTAGCACTTACCCTGATCAAGGACTTTTCAGTGTCATGCTCTTCCAGTGAGGAGGGGCACAAGAAGCCAGGAGGGAGCAGAGACAGGACACCTGGCCCAAGCTGGCTAAAGGGGTATTCCATACCACAGTGGCACATCATACCCAGTATATAAACTGGGGTGAGTTACCCGGAAGAGCAGATCTCTGCTCAGGTCAGGCTGCGTATCTATTGGTGGGTGGTGAGCAATTGCATTGTGCATCACTTGTGTTTATTGTTTTTTTTTTCTTTCCCCTTTTTATTCTTATATTTTTTCCATTGTTATTTTTTACCATTATTACTATTATTATTATTATATTGTACTTTAGGTATTAAACTGTTCTTATCTCAAGCCACGGGGTTTACATTCTTTCGATTCTCCTCCCCATCCTGCACAGGGACTGGAAAAAAGTGGGGGTAAGGAGGCAGCTGCATGGTACTGAGTTACTGGCTGGATTTAAATCATGACAGTGATGAACTTGCATAGATTTTTTAGCTATTACAGACTGTCTCAAACAGGACCTGAATAAAATCCCTAAATTCAGGGAAAAAAGTAACAGAGAAACAATAGCCCAACCACTGTAAAACATGTATGACTGAATAGCCTTGTGAAAGGCACATATACAATGCAACTTGCACACATATTAATATAGCTATTTAAAAAAAAACTATGAAACAGACATTTCATTTATAAATTTATGGACAGTAAATGTAAATCTTTATACCGTATCTAGAAATAATTCTAAAATTCTAAATTTTACAATTCTAAAAAGAGATGTTGTTATTTGGAAACATTGTATTGGTCAGGTCCAGTTGCTAAGAACAGAAATAAATTGAATAATTGACTCCTTTTACATTTATCAAGTAGTTATGAAATGGCACTGTATATATCAAGTACTTGAACAACTTGAACAAATCAAGTATTGAACAATTGATAGTCCAGTTCAAGATAAACTGCCATTTTTCAAATGTCACTAGTAGGAGAAAAAAAGACATTTTTATTTCAATTAACTCTTCTTTCCTTAGAGGCTAAATTTTTACTTTAATGCTTGATGGTATATCTAGGTAACTTATAATGAGACTGCGAGGCAACTTGATAGATAAGTTCTTTAAGGTCCCTGCAGGTGTAGGATAACCTTGGTTTTTACAAGACTAAAGAAGACACGATTCTACACCATTTCCATTAAAAAAAAAAAATTACTTTTTAAAAAGCTGCAATATTAAAAAATACCTAATGACAATTTAAGAATAAAAAAGCTCAGTATTTGAGATGTGCTGTCCTCATTACAAGGTCTTTCAAGGTCTGGGGGAATTTTGTTTTGCTGCCATCAAGGTTTGAACAGGGGTTCAAATAACTAAACAGAAGTAACAACAGATTAGAAAACTCATTAATTTCTTTTCTGTAACTCATAATGTAAATAAGAAAAAAATAATATTAGCAGATACTATGCAACAACATCATCATAGAAAAGCTGCAGCTACCAAATTGCACTGGAAAGGTTTTGTTTGTTTGTTTTATGTTATATATTGTTATGACTTAACAATGCTTTGCATTTCAATTGTATAAGTTCAGAATATGGAGTGAATTCAAAGTGACAAAGTAGTCTGGGGTTATTCAATATTAGGTGAATTTTAGTAAAGGATGTTTGTTGAAAAAAAAAGGTTGAATATTAGATGCATGGTGTATTATGCATGTGAGGTAGCCTTCTCACCAACCTGGTTTCAGGAAGCTTGAGCTGGATTATCATGTCTAAATTTGCCACTGCTGGACAATACAGATTACTGGAAAAGAATTAAAAAATGCTATCATGAATGAATAAAGATTCTGTAAAATGTGAATGAAAAGACAAAGTGAATCCACGTCATTCAGTCTAGCGAAAGGAGGATTTGTCAGGAACATCAAAGCAGCTTTCAGATCTGTAAAGGGCTGCTACAAAGAGGAAAGGAACTTTTTATTTTCCATATCTCTGCTGGACAGTGCAATAAAAGGAATAGGTTTAAATCAAAGCAAGGCATAATCATGTAAGGATCATATACAGATGTTTGATCAGTGGTCTGGGGTCGTAGGGAACATGTACAGGAAAACATGCGAAGAGTGTTAAAAATGTGTTTTATTGATCTTGCCACAGAGGTTCTAAAGGATTAAATAATTTCCTAACGTCCTTCATCCTTTCCAATGTTATTCTTTGAAAGCTTGTTTAAAGAAAAAACATGTTCCTTTTTCTTTTCCACAAAACAAATTATTTCACAGAACTGTTGGTTTGTGGTGTTCTGTGTTAGCTTGGCTTTGGTTTTGTTTTAAAGAAAATCTTACTAATTTTTCTGTCTCTGATCATTCTTTATGATAAGAGGTCATAATGACACTTTGAGCAACCAGTTTTAAGTCTAGATACTAATGGACTTGCTGGGATATAGAACTTTCCACTAACATTTTTAAGCTATGAAAAGAACATTTAAATTGCTTATTAGTGGAAAAGTTAACATAAAAAAAAAACAACAAATAAGAAAACAACAAAACAACACATAACTTTTTAATTTGCCTAATGTTCTGAATGTAATGTAGAAAACTGTGACTTGAGGGTTAATCTGGTTAAACACTGGTTTGCTGTTTTCCATTGCTCTGCTTACTTTTTATTATTAATAGAATATTTTGCTAAATCTAGTAAATTCAATTTTCTATACTATTATATGACTTGTGCACTTTTAGCATGAAATATTTATTAAGGGGTGTCCTAAACTCCTATCACAGAAAAATGTTTATTAATATGGATCTCTTAATTTCTTATCCATGGGCACAACTAAACTTGAGATTCTGTAGAATTCACTGTCTCAGAGTGTATCTTGCCACCTCTTCATTTTTATAATACAAGATTATCCTTTCACATCAAACCAATAATGTTTTCTATTTTTCTATTTTATAACACATAAGAGACACTTATTCACATTCTTCCCAACTGCATGTTTCAGAATCTTCAGACATAATTGCACATAATTACAACTAGTCAGTATAGTGGTGAGAGGAATAGAAACTTCTCCCATTCCATTCTTCTAATAGCGCAAGTTCACCTTGCCAGAATCCAGACCAAAGCACTGCATTTATGATATTTGTGCTAATAGCATAGATAAATTAAGGTTGAAGAAGTACATAGTGCATTTCATTATATTGTAATGTCAAATTAATCTGTAATTGCAATTGTAATTGTAATTGCAATTGCAATTGCAATTGTAATTGTAATGATAGGGCCTTGAGCAACCTTGTCTAATGGGAAGTTGCTGCCCTACTGGGGAGGGGTTGGAAGTAGTTGACCTTAAGGTCCTTTCCAACCCTAACTATTCTATGATTCTGTTTGTCCAAATGACCATCAAAACAGTGACTGTTCCTGAAATACACTGTAGCTGCTCATAATCAAGTTGCACAGTAATTTATTTCCAGTACTTCTAGCTGATCAGTGATCTAAAAGTAAAACTAATCTGCACATAGGTGCTGACACCTTTTACATAGTTAAAGATTTGAATACACAGTCTAGCCTTAGTTACAGTCTTTCACTTAAGGTACTACTACATTTGGAAGGGTGTGCAGACTCCTCAGAATTATGTCGAAGAGTGAGTGTAAGTTTAAGTGCTGAAAACAGATTGAAGTTGCATATACCCCTTACCAATTTATTACTGGTGTTTTCAAGTTGCTTTCATTTCTCCTTACAAAATGATCTGACTTCAGCACATTCAGTAGTTAATATTTACTGTGACTCTTACCTGGATGCCAACCAATGTAATGTT
This sequence comes from Pezoporus wallicus, assembly GCF_028554395.1. Classification (NCBI taxonomy): domain Eukaryota; kingdom Metazoa; phylum Chordata; class Aves; order Psittaciformes; family Psittacidae; genus Pezoporus; species Pezoporus wallicus. Next base: position 509,001 of record NW_026642489.1, on the reverse strand, counting down.
GGAGTACTTTGTTTAATGAAAGGTATATGTGAAATAAAATATTTTGGAAATATTCTTTGTTGTCTGATCTTTTTCTCTTTTCTTTCCTTAAATTCTGCTGTATTAAAGACACATTGCTGTTAGTACAGAGCACTTCTCAAATAATACAATGGTAAACCTTTTGTGATATTTCAGATATATATATACCTGATCATGAGTCTGGAAGATGAATAGCATTCACAACACACTACACAGAAATAATTATCCATGCTCAGAATTCAGTCTTATCATATGGCCATTATAGTTATTCTAGCATACCAAATCTCTTCATTCTTACAAATCTCTTCCTGTATGTTTCCAGCTAGGAAAAAGATATCATCAGAACCCTCCCCCTAACCTTACTATCAACATCAGAGTCTTTAAGACTGATTAATTCTCTAATCATTAGAAAGTTACCACAAGATGAAATGAATTAACTTGTGGTACCTGATCCTAAAAACCAAACAACCAACCAAACAAAGTAACAACAAAAAGCAAACAAAAAAGTCCTTTTTACATATGTTAGTCTGCCCAGATCTACTTGTAAGGTATTTTGAGATCCTAATGACTTAGAGGACTGGAAACAGTTATAACCAATATTCTGTCAACTTACAAAGACACACACATCTCATGGTTTTCTGAACATTTTCTGAAGTTCTTTGTTGATGTTATTGAGGGATAACCATAGCCCCTGTTCCAGCTAAGTCATTAAACACTGGGGGAGACCAGGGACAGAAAGCAGACTAAATGCCATAAAGGCTGTACAAGTAAATTGTTCGCCTTGGTTTCACAGGACACAAGAGCAATATAGCTGTCACACGTTTCCGAAGGTTTAGTTTGTTTATCATCATTCACGACAAGTATGCACTACGTTTTCAAAGAAGCAATTAACCAGACCATACTTTGGTTATTTTATGGCTATTTTAAACACTGGGCAAACTTTATGTATTTGGAAATATACCTTTCACAACTTCACTTGAAAAAGTAAACCAGAAAAATTAAACAATTAGTAACTCAAGATATTTATTGCCAGCACTAGCCTTATTTAGAAAAGGTGTCTTTGAATGGAAGAAATAGTTCTGACAGGCTAAAAACATGCCCAGAATGTGTAACTTTTGCAAATTTGCCTTTAGGTTTTGCTTATTCAGAAAGGTAACATCATTTCTGAAAACGATTTACCTTGTACCCTGAACAAACATGTCATTCGCTCTTATCCTTGTTGAGAAATAACATTTGATAGAGTATGTGCAGACAAGAGCACAGTTCATGTACATGTAATTTAGCCTGTTTATTTCCTGACACTGAACTGTGTACATTAAACTTTCCTTTAATATAGTCTTTATATGGAACTACAGTACAGTAAAATGTCTTATAAATATGCTTTATCACTGTTAGTAAAGAACAGGTATTAAAAAACTCAGCTAAGTGATCCCTTATCTGATTAATTACGAAGCCTTTAATTTGACAGCCAAACTTTTCTCTTACCTATTTTTTTTTAATTGGCTCACTCTGAATTTCAGAAATTACACTTAACCTGTTGTTATTTGTATATTTCAACAAATAAGAAATTTTTATATTTGTTATTTATATATTCACATCTATATATATGAAATGCACAAGTTATGTCTATAACTGGTATGTTTCAAGTTATTTGAAATGTAGCACTAAACTAGTACATCCTATTATACCTTAGCTCTGAAAGAATCCTCAAAAATATGTACGAGTGCATGAGGGTGTGTGTATAAACATCTGAAAGATTAAATCGCAGCTGAACCAATAGAAGAATATCCATAAACAAATAATTCATTATGCATATTTTACTTAGAATAGAGTTTTTCAATTTTTTTTCTGCAAGTGGGTGTTCCATTAAAAAAAAATGCCTGTTTGTGCAAACTCAACCTTTTTGAATTTATACACATTTCCCTCAAATTTTAAAATGGAAGGTTTCTCAGTCTGAACATTAGATTTCTAGTAAAACTCTGAGGTAAACAACATTTGTCCTAGAAGTTCGGTCCCTTAAAGAATTACTTTGAATATTGTGCAACATTTCCTTGAAAAATCTCTATTCAAAATGCCATATCACCAATCTCACTTCTATACAGACCTGAAGAGAAATTGGCATCCATTAGATTCCACAGACATCTTTGTTTTGATCCTTCAGGAAAGACTTGGGCCCCCTCATCCTTGAAGGTACAAAAGCTGTCATATACTTTATGAAAAGTGTGCCTACTAAAGTTTAAAGCCACTCTAATATTACCGGGGAAGTGAAAAGTTTGAAAATCTTTAATGGCTTCCAGAAAAGAACAAAAAATAACTTTAAATATTAAAAAAATGCCCAATTTTTCCATCCGTCTGATTTCATCGCACCATTTATGCTATTACTTTGTAATAGTTACTTTCTGAACTGAAATATACACTGCTCTGTATTTTAATTCATTAGTCTTACCTGACATAGGACAGAAGAGATACAAAATATGCACAAAGTATACAAAGTATGTGCCTTATTATATATTTCTGTAAATTCAAAGCAAATTATGTGTAAGTTCATTTTTTTTTTTTAATGGAAAATATATCCCACTGGTCAGAACAATGTCTAAACTTTCAGGTTTTTGTTTTTTCAAATGGTGATTTAACTCCTGTTTTTAACAGTCAAAATTCATTTATCAAAGTAGGAAATTATCTGCTTTTTTTTTTTTTGCCTTGCCTGTTTTTAAAATAAATCTCCTGAAGAGGAAATGAACACACAGAATTTTTATATATTTGTATTGTGAGCAAAGGAAGATAGTTGAATAGCTGCAAGTAAATATACGGAATAGAAGTAAACTCAATAACGGTAATACTTAGTATTTTCTTACGATAGAAGTGTTGGAAGTTCTTACTGCCTTAGCATTCTAAACTTAGTCCTGAAAATCTGGATTTGTTGCTCATGATTTATGAACATTGTAGAACAAAAGCTAGAGACCCATAGGAACTGCATCCAAGAAAGAGACATAGTGAAGTTTTAAAATTGGTATGTGGCAGCAGCTGGGAATAGTTCTATGTCTGTTAGTGTTATCAGGATTGCTAGCGTTAGCAATACTTATTTTTCTCACAAAACAGCTAGAACTAAACTTATGGTTTTCTTTCATTGCTCTGCACCAGGAAGTCCACATTTCTTACCGTCTTAGATGGAATCTAGATGAACTAGAAAAAAAAATCATTATTTATTAATTTTAATATATCTAGAAGTACATAGTTGTGTGTTCATATGGGTATACTGAAATTAAGCAATTCATCTTCAGTTTTTATATAGCTGCATTTAGAGACAATAAAGAGTACCATTACAGAAATATTTGTTATTTCATTCTATTTGCATAAGTAAGGATATAACCTTCAAAGAAATAAGGATTATTTTCAAAATTTAATTCATATGACATAGCATTTGAAAGTAAAAACAAGAATCATATGGCATAATATCAGGATAATGTAAGTAATATCATAATTTCACCAATGCATCAAGGGTTTAAAACCCCATACCTTTCATCATGGCAGTGTTCAAGGCCAGGCTGGACAGAGTCTTGGGTGACATGTTTTAGTGTATGGTGTCCCTACCCATGGCAGAGAGATTGGAACTAGATGATCTTAAGGTCCTTTCCAACCCTAACTATTCTATGATTCTATAATCATCTGATTATTATACAGATAGAGTCAGTATGTCTATGTTTATGTTAATAAACCTTTGAATTCCTAAGCATAGTGCTTGTCCCAGCCTGCATTGCAGCTCCATCTCATGGTGAAACAAGTTGCACACCAGTCTCTTATAGTTTCACATGACCAAGTTTCCCTGAAATAATAGGTTATGGTAATTAAAATGCAACTTCAAAGTCACTCAGATGGTCAACTGAGATTTTGTTTACATGAATAAATAATAATTATGAATATATGATTCAAAAGTACCAGCGATATAACTACATGTAATTTAGTAGAAATGTAAAAATGAAAGGGAACGTCTGTATAACTTTTGCAGAAAGTTGCAAGTGAGCTCTGCCTATGCTGAAACTGACCAAGCTTTTAGTAATAGTTCATCATTAAGTCCAAACTAATAAATCTTTCTGGTTCATGGTTCATGGTTAGTACTATGCTAATGTACAGACACGGCTTTTCTTTAATGTGGAGCATGGATAGATTTTGCTTTCAAAAACTGATGGAGACTTACTCTGAAAGCATATTATATGTGAAGGCATTGAAATAGTCTCCAATAACAGTATTAAATAACCAAAATGATGGGGTGAAAGGAGTATATTCAGAGTGTATATATGTCATATAAAAAAATATGCACATGCACACACACACGTACACAAAATTTTTAAACCTAAGCTATTAGAAAGAAGGAAACAGTCTAGGTGCACATGGCTGGCAAGAACGCAATTTGCTGTGGCACTGAACATCCCTCCATTTTTATATTTCTGAAAGAAAGTGCATCATTTTCCCCCTATGCCTCTCCAATAAAGCCATTCTGTTATTGATTTTATTTTCCTTATAAAACTTTCAATGTCAACCTTGTATTAAGAAAAATCAGGTTTTGTCCTACAGATAATAGTACTTACTGTGTTAGAAAAAGTTAGACTCTACTACAACTGACAACCATAACTGCTCTGAAGTCCTTTGTCCTACACATAAATGTGCATGGAAGTAAAAAGAGTTATTTTTCAGTACACTGAAACCCTGTTCACAATCTTACATATTTGTTGTACAGAATTTAGGAGGGGGAAAAAATTATTAAGAAACATGGGACAATTTAAATCCAGGTACTTACAGGCTTTATTTATCATAATGCACATACTAGTTCAAAGATAAACAGGGAAGATTAAAAAAATGCAGCTATCCACATTATAAAATAACTCAGACCTCTAGCTATGCAAATAATGGCAAAACAGGATTTTCAAAAATAATTAATAGAAAAAATTGTATTTTATTGCAACATAGCAATTGAAAACCCATTGGTCTTTAAAGCTCCAGGGATTTCTTGAAGAGTAATGTTGCATTTAGTTACTATTATAGAGCACTTAGAGCTGAGCCACTGTATTAAGCTTGTTTATGCTGTATTATTTGTCCTTTCACATCACCTCAGGCAGAAAAAAGAACCCGGTCATCTGTACCAAAGCAGCAAAGCTGAGAGTCTTAAAGTACATGCTTGCTTACCAAGAAATGCCTATCTCACATTTCTGATGACTAAGAGGTGTTTCGGTTTCTTAAATTCAAGAACCACTGTGGTTTTATTTCTATTTATCTATGTCTACTTAGATCAGAAAGAATGGAAGAAGACTGGTACTCTTAATCTATAGAAGAAGAATAAAATGAAGAAGGAATATTAAATTTCATAAATTTTCTTGAGTCTTTTTTAACACTTTGTTAACACAACCTATACGTAGGCCTGTGAAAAGAGATATTTAAGACTCCTTTATTTTCCTGGAAGCTGTCTGTATCAATGAAAAACTCCTTCCTTCCTTGGTTCTATCACACCATAGATAGCATGTTGTGGTTTAAACCCAGTCAGGCAACTTGTTCACTCACTCCCAGTGAGTGGTGCCGGGCTGACAGCAATCGAGGTGCCCCCCACCGGGGCTCTTCCCTTCCCCGCTACCGGAGGAACGGGGAGGAGGATCAAAAGAGTGCAACTCCCACGGGTTGAGACAAGAACAGTCCAGCAACCAGTGTGCAACACAAATCACCACCGCTACTACCAACTACAACAATGATAAGAGAAAATAACGAGGGAAGCGAATACGATACCACCAGCCAAGAAACGAGTCCCACCCAGAAGCCCGTGTCCTTCCGGGTATCTCCCAGTTACCCCCCACCCCGGGCATGACATGAAAGAATTTTTCCGCTGTATCGCCCCACACAATAATGTCATCAAGGTATTGCAGGTGTTCTGGAGCTTGCCCCTGTTCCAGTGCAGTCTGGATCAGTCCGTGGCAAATGGCAGGGCTGTGTTTCCACCCCTGGGGCAGTCGGTTCCAAGTGAACTGGACACCCCTCCAAGTAAAAGCAAACTGTGGCCTGCACTCTGCTGCCAAAGGAATGGAGAAAAATGCATTGGCAGTATCAATCATGGCATACCACTTGGCTGCCTTTGACTGAAGCCGTAGCTCTCATGGGATGATCAGTCTTGGCCCTTGCTCCCCTCTTCAGTTCACTCACCCGTTCCTCCAAAGCTGAAGTAGGTTTTCCATCCCACTTTGTCATGTCTTCTCCGTGATCCAGCAGGTAAAACCATAGGGTACCCCGCGGTGTATACCGCCTGTATCTCCTCTCTCGAACAATAGGACGCCTTTTGTTAATAGCTGAGACGTGTGTTGGTACACGTGAGGAGCTGGATAAATCAGATAGATCGTCCCTCAATTGTTTGAGGTCCTGGGACAGTTTTTCCACAGCTGAGATGATGGAAGGGGTGAGATTTTCTTCGAACTCTCGGAGTTTATGAACCATTTCATCCACTGTTAGTGGTACTATGTCATTCCAGGTTACTGTTGCCAATGAATGGGCATATGATGACGGTGCATTCCGTGTAAGTTTTCGCCACATGGGTCGTGTACATTCAACTTCATCTGGATCTATAGGTGTATCCCCGTTATTCAGCTTGATGTGATAGAGCATCTCTACGATGGCCGATTCCCTCAGAGACTGGATGCCTTTGTCTATAGTAGTCCACTTGGCCGAACGACTCATAACATCGTCCTTGTACGGAAATCTTTCTTTCACAGCTGCCAAGAGCCGCCTCCAAAGACTAAGGGACTTTTTCTCTCTTGCAATTGCTTTGTCAATTCCCCCTTCTCTAGCAAGTGATCCCAGCTGCTTGGCTTCTGTACCTTCTAGTTCGTGACCATCGGCCCCATTGTCCCAGCATCGGAGTAACCAGGTGATGATGTGCTCCCCTGGTTGACGGGTAAAATCTTTTCGCATATTCCGCAGCTCGGTGGAGGTCCGAGGTTGAGAAGTTACCTCTTCTTCTTCTTCTTCGTCATGTGATGATGACTCCTGATCAGATTCTGGACCGGGTGTTGAATTCGTTGTTTCTTCATGTCACTTCACCCTTCTTGCCTCCTTTTTGCTTGTTCTCTTGCATACAGGGGCAACCGATATTGGTACGAATTGGTCCTCTGGTTTGGCTGCAGTGATTATCACTGTGGTTTGAGTAGCAACTGTGCTTGTTGCTGGGCGTGGTGTAGCTGCTGTGCTTGGAGCTGGGGTAACCGCGCTGTCTGTTGCAGTTGAAGTTTGAGCAGCTGCTGTACTTGCCACTGGGGTAGCTGCTCTGTTCGTTGAGGCCAAAGTTTGAGTAGCGACTGTATTTGTCGCTGGGGTTGGTGCAGCAGCTGTGCTTGGAGCTGGGGTAACCGTGCTGTCTGTTGCTTTGCCCTCAGATACACCAATATTCTTTTCCTTTTGAAGGTGCTGGATAGCGTTGAACAAGGCCCTGTAAGCGTAGGCCAAGCCCCAGCACGTTGCCGTGATTTGTCCATCTCTGGTATGGCCAGAATGACCACACACCTCATTTAAGTGTTTTACTAATTCTTCTGGATTTTGCAGTTGTTGGGTAGTGAAATTCCAAAGTACTGGAGGGGCCCACTGACCTAGATACCTGCCCATACTATCCCACACACCCTGCCACTCATGGTTGTCCAGCCTCAGGGAAAATCTCTTAGTCCTCCTACATCGTCGTTTGACCCCAGACAAGACCCAAACCTGACTCTGCTTAACTCTTGAAATCAGTCGTGGGCAAAACACACTCTGTATGCGTGCTAACATGGTGATTCCCATCACCATCATCAAACAAGTCTCAACAGCATTAAAAGGCCATTCAAAAAATTCAAAACTCTCAAATGTAAATGGTCTGGGGGGAGGACTGGGAGGGTAAAAGGGTGTCTCCTTCACAGGTTGAGCACCTGAGAAGGAGAAAAAAGATGTGTAGTTGCTAAGCACTTCTATTATATACCTCCCAAAGTATAAAGGTGGTGACCACACTGGGAACATAAGCCAGATCAGTTTCATGATCAATGATTCTATTGTATTACAAGTCATTACCATAAAGTACAATGAGAAAAAAACCTTAGCCCAAGCCCCACACTTGAAAAACACTAATACAGCAAATACCGGATGGAAGTAAGATATGATATACTGAAACTGTGAGATCAAGAGGAACAACCTTGAAAGCCAATAAAACAGCATTGTGACGAGTGACTATTAATCCAGTCAGATCTGTCTTTATCTCAACCCCTCGTTCCCCACGTTGGGTGCCGAAAAGAACTGTCGTGGTTTAAACCCAGTCAGGCAACTTGTTCACTCACTCCCAGTGAGTGGTGCCCGGCTGACAACAATCGAGGCCCCCCCCCCTCCCTTCCACCGGGGCTCTCCCCTTCCCCGCTCCCGGAGAAACGAGGAGGAGGATCAAAAGAGTGCAACTCCCATGGGTTGAGACAAGAACAGTCCAGCAACCAATGTACAACACAAATTACCACCGCTACTACCAACTACAACAATGATAAGAGAAAATAACAAGGGAAGAGAATACGATACCACTGGCCAAGAAACGAGTCCCACCCAGAAGCCTGTGTCCTTCCGGGTATCTCCCAGTTACCCCCCACCCCGGGCATGACGTGCTGTGGTATGGAATACCCCCTGGATAGCCTGCGTCAGGCACCCCGTCTCTGCTTCCTCACGGCCTCCCCTCCTCCCTGGCAGAGCATGAGCCTCACAAAGTCCTTGGTCATGGTAAACATCACTTAGGAACCACCAAAAACATCAGTTTCACCAACACTGTTCCCAGGCTGGAAGTCAAAACACAGCACTGCACCAACTACCACTAAGGAGAAACATGACTGCTACTGCTGAACACAGGACACAGCATTTGAAAAAACATCGCAGTACTAACAGGATATCTAGCTCTAAGTTAAAAACTTCAGAAACTCATAGTAAGCTAGTTGAGTGAAACATTTTAGCCTGAGAAGACTAAACCTGTGCTGTTGTGGGGGACTGCAGCAACCAGCAGGTACAAAATGCTGAACCTAAGTCTAGTCATTCAAACATATATTGAAGCCAGCTCTTGGACTGAATAATGTGCTCTTCAGCATGCTTGGCTAATCAGATTGGCATCTGGAATGTAAGAGACACTGGTTAAGACAATATCTACAAGAGCTGAATCAAAAAATTCAATTTATACCTGTACCCAAGCTAGTAAGTGAGTTATTACAGATATTTGATATTCTACGGTAATGCAGTTGTGGTGAAATTAATGTTTGAAAAATCAGTAACTGAAGTTTGTGTTCTGTTATGCAACTTCGTGACTTCTGTAACTTTATACGCTTCAGAGGGCTTCTGCTAGACTTCTACTTTTATAAGCAGAATTTGATTCACAGTTGATATACAGATCTCTTGCCATCACAAGCTATGGCAATTTTCTTCACTATGCAATTTTTTCTTTAATATGTCATTTTTCTTTACTTCCAATACAGAAAACTTTACTATGTCTATAAATCTGACTTCCATTATTAGGAAACAAAAATAGTGGATCAGCTGAGAGCAGGTATAATTGCCAATTGTAAGTTTACTCATTCGAACAATGCTTTGTGTAGAAGTCTCTCCACTACGGGCCACACAAAGACTGCTGCCATGGTTTAAACCCTATCAGCAAGTCAGACATGCAGTCTACTCCCCACCCTTTCTCCCCCCACCCCCACCCTGATCCCGGAGAATCGAAAGAATGTAACTCCTATGGGCTGAGATAAGAACAGTTCAGTAACTAAGGTATAACCCAAACCACTACTGCTACAACCAGTAATAATAATGATAAGGGAGATAACAAGGGAAGAGAATACGATACCATCCATCGATACCCAGGCCAACCGAGCAGTGAGTGCCCTTCCGGCTAACTCCCAGTTACATCCTGGGCATGACGTGCTGTGGTATGAAATACCTCTTTGGTTAGTTTGGGTCAGGTGTCCTGTCCCTGCTTTCTCCCAGCTTCCCCTCCTCCCTGGCAGAGCATGAGACTCAGAAAGTCCTGGGTCAGACTAAACATTTGAGCAGTAACTAAAAACATCGGTGTTATCAGCGCTGTTCCCAGGCCGAAAGTCAAAACCACAGCACTGCACCATCTACTAAGAAGGAGAAAAAATGACTGATACTGCCGAACCCAGGACAGTATCCACCCCTTATTCCGTACCATTCACATCATGCTCAGATCCCACATTTTGAATATACCATTACTCTTATCTCATATATATACGTATATATATATATATACATCCACACAGAGGGAGAGAGAGATCATTCCGTAATGCATGGACCAATCCCTATAAAGCTGCTGAGTCCATTCGGTCCATGATGTCGGGTTCCATCTCTTGTAACAGCCTTTCAGAGCAGGAGAGACTGTGTGCAGTGCTCAAACTCATGAATAACCTGGGCAATAGTGTCCATTGCTAAGTCCACCCTTCGCTCATGAGTCCATCTCTATGTTCCATCTCTGCCCTGATGGCCTGAAGTGCCATGGGCCCACCAGGCTCAAAATAATTCACCCTCTCCTTCAGCAGTTTCTGCAGCTTGTTGCTGGGGACTTGTCATGGTTTAAACCCAGTCAGGTAACTCGTTCACTCACTCCCCCCCTTCTTTCCCTCCCCCTACTCCCGGAGGGACGGAGAGGAGAATCGAAAAGAATGCAACTCCCACGGGTTGAGATAAGAACAGTTTAGTAACTAAGGTATAACACAGATCACTACTGCTACCACCAATGATAATAATGATAAAGGAAATAAGGGAAGAGAATACAACACCTCAGCACCAGCCGACCGATAACTTGCCCCCCTCAGCCCGACCAAGCTCTGACCGATACCTCCTCCAACCCTGCAGTCTCCCAGCCCCTCCGGCTCGCTCCCAGTTACATCCTGGGCATGACGTGCTGTGGTATGGAATACCTCTTTGGTCCGTTTGGGTCAGGTGTCCTGTCTCTGCTTCCTCCCGGCTTCCCCTCCTCCCTGGCAGAGCATGAGGCTCACAAAGTCCTTGGCCAAACCAAAACATCGTTATCAGCTCTGTTCCTGAGCTGAAAGTCAAAACACTGCACTGCACCAGCTACTAAGAAGGGGAAAAATGACTGCTACTGCTGAACCCAGGACAGGACTCCATACAGCTGCCTTCCATCTCTGATGCTTCCAAAGCACCGGAGGGGCCCAGTGGACTAGATACTCTCCCATACTGTCCCACACACCCTGCCACTCATGACTGTCCAGCCTTGGGGAAAATCTCTTGGTGGTCCTCCTCTATCGTCGTCTAACCCTAGAGAAGACCCAAACCCAATTCTGCTTAACTTTTGAGATCAGACACAATGGTCATGGGTAAAACACACTCTGTGTATGTACCAACATGCTGATCCCCATCACAATCAGCAGGCAGGTCCCAAGGATACCCAAAGGCCATTCAAAACCTTCAGAACTCTCAAATGATGCTGCTGTACTTGTCACTGGGGCTGGTGTAGCTGCTGTGCTTGCAGCTCTCCCACCACCAGCTTCTCTTTTCCTGAGTCCAGATCTTCCTCCTCTGCCTTGCTGGAAAGTGCTGCATGGTTTCGTGCATCCTCCACCTGTCCCAGGTGCCCGAAGCTGGACCCAGCTGAGGCTCCCAAAGGTGGTATCTTGCTCTCCGCATCCTCCTGGGGCTCGGGCTCACGGGGCTCAGGGAGCAGCTGCCAGGGAATGCTCTCTGCCGCTGCGGGGTTGGGCTCAGCTGCAGGGCTTGGCTCCTCCGCTGCCTTCTCCTGCTGCTTGGCAGCCACCTCCTTCCCCTCATCGACTGTCCCAACCTCCTCCACTGGTAGCTGCACCCTCCCAGCCTCCGGCCCAGCTCCCGCTGCTGCTTGGTCCCCGGGGTCGCTCTCCCGGGCTGCTTCAGCCACTACCGTCTCCCGGTGCTGCTCCCCCTTGGCCCTCAGCAGCCTCACAAAGATGGAGGTGAGAACACCTTTCAGAATACTAATACAGAGGTTATCTGTCTTAATTTAACCCTAAGAAATTTACTGATTTAATGACAATTGCTTGTTAATAACAGCATTAATGATAACAAAAGTATTTGGTTGGATATTGAAGATTTTGATTAGGCCAACAACAATCATTGGCTCTTCAAATGCACAAGGTTTGTTCCTGTTTGCTTATAAAGAGATTATGATTCTAGTTTGCAGGGACAAGGAAGTTTCATCCAGTTCAGTTGTTCCTGTGTTTCCAAGCAGTTCTTGATGGGCACACATGAAGATGTCTGGTGGCTTGGAGGTTCTTCATGTCTGGTTTTCCTTTCTTACTATTTTACAATAAATCACAGGGATATAAGTAAAAGTATGGCTGACACAGATTGACTTTATGAATTTACCAGCTTTGTATTATTTCTCATGTAAATCTAGTTCTTCCACAAAATCCAGGATGCATCAAGAGCTATATTTGGATTTCTCTTAAATACAATATGTTTTAAAATCCTGAAATTGAATGTTGGAAATTTAAGCTAAGAAATAACATTATTAGGATTACTGTTATTATTGCTGCTGCCAGTACAAATGCTACTGCAAATAACATATTGTCAATACTACTGCCAAGCTGATAAAATATAGGATGAATGAGCAGACACTGAGTTGGATGGAAAATTGGCTGAAGGGATGGGTCAAAAGGGTGATGATCAGTGGCACAAAGACTACTTGGAGGCCAGTCACTAGCAGTGTACACCAGTTATCAATAGAAGCTCATTACCAGATCATTAATGATCTGGTCTTCATCAAGGCTGCAGATGACACAAAACTAGGAGAAGTAGCTTATACCCCCAAGTCTTGTCCGGCCACCCTGAGAAAACTCAACAGGCTGAAGAAATGGTGTGACAACAACCTCATGAAATTCAACAGGTAGAATTGCAAAACACTGTATATGTGAAGGATCAACCTCATGCACCAATATTCTAGCTTACTGAAGCCAGCATAAATAGCTTTACAGAAAAGGATCTGGAGGTACTGATGGATAGGATAAATGTACATGTCTGTGTACATATATATAAGTAGGAATATTTAGATACAATTACACTTCCCATGTTCATGACAGATTGCACAGTGTTTCATACAAAAATGACTACAAGATGTACTTGAGAACTGTTCACAATGACTTTTTTCATAAATCTCAGAAGCTTCACTGCTATAAGATATTACTACCATAAATAATGATAGTCATTACTAGCAATCTAGATAAATTCTATGGCCCTTGTCATTTTAGCAGCATTTCCTATTAACGTAGTCACAAGTGGTTTCATATTATATGGTATTATTACATGTGTGATGATTTGATTAGCAGTAACATCCATAATAGTATAGTATTATTGTCTGTGGCAGTTGCTGGTAAGTTTAAGAACCAGTTTATACTTGACGAGCACCATACTGGAAATCATAGAATCATAGTATAGTTAGGGTTGGAAAAGACATTAAGATCATCTAGTTCCAACCACCCTGCCATGGGCAGGGACACCTCACATTAAACCATGTCACCCAATGCTCTCTCCAACCTAGCCTTGAACACTGCCAAGGGTGGAGCATTCACAACCGCCCTGGACAACCCATTCCAGTGCCTCACCACCCTTACAGTAAAGAAATTCTTCCTTATATCCTATCTAAAATCCCCCTGTTTAAGTTTTAACCTGTTACCCCTTGTCCTATCACTAGAGTCCCTAATGAATAGCCCCTGTCCAGCATCCCTATAGGCCCCTTTCGGATACTGGAAGGATTCTATGAGGTCTCTACACATAGCCCCCTCTTCTCCAGGCTGAACAGCTCCAACTTCCTCAGCCTGTCTTCATACGGGAGGTGCTCCAGGCATCTGATCATCCTCGTGGCCCTCCTCTGGACTTGTTCTAACAGTTCCATGTCCTTTTGATGTTGAGGACACCAGAACTGCACACAATACTCCAGGTGAGGTCTCATAAGAGCAAAGTAGAGAGGCAGGATCACCTCCTTCGACCTGCTGGCCACACTCTTTTTGATGCAGCCCAGGATAGAGTTGGGTTTCTGGGCTGCAAGGGGACTCTGCCAGCTCATGTTAAGCTTCTCATTGACCAACACCCGCAAGTCCTTCCCCACAGGGCTGCTCTGAATCTTTTCTCTGCCCAACCTGTAGCTGTGCCTGGGATTGCTCCGACCCAGGTGTAGGACCTTGCACTTGTCATGGTTAAACTTCATACGGTTGGCATTAGCCCATCTCACACGCATGTCAAGGTCCCTCTGAATGGCATTGCTTCCCTCCAGCATATCAATCAAACCACACAGCTTGGTGTCATCAGCAAACTTGCTGAGGGCGCACTCAATTCCACTGTCCATGTTAGCGACAAAGATGTTGAACAAGACCGGTCCAAAAAACTGATCCCTGAGGGACACCTGGTCTCTAGCTGGACATTGAGCCACTGAGCACAACTCTGTGGGTGGCCATCCAGCCAGTTCTTTATCGACCAAGTGGTCGACCTATCAAATTGATGTCTCACCAGTTTAGAGGCAAGGATGTCGTGCGGGACAGTGTTGAGTGCTTTGCACAAGTCCAGGTAGATGACATCAACTGCTTTACCCCATCCCTCAGTTCTGTAGCCCCCTCATAGAACACCACCAAATTGGTGAGGCAGGATTTCTCCTTAGTGAAGCCATGCTGGCTGTCACCAAGCACCTTGTTGTTTTTCTTGTGCCTTAGCATGCCTTCCAAGAGAATCTGCTCCAAGATGTTGCCAGGCACAGAGGTGAGACTGACTGGTCTGTAATTACCCAGGTCATCCATTTTCCCCTTCTTGAAAATGGGGGTTATATTTCTTTTTTCCCAGTCATTGGGAACTTCACCTGACTTCCATGATTTGTCAAGTATGATGGAGAGTGGCTTAGCAACTTCATTTGCCAGCTCGTTCAGGACCTTTGGATGGATCTCATCAGGTCCCATGGACTTGTGCATGTTCAGGTTTTTAAGATGGTCTCGAACCAGATCCTCTCCTACAGTGGGCCTAGGGTCTTCATTCTCACAGTCCCTGTGTCTGCCTTCCAAGACTTGGGTGGTGTGGTCAGAGCATTTGCCAGTGAAGCCTGAGGCATAGAAACCATTCAGAACCTCAGCCTTCTCCAAATCCAGGGTAGCCAGTTCTCCCAATAGCTTCTGGAGAGGGCCCACGTTGTCTCTACTCTGTCTTTTATTTGCAATGTGCCCGTAGAATCAGTTCTTGTTATCTTTCACATCCCTAGCCAAGTTTAATTCTAACTGGGCCTTAGCTTTCCTAACCTGGTCCCTAGCTTCCTGGACAATAGCCCTGTATTCTTCCCAGGCCTCTTGTCCTTGCTTCCACCTTTTATAAGCCTCTTTATGAACCTAAGATTTGAAAAATGCAGTGTCAATAGCTACAGTTTGAGAGTACTTGCTCCACAGAGATGGGGAGACTTATTGCCAGACTGTATTAATACTTTAGGCCTTAATGAACTTTACTTCAGCTAAATTACTGTGTTTATTAACAATTCATAAAAATTGGCCTACCATTTAACACAGCACATGGAACTGCCTGATGAAGAGACAGTATCTTTTCATTTGGTCTTAGAGTGTTGAGCAGGATAGGATTTTGCAGTATGCTAATAACATGTCACTAATAACTGAAGAATCCTATAAATATACATTCCTTTTGTCTTGCCTTTGTAGTTTATGATTAGCTATGCAACAAAGAAAATTAGCTTCATGAGAGATAAAAAAATGTCTAAGAGAATATGTAGAGAAAAAGAAAGATTTTATACTTCCTCAAGGTAATGACACACTAGATTTGAAAGAATTAATGGCCAGCTTTCCTATATGGTATGTGCAAGAGAGCTAAACAGGGCTCCTTGTAGTTCGTAAAGAATTTTAATTGCTGTGCATTTCACAGAAAGTCCCAGAAGAGGGAGGTGTTTACTCTCAAATAGAAAAGGACTTTTTTTTTTACCTTCTAGGATTGATTATTACAGAGAACAAAGAAAAGTTCCATTTTTTTCCTCATTTCCTCATTCCTCTCAAATAAAATTGGAGTAATTGACAGTTATTTTTGTTTTAAAATACAGTGCTATAGATTACCTGCTGTTTCCTTTTCCATTTGGCTCTTTGTCCATTGGATCTGTGGAAAATTCCATCTGTCTAAAGCAGGTAATTATTCCAAGTAAATCACCTGTCTTCTGTTTTAAAGAAATATGACAACTGTTGAACTTCTAAGAGCAGTAATCAAGTATGGATTGAAGTGTTCTGCTATATCTAGCTGCGTTTGGAGAAAAAAAATTAAAAATGTATTTGTTACGGTGACAACATATGCTCCATCCTCGCATCAGCCAGAAGGATATAAAATATCAGCTACTAAAATTAGACTTCAAAAATTATCAGAAATTAACAGGTTTCAGTTCAAGTTTTAAAGTACTTTTGTAGAGACAAATTTAATTCTGTATGAAAGTCAAGTGAGATTACCTGGACAGTTACAGGCCATTCATCCTGATAGTGGTCCCAAGCATTAAATGCAGTGATGATGTTTGACATACTTTATAAAGTTTGTATTAATGCTAAAGCCCACAGGTTTATAAACAATCTTTTCAAACTGGTTGAATATTTTTTTAATGAGAATTAAAATTAAAACAGTACTGCTTTTAGTGCTGAAGGATTATACTTACACACTTTTGCACACGCTCAATGATACACCCTTTGAGAAACATGTTGTTAGTATGATTGATAATGAATGCTTTATATATTGACCAGTTTTCAGGTATAAAAATGTAATTTTAAATAAGGATCATGAAATAGGGGTATTAGCTGCCCAGGTTGTCCATACAACATATGGAAAGATGTAAGTTGCCTTAGAACCCAAGTAAACTTGACACTGAGACAGCTTCTTAGACCTAAATTAGGACACTGGCTGCACAGACTGGATGTTGCTCTCCAACCACAAGTGCCTCTGCCTTTCTCCTTAAGATATGCATTAAATTTACCCTTTAAAATCATAGAATCATAGAATAGTTAGTGTTGGAAAGGACCTTAAGATCATCTAGTTCCAGCCCCCCTGCCATGGGCAGGAACACGTAGTCCTTTTAGGGAGATATCATCCTGCATGGAAAACAAAGAATTCAGCACCTGCTACCCCTCCTGTCATGAAACAGTTTTCTGCTCATTTTAGGAACATTTCAGGTTCAGTTTCTAAAACTGCTGTTAAAGCAGGTCCCCTGTACAAAAATTACCTCAATATTTGCCAGATGAAAGAGAGAGCAAAACATTTCCAGTTCCCTGAGTAATATCCATATTTTACAGAAGTCACCAGGATCAGATTCACCTTGACTAACTATAGATATCCTAAATATAAATGGTGGTATCTAAAAAAATATACACAATGCCTTCTACAGTATGTGGAGAAAAATGTTCAAGTTCAGTATATTCATCCTTTGGCCTATTTTGAGCATATGCTTTACGATGAGATTGGCTGATCCATAAATGCACCCATACCAGTGGCTAGCTCAGATACAGATGCTTGTATACAGTGAGCTGAATGCTACTTGAGAAAAATCTGAGATTTAAAATCAGAATCTGTGTCCTTGTCTTTCCAGAAGAGAATGAATGCAGGACAGGGGGGAGAAGAAAAATAAAATAAAAAAATCCTCCCTTGCAGACCTTGAAATTTTTCCTAAACAACAGGATAACTTACTATGTGAAGGTAGGAATACAAGCTACCTCCCCCATTCTGTCAGTTCCAGCACTACCACATTAGAACATGGACACCTTAAACTGTTTTTGAAAGTGAATAGAAGATTCTTAAGAGACAGAAAATGAGATGGAAAAATCCCTGAAAACAGAAAAGACCTTGGTAATTTGTTGTTTGTATCCTTGGTCATTGCTTATAGCCCTAACTTATTTAAAGCAGAAGCTGACATTCACCATGCTTTTAAAAAACAAAAAACTCAACTAATACTATATTACATACAGAGCCTTAATCTATCTGCATGTGGTATCATACCTTCATAACACCTTGCCACTTGATCCCCACTGGAGGCTTCCCTTCTCTACAGAAGCAGACAGGGCATTGTAGTCAGCCGACAGCTACTGATGAAGGGCAAAAGGAGGTTTAATGCTTCATTTCTGGATTATGATCAAATGTAGGGGAAGCTAATCCAGACTTTGATTTCCTGGGCCAGAGGAGGTGATCGTTCTGTGTTCCCACCAGCCTTTACCAGCTGTTAGGCATGTGCTCACAGGTGCATGAAATTATAAGATCTACACTGTGCATCCTTCCTTTGCTCTTGTTTCCATCACTACACTGATCCATTAATCTGATGCAGTTCTGTGACAAAGTAATGTTGTATTTAGACATTAAAAAAACCCAAAGAAAGTAAATTCCTCACAGAATTCAAGAATTTCCAGGATTTAGTAGTGATAATTGATATTTTTAGTACCTTAGCTTTCTATGTAGTGCCTAAATTTTGTCCTTTTGGTATCTTACTATTTTACTCTTAAACAGAAGTGCAAAGAAGTTAATTGTTGTATTGGTTTTGCATTGCCCTCTGACCTTTCACCAATGGCATAATTTTGTTCTTCAGTAATGTACTTTTAATTTAAGACATTCAATTTAAGACATTTTCTGAAAATAGTGATGAATGGAAATAAAGGATCCTAATAACAATAGCAATATGAATTTCTCTCACGTATTCTCACTCCTCTCTCCAGCTGCAGTTGCTCCCATGCAGTAACTTTGCCCTTTCCTAAACGTGTTATCCCAGAGGCGCTACCACCATTGTTGATGGGCTTGACCTTGCCTGGGAGCTGGCTGTCATTGCCTCTATTGGTCACGGGTGAAGATTCTGGTTTCTTTTAGCAGAAGCCACCCCTGTAGATTCCTGTTACCAAAACCTTACCATGAAAACCCATGGAATACAAGTAGAAACAAAATAGCAACTAACCAATTTACACTGATATATTTCTGTACTACTAATAGCTAGGGCTATTAGCTGTTTCCTATACTTAGCTTTTGCTGACCATGTGTAGACAGTAAAATTCAATAGAAAAATAGTCAGATGTTCGCTAACACTCCATAGTTCCACAGCACTCTGTTCATTAACCTGGTAGGTAACTGGCTATATTCATTATTTGTCCAACCCAGCTGATACCTAACAAAGTGAGAAATGATGAACCCAGGACAGCTTACTAGAGGAGAAAGAATATTCTTCTGAAGACCTGTGATAAGTGTATCCAGGATCAGTAAAAAAACATATGACATTTTTGGTTTCACATTGTCCTGACTACTGCCAGCCTAAGACTAATGACTGATACACTTTTTGTAAATGCTTCTTCTGACCAGAAACATTTAACTTTATTTCTTATTCAGTTTTAATTGGCACTTGTTTTTCTCTGTAAGCACACACACATATGACACTGTTCTGGATGCAAAGGACAAAGAGAATAGTGGGGGATTTCCTACCTATGCTAATTCATGATTCTCCCAAAAAGTGGACCTTGCATGTTTGAATAGAAATGGTGATGGGACTGAAAAATGTGGGACTTTTTGTCAAATTCTTAGCATTGGAGAGCAGCTGTGCTTAGTAGCATGTAAACCTGCGAAAAATTAGCAAGCAGTACCAGCTAGAAACTGAGGAACTGTAAGTGTAAAACACAAGGATCCAATTGGAACCTGTAGTTACATGAGTTTAGTTAAATCTCAGTTAATGAATCAGATAAATGCCAGACAATGAAGTACTTTCTCTTATGTTCCTTGACATTGAGGGATTATTGTTCAAAAATGATTCTGTCACAATAACTTCAGCAGTTAATAGCTTTTTAATAACTTCTAAATATGGAGATGACAGCTACTGGATGTTCTGACTATTTTGTTCTGCATTTTCAAGCAATGGTACCAGGAGGAAGGCAAACTATTTAATGTTATTTTTGCAGCAGTTTATTATGGATCATTTTTTCCTTCAAAATTTCAAGTTAACTCAGACACAAAAAGCATTGATGAAATCTGAGAACTTAAATGTTTGTGATTGATTCACATGTTTTAAGCAAGGATACAGAAGTGAATTATAAAGGAATTTGTCCCAGAATTAAGACTTACGAATCAATCTCATTGAATCTGTGAGTTTAAATGGCAGATCAGATTATAATGTAATAAAACACTCAAAGTCATATGAGAGACCCAGAATTACCCCTGAAAATTGAATTTGCCAAGCAAAGAAGTCATGAAGTCTGGACTGAAGCATATGTAGTGTCTGTGATACTCCAGTCCTATAGTAATAATAATAATAATTCCAAATTATTAAAGGAAAAGAGTACCAGAAAGGTGTTTTCTGAGTTCAGAGTTGCAGTCACACAAATAGCAAGACAAAATTCAATACAAGATATCCACTGTTTTGAAAAAATGCAGGAGAATTTTGATGGGTTTTTCAAGATCAAGAAGAGTTTGACCAGCACAGACAAACAACAATCCATTAGCCTAAATGTAGTATTTACAGCAGCATTAAATAATGATTGAGCAAAAAGAGTAACTAAGTAACTCAAAAAGAAACCATTGATTAAAGGTCCGTACTACACACATTTCCAAATCTGGGGAACAAAAAGCTAATAAGTGCTCATGGATAAAAATATATAGAACATACACACATCCCTCCAAAAAATGTCTTCACCTTACTCTAATACTCAAATGAAAGCAAACTTCCGTACTTCCCTGAGAAATGCATCATGTAAGAAATCATGTAAGATGACTGTCATTTTATGAGCATTTGGTATTTCAAGGGAATTGGTAACATTTTCTATCACTAGGGTGTATTAACATTTCTAGGAAAGTATTTTTATCTGACTAGAAAAAGTGAGAGAATATTCAAAAAGCTTTTGGAAAGGGTTACCTGTTAGTTGGAGCAAAATACACAGGAAGTGTCATTTCACATGGTACACATCATTTTTATTCCAGGTGAAGACAGATTCTCCTTCACAAGAATGAGAGCTAGTAGAATAACAGTGTTTTATGATATCTTTCAGCAACAGTTTTCAAAATTGCTAGAAGCAGTAGGTGTCTAGAAAAACTTATCAAGGGAGAAGTATGAGTTCATGTTGCCAGACATCCACTGTGGGATCTAAACTGCAAGAAGTGCACATGTAATTGAGAAATGGCAACTGACTTCTTTCAGAAGTATTTGCACAGCTGTTCTATAGAACAATACAAACCAAAGACTTCAAATGAGGCAAGATTATATGCATTTAGTAGGTTGTTTATTTTGAAATAAGCCTACATTTCGTCAGTGGGAAAAGATCAGTGGCTTTGAAAGTATCTCAGTCAAAATTTTGCCCATCTAAATGCTTTCCAATTGGAATGAGCATATCTAATGAATGTCTTGCCAAGTGAATGCTATCTTAGAAAGTCCTAACTATGCCTTTTATTGAGATGTGAGTCTATAGTTCTGAATTCACAATTTTCAAGTAAAACACCATTCTTCCAACAGACTTGCAGTCTCTGTTGACATGGATAGCTAGATCCATGGATAGCAGCTCGACACTGTCCCACACGACATCCTTGTCTCTAAATTGGAGCAACATCAATTTGATGGATGGACCACTCGGTGGATAAAGAACTGGCTGGATGGCCGCATACAAAGAGTTGTGGTCAATGGCTCAATGCCCAGCTGGAGACCAGTAACAAATGGCATTACCCAGGGATCAATGTTGGGACCGTTCTTGTTTAACATCTTTGTCGCTGACATGGACAGTGGGATTGAGTGTGCCCTCAGCAAGTTTGCTGATGACACCAAGCTGTGTGGTTCGGTTGATACGCTGGAGGGAAGGAATGCCATGCAGAGGGACCTTGACACACTTGTGAGGTGGGCTGATGTCAACCTCATGAAGTTTAACCATGCCAAGTGCAAGGTCCTACACCTGGGTCGGAACAATCCCAGGCACAGCTACAGGTTGGGCAGAGAAGAGATTCAGAGCAGCCCTGAGGAGAAGGACTTGGGGGTGTTGGTTGGTGCAAAAATGAATATGAGCAGGCAGTGCATGCTCGCAGCCCAGAAAGCCAACCGTATCCTGGGCTGCATCAAAAGGAGCATGACCAGCAGGTCGAAGGAGGTGATCCTGCCCCTCTATTCTGCTCTTGTGAGACCCCACCTGGAGTATTGTGTGCAGTTCTGGTGTCCTCAACATAAAAAGGACATGGAACTGTTGGAACAAGTCCAGAGGAGGGCCACGAGGATGATCAGGGGACTGGAGCACCTCCCGTACGAAGACAGGCTGAGGAAGTTGGGGCTGTTCAGCCTGGAGAAGAGAAGGCTGTGTGGAGACCTCCTACAGCCTTCCAGTGTCTGAAAGGGGCCTATAGGGATGCTGGAGAGGTACTCTTCATTAGAGACTGTAGTGACAGGACAAGGGGTAACGGGTTCAAACTTAAACAGGGGAAGTTTAGGTTGGATATAAGAAGGAAATTCTTTCCTGTTAGAGTGGTGAGTCACTGGAATGTGTTGCCCAGGGAGGTTGTGAATGCTCCATCCCTGGCAGTGTTCAAGACCAGGTTGGACGAGGCCTTGGGTGATATGGTTTAGTGTGAGGTGTCCCTGCCTATGGCAGGGTAGTTGGAACTTAATGATCTTAATGTCCTTTCCAACCCTAACAATTCTATGATTCTATGGTTCTATGCGTATGACAGGCAAGCACAGTTTATGATATGCTACTTTGTTTCCAACTGTTCCCTTCCAGACAGAGGCTGCTACATTTAATTCTATGTTGATAAATGACAATAGTCAAAAACATAAAATCATATTCATCCACCAGTGGTAAAAAACAGATTTTGCCAGGAACATTTCACTGTACTCTTTTTTTTAGTGGAAGACATAATAAAATGAACACACAACATCCAGTTCTGAACACAGAAAAGAATATCTATATCGTCATCTTTTGATTTCACAAGTGAGATATAATGTCCCATATCTGACATAACAATATTTTCTGGAACAAAGATAGAATCTCTATGTGTAAAGAAAGGTATAAAATTCAAGTACACTTTATTTTTTTCAAAATATGTCAGTTTTATGCATTTGCTTCTTTCAGGTTTCCACTGCTGTAGTCATTGCCTTTGATTGTGTGCCATCTCATCAGAAACAACTGACATACCATGCTTACCTTTGCAATTTGGTAGTCTTCCGACAGTGTTGTCCAGACAATAAAATGTTAATTGTTTTTGGGGTTGCTTGCTTTGATATCTTTAATCATGGTTGCTCTTTATAATTGCTCTCGTAACAGAACCTTTCACATGCAAATTAAACTGTCTTTTTGTAATACTCTTATTAAAAATTATTATTCCCTTGGTGAACTGAGACAGCATGGAGGTGACATATGTGTTCTCTAGGGGAAGGAAGGGAATTTCTGAATGCATGACAAGTCTTTGCTTCAGGAAAATAAATGCATTCTTGTGACTAAAATGAAATTAAGTGAATTTTATTTTGGTCTCATTTTGAAGAGGTGTCTTGGAGTGCATTCATGAACAGAACAGAAAGATACAGTATTAATACTTCAGTGATGGCAGCTGGTTTACTGACTCATCATCTTTGCACTATGAGTATTAAACTCTAGAATGACAGGATTATAAATTTTTTACCCATAAAAATATTAACAATGAGGTTTAACAATATGAAAAGTTTTCATGCATGCATATTGCTCTCGTCATTAGCAGTGGGAATTAAGAAATGAGTTTGGAGGTGAAAATAGTCTCCTAACTACTTTGAGTTATTAAAGACAAACCACCACAAAATGCAAGCTAATTACTTATAGTTTTGGACACACCTTTTCCCCCTTTTTTTTTTCTTTTATAACCAAATTAAAGCACATGTAAACCATAATGTTGCAATTTAGGATATCCACTAGATATATGACAGCAAAAAAATTTCTTCATTTGCCATTTTAATTGATATTTATTCTCCAAATAAATAAGAGTTTCACATCTAATCAAAAGCCAGTCCTGATAATGCCTCTGTAACGTCAAAGATTATTTGATGTCAGGACTGCCTGTACAGGGAGTCCAGATTTTTATTGATTTAGCAGATATATTTGTTCACTGTCCTTCCAGTGTTTTCATAGCTGTAGTTATTCTTCACTGAGCCTGCCAACTGCAAGGAAGTGCCACTGTTCCCACAACATTATGTCTCATTCACATTCAAGATTGAAGTCAACTTCAGAAGAAAGAAAGCAAGCAACTACTGATCCCCAAAGAAACAAAATGTATTACTTACTGGGAAATGAAGACTTTGAGTTTGGGTGATTTTATCTTGGCCTTGCCTTGCCTTGCCATGCCTTGCCTCACCTCTCCTCACTTCGCCTCACCTTGCCTCGCCTCTCCCTTCCTTTTTCTCTCCTTCCCTTCTCTTCCACTCTCTGTAGTAGCGTCATCATTTAAACCCAGGTGGTAACTAAATACCATGCAACTGATCGCTTAATTCCCCTCCACACTTCTAACCACTCCTTCCTAGGTAGGATGGGGAGGAGAATCAAAAGAAAGTAAAACCAGTTAGCTAAGAACAGTTTAATAACTAAACCAAAGTACAATATAGTGATAATAGAAAGAATACCAACAATAACATTGATGATAATAGGAAACAACAACAGCAATCAAAAGAAATGAAAGCTCAGAAAACATAAGTGATGCACAATATCATTTCTCTCCACCCACCTAACAATACCTAGCCTGACCTGAACAGCAATTGGTCCCCTATGGGTAACTCCCTGCAGTTTATCTACTGGGCATGATGTGCTGTGCTATGGAATACCCCTTTGGCTAGTTTGGGTCAGGTGTCCTGTCCCTGCGTCTTCCAGCTTCTTGTGCCCCTCATTGCTGGCAGAGCATGAGACTGAAAAAATCCTCGATCAGGGTAAGTGCTACATCTGTGTGTTATCAGTGTTGCTCTCAGACTAAAGCCAAAACGCATCATTGCACTAGCTGCTAGGAAGAAAAGTAACTGTTATAGCTGAAAGGAGGACAAATAGTGCATTTAGCCTAAATCCTGAACAGAATGTAGAAAGCAATATGGGCACTGTTGACCTCAGAGATGCTTGATGTCTTGCCTTTGGCTTTTTCGTACCTGTGGTCAGCAGAAATATATCTGCATATTCAACATATTGTCCCTAAAAAAAGAGATCTGCAAAGAAATGGGAAGGATCATACTGCTGTTTTGTAACAGAGTGTGAAACTCAAGCCAACAGTATATGGGAAACAAAAACTGTTCTTGCCTTCTTTCAGAAGAGGGCTGCACAAGGAATAGTAAAGACTTTTGATGCCATTTTCTGCCTTTGGAGATGTGACAAGTGATACAAGAAAGACTATAAACTATAGTACATTTGACATTAAAAGTCAAAACCAATCAATTTGCAGATTTTCAGAGCAAAGCACTTTGAGAGACTTAATATGTTAAAACAGAAAATATGTCAAAAGAAATGAGGTGAAGAGTGGTACATCTGTGGTCTAGGCTGCAGCCCAGGTGAATAGCTGGAAGTGTCTGGGGTCAATAGAAAATTAACTACTGAACATGGCCTGGAAAGTTAGTTGTATTTCATTAAAATTTTATGCACTACTGATTTTGGGCACTACTGTTTTCCTGTAATGGAGATAAAGGTTTTGGAACTGTTACGGAGACAAGGAAGACTGGTTTTTGTGACCTGCTGACATTATACTCTTTAATACTGAGCTTTGAAATCGTGTTTTGTTCTGTTTTGTTTTCTGGAGTTCATTCTGTGTTTAACAACAACATTTATGACTCCTGGAGCTCAGTTATGCATGTCTTGTGTATCCATAGTTATGAAAGTTTTGAGTAAAAGAAAGATGTAAGAAGAAAATCCCTGAAGTGTTGAATCATCATTGCATCACCTTGCTGATGAGACTATTCCTGTGCAGTAGCAGAATGGAGACATGATTGCATTATAATAATCCACAGTACAGGCAATAGAGATGAGGACTGTGAGGCCTGACAAGGACTGTGGATCACGCTTGTAATAACAGTGAAAACGTTTAGTACATTAACCAGTACCAAAAAAAAAAAAAAAAAATCTGAATTCAGTGAGCAAAATTTAGCAGTATGTGAGAGAGAAGAAACATAGTCTTCTACAGCTTTTCATTTTTAATTGTTTAAAGTTCCAGTGAATTAATGATTGATATCAGTGCTGTCAAACTGTAAAAATAAAACAAACTTAGATTTCAGTCTCCTAGTGATTGCTTCTCCAAGAACCTATCTATCTCAGTTGAATTGCACCTCACAAACTTATCTTATTTCTGATATTGAAGTGATTTTATATGTGGGTGTGAATCCAGTAGGGTTTTTTTTTTTACACAGAATTAAAAAACAAAACCCTGATACAATGACATTTCCTTCTTAGGATATTTATAAGGAAAAATACAGTCTTGATTGCTTATGTGAAAGCGTAGAGTGCCAGAGACAGAAAACTGTTTCTCTGCAGTTAAAAATAAAAGTATTTAGCCAGTGCCAGGACATGGAGGAGATTTACAGACTTATTAAGTTAAGGTGAATAGTAATGTCTTGTGAAATAGCTGTCCGACAGCAGACTATAAATTTCCCTTGTATACTAGCTTTAATCAAGACAGTTTTTTCAAATGTTTCTTGGTGCCATAGCAAAAGGGAACTACTTTCAATCCTTGGATTTATTTGGTTTCCACACATTGTATAGCTTTCAAATACTTTCTTCAAAATATAAACATTCCCAAGATCAAGTTACAGAGTAAAACTGTATGAATGCAGTGTCATAAATCTTAATAGTCCTATGTGACCTAACATGCACAGAAAATGGTGAAAATAATCAGCTGCTGAATGTACCCCTTTACTGATGCTAACCTCTATCAATGGACGGAGTATGCCTATACAGACATATTGTAAAGCACTAAAGCCCATTTTGCATTTTAAAACATGCTGAATTTGCATCCATACCATACAGGCTATTGCACGTTAAGTCTGTCTTATTATCAGATTATTCTCTAGTGCTCTTGTGAGACCTCACCTGGAGTATTGGGTGCAGTTCTGGTGTCCTCAACATAAAAAGGACATGGAACTGTTGGAACAAGTCCAGAGGAGGGCCACGAGGATGATCAGGGGACTGGAGCACCTCCCGTATGAAGACAGGCTGAGGAAGTTGGGGCTGTTCAGTTTGGAGAAGAAAAGGCTGCGTGGAGACCTCATAGCAGCCTTCCAGTATCTGAAGGGGGCCTATAGGAATGCTGGAGAGGGACTCTTCACCAGGGACTGTAGTGATAGTACAAAGGGTAATGGGTTAAAACTTAAACAAGGGAAGTTTAGATTGGATGTAAGGAGGAAATTCTTTCCTGTTAGGGTGGTGAGGCACTGGAATGTGTTGCCCAGGGAGGTTGTGAATGCTCCATCCCTGGTGTTCAAGACCAGGCTGGACGAGGCCTTGGGTGATATGGTTTAGTGTGAGGTGTCCCTGCCTATGGCAGTGGGGTTGGAACCTGATGATCTTAAGGTCCTTTCCAACCCTAACTATTCTATGATTCTATAATTCTATGATTTTATTCCTAGTTTACATACACAGCACTAGAGTAAGCCTACCCAATCAAAATTCAGTTGTCAAGAGGCAGGAGAAACGTCTCCATGGATATTATACTCCATCAGATTTCTTAATCACTTCAAGTAAGTAAGTCTGAAGAATTTTAAACTTAATTTACATAAAATGCATTTTTGCTTCTGCCCCCTGTTGTGTGAAATAATTTGTTATCTTTAAATGCCTTCTCTGATACCAAAGATGGTAAAAGATACCATAAAGTACATTACAGGCCCAGAAGGACTTTGCGTCAAGGGCGTTTGTGAGAAATCAAGCTCTCAGTTTCCTCAGCGATTTGCAGTGGACTTACATGACAGTATAACATGACTAAGAAACATAGAACCATAGAATAGTTAGGGTTGGAAAGGACCTTAAGATCATCTAGTTCCAACCCCCCTGCTGTGGGCAGGGACACCTCACACTAAACCATATCACCCAAGGCCTTGTCCAACCTGGTCTTGAACACTGTCAGGGATGGAGCATACTTCTGCTTGTAATCAGAAACTTGAAGGAAAAATCCAAAGGGAAATAACTTTGCATGTGGATAACACTGAAGTTTTAGATTCTATTTTGAACAGACTGGCAGTGAAAAAGCAGTGAAAAACTATGGATAGGCAGATTAAGGAGAACAAAGAAGGCAATAAAAAGCCTCTGAAGGTAATTTTTAAGGCTGAGCCAGGCAGCTTGACAGAAGGAGTTAATGCAAAAGTTTATTAATTGAATTTCTAAGACCAACTGTAATGTGTATTTGGCATGAACAGATGTTGCCTTTCAGGACAGCAGCCCTAACTTTATGTTCATCTAGTGTGCTCTGTTAAGATTGAGTGCTTTAGCAAGACTGCATATATTCCAAAGCATAACCTTAAGTATCTATATCTAAATTACTTGGAATCTTGTAAGGGATGCAAGGCAATATAATATTTCTCGAATTTTAAAATAAGTGATATCTATCCACTGCTATGTAATTGCCATATGATCGTCTGTTTTGTGATTAGATGGATTTTAATGTTGCCATTGCTGTTATTTAAAAGAGGTAGACTCTGATGTGAGTTAAAGAAGAGGAAATACAAATAAGCTTTTAAGATTAAGGACTGATTCTTTTATATCTAGCCACATTATTTTTCTCTTTTTTTTTTGTTTTGTTTTGTTTTTGTTTTTGTGGTTTTTTTTGTTTGTTTGTTTATTTGTTTGTTTGGTTTTTTTTTGTTCTGATAAGGTGGTAGTATTCTGTATTGAATGATACAGAAAAAAAAAAAAGCAACCCAAAACCACCTAAACCTGGGATTTGCTCTTGTTTCTGCTGTCTAGTTTGCACAGCAGGGAATTGGTTAAGTTTTCCTACTTTTATATTCTGGTGTGTTCAGTCCTCAATTTTTCCCATGCATCATGAATTGAGAGCTCAATTCTGCTGTAGGGTTGGTGGTCTCTCTCAGCACTGATAATAAATGCAAATGAGCTAAGCATTCTTTATTTTCAAATTTTCAGAACATGTTCATGTCTTTCCCCCCCTTTTGAGTAAGAACACATGAATTCTGAGTATGCCAGTTTATAACTTGGCTGGCTGCTTTGTGCCACAGCACCAGTTCTTGGAGTCAAAGGAAGAAAAAATTAACTAATGCTGTACACAGTTATCATAGAATCATAGAATCATAGAATCATAGAATCATAGAATGGTTAGGGCTGGAAAAGACCTAAAGATCATTTAGTTCCACTTTCCATGTCATGGGCAGGGACACCTCTTACTAGACTATGTTGCCCAAGTCCGTGTCCAACCGGGCCTTGAACTCTGACAGCGATGGAGCATTCACAACTTCTTTGGGCAACCCATTCCAGGGCCTCACCACCCTTACGGTAAAGAACTTCTTCCTTATATTTAATCTGTTTAAGTTTGAACCTGTTACCCCTTGTCCTATCACTACAGTCCCTGATGAAGAGTCCCTCTCTGGCATCCTTGCAGGCCCCCTTCAGGTACTGGAAGGCTGCTATGAGGTCTCCACTCAGCCTTCTCTTCTCCAGGCTGAACAGCCCCAACTTTCTTAGCCTGTCTTCGTATGAGACGTGCTTCATTACTAAGATAATTATATATCTGTACATTAAATTGTACCTTCTTAGTTACACCTGAAGAATGTAGTACTGAATGACCACAGTTTTTACAGGGTTAATAATTGGTACCAGAATATAAAAATATAGATGAAACTCACTGCAGTTTTTTGAATTGTGATGAGAATTAGTTCTTTCCCCAAAATTTGTTATGATCTGTTGGTCATAATGCTACCTTTCCATTATTTCCATAGTGTCATTTACTTAACAAGGGGTACAAAATCTGTTATTTTTTCCCCAGTTTGTAGGCTATCCCTGTATCATTCTATATCAAATATTCCTATATCAAGTAATCAAATAAACTCTACATTCCAGATACAACGCCTTTACTTAAAATGGTAAATTAACTTTATCATAGGAGATAGAAGATTTGCCTTTCAAGTGAATGATTGTCTTAGAACTTATCTGTATTTTTTTAAAAAATGGATACATACATGCATGTCTCCCTCCCTCCCTTTGCTTTCTTTCTTCTTGTCCCCCCTTCTCTCTCTCTCTCTTGTTTCTCCCAGACGTCAAACTGTCTCTTTTTTTGCTCTTACTGTATTTTGAAAGACTTGAGACAAAAATACAGAGCTGTAAGCAGGATGATCTAATCGTGAGGAAATTTTTACTACCTAAAAACCTAGCTTTTTCCACTTCTTTCCAATTGCTTTTTATTTTAATTTAAATCCTGCACTGTTTAACAACTTTAAGTCACATACAGCAAGTCTTTTTCCACTTTGTAAGCCTTCAGGTTGCCTTTAGATCAAGAACTGAGGCACCTGAATTGATGAACAATTGTTCTATAGTCAAATGTTTGCATCCCTAACTAAGCTAGGGTGACTACAGGCATCAAGGCTGAATGTAGCAATGTACAATATAGCAATCATTACTACAGAAAGATAAATCAACCTATGAGAGTGAAAAGAATTAAATGCACTTGCAACAAGAAAAGTTCTTTACAAAGTAGCAGACAGCAACATTTTGAAAACTAACAAAAGATAAATACTTTTAAACAAAATTTTCTTTTACACTGTATTTTTAACAATGTAAATCTCTTTGTATGTAGCTCAGATGAAAGACTAAATAAGCAAAATAACCCTCTGGGAAAAGAAAGAATTATAGCTCAGATAGTATAATATGTACCATAGCATACTGGAGTAAGTTTGGCATGATTACAGAAAAAAAAAAAAATAGATGACTACTTTAGTTGCTTTCTGGTCTTTTCTTTCTACTCAAATCACAAAAGATATGGTCACATCATGGGTAAGTATAGCTATCAGCTTTTTTCAGTGTTAACTAGATGAAAGGAAAGGTTATAATAGCCATGTCACTGAGACTGTGTATATTGATAAATAGAACAGCATTCCCTCACTGTAAGGCCAGATCCCTGTAGAGCAGATCGCTGCATCACCACTGCATAGCAGTTGTTTCTGGAAGTTCTCTGGGCTTGGTATAGGAGCTGTATGATATTAAGACAGAATGTATGATATTAAGACAGAATTATTTTCACAGGGCCTTTTTTTTTTTTTTTTCAGGTGAAGACACTTTAAAAACTAAAAAGGCTCAGCAGACTGGGGTACACGGTACAAAGCTCTTTGTGTTAAAGTCAGAGGGAGATGTGAAATGAAGGGATCCAATCTTTGAACACTTGTGTCTGTTGTCTGTGGGGGTCATCCCTGGATTTAACTACCCCTGTGCCTTCTAGAAGTTTGCCAATTAAAGGCTCTCAACAAGAGGTCCGGGGAATGACATGACAGTTAAACAACATTGCCTTGTTGGATGAAATACTTCTATTCAGATTAGACATGTTATTGATGAGTAAATAAGCAGTGATTAACTACCAAAAAATACATTACTTGCATTTTGCATAACAGGTATTTCTCAATTGCTCTGCATGCACTTGGTACTGTTTGCAGTAGTAGTATATATAGCAAGATTCTGCAGTAACACCAGTGTACAATATGACTGCTGAATTACAGTATTTTGCAATGTCATTCCAAAAATGTAAAACCGGTCAAGGAGAAGCAGCTCAATCTAATAGAACGCTTTTGTTCATTAAAATAAATAAATAAATAAATAAATAGATAAAGAAATAAATAAATTCTTGAAAGCATTCAAGTAAGCTCCATAACGATCTTTCAGATCATTTTGAAGCTGCCTTTAGCAAGATTCTTCTGACTTGTTCTTTTAACATAATAAATCATCTTTCTTTTTAGCGAAGCACATTTGCCACTGTAAACCCAAATTACTCCACAGACAGACCACAGAAGACCTTGTTCTGGATTTCAGTTACTAGCATGTTGGTATCTACCCCTAGCACTACCCAGTGTTTTGCAGTTCCACATCATCTGTATGTTGCACTGAAAACATATTGGAATTGTGGAGTTTTGATTTTTATCTGTCTTATGCAACTTGTCCTGGTTTTATCTGGGATAGAGTTAATTTTCTTTCTAGTAGCTGTTATAATGCTATATTTTGGATTTAGAATGAGAATAATGTCGATAACACACCAATGTTTTTAGTTATTGGTAAGAAGTGTTTACATGGAGTCAAAGCCTTTTCAGCTTCTCACAACACCCTGTGAGTAGGCTGGGGGTGCACAAGCAGTTAGGAGGGGACACAGCCAGGACAGCTGACCCCAGGTGACAAAAAGGATATTCAATACCATATGATGTCATGCTCAGTATATAAACTAGGGGGAATGCTGGCTGAGGGCTGCTGCTCAGGAACTGGCTGGGCACCATTTGGTAGATGGTGAGAAATTGCATTGTACAATAATTTATTTAGTAAATTCTAATTCTGTTGTTGTTATTATTATTTTCTTCCCATTTCTGCCCTATTAAGTTGTCTTTATCCCAACACACAAATATTACCTTACTTTTCTTTTCCCAATTGTCTCCCCCATCCTACTAGGGGGAGTGAGCAAGTGGCTGTGTGGTATTTGGCTACCTGCCTGGCTAAACCAAGTACAATGAAAGAAATAGCTTTTCACTTCAGTGTTAAGTTAAACACTGGAAACTTCTTCAGCTGGGAACAGAAAACACAAACATAGGGCTGAGCCTGGCAAATTTATCTTACAGTAACATCATTTTTGGTGGTGGCTGGATTTTTTCCTAAGTCATAGGTGGAAAAGGTAGGTGTCCTGAAGTAACTCAACTGAGCTAAAAAAACTTATGACAGTTTTCATTAGCAAAGACAACACTAAAAACCATAAAATAATTTATAATAATTATACATATTTTTGTGTGGCCAGGTAGCTGGAAAGTACAGAAAAGTCTTTAGACCAAAATAACGAAAAACCTGTATAACTTTAAATGTCTAAATAAAACCAGCTGCAATAGCATAGTATAACAGCAGTAACAATAAGCTCTCATTTAAAATATTATAGTCCCTTCAAAATACTTTGAAAAGGAGAAATACGTAATAATGATTATTTTTCATCTAGGAATAACAATTTTTTTTTAGGTTTTTTTTCTTAATTCATATACATATGAAAACAACAATCAAGGTAGCTGAATGCTCCCTACAGCAAGTAGGGGAGCCACATTACAATCCTCTTGAGCTGTCAAGATACATTTTGTGTTTCCCTTCTTTAAGCATCAGGTCATAGGGGAGGAGGAAAAAGGAAGGTATGGCAATAGTAGTATTTTCAGACGTGTTGCTACTGTGAAACAAGCAATGAAGAAATGTGACAAGCCTGCTCTTGCTGGTATTAGGTATGACGGCAGAATTTAAAGACAGCTTTATTGGAGCAGATCCTGGGTGTCTGTTTAAACAAGATCTAAGCATGCGTAGAAGAACTGTAATATATGGAAAACACAGAAAACATTGAAAACATTCTAATCAGAGACAATCTTAATGTATCTTACATACATCAAGGATAGGCATTGCTTAAGCACAGATTGGACAAAATGTGATTTACCTACTGTAGTACTCCTTTATATACCTAATCCCTTATTTCTCTGTAGTCCCAAGTCCTGTTTTGAAGAATGATTCAGTCAGGGATTCAACAGACAGCACTGTGATGCTTTGCACTGCAACATCAAAAATGTAAATATGCAAAACTGAATTTGCAGTGCTTGTTTAGGTGCCTAGATATAACCATACACCAAATACAGTAACCTAGATTAGTATTCAGAGCAACCAACATGGTGAGTGCTGGCATGTTAAGTGCCCCTGTATGAAACATGAATCTGAAATTTTGAAGCTGAAGCAGTTTCCTGGGGATTCAGAGCTCTGCTTTATTTCTGAGAGCAAAACACTACTGAATACTAGCTCCCTCCTCTCCTGCAGGAGCTTCCCCATAGAAGCTGCAAACCAGAAATCAGAGCATGACAGCAAGTTCTCTCTGATTTGCTTTCCTCAAGGTAACTGTAAATTCCACATGAATGATGCCTAATGTCTTGCTGAATATCTGAAATAATCTTGAAGAAGCCTCATTTCAATTGCTTTTCACATTTAAATATCTTCTTTTTAAAAAAATAGGGCTTTTGCCACTTTGAAAAGGCTATAACTTTCTGGCAGTGAGCCCACATGGCAAAAGTTCTGATAGTCTTATTGCATACCAGACAGTATTTTTAAATACTCTCTCGTATAAGTCAGTTTAAAAAACATGGTAAAAGTGGCTTGAAGACTGAGGTAGGCATTGTTTTTACAGCTTTAATTTTGCCAAACTGTGGTGTCTGATACCATTTCTTCTTTGGAACTTGATAGTTATTTTTACTTTTGTGCAATGTTCTTTCTTTTTACATGAGCATACATGCAACAGCTGTTGTCTTAGCTGTCCTCTAGGGGTTTCCAATGCTTAAGAAGTCAAGACCCTCTAAAGTTTCAGTGAAAAGACTAGGTCTATAGCTGAGGGCTAGAAAAGATTCTTATCTTCTGCGATTGGGCTCAAAGGGGAGATAGATAATACATGCTAACTGCTGGGTTAAGCATACACTGTAGGTGATAAACTCCCCAACATGCATTTTTTCTCAGAAGTACTTAGGTATTAAATTCTTTATAATTTTCTCACAGGAACTAACAGATGACATAATCCTTCCTAATCCATCTCATATAATAAAATAATATCAATCTGATGTGCTCTTCTCTTACCATCTGCCTCATGATGTCATTTATGAACTTTCTTCCATCCCTAATATGCTTAAGGAAATATTTTTCCAAGTAACCATTGCAAATTAAGATAAATTTGCTAAATTAATTATGTTCTCTTCTTATTGTTGTGTATCACTAAAAGGCTTCTAAAATACATTATCTGAGCTTATTTTTTTTTTTCTTTAAATAAAAGATTTCTTTCAATTTGGAGGTGGAAGACAATGGCTTGCCTGCCACTCAGTTAAGCTACAACAATTAAGGCTGTCCTGGAAGAATCATACCAAGTTAGGGAGAAAAAAGGAATAAACCAAACCAAACAAACAACCCCTACCCCCAAAGCAAGCAAACAAACAAACAACAGAAAAAAGACCCTTGAGGTTATTTTGTTGTTATTGTTTTTGGGGGTGGATGTGGGATTTTGTTTGTTTAGTTCGTTTCATTCTTTTTAATATCAGGAGTTCTATCCACCTTTCCACAGTTAAGATAGTTGCAAAATACCATTAGTCTTTGTTATGTAAGCAGGTTAGTGGAGCTTGCCAAACTAAACACATTAAAACAGTTTGAGTAGGAACTCAGCTGCCCAACTCTGGGGATTTCTTTAGGAACAAGCACAGAGGTTAGAACATTAATCAGTAAGCTGTATGAGAAACTGCAGAGAGATGGCAAAAAAAAATTATCATGGTAGCAGATCCTGTAAGCACCGGTGTATGAAATCTAAGGGCAAAAAACCATGCAATCAGATTACAAGCTACTGCTTGTCATCAGAGCACAGGTAATTGTCAGTGATCAAAGGAACATGACAAAGGAAATCCTATCATTCAGTAAACACTGGAATGGAATACACGCCTTTTCGACTGATGCCAATTTAAAGCATGATGTCTCCCATAGTCTCTCTATAGAGAAGGAATACACTCGTAGGTACAAAAAGGCAGTTGGAATGCAAAGGCCAAAAAAAAATGCTACACCGTAAATTTGACACACTTGAAAAATAGCCACAGGTAACTGAAGGATGAATTTAATAAACTAACTCCATGAAATAACAAGATAGGCCATTTTAAAGACTTACCTTTCTTTTAAATAAATAACTGT
Source organism: Pezoporus wallicus (assembly GCF_028554395.1). Classification (NCBI taxonomy): domain Eukaryota; kingdom Metazoa; phylum Chordata; class Aves; order Psittaciformes; family Psittacidae; genus Pezoporus; species Pezoporus wallicus. Next base: position 473,110 of record NW_026642489.1, on the reverse strand, counting down.
AAGATGATTTTTCTTACTGTAAGCCACAGTGAGATCTCACTGAAGTGAATTGCTTTAAGAAGCATATGGACTCCACCTAAAGGTATAAAATAAGATAGATACTTGTCCTGGGTTCAGCAGTAGCAGTCATGTTTTTTCCTTTGTGTTAACTGGTGCAGTGCTGTGTTTTGACTTCTAGTTTGAGAACAGTGTTGGTGAAGCCGATGTTGTCGGTTGTTGCTAAGTGATGTTTACCCTGACCAAGGACTCTGTGAGGCTCATGCTCTGCCAGGGAGGAGGGGAAGCTGTGAGGAAGCAGAGACGGGGCGCCTGACCCGGGCTAGCCGGGGAGGTATTCCATACCACAGCACGTCATGCCCGGGGTGGGGGGTAACTGGGAGTTACCCGGAAGGACAGGAGCTTCCGGGTGGAACTCGTTTTCTTGGCCGGTGGTATCGTATTCTCTTCCCTTGTTATTTTCCCTTATCATTGTTTTAGCTGATAGTAGCGGTGGTGATTTGTTGCTGGACTGTTCTTGTCTCAACCCGTAGGAGTTGCACTCTCTCGATCCTCCTCCCCGTTCCTCCGGGAGCGGGGAAGGGGAGAGCCCCGGTGCAGGGCGGGGGGAGGCGGACATGGACCTTGATTGTTGTCAGCTCGGCACCACTCACTGGGAGTGAGTGAACAAGTTACCTGACTGGGTTTAAACCACGACAATACTGTGGGTCAGTTTCATGGTAATGCTACTGGAAACATGTTAGAAAACAATGAAGAAAAGGGTTTTGCTTTATGTACAAAGGAAGTTAGCCCTCTGAAGGGAAAAAAAACCAAAACAACAAACCAACTTGTCTGCCCTTGTTTCTGTCTCTGCTCTAGGAAATCAGAATTTTATGCCTTCTCTGTACCTAAGTATTCTTTCCAAATCCAGCTGGTCCTACGGACCTTTAGATCCATGAATTTTTTTTTTATTTCCTCATTCTGTTATATGGGCAGGACTGTTGTACTCTGCATTTTAACAGATAACCAGAATGCCTTTATTCTTTCTCTGAATGAGAATTCCCTTTGGACAGAGCCCTCAGAAATTATTGTAGTGGAATAGCTACATAATGATAGACACTCATTTCTCATGAACATGTTTCTACAAAAACAAGCCAAAACCAGTGTCTTTGGGTGTTCCGGGTATCCAGGCTAGTGATCCTGATGGTTGTATGAGATGACAGGCTGTGCTGTCAGCTTTAGCTTGATTTTCACCACTTACTCATACAAATTTCTGCAAGTAATTAAAATGACTGAATTCAGAATGGTCACCAAACTGAAGTGGAAGTTGCTGTTTCTCAGAAAGGAAAGACATATACAATTTTAGGTCTGTAGTAGGTTAGGGATGGAAGATGCTGCCTCAGGCAAAATATTGTCAATTTATATGTTACCTTTGCTGTGTAGCAGATGATAGTTTTGGACTCACAGTTTGGAAGTCAAAAGGCATCAGGAAGTCAGGGTAAGTTGATGGCTGTTTTTTTTTCACAGAGGAAAGGTATCCTTGATGTGCTGATTTAGGAAGGCTTAGTTGTCTCTCATGAATATTCATTTGTTTGGTTTCTTGATTTGCAAGCAAATGATGCATTTTCTTCTTCAGAGATCCCTGCATTTTAGTTAAGCAAAATCACCATTTTAAATCAATCCCACTCCCCCTTTTATTTATTCATAAACTTTGATTTTGTATCATCTCTAAAAAGATAACTATTCAATTCTGTATAAGCTAGCACTCAGCTTAATAGCTGGTAAGGTAAATGAGCTACACCCTGGCATCTGTGAAACTGTGAAACTTCAGAGCACAACTTTCTGAACATCCCAATTATTAATGCAAAAATAAGAACAGATATCCCATCTTGGCAGTACAGTCCAACTTTTAATGAGTGTTATTTTCTTTACTTGTATAAGCTATTCTTTACATTTTGACACATTTTGCACCAGTGCTCCAAGACTCTAAGTAGAATTCTGATACCACTGAATCATTACATATTTTACATCAGAAGTATTTTAACCGTAACACAGGTTAACTGATTCTTTAGACTCTATTTACATCTAGATAATAATGACACTTACTTGCAAGTATTTTTCACCAGATACTTTTTATGGATTTCCACAGTTCATGATGTTCACAGTAGAATGGAAATATTCATTGGTAATCTCTAAAATACAAGCAGCATAAGACTTGATGTAGTGCAGTGTCACCTGTCATCATGCCTTTGGGTGAAAGCTGTAACAGTGGAGTAATAGGAAACACCCAAATTTGATTATACATAGCAAAAAATCCTCTATTAGATTATACATAAGCAGCTCTGATAAGTGAGATGGAGAACGCTAGGTTTTCTGCAGAAGGCTGAACCTTAAACTAAGTCAGATGGCAATTTTCCATTCACCTAACGGCATCAGAGCTAGTAATGAATTCCTTTCAGTTTGCTGGTCTGCCTGTCTTGCCTCCTCCTTCCCATTTCATAAAAAGGAGGATGTTTGTGGCAGTCTCTGGAATTCATTATGGATTGATCATCCTGGAATGAGCTCTCCATGCTCCCTTTCCTGGATGTATGGTGAGTGGCACATTTCTTGGCTTCCACTAAGAACCCATAAAAGAGACATGAAAATCTAACAATAGCTTACTGTAATCTAAGTATTTCACACCCTAGAACATAGTTTTAATTTAAATCATGCTTCACCTACAATCTTATATTCAACATAGCCATTGTTTTTGAACAGAAAGGGGCAGATACTACTAGAAAAACAATATATTTCTTTCTAACTTGCATGGGGATATTTTTTATTTCTTGAGTCTAGGGAAAGAATATGCACCAAAAATTTTCATTATATTTAATTAGCAGTAATGTCATTCTTTTATATGTCTGCTTTTTCGCCATTAAATAATGAAGGAACATATCTTCTACCATATAAAAGACAGAAAAATTCTTGTTTAAAACGTGCACTGTTTTCTCTCTTCCAAGTCTGTACCTCTTAATTGAGCTTTAAAGAAAAATCTTACTCAAGCTTGTTGTTACTTATGTACTAACTGGTTTTGGGCTTGTTTTGATGGTGGGTTTTGTTTTGTTTTTTTTTTCTTTTCTTTTTAACAGGATGAATTATAGGACATACAATTTTATGGGTTTTAAATAAATTTTCTTTTCCAGTTGGTGTCAGTATATGAATCCTGGTAATTAATTTTATTTGTCAGAAACAAGAATAATGATTTCATGATAATGCATAAGTCTAAATATCACACTTCAATAAATTGCAGGGTTCTACTTGTTTGTTAGAAACAATTTATTATTAAACAACACAAATTAAAAATGCTCTTCTCTTCTACCCTTTCCAAATTTTTAAATAATAAAAATGCTAAAGACTTGCTATTAGCAGAAATTAAGTTTTTTTTTCTTTTCCTTAGAGCATTTCTAAGCAAATATGCAAGCAAATATGAGGAGCATGTTTCAAATACTTCACAATACTAAGAAACTCCAATACATATACCTTCTCCCAGAAGACCATCTTAACTATTTTTGTTTCTGAATATTGCTGGAATATGAACTTTTTTTTTTCCTTGGAGGACATTATTTACAAAATAAATGTTGGTTCTCATTAGGGCATTAAAAAAGCAAAACAGGACTCTATATTCAGGGAAGAAGATAAGCTTGTTCATGCATCTAGATTCATAATATTTTCCTTTCACAAAGATATTAACATTCTCAGCAAATCACATGAAATCATTTCTATAATCTTTATTAATAAACAGTAACCAGACTCCCTGATGTTTCTCTTCTTTTGATGCATCTGAAGATACATGTTATTCTGCAACAGAGCAGAATTTTGGGTGAATTCATAAACACATGCTTTCTGAAAGATAAGATGACAAGAGTGCTTTTAAAGATAATTTTGTAACTTTACTGACTTAATAAGCAGAAGCACATTTCCTCATGTTACCTAGTACCCTATCCCTTTAATCGCTAGATTTTATATATTTTTTAGATCAGCTTCAAATCCTTAGACTTATCTAAAAGAATAGATATGCCAGGCCTATAAAGCTTGTCACTGATAGGCATAATAAATTAAATGAACCAGTTTTCTAGAACCAATTCGGAAATTGAATACAGGATGTAACTCTTTGTATAAAATAGCAGCAAGTTCACACTGTGCAAAAGCTTTTTTTTTTGGGGTGGTGGGGGTGGAAAGGATAAGAGATTGGGTTCCTGCCATCCAGAGGGACCTTGACATGCTTGTGAAGTGGGCTGATGCCAACCTCATGAAGTTTAACCATGACAAGTGCAAGGTCCTACACCTGGGTCGGAACAATCCCAGGCACAGCTACAGGTTGGGCAGAGAAGAGATTCAGAGCAGCCCTGCAGAGAAGGACTTGGGGGTCTTGGTTGATGAGAAAATGAACATGGGCTGGCAGTGTGCGCCTGCAGCCCAGAAAGCCAACCGTATCCTGGGCTGCATCAAGAAGAGTGTGGCCAGCAGGTCGAAGGAGGTGATCCTGCCCCTCTACTCTGCTCTTGTGAGACCTCACCTGGAGTATTGTGTGCATTTCTGGTGTCCTCAACATAAAAAGGACATGGAACTGTTAGAACAAGTCCAGAGGAGGGCCACGAGGATGATCAGGGGACTGGAGCACCTCCCGTATGAAGACAGGCTGAGAAAGCTGGAGCTGTTCAGCCTGGAGAAGAGGGGGCTATGTGTAGAGACCTCATAGAATCCTTCCAGTATCCGAAAGGGGCCTATAAGGATGCTGGAGAGGGGCTATTCATTAGGGACTCTAGTGATAGGACAAGGGGTAACAGGTTAAAACTTAAACAGGGGGATTTTAGATAGGATATAAGGAAGAATTTCTTTACTGTAAGGGTGGTGAGGCACTGGAAGTTGGGGCTGTTCAGCCTGGAGAAGAGAAGGCTGCGTGGAGACCTCATAGCAGCCTTCCAGTATCTGAAGGGGGCCTATAGGAATGCTGGGGAGGGACTCTTCATTAGGGACTGTAGTGATAGGACAAGGAGCAACGGGTTCAAACTTAAACAGGGGAAGTTTAGGTTGGATATAAGAAGGAAATTCTTTCCTGTTAGGGTGGTGAGGCACTGGAATGGTTTGCCCAGGGAGGCTGTGAATGCTCCATCCCTGGAAGTGTTCAAGACCAGGCTGGACGAGGCCTTGGGTGATATGATTTAGCGTAAGGTGTCCCTGCCCACGGCAGTGGGGTTGGAACTTAATGATCTTAAGGTCCTTTCCAACCCTAATTATTCTATGATTCTATGATTCTATTGCTTCAGTATCAGAAATCTGTTTTTCAGAAGCCTCCTTCAGGGAACTATTTTTAAATGGCTTTTTACTTTTTCTTTTTGTTTTTCATTCTTTATTGTCTAAGCGTCTATGTACCAACGCAGAGATTTTACTTTCTGAGGGGCTCAAAGCCTTTCAAATTGAATAGAAACACCTCTATTGATGCTCGTGATACGGATTGGTTCCTGCCTTTTTGGATAAAATATTTCAATGAGTTCTGCAAATGCATAGGAATAAAAGAAACTGCTTTGAGAATAAGATTTTGATACAACACAAAAAATGTTATTTAAATCTAGATAATCCTTAGTCAGAGGAGCTGACATCAGGAATGATGAAATATATGTGAATGTTCTTTGAATTACCTATTTTTTTTCCCATCTAAAGACTGAATTATTTTAGAATCTGTCCCTACTTCCCTCACTCTCTAGCTCTTAGTGTAAACTTCCACTGAATTTAATTTTTCCAAACTTTTCCATAGTTTCCAGAACATTTTTTTTTCTAGTTTCTTATATATTTTTCTAAGTACATATATCACCTAGTGAAGCTCTTCCATTATTCTTTTTCTGGTTTGCCTTCCTTATTTGTATTTTCTTCTGTTGCTATTTTCATGTGTTTGTTGTTACTGTAGAGATGTTTTGTTGTTAGTTCTTATTTCTCTTCAATGAAGTACACATTGTGAGGGATTTTTTTCCTCACTGTTTTCTTCCTTGCTGACTTTGCTTCAGACACTGCCATGAGCTGTAAAATGGTGCAGTTGTCACTTCCTTTTACATGACTGAGCAGACAAAAGATAGTTTTTTTGCAGCTCATGCACTTGACATGAAAACTAACAGGGACAGTTTTTTTACAGACTGAAAATATTCCTTGTAGTGAGTGCTATCCTTCAGCTTCAGTACTTTTTTAGTCAGTCTGCAGAAACTGCCGCATTATTTCATACTTCAAGAAAACAAACATAGTTAAGGTATGTGATATCCTCTCACAGTATAAGCAAATTGGTAGTCATTTTTATAACATTCAAATAAACCTTTTGGCAGAATTTTGGAAAAGTTGAAATAACTTCGGAATGTAATGTCTGCTTCAAAATTTGAGTAAGGAGACCTAAAAAACCCCCATGAGACTTAATCAATTCTTTTGGGACCAGTTAAAACTAATAGCATGTATCTATGCTTAACATTAATGTTTCCACTGCAGTTTTCTACAAAAATTAGAAAAAAAACCCCAATCAAGTAATATTCCTACTTTGTATTAGTTAGGTGAAGATTTTCTCTGAACTAATATCCTTGATCTCGTCCCACATCCATCTTCAGAATTTGTATTATTGTCTAGATTTGAAGAGCTGTTAGCAGAGTCTGCTTAAACTCTGAATTTTCATTTTCAAACATTGAAATTGCAATTGAAAATAATTATTATCTGAAGAGTAAACATTCTCAGCGTCATGTTTTACTTCTATAATAAACATGAAAGTTTGTCTAAATTTATGTTAGAAAAGATGTAAAGATTTTTTTTTAATGCCATTCCATTCAGGATGATCTGAAGGAATATTTCTAGGACATTTCTTGTGATATAGCAACTGCATTTAGAATTAGGATTTATTTAAAACATGAACAAGAATCAATCATTGTTCCACAGAGCTTGCTATCAGAGAGTAGTCTGCGAGTTTATACTAATGTAAGCCGAATATATTTGAGGAAACTACAGCATATCTCAAATAGTGATAATTAATTACATGCATTAATGAGTCTCTGTTTAATTTAAAAGTGCCTGTTGCTCATAGCTACTGCTGAAGCAAGTATAGGTATTTTCATCTCCAACTAGCTACAGAACAGAGGAAGGAGTTATTAGGAGATCCCCCATTTTTCATGAAATCAGCAGCATAGACATGCTGTGCTGCAGTACAAAAAGTTTTAAACAAAACTCTATGCTGATGACAGAGAAAAAAAAAACAAAAAACCCACCTAAGTTTCGTATTGTCATTCATATATATCTATTGCACAAAAAAACCTCTCAGGATATTATTTAAACTAATGTTTACTATATAATATAATACCTATAAGTTATAATATCCATAAGCTACAATATCCATACAGTATAATTCTGTAACTGAGAAGAGGAATCATCTAAAAGCTAGGAAAAAAATTAGGGTTCAGCTGCGGGTTCTAGACACTTCAATGTAAGAGTCTAAGTGCAGGTGTCTAAATATGAATGAAGTGTTCAAGCTCTCAGTAAAGTCCAGAGATATTTGAGAGGCCCTTAGCATTCAAATAATCTACAGAGAGGAGTCAGATGTGCCATAGAATATACAGGAGGCGGCACTCATATTGAGTGATAGCCATAAGCCAGGTGGCGATGCTAGGACATCACAGGGAACATTAAACACCCCTGAATCATTGCAATAGTTTGGATACTTGTGACTGCTATTCAGCTGAAGAACCAACTCAGTTCAATATGAAATAGCCTCACATGCAACCCTATTCAGCTGTCTGTGATTCAAGGCCTAGTTTTTTGAAAGCAGCTGTGTAACCTTGCCAAAAAAATTGTTGCTAAGGTGTGAAAAAGTAAGTGACAAAAGCATAGTTTGTGAAATAGAGAGAGTTAGTTGCTCAAGGATATAAGAGGAAAAATACTGACACCAAAATCCTATCCAGCCCTCCCTCCCTAACACAGGAGATCAATTACAAGTCAGCAATTCAGCAACATTGAGGGTTGTTCCTGTCCAAAATGCAACAATAGTTAGCTTTTCCCTACGCAATTAACTGAGGAACATACTATATAGATCAGCGTAGTATTTTGTTACTCTTAGCAATATGTTGTTTGTATTAGCCAGCGATTGCTTTGTACTCTCAAACCATGTACAAGCTGTATATATTGTATCTTTGCACATGCTAAAAGTTGTCAAAAAACAGTGACCCAGAGAAAGAAGGTTAAAGTAGGGGACTAAGAAAAGTTGGGAATCCCAACATTCCTTTAAAATGCTGTCTGGAAAAATAAATAGATAAGTAAAAATCAGAGATGGTTCTGTTTCTTCTGAAGGATTCCCAAGGTGGATATTATTCTGACAGAAACCACACTTCATATTATGCTCTGCTTTGGAAATTTCACCTCTACCTGCCATGTTCTAAGTAGCAAGAGCAGCCAACAAATGCCTCCAGGGTGAACTACGTAGGAGTGTAGGTAACACTTCCCAGAAAGTTTACATTTTCACATTACACTGTGAAAGTTGAACTATGTGTGTGTATTATCAATAGTTTTGTAGTCAGGGTTTCCTCAATTCAGCCAGAATCAGAAAGGTTTAGATATAACATACATATATGCAAAATTATCTGCTGTAGCAAAAGTAGTATCAGTGTACCAGCTAGATGAAACTGTAGTCACAGTGATCTGTTTAGGTTTAAAGTGGGTTTGTCACGCTTCAATTGTTTTCACTCAGACTGTACTGCAGATTTGGTTTTCAATAACCAAACACCTCATAGTATCAAATATTACCATCACAAACACAGTGAAAAAATATGGAAGACAGAGGGAAAAATCCATTCATGTAACAAAACAGACATGCAAAGACACATTTTTTTTTTTATGCCAGTAAATAGGTGAAGTAGCTGTCTCCTGTGACTTGGCAGAAGTGAAAAAAATCAGCCTCAAACCCCTTCTCTAAATTCCATGATGGCCAAGACATGAAGAACACAGAATAATTAACTGCTTGGTTTATGTTAACAGCAGTCTTCTAGTCTAAGCAGAATGTTGAATTTCTAGTTAAGTCCAGTACTCCTGGGGACTTTCAGAAACATTAGATTACTGAAGAATGCCACAAAACCAGACAGTAATCAAGATTTCATTTTTTAAAGGAATATAATTGTCATATTGTCAAATACAGCAAGAATTGCCTATTACCCTGTATTACCAGTGGCCTGATGAAAAGAAACATAAGTTCCATTCAAAGCCATTGTAAGAGAAGGTAATACAACTGAAAAGGATAGCTATAAAAAATAAACTTATCTTAGAAGAGCTTTGAACACAGCCACATTCACTTCTTATTTCAGTGCCATAGCCAGGGATAAAATGAGGCTTCCTTAAGCATCTTTTTTGCAACTTAAATTACTACTGAATAGGTAATACAGCACAAGGATGTACTGAATAGCTGCATTAAAGTAATGCACATCTCAAAAAGCAAAGATTATGCTAACAACCAGACTGACTTCAAATCAGCAAACCAAAATACTGCTAGAAAGGGTGGGCAAGGGTTATTGAAAGAAGTTTACCAGCAGCCCCTCCCTATGTCTATGCTGTCAAATCAGAGAAGGCCAGAAAGAGATCCTTCCTCATGAGATCACATGACACAGCTGGTTCTTATTCAGATCACAGAAGGCTGCTCTGCTTTGTCTTGTGTTATGGGACACCATTCATAAAGATCCAGAAATAGCTTACTCCATCACAAATACTGTTTCTCAAATCCAAGGCAAGATTTCTTGAGAATGGAAATAAACATATTCAAAAGCACCTTGAGAATGTAATCAGTATTTCCAATAGAGATATATAGAAAGAAACATGACTGCCTCATTTAGATCTATACCAGAACTATGAAGTCTATTTGACCTAGGGTTTTTTTTTATCCTTTGACCTAATTTGACTGACTTTAAAGTACAACTGCTGTACTTTATTTATGGCTCAACTTAACACAAGATTTGGAATCTACAAACCAGCTTTTTTTTTATTATTATTATTTTTTATTTTAGGTACTGTATTTCCTTTTCTATTATTTTATTTTAAAGTAACTAATATGGCCTCAGTCATAACGAACTGATTCTGTACTTTCAGTATGACTTTAGATGCAATGATCATTTAAGATGACATGAGCCAACACTGTGCCCTTGTGGCTAAGAAGGCAAATGGCATCCTGGGGTGTATTAGAAGGGCGGTGGTTAGTAGGTCGAGAGAGGTCCTCCTTCCCCTCTACTCTGCCCTGGTGAGACCCCATCTGGAGTATTGTGTCCAGTTCTGGGCCCCTCAGTTCAAGAAGGACAGGGAGCTGCTGGAGAGAGTCCAGCGCAGGGCAACAAAGATGATTAAGGGAGTGGAACATCTCCCTTATGAGGAAAGACTGAGGGAGCTGGGTCTCTATACTTTGGAGAAGAGGAGACTGAGGGGTGACCTTATCAGTGTCTATAAATATATAAAGGGGGAGTGTCACGAGGATGGAGCCAGGCTCTACTCAGTGGCAAACAATGATAGGACAAGGGGTAATGGGTACAAACTGGAACACAAGAGGTTCCACTTAAACTTGAGAAGAAACTTCTTCTCAGTGAGGGTGACGGAACACTGGAACAGGCTGCCCAGGGAGGTTGTGGAGTCTCCTTCCCTGGAGACATTCAAAACCCGCCTGGACGCATTCCTGTGTAACATTATCTAGGTGTTCCTGCTCCGGCAGGGGGATTGGACTAGATGATCTTTCGAGGTCCCTTCCAATCTCTAACATACTGTGATACTGTGATACTGTGTGACTCAGATACAGCTCCTTTAAATGTCATCTGAGCACCTGATAGTAAACTTTTATGGATGTATCTATTCTTTAAGGTACAAACAAATCTCACTCAGAAAATATCTATTCAGAATGTCTTTGAAATCATGGTATTCTTTTACCAGCCTTATCAGCCTTATCATTACTGTGTAACTGCTGATGCTTTCTTTTCTTTGCTGCAAAATCAAGAGTTATGAAATGTGAGTCTTCCTACTTTTACTAAAGTCTTTGACATTTAAACAGTTTTACAAAACATCTAGAAAGGCTATTATTTTTAACGCTTTATCAGTACCATATTCTATCATGCCATGAAATAATTTTCCCCTTTCCACACTATTTGTATAGGAGGAGAAAGACATTTTTCTTTTTTTTTTTTTCCTTTCCATTTGGGTATTATCAATAGATAACTCCAGACTTTTAATATATCTAGTATATGACATCCAAAATTAATTTAAATCCTTTAAACTCTGTTAAAGGCAGGGTTGTCTAATTCTACTAATAATATACTTTATTGGCTATCTTCTTTCATTTATCCAACTCCTAATTTTCATTTAAGTTTTTCTGCGTAAGGCTTCACTGTACTTAAGAAAAGAGACAAAAAAAAAAGTTAGGAAGATTATCCTTTTAACAATGTTATTCCATATAAAAATTTCCAGGTTCAGAAAAAAAAAACAACATTAAAAAGTGCATTTTCATTTCTATTTTTCATTTCAGATGTTTTCATCCTTTGGAGCTGTAAAAGGCAAGTTTATCAAATTTTTATTAATGATCAAAATGATTGGATCTCTTGAAACTTTTTATCAAGCTGGGTGTACTAATCTTTCTATGAGGTCTGTTGGTTATTCCAAGAGATTGAAAAATATTAGATATAGCATAGGATTATAACAGATCCCCAGGAATATACAATTTATGCAGGGACTAAGACATTGGCAAGAGGATCATGAAGTTGTGTGACAGGCTTAGAGACAGCAGAAAGAAAAATTTCCATCTAGAAGATTGTACAGAAGTTGCTGAATTGGCTGGTTAGAAGAAAAGACAGAGTAAAAGGCAGTGTATAAACTTTCATTACATTGAGTTCTTTAATATCAGAACTTTTGCAGCTAAAAATGTAATTATCCTTATTGCCTAATTAAAAAATGTGAATAAGTTTTTCTTTAAAAAAAGTATAAAAATAATAGCCTTTTAATATCTTTGGGTAGCTCCCTCCACTGTCTAGGTAGATTCGACATAAAAACCTGTCCATCTTAATCTGATTTAATTGAAACACTACCAGGTATAAGACTGTAAAATGGCCACATTTCATCACAACAAAGTACATTTAGCTCATGGTCTTATCTCTGATATCAGTCAAAAATGGAAGTCTATTGAAGAATATAAAAACACAACAAGAATGCAACCACAGTTTCCCAGCATATCATCTCAGCCTACAAGAAAATGTCAGTCTGCTATTTCCTAAGATCAAAGTGATATAGTTAGCAGGTATCTAAGGATTTCTATTCTGTATTGTGGTTTAACCTACTGGGGTTAAACCATGGCAGCCCAGTACCAAAAACACTTGTTAACATTGCTGGAATCCCTTGAATAAATTGACATCACTGAAGGTTGCATGTTAAGTGAAGAACTTCACTAAATGGTCTGTCACAGCCTTCTACATCACAACTGTACATGGATCTGCTACACGGCCCTATTAAAACCATTAATTCTTTTATTTCTGAAGTGCTATAAAAATTCCCACAGATATCAAAACCTAACTCTAAACAGGGTTCCACTGCACAGCTACTACAGGACAGGAATATAGGTACTACTGATATACAGCTAGCCCTTTTAGTAGTGGCATCCTGCCAGATACTCCTCTCTACCAGGTAACAATCGCAGACTTCCAGCTCTGCAACATCCCTATTCTTTTTATTGATCCACTTATTATTCCTGCAGTAGCTGTGGTCTCCAAAAGAATGGGACTATGGACTGTGTCCAAAAGCCAGGGTCTTGCTGCTTTTTTCAGTAATCAGGACAGTCTAAAACCACAGCTGCTTCTTATTTTCAGCATCAGCCTAAGGATAGGGAAAAACCTATAGCACACCAGAGTGGTCTAACAGACAACCCTAAGATCCCCCCAACCATGGGGAAATTGAGTCCTCCCAGTGCTATTGTCATGGCTTAACCTCTGCTGGCAAGTAAGCACCGCACAGCAACTTGATCACTCTCCCCCAGTGGGATGGGGGAGAGAATCAAAAGGGTAAAAGTGAGAAAACTTGTAGGTTGAGATAAAAGCAGTTTAATAAGCAAAGACATACACAAAAGCAAAGCAAAACAAGGAATCATTCACCACTTCCCATGGGCGGGCAGGCAGGTGTTCAGCCATCTCCAGGACATCAGAGCCCCATCACATGTAGTAGTTACTTGGAAAGACAAACACCATCACTGTGAACATCCCTCACTCTCTTCCTTCTTCTTCCACAGCTTTAGAAGATGTGCGTGACATCGTATGATGTGGAATATCCCTTTGGTCAGTTGGGGTCAGCTGTCCCAGCTGTATCCCCTCCCAGCTCCTTGTGCATCCCCAGCCTACTCATTGATGGGGTTAGAGGCAGAAAAGGCCTTGATTCTATGTAAGCACTGCTCAGCAGTAACTAAAACATCCCTGAATTATCAACACTGTTTTCAGCACAAATCCAAAACATAACACCACACTAGATACTATGAATAAATTAACTCTATCCCACACAAAACCAGTACAGATGCTGAACTTTGTTTAATTATAGAATATATGTATGGTGTATATATAATTGATTATATATATAACTCTGATATATAATTATAATATATATAACTCTACTATATAATCGATTCAGCCATGTTCCAAGTCTTTCACTTTGAAATAAAGCTTTGAATAAATAGCAATTTAAGGAAGAACTGAAGTACTGGACCATATTTTGCAAATTAAAAAAGTATGACTTTTCCACTGTGCTCTGCTAGCATTTTTCCAGAGTAGATTAGGAAGACAGCCCAACTCTCAGAATTCTACTTCAGACTGCAACTATCAGTAAGAAAATCAGTTTGCATCAGTAATCATTGCCATTCTCAAGGCATTTGCTTCTAAACGTTAATATAAATCTGTTCAGCAGCACTTTAAATCTCTTAGGATGCAATTGCTGCATTCTGAAGCATGAAATATTTGTCTCTTGAGAATATGTTTGTTTGTCTTTTTTTTTTTTACTTTGACAGTATGTTTTGCTCCTTTTAATAACAAATGGCACTTTCTAGTTCAATTTTAGTGTTATTTGTTAGAAAAGGGTTATTTCTTGGTATTTGGGCATGATGATTTTGTTCTAGCACTGTGCATTGTATAATGGATACATGTTTCTATTACAAAGCTGTTAACATGCATTCTTTAGAGACCAGTAAAACCTCTTACAGGTCTTTTCTAATAAAAATTAATCTGGTGACAGCTGAGTTCTGAAAAAAAGTTTTAGAGTTGTACAGATAAAAAAACCTCTTCCCTCCCCTCTCCCCTTGGGAAGCTATAATAGCCATAGAACAATAAAGCTTCTAACTAGTAAAAACGTTTTAGAATGAATGTTATGTGTACAAATATGTTTATGCAAAGAGAGAGAAAAGCTTCAGAGGGCGCTGAATATTTAGTTGGTTCATCTGCTTGAAATGTAGTATTTGTGAAATAAAAAAATCACTCTTTAAGGCTTCTTTCATTCAGGGTTGAAGAAAAATACAATGACATTTCTGCAGCAGGATGAACCTCTGATGTGCACTGTACACCATAAAATGTGTTTTCTTACTCAGTGGAATTGTCTCTGTTTCCGGAAGATAAAGTACAAGATGAGCTTCAGCACCTCTGCTTTAGGCTCTTAACTTATCCTTTATGTAACATCTAAAGGCATGCATTTAAGTAATCCAATTGTCCGAGTAAAGAACACTGGCTACAGCCAAATGACAGAAATACAGGTCTCTGCAGAATGTTGCAAGACAGCTAAATTAGATTTTTTTTTTTTTTCCTTTGACTGCAAAGGGAATAGCATAGAATAAATCAGTGATCTCAGGTGACAGATGTTAGAAACTTGGAAACAGCCAATTATTACCCAATATATAACATTAAATAAATAACTTTATCAGAACAGGTAGCTGATTCAGAAGCATGTGGCAAATCCCTCCTGCACACTTCGAATTAAGAATGCCTGATTTTCTCTTGATGATGTCTACAAAGCAAAAGAATCTTCCTTTTCTGTATTTCAGTTGAGTAATGAATTTGTGAGCTTTAGATCTACCTCAGCCTGATGGAAGTCTGTTCTGCCAAGAAAAAAAATTAAGCAACAAACCACAGAACGGGTTACAAGTTCTTCTGCATTCTTCCCACTAACCCTGGCTCACTGTGCAGTAAAAAGACATCAAGATTTATGGGATCAAAATTGCATGGAATTAAATGACTATGGAGCTCCTAATACAGAAGATAGCTGCATCTGGGAACATTTTGAAGCATTAAAACACAATCTTTTATACTAGCAAAGTGTTAGAAAATTCCCCAGAATAATTTTGACTTGTACCAACTGACAGTCTCCCACAGGAGAATGGACACTCTTCAGGCATGAGAATTTGCTAAGGATCATTCCAAGAGGAATTCTACATAAAGGCATCCAGCTCTGGAGGTTAACTTGATAGGATTAATGTTCACTGCTTGTTGCCACCTGTCCCCGGTGCCATGGTGCCTTCATGGGTACACATACTTTACTGGTTTATAACCAATAGCCAGAAAACGTTCACTATTAATTATTTTCTCAATGGTTGCAATGTTCTTTATCCTAATGATAAAAAAAGGAATAAAAAAAGAATAACAAAAATAGTCTGTAGAAAAAGGAGACCTAATCTATTCCTGCCCAGCCTTCTGCAGTTATTTCCTTCTCACAAAAATAGTCTGTAGAAAAAGATCAAAAATATTCCTGCCTGCTCTTCTGCAGTTATTTCCTTCACCATGTAATTAAGTTCTTCTGTTTATTCTCTTCTTCCGGACCCACAAATCTTGAACTGAATGTGGAGAGGCATACAAGCAGGTTAAATGAACTGATTTATTTTTAGAAATGGAAAAAAAATTGGTTAAGAATCTGTGCCTCATGTTTTAAAAGTGCTTGATGCCATTAATCAGTTGTTTTCTAAAATAATTTACAGCTTCTTTTATGACATTTTAGGTTTCACTTAGAATGCGATAATCCTAGAATGATTCTTATGCTGACAGAATTTCTGGTTGGTAAAGCTTGAGCATTTTCTTCTTATCTGTGTATTACAAGGTCTCATTCTGTTCTCAACTATGTGCATCCTGAATAAGTATAAATCAAATTAACCACAGGAGTGTTATGCTATGAATTGAATCTGTGACATGTAGAAGGGATCACCAGTGGTTTAGAGGACTTTAAATTCAAGTTATTCACAATTAAATTCACTGAAGGTAGTAGACATCTGCAAAGATGCATAATAGATTGTATGTTGCACTTAAGCTTATTTATTAATCATTATTTTTGAGGTATTTTTTGCATATTGTTCTAACCACATTACATGCTTATACTTTCTTTTATTTCATCAAGTGCCTATTATGGAGATCATAGAATCATAGAATAATTTGGGTTGGAAAGGAGCTTAAGATCATCAAGTTCCAACCTCCCTGCCATGGGCAGAGAGATGCTGGAAACTTCACATTCAGCGACAGTGTTGTTTGTTTATGTAAATAGCACGTTGAAGCTATAAGAATATTTAGCTATAGAGGAAGTCTTGATTAAAAGCAGCACACTGCCTTTTTGCTTTTTTATTTGGTTTTTTTTTATATTTTCCCCCAGCTTCTGTGGTGGACAGCATAAAAAGTTTTTGTTTCAACCATGTAAAGTTAACTCACCCATTCCCTGTATTTATTCAAGTTAAACTGAATCACTTTCTCAGTATTTAATTTGACTGAGAAAACTAACATTGCTTAAACTCTTTCCAAGAGA
Organism: Pezoporus wallicus; assembly: GCF_028554395.1. Lineage (NCBI taxonomy): Eukaryota > Metazoa > Chordata > Aves > Psittaciformes > Psittacidae > Pezoporus > Pezoporus wallicus. The sequence goes on along the minus strand of NW_026642489.1, from coordinate 456,319 downwards.
ACATGCTACTACTGCTTTTCACACACTGTCAAAGAAAGAATCGCCTTTAATTAGCTAATTAATTACGTAATATTATCCAAGTTGGTTGAATGTGTCCTGTATGATTTAAAAGCAAAGTGTTTCAGTTAAATAAAGTTTTCATTTTTGCCTAGAATTTCCATTTTTTTCAAGTATTTTTCTCTTTACAGACTGGTTGGTTAATTAGTTTCATGGGTAATCTAACATTTGATCAGACCCAAATCTGCAAGCAAGATGTAGCATGTATTGTAAGTGTCACAGTGTTGGGTTGGAGAAATATTCTCTTTAGTCCTGTACTTTATCAATGCCTCTGCTTGATGTCAGCTGCTATTCCAAAGTCACAAAAGCTCACAATCTACTTTATTGTGTAACAAGACACAATGAGGGAGATTTCCTGTTGATGTTAGCTAGTGATCAGCTTATGCCCTAAAGCATAGAGATTGATAGCCCTTGTACCTTTTTTCTTTTCCAGAGCTAGTGTAACCACAGATGTTATTTTCTATTATTTGTTACCACAGTTATTTATGGGCCATGCTTCCAGCAGCAAGTGTGCAGTTCTTGAATGAGAATCTTAGCCATTTCATTCTACCCCATCTACTTAAAGCTGTTATAAAATTTCATGTTTTAAGCATTACTTCTTGATTTTTAAGTGGCAAATCAATCTAGAAAGGTCACACTGTTGCAACACAATTTTTCCTCTCTGTGTTTCATTCATATCTAAGACCAGTGCTTTACAAAGGGAATCATAAATGACTGTTCAGGGAGAACCCTGTTTAACAGTTTGCTACAATGTTTTTCTTATTACGTATCCTGAATAAGTTTTACTTTTTTCATGTAAGCTCATGAAATGAAGTTGTAAGAAATTGATTACAATTATCACTAATGTAGCTGTAACGAAGTACTGACACAGATATATTTCAGTCTTAGCTGTTTCAGCCAATATTTTTCAATGAATGGCCCAAATTCTTTATGCTTTTGATGATTACCTGAAAAACAGCAGAAGGAATATTAGAAGTGATGAAAGTGCAGCTCTCTAGAGTTCTAAGCCTCTTGAGCATTTCTGACCTTGAAAGAATCTCATGAAAACTGAATCAGCCATATGTACAAAGGGCAACACTCTTACAAGACTGACCATTGCTGGCAAATTTCCATGTGTACTCTTTGTGTAGTAGCACAGAGGGTTCAACGTTAATTTAAATAATCAGTGGATCAAGTAAATACGAGAAGTAAGAAGGATCACACGTTTTAGTGGTTGTTAACATGTTTTCGGAAAAGGTATGTATGCATCACCCTGCATAAAGAGATCTAAGGAACAGACCCTACCTACAGAAATATGTGGTTTTAAATTATTCCACGTCCTCATGCAGAATTATAGCCAGATTAATTAAAGCATGTGTGCAAAATCCTGTCCCTGAAGAAATCAAAGGCAAAATGCCCATGGGTTCTGGATTCCTATCTATTGAGAGGTGAATATCTGAGTGAACATGCGTTTCCTTTCCAGATAAATCTTCTACAAGTTAGAAACCTGATATTTTTTGTTATCAATAGGTCTGGATAATGACATATTTCTATATAGGTCTATAATTTAGAACAAAAAAATTTCATTAACAAGTATAATATTGAAAAAAAAACAAAACCAACTATTATCTCTTTAAATTAAAGTGAAGGAGACTCTTCTGTAATTTTTATTGTTTTGATATTTTTTTTTGTAGTCAGTGATCTGCTTTCTCATGATCCCTATAGCCATTTTGACACTTTTGCAGAATCTAATTTAGAGCTCTGTTTTGCTGACGAATACTTGTCCTTTTGTCTTTCAAATAATACTCATCAATAGAAAGTGAAAATCCTGCATATTTCTTTTTTTCCCATGGAAATAATACTTGAGAATCAGTTAATTAGTAGGGAAGAAATTGAGATAAAAAAGAAAAAAATAACATAGTTTTATAATTCTAAATCTATGATTCTGTTCTGTTGCCTCCTAAAAAAAAAAGAAGAAAAGTCACCCTGCAGTGGGCACATGTTACTGTAAAAAGGGTGATCATCCAAAACTATGTAAGAACTTTCATGTGAGAAAATTTGTAATACATTTTTAGCTTGGAGAGAAAATGTTTGAGAAAGGAAGCAACAACTTTTCAGAAAACCATGACTGGTATGAAGTAAATTAGTTGAGAAAGGTTATTTGCAATTGCTTATAACAGCATCAAATGGAAAAAGTAATGGGATAATTTTATGTTTTAATTTGATCATACATGTAAGTCCCCTGCTAGTACTTCATCCAACTGTGAATGTTATTATGGAAGAGAAATTAGAGAGTTTCTTTTCTTTATAACCTACTAACATGTGCTAGAAGAAGATAAAGAAGAATATGAGAGACCCGGATTCTCTGAATTTGATTTCTGGTCACTGTCAGAAAGTGAACACATACAACAACCAGGTTATGAAGAGTTGAAAGGACTTCTTTATAGGACAAGAACTGAGCAGGAGATGACTTGTGACCCTAGAGCATAGTTAATTTCATAAATTACTTTACAGTGTAAAGAAGTACTGTCTCTTACTCTGTGTGGATGGTAGAGTTAATCAAGCCTAGAGGGAGCAGATGCAAGGTTTTTGCTTGCTAACTTTCCACTGTTAAAACTCAGCAGTTTACAAGGAAATTATTGATTAATTAAGTGAGGCACTGATGAAAGCAAAATTAGAACAAACTCGGCTATCAAGCATTTTACTCATGTGCATTTGGACAAAATCTACTAGAAAGTTTACTCTGTTGAACTTTAGTCCTGCAGTTTTAAAAAGAGGCTAGAAAGACTCTTCTAATTAAAAAAAAACCTCCTGCATAAAACCCACAGCAACAAAAGAAACCCAAAATGACACCACCACAACCCACATCCGCAGCATAATTCTGCTGTGACAGCTTGCTTTCATTTCAACTTTCAGAGCCTGAAGCTGTGCTGCCATTTTACACACAAGAGCACAGAGACAAATAAATTCTAAGCTGTGCTTTAAAATAATTTCCATTTATATGCATTATTACTCTCAAATGATTTTTAATCACACCATATAAAAGTGAAAAATCCATCAAGAATTGTTAGCAGATAATGCCTAGTCTAATTATATACTGGAAACTTTCAAGACAGGAAGGAACAGGAGAAAAAAGGGGTTATTTACATAGTACACTAGAATTATATATTATCTAACTAAACACTCTGAAAATATATTTGAAAGTTTTAGTTGCCAACAAACTATTATACAGTTCTGTTTATTCAGAATAGGCAATTAAAGATAATATAACAATAAGCAAACCACACATTACTAAAAGTTTGTCATTTTGGTCTGTGATATTTTTTTGCCTCTACATCACCTACTTTACTCACAGCATTATATTCAGGGAGCATGAGCTCACTATGAGCTTAAAAATTCATCATCTGAATCTAATGAAATGACACTCAAGGTATCAGACCAAAGCATGGCTTCAAGTTGCCTTTCCTATGGGTACAATAACAGCAACACTAACATTTGAGGTTATGTAACAGGTTCCATTTTAAATCATAATTTCAATTATTGATAACTTCCTTATCCCTCCAGTTTGAGGATCAAATGTATCAGGAATAAACTGTCCACATTTTTTTTCTATTTTGTACATTAATAAAAATCCATTTTATGGACTGTAAGGCAATTGAAAGAAAATCAGGTGTCCCATGGTCCCTGGTTTTATTCCTAACAATCTTTAATTTAAAATTGCTTAAACTTACAAACATATTGAAATAACACATAATAAGAAAATACTTTATGAGAGTGTGTTCTTTGATGATCTAATAAGGACATGTTCTTTCTCCTTAGTACTATTTTTTATGACAACTGTTTTTATCCTCTTAAATTAAGACTCACAATGCTGGAACTTTTCCATGTAGCAGGCTTGTTAATACAGTAGAAAATATTGCAAGAGATGAAGTGACAGGAGCAAGGGCTTATGTAGTTCTCTCTGAGATGAGACTCAGTTCATTTTCCAAATACCCAGCAGAGCAGAGAGAATGCATTTCATGTTGACATCTTATGGAAAACGTGTGTGTGAAATCATAAAAATCACAGACCTGGTAAATTAGGGTTACCTGCAAAACCCTTGTCATGGTTTAAGCTCAACTGGTAACTCAGAAGCATACAGCCATTCACTCACTCCCCTTCTTTCTTTCCCTTACTCCTGCTGGAATGGGGAGGAGTACTGAAAGAATGTAAACAGCACAGATTGAGATAAGAACAGTCCAGTAACTAAGGTATAACACAAAACCACTACTGCTGCCACCAATAATAATAATAAGGGAAATATAATGATAATAAGGGAATATAAAACTTAAAGGGGAAAAGGAAAGAAAACAATAAACAAGAGTGATGCACAATACAATTGCTCACCACCTGCTGACCAATACCCAGCCCAACCTGAGCAGTGATCTGCCCTTCTGGGTAACTCCCCCAAGTTTATATAGTGGGTGTGATGTACTGTGGTATGGAATACCGCTTTGGCTAGTTTGGGTCAGGTGTCCTGTCTCTGCTCCCTCCCAGCTTCTTGTGCCCCTCCTCACTGACAGAGAATGAGAGACTGAAAAGTCCTTGATCCGTGTAAGTGCTGCTCAGAAACAACTAAATCACTGGTGTGCTATTGGCTTTGTTCTCAGACTAAAGTCAAAACACAGCACTGCACCAGGTACTAGGAAGAAAAAAACAAACAAAACAACAAAACTGTTACAGCTGAAACCAGGACAACCTTCTCAAGAGATACTACTTTTAGTTTGCTGACCATCAGAAACTTGTGTTCTCACAGTACAACCCCAGCTTCTCAAATTTTTTCACTACAGTCTTACATACTGTATGGTCTTGTTGAGTTTCACAGCCAGCAGTTGAAACTCTGCCTGTTCTTCTGGTAGCCTTAGCTGACTGAAAATTCTTTGTCCCCATTTTTTGTTTTTTTTTGTTTGTTTGGTTTGGTTTGTTTTTTTTTTTTTAATGGGTTTTAAGTGTTTTTTTGTTGTTTTTGTTCTTTTGTTTTTGTACTAAACATTTTTTTTTTTGTAACATAAATGTCAAAATTATCATCTGGTAAAAAAGATGTGTGGCAGTCATGTGTCACAGCTGTCAGGTCAGAGAGATGTTATGCAGAGAAGATACACTGTTTTGTTACGCTATGTAGGTTATCTGTCTAAACTATTAATTGTTCAGTACCTTACTCTGCTGGCATGGATTTACCAAGATATAAGTAGCTTTATAAATTTAATCTAGCTTTCTACTAGCTCTAAGTTGCTGAAGTACAACACTAAGGCATTTCAGTGCAAATAAAAATCTTAGCAGGGAAAATTCATCACCAGATAACATTTCACTTCAGCCACTGAAAATAGTTCCTGCTCCTTATCATTCTAGGTAGACTGGAACATCTTAAAATATTCATACATATTGCCATACTTATTGCCAATTCAAAATAATTAATAATAACAGAATAACTAATTATGGAATCATTCTGCAGCAGAATAAATACTTTTATCTATTATTTTGAATTATTATTATTATTATTTATCTATTATTTGTCATGGTTTAAACCCAGTCAGGTAACTTGTTCACTCACTCCCAGTGAGTGGTGCCGAGCTCACAACAATCGAGGTCCGTGTCCCACCCGCCCCGCACCAGGGCTCTCCCCTTCCCTGCTCCCGGAGGAACGGGGAGGAGGATCGAAAGAGTGCAACTCCTACGGGTTGAGACAAGAACAGTCCAGCAACCAATGTACAACACAAATCACCACCGCTACTACCAACTACAACAATGATAAGGGAAAATAACAAGGGAAGAGAATACGATACCACCGGCCAAGAAAACGAGTTCTACCCGGAAGCCCGTGTCCTTCCGGGTAACTCCCAGTTACCCCCCCACCCCGGCCATGACGTGCTGTGGTATGGAATACCTCCCCGGCCAGCCCGGGTCAGACGCCCCGTCCCTGCTTCCTCACAGCTTCCCCTCCTCCCTGGCAGAGCATGAGCCTCACAAAGTCCTTGGTCAGGGTAAACATCACTTAGCAACAACCGAAAACATCGGCTTCACCAACACTGTTCTCAGGCTGGAAGTCAAAACACAGCTCTGCACCAGCTAACACAAAGGAAAAAACATGACTGCTACTGCTGAACCCAGGACAGCAAATAAGACAAATCTCAGTATCAGTAGGTAGATACTTTTATTTGTGATTCTTTTGCCTCTCATGTAAATTACTTCATTATTTATTGGTGTACTATATATATTGTATGGGTCAGTAATTGAAATAAAATAACACTAAGTTCTTAGTGGCTGAAAACCTACAAAAATTAATACCTTAGTAATTAAAGTATTTTTTAATTACCTTATAACTAAGGAACCATGAGTTCCACTGTAGTAATTTATAACAAGTATTTTGTTACTAAAGTTAACTTCAAAATCCAAGGCAAGGTGTCACTGTTTTTTAGCCAAGACCATAGAGTCAGCTTTTATTTCATAAATCATTTCTCTATCTTTTTTCCAATATGTTAAAAAAAAAAAAAAAAAAGACATCAGAATATTGGTTATCACTCTTTCTGATTTTATTTTCTCTTTCTCATTTCTGTGTTCTTTCCTAATCCCCAGTAAGATGTTTTCTTTACTCCTTGGCATTTTGATTCTCAAATAAACTATTATGCATATTTTTCTTGTCCAGCCCAATTTGAAATGGATAATGAACTTCTACTTCTTCTGGCCTCTGACCAAATAAAAGGAGAAAATACTGCATCGTGGACAACATTATTTTTTGTTACATCTTATCCTTTTTTTAAAGTTTATTGTCTTTTGTTGATAAGCAATATGAGAGTATCTCAACAGAGGCAGGGACCCCATGATTTTTGACCGGGAGATCGCTGAAACAGAGAAATATGGCAAGTAAAGAAAAACAGTGGCTATTTTAAGAAACACAGTAGCAGAGCACGCTTCTGTTTCTCTGCTCCAAAATGCCTCAGTATGATATGGCTAACACCTAACATTCAAATGGGAAAGTTATTGGAATATAAATCAGGTTTCAGCTGAACTGTTAGGCACTGAATTCTTTAGTTCTTTCCTCTATTTTGTAAGCCTTGTGTTGAGTGTTAAAGAATACATTCTAATTTCAGGTTGTAACCAGCTCTGTCCAGCACAGGGCAGCCCTGATCTCTGCTCTTAGAAGCCACCACTGCAGTCCCTTCCTATTCCCCTGTCCTGGGTTCAGCTGAACCTAGGACACTCGCAATACCAAAACCTTGACACATACACCTAATACAATGTCCAGTGGTTTATTTTAAACAATTGCGTTTTCTCCTATTGCACAGCATCTGCAGTTTTAATTTATTGGCTATTTCTAAAAAAAAAAATATTCCCCTTTGTTAATTTTAATCTACTACACTTTCATTCTTTTAGATGTTGAATCTTCTGAAAAATAATCAAAAATAATAATTTCAAAAAATATTGGAAAATATTTAGTACATTAGTAAATATTGTGAACATGGTATCCCAGACCAATAAAAACGAATGACTGTGAAAAAACAATAGGAACCAAGAAATACCTGCTATATTCTCAAGCTTTTCCACTTAAGAGGAAGGCAAAACTTTTAACCTTTTTTATTTTATTTTATTTTATGTTTTAAGTGGGGAGGTTTCTATTCCGTGAGTTAGGAGTGCAATGTTTCTTTCAGAGGAGTATTTTTAAATATTTTTTTTCCTATCGCCCATCCTGGTACAACCCTTGACAAAACCAGTGCCTTTAGACAGTTCTTGTCTCTGAACATCATCTGTATTTAGAACAGATTAATAGCTGACTGTTGTTTGTGGTGCTTTAAATACATCTTGTGAAATTTCCAAATTACAGCCTTCTCATTGTCAAGATTCATGGTGATAGGAGGGGGTATCTAATGTTTGTTCATAATTTTGGTTCCTATGGGTAATGTCTAAGATCATGATGATACAGATTTGGATGCATCAAATGACTGCAATCTTGGAACTTCCAGAAATTAGAAGTATTGTGCCAAAGGCATAAACTACAGCTCAACTGTAACTGATCTTGTGATGTACTGAAAATACATTTAATGACATTTTTCTCAATTAGTGGTATCACAGCACAATGCTAGGAATGTCTAATGACTTCAACAGAAGAACAGCAAACAGCTTTATCAAACATAAATGCAAGAGTTATAATAAGTTCAGACAGAAACGCATATAACTGCTGGGGACTGCTCAATTTGTAACCTGTATTTCTCAACATTTCCTTAAACCACTACAGCCAAAAGAAACCTTCGCCACAGATAACGTCTGGGCAGTATTTTTAAATGGCATGCTGTCACATGTCAAGCTCTCCTGTGGCTTAAATCTGCCATAGGCTCAATAGCAGAAATAATTACTGCCATTGACATAATACTTGGCAAAACACTGAAATATTTCTTCACTGCAATCCTATTTGTAGTGATTACTTACTGAGATCTTATGAAAAGTGTCTCCTTAATCATATCCCAAAGATCTGAAATATTTAGTTTACTGATGTATTTACTAGAAATGGAAGAATGATTTTTTTCCAGAAAAGTCATGCAATAAGATAAATATTCTGCAGGTTCTTCTTTAATGGAGTATATGGTTATCACATCAGTTTCATCATTATTTTGAACATTACTTCCCTCACCACTAAGAGACAAATTGAACAATCATGTCCCATTTTCAAAATGTTCCATATCAATATCATCATATTTGATGCCAGAAGTCATAATATTGAATGAGGTTGTTTTTTTTTTACTGAAATTTTTTAGTGAAGTCTCATTTGTTAACACTTACTGCTTTGATTTCTTTTTTTTTTTTGTCTGTTTATCCATCTGTATTTGAAGTCACCATGAATATGTGCTCTCTAATGGAATGTTTTTTCTTCAGTACTTGCATAAAGTAGGAAAACATTCTAAAAGTATTATACTTAGCTTGAAGTTTAAAGTGGAAGGAGTATGAATACAAAAAGAAATAAAGTATGTGTATAGAATATCTCAAAAAATAAGGAGCACTGCAAACACAAGCAAGACATTCATATAAAAGGATAGAAGATACTGTCCCATTTCTCACTGTTTTCTTTCAAAAGTATTCTGATCATGAATCCTTTCCTCTGTCATTTATGATGATATTTAGTACAATGCCTGTCTGAAGTTATCTTCATATATAATGTCAACAAACTGTTTCTCTGTTAAGGTCCACCATGAAGACGGATAGATATTAGTGTACATTCATCCTAGTTCTTTTCAAAAGCATTAAATCTGTAGTGTTCCATGAGACATAGCATCAGATAAGTGGAATGAAACAGGTGACACTGCCACATATGTTGGAAAGGTGAAATCAGTTTAGAATCATGCTCCTGCAGTTGTCAGGTCTGAATAGTCAAAAATGAAACAGGAAGATTTGACACTCAGGTCAATAATCAAGTGTCTCCTTTTTTTTTCAAAAATGTGCCATACCTGCCAAAACATCCAGTATACTTAGCTTTTCAGAAAGGAAACAAGAGACAATTTTAAATTGGCTTAACAAAACAAAATACAGGTAGTCTATCAGTTAAAAATTTGAAGAAATAATAATTAAAAAATAATGTAAAATTACATTGAAAAGACAGTTGTGCCTGTCTTAAGTGGAGAATAAAGTGTTGGCAAAGATCTTATATAGATACAGTTTAATTACTGGGTGTGTTTTATAAGGGTGAAAGATGATGGCCAGATGAATACTTGACAGTTTCAACACTGTCGTCTTATCTAGGTCCATAGTGTCTAGAATGGATGTTTGCTAGCACAGATGCAGTGCTGAAATTTGATGGACCATAATATATGTAGAAATAATATGTGTGTGTGCATCTCTATAGATACAGAAATGCATTCTGTAGTATCTTTGAGGTGTTTTAGGGCATAAGTAGACTGCTCTGAGCAACTGCAATTTTTGTTCTCTTACTATGTGTTGTATTTTATTTATATCTAGCAGATTTTCTTCTATAATACGTTCTTCTCAAAACATATGATTTTAAATGTGAGACTGGCTAACCCTAGTTCATTTACTAAGATGCAAATTAGAAAGGCACTATTAAAATCTTTTATTAACAGATGTAAATATCACATAGTAAAAATTTAGATGCTTTCAAAAAGCTCTGTTTTACTATGTGTTTTCATGTAAAATTAAATGTTAATTACATTTATTTTAAAATAAATGCTCCAAAATTCAGGGAAATAGCTCTACTCACTGCATATAAATGAAATCACTTATCAAGGATGAATTACAGAGATTTTTTCCGCCTCATATAATGTAATCAGTCTCAACTAATATTCTGTAGGACAAATCTTGTTAGTATTATTGTAGATGTCCAGTGTACTGAAAGAGGGAAAATTGTCATGCCTTTCTATTAAGAGAATGAGTCAGAAGGAACATAATGCTGCATTATGGTGACTTAGATGTTCTTCTGAACTGAAAAAAACAGAAGCTAGCTTCCAGCCTTTGCTTCTAGGAGTGTTTAAGAATTTTAGATTACGTTGTTATTGCTTACAAAAAATATACAAGAATTAGTAAAATCATAATTTAGGAAGGAACAAAAAAATTGTTCTTCTTCCAGTTAATTATTTAATCATACAGTGTGAAATCTGTCTTTTATGTTCTTTCTCTGTAGTCCTTTGTCTTGCATTGCTGGCCAAGTTGTTTAGCTTATAGGAACGCCCCGAGTTTCTATCCTGGGTTATGTGGACAAAGACAGTGTTCTTGATAACTTAATTTGTGCTTCTGATGCTGAGGAAAATGCCAATAACTACAGTAAGTATATTTCACAGTTTTGTCAATCAAACTTGTCTGAGCACTGCCTTGGGGAAGAAAAAAAATCAAACAAGCAGACAGATACTTTTAATAAATTGTAAGGTCTCCAGCTGTCTGGTATAATTTGAAAATAAAAAACTATAAGTGTTATATTAAAACATTAAGTCAGGTTCTGAAAAGTCTTGCTGTGGAGAAGATGAGCAAAGGAATACATACCAATTTTCCACTCTGCCGTTCTGCCACAGAATACCATTCCCACATTAGAGTCAACTAAAGGGAACAGCATTTTGTGCATGGTTATCTGTGGCACAAAATGAGTCATCCTTTCTATGAACCTAATTCCAATGACAGTTTGAAGCTAAGATGGCTTTTCCACAGGAAATTCAACTGTAGGTGTATGCTCTTTTCTGCAGTCTATCACAGAGATGCTAACCTATGCAGAGGAGAAGGTATAGGGTGGAAGAAAGTTTGCCAGATCAACAGGACAGGGGTTGGAGAAAGTAAGATGGAAAAAAACCTCCTGCATCTGGATAAAGGCAGTTTAATAAAGCAAAACCAAAGGAAAACAAGATTTATTCTCTACTTCCCATCAGCAGGCAATGTCTTGCCAGTTCCAGGGAAGCAGGGCTTCGGTATATGTAGCAGTTGTTCCAGAAGATAAACATCATATATAACAAATGCCCCCACTTGCGCCTCTTTTAGATTTATTGCTGAGCAGACATTATAGGGTATAGAATATCCCTTTGCTCTGTTTGGGTCAGCTGTCCTGGTTGTCCTAGTTATGTTCCCTCCCAAGATTTTGCCCACCCCCAGCCTCCTGTGTTAAATTAGGGGAATGTTTGAATGTTTGAGCCTTGATGCTGTGTGAACACTGCTCAGCAGTAGTAAACACTGGTGTGTTATCAACACCTTTCTAGGTACCAGTACAAAGCACAGCACTGTGAGGGCTGCTATGGAGAAAATGAACCCTACCTCAGACAGACCCAACACACAGTTTTAAGCAGTAAGAATTCTGTTCCTATTTCAGACATTTAATTATAAGTGTCTCAATACAGGTGTTATTGTGAGATTTAGGTGTCTAAGATCCCAATACAGTGAATGAACATTAATTAGTGGAGGCTAAAGAGCAATCCTAATGCTTCTAAAGTAGACATATAAAGCTTGATTTATTTGCCTAAAAAATGGGTCTCATAGTGTTTGAGGTATCCTAGTTATCCTTCAAGTTCCTAGCTACTTCAGGATGTCGCAGGTATTTTGTAGGTCCTATAGCCCTTAAGTGAGTATTTCTCAGAAATCCTAGGACAGCAACAATGGATAGACAAGTAAACCTAACCCATAATGGCTCGTGTGATGAATTGCCTTCTAGGCTGCACAAGCTGTGAGTTTGATCTGCTGCCTTAAAATTGCCTCTAGTGCTATTTGAAGTTGCTTAGATTATCTGAGAAAACAGATGGGAGATCTGTGTCTCCATGTAGAAGGAGCTGGAGGCTATAAAAGATAGTTTAGGACTCAAATAGTGCTTCCCCTACCTCATTAGGCAAGCAAATCAAGTCCCAGAAGTCTAGTGCCTATAATGGAAATTTGTACATATAACTCACATGTAGACACTACCCATGACCATTCAGAAGTATGTATCACAAGTAACCATGATGTTCTATCGAGGTTTATCTAAATAAGAGTATAATTAATCAAAATGCATAAAATCAATATATTGTTAATGTACATGATTCGACATGCATTTAACCATATTGCATTGTCTTGTCCCCTGGAAATACTATATGAACCTCATCAAGAATTGTAATTTTATTAAAGAGATGAGGATATTAGAGTGTGTTGTCCAAGAGATTCTTCAGATCTAAGTCCACGTAACAGACATAATGCTATTAGTGTTTGACAAATCTGTATTGTGAACAAGAATGCTGGGCTGATAAACCTCATCATGGACAAGAACTCTGTGCAACATGCCATGATGCCATGCCATGAAGATGGCCTCATCTGGTGTCACAAAAATTGGGGTACTTCTCATCAGGATGGAGAGAAGATTGCTACCAACTTTTCTATAATTTCAACCCTTTATGCAATAAATCCTATAATCAGCCTTGAACGCTAGTGCTTTTCTTACTGAGATTCCAAAAGAACCAGTGGAAAATACACACACGTCTTAACCTGGAATAGCATTCAATTGTAGTGGCAAGATTCCTGACATCAGTGCCATTTTAGGTTTACCAGCTCATTCTGCCTGGCATCTGTTTGGTGGTTTGGAAGATAATGGGTTTCCTGTATAATATCTATTAGCTCTACCCAGGTGTTCCAGACGCCCTATTGCCCCTCAGTGGGATAGATGCCTTTACATGAGCAACAGAATTACTTCCATAATAGTTAGGTAACCCCAAGGTCCTTCTATAGCTTGAAAAAAGATACTGGTATTTCTTCTAGAGACCAGCTCATCTGCTCTTTCCTAAGCAGTGAATTGTCCTTTAAGGCTGTTACAAAGTGAAACTCGTAATTAAGACTCGTATGCTTTCAAGACACCTAAAGTAGGCAGATGAATTCCAAATATATGTACCTAAGTTAGAAGGCTAGTCTATATTGATTCTCATATAGGGAGTGGAGATATATTCCTCCAATGAGCTACTGACAGCAGGTGTCTAATTTAAGTGTTCTGTACATAGGATAGCTTCTCATCCTTTTCTAATTACAGAGAAAACCTCATGACTTTTACTCTCTGTGTCCTATTCTCTTAAATGGAAGCAGAAAGAAAATAAAAATGTTAGGGGGATGTAGAATTATCAAAAGATAAACAGAAATGTGACTGTGATGCTTGACTGTGATATGAATGTGACTGAAAGTCCAGTTGTACAGAAATATAAGTGACAGAAGGAACTTGTTAGATATACAACTATGAAATGAAAACAAAGTAACAAAAATTATAACTGCCTTTTTCAGATTGTATTTTGTGAAGGTTGCACTGAATTACAGAGCTTCTGGTTTGGAAAAGAAACAGCTCAAGAAATATTTTTCTAATATCAAAACCATAGGCTTAAATAATTATTCAATCATCTTCCAACATTTTACTATTGATTATTTACTGCTATTCCCACATTCAAGTCTACTTATTCAATATTAATAACATTCTATAATTCTGAGCTTATTGTAATAAAACATATTGTAATATAAGAGGCGTTTACTATTTATTGGAATCTGACCATTAACGTAATTTGAAATATGAAACAGAAAATCTGGTATCACACTGGGATCTATTTCTGTTTCTATCAGAGTTGCCACTAATGTGACACTGACTTACAGGGAGTGAAGCTTTTGCTTTTATACCAAGAGCCTGCCAAGGCAGGATATTTCATTTATGTGTATGGCACCAAAGAATAAGGGTTAACTTGGCTCAGAGAAAAAGTAGAAACAGTGGGGCTTTCATAATAATAATTATTGCTTATACAATCAATACACCTACATGACAAGTAATACTTGATTTAAGAGTATTATTTTTTCCACTATTAATTACTATTTTACTTTTATTTATTATTATTGTGATTTTTATGCCTCCAGGGCGTAATCCAGATAGCTGTAATTAAGCATAGATCTCCTCCCCTAAGGGTTTTGAAAACAGGTAGGAAGTGCTATAACCCTCTATGTGCTTGGGGTTCAGTCTGCCTCGTCTCAGGGAAATGTATGCCTCTGCTGTTAAATGTAAGAGGACTAGGGAGAGCAATCTTTGTATTCTTAACTACTTCCATCATCTAATTGCTAGTTTATTGCCCATCTCTGTTTTAATTAGCCTTGTCCAAAAAAATCTGCTACAGAGGGAGCTGTCACTAAGCAGTATACACTCCAGTCTCAAGCCTCAAGACCTCTGAGCTGGGGATTTGTCCCTAACTGCTGTTTATTTGTAAGTATTGATATTGTGACTTTATCTATAAAGTGCATTTCAAAATGCTTACACAGACCTCAGAATATCATCAAAATACTTTGTAAGAGAGGAAGAGCAGTTTCTGAAGATGCCCATCTTGGGCATCTACATGGGTAGTGATAAACAAAGGCAAAAAATTATAACACCTTTGCCCCCACCTGTTCCCAGGCTCAACTTCACTCCTTCATTTCCAGCTTCTTTTAGCTGCCCACATTCCCAGCACTGTACTTGTAACCGCCCTGCAGTGTGTACACTTTCTTAAATATGTTTTCCCCAGTGTGCCACCATCTTGTCTGCTGGGCTCAGCTGTGTCCTGCAGTGGGTCTATTCTCTGCTTGGAACCATCTGTGTCCAGAATGGGGCAGCCCCAGCCTCTCCTCACAGAGGTCACCCTTGAAGCTCTCCCTTCTGCCAACACCTGGGCATCTGCACCCAATACAGTGCCATTTGTGTATAGCTGCTGGGTCCTATCCTAGCTCCCCAGCATACTGGTACATGCAATGGCTTGGCTTCTGTAAGTAGAGCAAGGTGAAGAGTGCTGTGATGTATGAAAGTTGGAGAATCTGTACGCAGCAGACCTTTACACAGAATTTAACTGCTTTTCTGTTCAGATGAGTATTATGATTTGGTTTCACTCTGACAAATTAGCTAGGCTTACCCACAAAAAACTTTACAATAATGGATTGTCAAATAGAGGAAATATCAATCACCTGAGAATAAGAATTGCTAGACATTCTTGGTATGCAAATGGATACATGGGATTTAGGTAAATTTATCTATATACACATACTATATTCACGGAAATCTCATTAGAGATCCTATTGAAATCTGCAACAAAATTTGGTATTCATGCAGTAGTTTAGATAATGAATAATTTATATTTTTTTTATATATAGACCTAAAATGGACTCATATTTTAAAAAGCAAAGCATTGCTAAATCAAATGTATAATAAGATTTCTTCTAATAAATGCTTCATGTTGTGGAATATTGCAATATGTTCTACACCTACATATGCTGTTTGTGGCATTATGCCAGTTACAAATAAGCTTTCTATACAGTGCAGAGTTTTCATAGCCACATTTTAAAAATAAACTCAGAGAAGAAGATAAAACATTGAAATCTGACAGAGAATCTGTCAAATGTCAGCTAGGATTACAGTTACACAGAACTTCCAAGAGATATCTAAAGGCCTTTTATCTGTTGATTGCACATCTGACTATAATTTTAAAATAAAAAAGGTGGTCCTAATCTGTCTGCCTATGAATAACATTTTTTACGGGTTTCCATAATTACATTAAAAGTAAAAAATGTAATGCTATCTGGGTAAAAAAAAATACTTTTTGACATTTTAATAGCAATAGGATGCACAGATAAATGCATGTTTAATTATGTGAATTTTAGAACAAATAGTATATCCTGAATTTCTATACTATAATTTATCTCACAGGATTCCATACCAGGGGATTTTGGTATTCAGAATATTAGAACTATTCAACCAATTTTCTTTAGAATGGATTTCTTTTAGAGGTCTTGTGGAACAAGAAAAAATAATGCAGTTCCGAAAACAATGTGTAAGGAAGTCACTGAAACTTCCTGTATGTTTCTTAAAGACAGCATGCAAAGTATGTGTTGTAGCATAAAGTGAGCACACTTTTGCAGCATACATATCAGAATGAAAATTTTCAAGACCTTAAAAATGAAACAAAATTTAACAAATAAGTGCAATGAACAGAATGGAAGTCAAGCTTTCAGTGCGTTGTTAATAACAGGCCTGGAGACTGACCTTAGGCTCATGTGTCATTCAAATCTGCATTTGTTCATGGAAAGCTATGCACAGTATTACAGTCTGTAGGATCTATAAATGCATCATTACAGCTTTCATTACGTTTGATTATCTCCAAGTTCTTATTTTACCCCTTTCTGGGGTAAAAAATAAAACAAAATAAAACCAACCAACAAAATGGTTAACTGATTTACAGTCACTCCTGGTACCGAAGATTTATAACTGTGCAGCAGAAAATCTTTGGAAAGAGGTTAACCCTCTAAAATTTTAAGACATGTTTCTGCAGTACAGTTGTTCATGTTTTAAACCAACAAGAACTCATGTTAGTGTAGCTATCCAAATCTCACTTCATAATCTTCACTTGCAGCATGAATTGGCTCACCTTCAATGGCACTAGCTCAAGCTTGAGGCTGTGGTTACCATGTTCACTCAGCAGTTCCTAGTCTACTGGAGTTGTGAGAAGATTAAACGATATCTGCTCAAAGTATAGACAAAATAGATTCTTGTCTGCTGAAAAAATCCTATGTCCTTTTTGTATATGGACACTACTTCATGAAAAGCATTAAAAATGTCTGATCAAGCTCATATAACGTCAACATTTCTCCAGAGAATTGGACTGATCTTCAACTTGACTCAATATGGATTTTTGAAAGAGCAATGTTCTTTGGGCTTCCTGGAGATAATGTCTATACAGGATAAAGGACAAACGATAAAGGACGCAACAGCACTTTCTGCAGAAAGACAGGGGACACTCAACATGTTACCTAAACGTGTCCTGGTTTGCTGTATTAGGTTAACTCTGGCTGGCTGCTAGGTTCCCACCAACCTACTTTGTCAATCCCCTTCCTCAAGTGGATAGGGAGAAAGAAAATATGACAAAAGCCTTGTGTGTTGTGATAAGGACAGGGAGAGATCACACACCAATTACTGTCACAGGCAAACCGGACTCGACCTGGGGAAATTAATTTATTTGCAATCAAATAAGAGTGGGATAATAACAAATAAAATTGGACCTTCAAAACATCTTCACCCTACCCGTCCCTTCCTCCCAGGCTCAGTTTCACTCCCAACTTCTACACCTGCTCCCCGTGAATGGCACAGAGTTACAGGGAATGGGGGTTGCAGTCAATTAATTGCTTATTGTCACTGCTGATCCTTCCTCCCCATGTTCCTCCACTGCTCCAGCGTGGAGTTCCATTCATGAGATACTACCGATTAAATCCTTCATAAACTTCTCCCTTGTGAGTCCTTCTCAAGGTCTGCAGCTCTTCATTAACTGCTTCCGTGTAGGTTTTTTCCACAAGGTGCATCCTCCAGGAGCTGACTACATTAGCATAGGTCCCCTGTTGAGCCCCAGCGTGTGCTCCTCTCTCCACATGGTCACAGGTCCCTGCTCCAAGGCAGGTATCACAAGGGGTCAGAGTCTCCTTTGGGCATCCTCCTGCTCCAGTGTAGGGTCCTCCAAGGAATGCAGATTGATACATGGACCTCCATATTCTCAATCCTCTTTCTAGTTGCAATGGCTCCTGAGCAGTAACTTTTTCCCCTTCTTAAATATTTTAGCTTAGAGGTACTACCACTGTTGCTGATGGGCTTGGCCTTGGCTAGCTGTGGGTCCAGCTTGGAATGGTTATCATTGGTTGTATTGGATATGGGGGAAGCTTCTGGTATCTTTTGGCAGAAGGTGCACCTGTATCCACCCCGCCTGATAAAATGTTGGAACGCAAATGTAATATATTTTCTCAGAGGTTCTAAAGGTTCCTCAGAGGACCTTAAACATATTTTCCGGCTACCACTCTTCTGAGGTTTTCCTTCTAATTTTGACACTAGACAAATTTAATTATAAAATAAATATCAGATGCATTCAAGAAGATTTAATTTAGCCTTTTCCTTGCACATCAGGAGAAACTGTAAGATGACTGTTACCATGTTGGCATTTTACAGTAAAATCAAGTGCTATATAATCAAAAAACATAATGTTTGAATGAAAACTAAATTCTTTGAAGCTTGTTTTCATTCAGGAGCATTCAGAAAACTCTCAGACGGAAATCAGAAGTCCAACTCTGAAAGACAGTACTTTGGAGTACCTTTTTGCTGACATCTTGATAGGAAGATGCTAAAATATTGTATTATTAAAAAAAAAAAAAGAAAAAAAAGGAAACAAAAGGACAGTATGAAAACAGAACTTTGGTGCCTATACTTCTGGCTAACTATGTAATTCCTGTAACTGAATCAGAAAAAAAAGACCACAGAAACTTATGCATCAAATCAAGCATCTGAGTTCAATATTCAGGTACTGCTGACATTCACCAAACTTCTAAAAGCTGGGTTTCAGTTTGGTGGGAAACTGTTCACCTGTGTTTTTTCCCCAGAATTACCATAATAATCATTCATGCTTAGTATTCCTAGAGATATCTGTTTGGTGTGCAACTTAAATTACTTTATATCCAGAGGTCTATATCTATGGTGTTTTGAAAGGGCTTAGGGAGTCTCTTAATGGACTTCATGGTCATGTCCTCCTGGACAAATCCTAGACAAATATTATTTTGGACGTATATTTTATTTTTATTAAAAGGAAATTACAATCTCAGTCTGACAGATATCTTTGTTTCAGAGTTCTCAGGAGACAAGATACTAGTAATGCCTAAAGAAGGTACTAGTAATCTCTGAATAAATTTACTAAACATGTAATATTTTTTATATTATTTTTCAGGGAGGAATTTTTCTGAGCTGAATACAATGCATTGCAAAACACTTTACCACAAATGTAATAACATGACCACTCTCAGCTGCCTTTCTGAGATTCAAATGTTGGACCTTGAAATTATTCCTTCAGCATAAAAAAGTGCCTTCTGTTTCTGCTGTACTTCTTTGCTACAGCAAAGGACACTATCCTCAAAGGAGGATAATGCATAAAGAGCTACTTAGACAACATGCAAGAAAAATATTTTTTGCCCGATCTGTTAGAGTTAGAAAAACTTAGTGACTTTTTGGTAGCAGCTGTTCTCATAATACTATCATGCTATAGTTATTTCACTTTGTATTGTAAAATTAATCTGACATGGACTGTATGATTCTGTAAGATGTAAAAAAGTTTGCTTAATTAGGGTTCATTCTGCAGCTTTCATTTCTGCCTTGGATATTCATTCCTCATTAGATTAAGTACACCTATTCCAGCAGAATTACCTGCATAAGGAAGGCTTCTGGACAACAGTTTATATATTGCATACTGGATTTTAAGTGGTGATGCAGGGGAACCAATACTTCCTCTCTCATTGACTTTCAGATAAATGTCTGTGTTCCTTTTCCTATTAGGAGCATTCAGCTTGAACCTAGGAGTTTTCAGTTATACAATGATGTATTTCAAGGTGATATACAGAAGCACCCACACACATATATGTACATCATTGTGTTAATATCAATACGCAAGTGCATTCATGGTTGTATGTACTAGATCTGTTATTTAGCTGGCAAAATCAAGTGTTAAAAAATTAGGAAATCAGTTTATAGTTTACCTTGTAATCAGGGTCTTTCTAGCATAGAGTCAGACTAGGCTTATCTTTGGGTATTTACAACTGTGACGAAAATCAATTCCATGTAACACAAATGAAAGTAAAAAATAAGCAAAGATGTTTGTATCTCAGCAAATCTGAATATACACAATTTTCTAATGCAAGTGCTTTTCAGTTTAACTGTTCAATTTAAATAACCATTAGATGCCTCTCCTCTAGTGCTAAAATGCCAGCAAGTTCTGTGGAAAAGAAAAAAAAAATAGTACATTATGTTAAATTGTTTTGGTTTGTTTCGTTCTTTAACTGTAACTGCTCATTAGAGGTTTTATTTATTTAAATATCTGAGTTAAAATAGAACAGAAGTAAAGATGAATTGCAATTAAATCTGAATAAAATAATCTGTAGATTACATAAAAAATAAAAATCCTGAGGCAAAGAAGAAATACCAAGGGTATGGTAAAAGTGTATAAAAGAAAAAGTATATGTAGCAGTTCCTATAAATTCTTCCCTTAATGCAGTGTCCTGTACACAATGCCCATCAGCAAGGTGAGGCTGAGAAGACTGGGTAAAGAAGAATTAACTTCCACAAACCTGTGGTTTCCTTTTGTCAGGATGGTAACACAGGATTGTGCTTTCCTTTTCTATGTCTGTTGGGAACTCTTATCTAAGAATATCTGCAGCTTTTCTTTGTTCAGTTTGTTTGTTAACTACCACAAAGGATCTGAATGAGGCAGCTTCTAGTACAGTTTTGCAGCCAATGGCTTTGGAATAAGATGAACTTAACTGTGCAGGTCAAAAGGAGCTCAGACAACTGGGGAGTCACATTTGCTGAACATGTAAAGCTCTGAAGACAAATGTTCTTCATTATGTATACCAAAAATATGTCCATGTTTTATGTTAAGAAGGGGGTCAGGAGGATCTTAACGCTCAGGTAGCAACCAAACTACCTTGACAAAACCCCTCTCTCAGGCATGTGTTAATTAAGTTTTGGGGTAAGACTGCAAAAAAATTTGAGTCCAGTTTACTTCTCAGCATAATTTTAATAGATATAGTTACAGTGTGAATGTGCCTAGCTAGCATCATCTAAGTGGTTATATCACATGATGAATGTCCGCTATAAAGTCTTTCCTAAAAGCTTCTACCTAATTTATGGGCATTATCTACAAAATCTGATGACGTCATGCTGCTAAGTCAAGGAACTCAGTTATGAGTTCAACAGTGCAGTCATGTTGTCCCTAGATTTTAAAACCAACTTTATAGATACAGGGACTTACATCAGAGATTTCACAATTGTTTAGTCTAGTCCCTGGTGCACAAAATCTAGGGACACAATAGATTTAGATTTACTGATCTCAACCCATACCAATCTGACTACATATTTAACAGAGGCAATCAAACTCAGTATGAGTTTGACTGTATCATGGATGCCCATGGTAATGCAATTTCTTATCATAATAGATAAGATTAGCTGTAGATCTGATGGAAGATATGGCCTTTGGGGTAAATTAGAAGCATAAAACCTATTACTTAAATTGTGTATAAGCACATAAAGACATATATCATCTTTGTAATTTTCAGTTTAATTCCCTAAATATTGCCTACATATATTCCATCAATTATTTTTACCTGATTTAATCTTCTACAAGTTTGTTCACTTGTAATTTCTCTGAAAATCCAAGGTTGAAAGCTGTACCCAAAATCACAAAGATGACCATGCAGAGTAACTCACCTTCTTGACTTTTTCCACTCACTGCTGCCAATAGGTGCCTTCATCTGAAATGGTCATTTGAGTCCTTCATTGTAGCCAAAGAAGGAAACAAGCACTTTCAGAGTAGACCTGTTCAAATCAAAAGCCTATCAAAGGAGATGAAATGCTCCATTCAGTTGTTCACATATGAGTATCCACTCTTTACTAAAACATTCTAGAACATCCTTGCAGGTTTAGAGATATTTAGTGTCTGAGACAAAATTGGGAGCACTATGTCAGGTCTGGACTCCTGAGTACAAGAAAGACATAATAATACTTAATAATAATAATTGCTAGTATATAACAATTAAAAAAAAAATCAATCAAAAAACAGTGGCACCTTCTTGTCTTCTCTGTTTCCCATAATACCCTTGTTACAGCTTTCACAATGGAAATTACCACTTGAAATCAGGAAGAAAATTAGCCTATTCAGTAAGAACAAGACCATTCAATTTACTCTGTGTTTTATGTGGTAGTCTCTAGACACATCTATCAGCTAAAGCTCCAAATGTAAATGAGAAATTACCTGGTCTATGAATGCATGAGGGATTTAAGCATCAAGGATTAGTTCTGCAATTGTGACAGGCTTCAATAGTTTTGTGGATAAATTTAGACAATTGAATGAAGCAGTGACCCTGGTGACAGATAATGCAGAGAAGGCAGAGGTACTGAATGCCTTCTTCGATGCAGTCTTCAATGCCAAGTCTAACCCTCAGGAATCCCTGACCCAGCAGACCAGGGAGAAGGTCTGGTGAAAGGAAATCTTTCCCTTGTTTGAGGGGATTTGGGTGAGGTAATGGCATGAACTGAAGCACAGGAAGTTCCTTCCAAACATGAGGAAGAAATTCCTTACTATTAGGGTGACTGAGTACTGGAAAAGGTTGCCCAGAGGAATTGTGGAGTCTCCTTCCCTGGAGATATTCAAGAGCCATCTGGACATAATCCTGAGTAATGTGCTTTGGGTGACCCTGTTTGAGCAGAAAGGTTGGAAGTGATGACTTCCAGCTGTCCCTTCCAGCCTCAACCTTTATGTGATCCTATGATACTGTGACATTGTTTCTAAAATAGTATTACAAAAAACTGCATTCAATTTTTAATATTTGTATCACAGTTCATATCCAATTGCCATTTCTTTAGTTCAGTAAATAGGTAAATTGAAAAGAAATATGTCATAAATAGAAACATTATGAATTCTGAAAGTACTAAAATGTAATTTGATGTGAGGAAATTAAATAATAAAATATAGAAATTTTGCTTTAAATCAACTACTTTCTTAAAAAGATAAATGTGTAAAATCCCAGGTTTCTTTTTATAAAAATACATTTGCAAATATCTTCCTTTATTTTTGCACTGGTAGAAATTCCTTTAGACAGCTAGTGGGCTGAACACAAAAATGACAATAACATCAGCTCCTTCTTAGTAACTAATATAAAAGAAATACTCTCTGCAAGTCTATTTTCAGATATACTGCTCATAATAAAGAGTGATTTCAACATTTGGAGAAAATGACTGACAGATGGCATTGTTTCTTTCTTTAATAAACACAGTTGGAATGGATTTGAAGACTAAAAAACCTTTTGTCATTAATAGAATAAGGAGTATGAAAGCAAGCCTGCACTGCTTTTAACAACCCTGAAGACAGTTCAACTCATGCTCCACAAGTTTTGTGCATCACTTAAAAATGAGAATTTCCAGAGAAAATAAAAAAGGTTACCAACACAAATGAACTACCTTATAAAGAATAAAGCAATGTATTGTGAATGACAAAAAAGGTCAGCCATCAAGGTAGTCTTTCAGAACAGGAAGGTCAAGAAGTTTAGACCACTAAATTAAGACAAGATTTTTTAGGAAGGGGTGGCAATAGAGTCTAGTAATTTTTTCAGTTATACGTAAGAAGGAAGTTTTCACATTGAGCAATGCCAGTGAAGTCAGGGACTGTCTATCAGTGCTTGAAGAGTAAATGCTGAGCCTTCTACTACCTTTGATATGCATGTAGAAGAGAGTGCCCTTGGAGTTTAATGCTAATTTTCAGATTGCTCCAAGAACACCGCTCTTCAGTAGGCTGTTCTGATGGTGCTGTTGAACTTTAAAATCTTTAGTATGTGGCCATTAAGTATTCTGCAAATGCTTTCTATACCTGATGTGCTCTTATAAGCTGCCAGGATTTAGCAATTGACCTGTGATGGATGAAGTGAGAAAAGCAAAATCAGTCTGTAGAGTACTAGTGTCCAAACCCTTTCTATGAGCCTAACTGACTTCAATGAGCCTTACTAAAGTTTTATGTCTGACCAAAGAAAAAGAGAAAGGGAATTGCTTTGTCTCTATCACAGATTCAGCAAAGTCCTCCACATTTAAAGTGTGAAACCTGGCTTATAAAGTCAATTTACTTCAAGTAACTTCTATTCCAAAGTGTTTTGTTTTTGTATTTTTTTTTTTATCTCCCTGTTTCCACTCCTCCTCCTGCCCCTCAATGTAAGAAATTTCAGGGAATTTTAGTGATAGAATTTAAGTTTTTGATGTTACCTCTTGAATTAATATCAAGGGCATAGAATCATCCCCACTTTTCTTTTGCCTTGTCATAGATAATAAAACAATCCTGCTTTTTCAGGAACTTCAGGCTGGTTATACTTGTTCACTTGAATTGGTCTATTCTCCCTGGACAAGTTCAGAATAAACCAATTTTACATTGAAAACCTTCACATTTGCCACTTATGTTGAATATGCATGTTTGTTCATATTTTCAAAAGGCGTTCTATAGTCTTACTAACAACCGGTTTTATTCCTTCAATGTGGAAAAGGAATTATAGATCATAAATGTTAACATCCAGAATCATAAAACTCTCTTAAATATGAGTTCGATTTCTGGCTTAGATACTAAGAGAAGTTTGTTAGCTATCCTATTTCAGTAAATACAGACAAGAACTCAGTTCATGAATGATATTTAGATATAAATCTTCCACTGATTTCCAGAAAATATGTTTGCATTTCTATAACGAACTGCAAAGCATCGTTTTCATACATCTAAACCACATCTGCTATATCTTTTGTTGCGCTGTTTGTTAAGCACATTTATTATCAGACTTGTATAGAGAGAGTGAGTTCCTGGGGGCAATCTGACCCATGAGATTAAATGTTGTTTTATTACTTTAAAAAATCTATCTGACCTAGGAGTTACCTGAGGACAGTCCTCAGTTATGACAGGTAAATATTTTCCATGGCCTAGCTAACCTGTCAAAGGAGGATAAGGAATTAAGTTTTGGTTAAGGAACTCAGGAATAATTACACAGTTTCAAAATAATGCTGTTTCCTACTCTTAATTTATGGCATGGTATGAGTTAGTCTTTGGGGAAGCTATGGTGTTTCTGCTGACTGAAGAATATAAAGTCAGAAGAAACTCTCTGAGAGAGCTTTTTGTGTTCACACTGTTGGCTGCAAGATGTCATAGCTTTGATTTAAATTTCTACAGTATTTACTACACAAGACAAACCTATAGTGCACACAAACTTTGTACAAATTCCATTTGCTTCTATGACTTAAGTCTCTCTGAGAAATCCACCAGCACATAAAAAAATTGTGGAAAAGACTGTACATGCAACCTAGCCAGATCACGCTTATTATTCCCAGATTCTTTGCATAAAATATTTAGTCCACGGTAACTGTTTCTGGATTTGTTCCATTTCTTCTGAATTTTGCAGATACTATCTCATTTTGCTGTTAGGATGTCAGGTAGATTTTTTACTATAGCATAAGGCTGAGCTTCAGCTTCGTCTAAGGGCAGCTGTTACTTAACGTATCTTTCTGTCATACTGCACATTTCAACAACACTTGTAAAATGCCTACAGCATTTTAAAAGTTCAATAAATCAATTGAAAGGAGCATGGAGTTGTTATCACATGACCTACTCTGTCTTTCTGCTCCAACACAGGATCAGCTATAATAATAATTATCTAAGGGTTTTACGTACTCAATAATGTCTTGGGGTTACAGGGTGGATGCTGATGGGGGTACCACAGAAAAAGTTTTCTTTGTATTTATCACAGACGCTAAATCAATGTGGAAAATCTAACCTGAACTCAACCTTATTAACGGAGCCATGATTGCTACATTCACATCATGTGTAAACATTCCTTCTTCTAATCCTGTTATTTTTTCTTTTTATTCATTATAATGTATTGAAATCCACTTTTTGTTCCATTTTTAATAAACAAATTTATTCTTTTTTTGTTTCCTCTTTTGGTTTTTAACCCAATATTAGCATTTTCTATAAACAGATCTCTTGAAAATCAATATACAAAGAAGAATTGAAGGCTTATTCAGTTATATTTGCATTTTTTATCTGATTTGCATTGATTTCAGTACACTTGGTCCTGTCTGAAGCTGAAGTTATCCAAATTCAGATTCAGAGCATGCATATTTCCCATAAAAGAACATATTTTCATATGACAGGAAATCAAAGGAATTATGATTGTGTTACATCCTGTAATTTTATATATATATAAAGGATCTTTTAAATTAAAGCAACATATATATAATATATTATATAATAATATCTAGAATATATAATTAAAGCAACATATATATTATATATAAAAATATATATATATATATAAAAGGATCTTTTAAATTAAAGCAACAGCAACAGGAAAGTTTCATGAATTTTGATTTTTCAGTTAAACCTTTTTTACACACAGAAAATTCCCCTATATGCTTATAAAGAATCAGGCTTCTATATTCAGGAGTGGGAGGGGGGAAATGTTAAGAAGAAGAGTAGACAGTCTTTAAAACAAAAACAATTATTTTCTAACTGCCTCAAATGTCACTTTATCAGCAGGATCTGCTATTACCTCTATACTGAAAGAATGAAATAAAATAATCTTGTAATGACAAGATTATTACTGATCGGAGCTAGCCTAGCTAGAGCCACAGCCGGCACGCGTCAGCGACCGCGAGGGTCAACGGAGATTAGGAAAATCAGAGGGGATAGCGCAGAGACATCGCGATTCCCGACATCTCCCGATCCCCGAAGCCCCAGCAGCCCTTGCGAGAGAGAGGCTGACGTGGCGGGGGGCGTTCCCACGGTGACGGTCCCCACTCCCCTGCCCCTTGCCTTGAAAAAACCTTTGAGAGGGCAGCGACCGCTGCCCACCAGGCGAAGGAAGGAGCAAGCAGGGCGTGTTGCTGACTGTGTTGCTGACTGTGTTGCTGACTGTGTTGCTGACTGTGTTGCTGACTGTGTTGCTGACTGTGTTGCTGACTGTGTTGCTGACTGTGTTGCTGGTGTCCCAGACTGCTGACCAATATGGTCGCCTCCAGAAAGAGAGCTTGCAGTAAGATGACTGCAGCAACTCAGACAGAGACCCCGTCCCAAACCGTGGCTGTTCAGGTCTCTGGGTGCAGGGAGTGCCAGAGCCTGCTGCTGCCGGGGGGGGAGGACAGCATTCCACCTGTGTGAGGTGTGAGCAGGTAGAAGATCTGCTTAGCCTGGTGGCAAAACTTAAGGAGGAGGTTGAGACACTGAGGACCATCAGGGAGTGTGAAAGGGAGATCGACTGGTGGAGTAACTCCCTGGCGTGCCAGTTGGAACAGTTCCAGGGAGATACCCCCCAAAAGGGGAAGGACCCCCTGCCTTCTCAGACAGAGGGGGATGGCCCGAGACAGCCCCTTCCCTGTAGCTGTTGCGCAGAGGTAGGGGACCAAAAAGACGACGAGGGTTGGAAGCGAGTTCCAGTTCGGTGTCGTGGGCAACCCTCCCCCCTTCCTGCCCTGCTTCCCCAGGTGTCCCTCCGTAATAGGTTCGAGGCCCTGGATCTTGAAGGAGAGGTAGGTGAGAATGTGGTGCAAGGCCAGCCCACAAGGACACATAGGAAAAGGGAGTCGACTTTGCACCTCAAGACTGCCTCTGTTAAGAAAGAAAGAAGGTTCATTGTAGTAGGGGATTCCCTTCTGAGAGGAACAGAGGGCCCGATATGCAGAGTTGACCCTCATCATAGGGAAGTGTGTAGTCTGCCTGGAGCCCGGATCAGGGATATCACTAGGGTGCTTCCCAACCTGGTGCACCCGACGGACTACTACCCGCTGCTGGTCTTCCAGACAGGTGGCAGGGAAGCTGCTTCCCGCAGTCTGAAGGGGATGAAGAAAGACTACAGGGCCTTGGGGCGGATGGTGAAAGAGTCTGGGGCTCAAGTGATCTTCTCCTCACTCCTTCCATCTTCCACTGATGATGTGGGAAGGAATGGGAAGATTCAGTCCATAAACGATTGGCTTCGAGACTGGTGCTACAGGCAGGGCTTTGGATTCTTTGATAACAGCTGGTTTTATAGGCCACCAGTCTGGACAATGACAAGTGAGAAAGGTTTGTCTCACAGAGGCAAAAGGATGCTGGGGCACAAATTAGCAGGGCTCATTTGGAGAGCTTTAAACTAGATTCGAAGGGGGATGGGCTTGTAGCTGGGCTTGCCCCAGTGGGGCAGCGCTCCAGAATTAATGAAGACTGGGAGGCCTCCTATAATCCTAGGGTGAAATCGGTGTGCTCAGCTCGCTCCCTGGAATGTCTGTACACCAATGCACGCAGCATGGGAAATAAGCAGGAGGAGTTGGAAACCTGTGTTAAGTCAGGAGACTATGATCTGGTGGCAATTACAGAGACGTGGTGGGACAGCTCACATGACTGGAATATAGTCATGGAGGGCTATGTCCTTTTCAGGAAAGACAGGCCAGCCAGGAAGGGTGGTGGGGTTGCTCTTTATGTGCGGGAGCAACTACAATGCACTGAGTTCTGTCCAGGGACAGATGATGAGCGAGTTGAGAGTCTGTGGGTGAGAATTAAGGGGCAGGCTGGCAGGGGGGATACTGTTGTGGGTGTCTGTTACAGACCACCAGATTAGGGTGAGGAAGTTGACGAGGCCTTCTACAGGCAGCTGAGGGCGGCCTCACAGTCACAGGCCGTGGTCATCGTGGGGGATTTTAACTTCCCTGATGTTTGCTGGAAGGACCACTCAGCAACCCAGCCGCAGTCCAGGAGGTTCCTCCAGTGTATGGATGATAACTTCCTTCTGCAAATGGTGGATGAGCCAACCAGGAGAGGAGCGCTGCTGGATCTCATCCTCACTAACAAGGAGGGTCTGGTCGAAGCAGTAAGGGTTGAGGGCTGCCTTGGTTGCAGCGGCCACGAGATGGTGGAGTTCAGGATCTTGTGTGGTAGGACTAGTAGAATAGCAAGTAGAATTGCAACCCTGGACTTTAGCAGGGCAAACTTTGGCCTTTTCAAGCAATTGCTAGGGGAAATCCCATGGGCAAGGCTGCTTGAAGGTAAAGGGGCCCAAGATAGTTGGTTGACATTCAAGGATTGCTTTTTCCGAGCTCAAGATCGGAGCATCCCGACATGTAGGAAATCAAGGAAGAGGGCCAGGAGACCTGCGTGGCTAAATAGGGAATTGCTGGGTATGCTCAAGTGGAAGAGGAGCGTTTACAGGTCATGGAAGGAGGGGCTGGCCACTTGGGAGGAATATAAGGCTGCTGCTAGAGGATGTAGGAAGGCAGCTAGGAGGACTAAGGCATCCTTAGAATTAAACCTGGCAAGAAGGGTCAAGGACAGCAAAAAGACATTTTCAAATACATGGCAGACAAAACTAACGCCAGAGGCAATGTAGGCCCACTGATGAACAGGATGGGTGCCCTGGTGACAGAAGATACAGAGATGGCAGAGTTACTGAGTGCCTTCTTTGTCTCTGTCTACTCTGCTGCAGGCAGTCCTGAAGAGCCCTGTACCCCTGAGACCTTAGATGAAGTCAGGTCGACGGAGCGGTTTGCCTTAGTCGATGAGGAATGAGTTAGAGATCAGTTGAGCAATCTGGACATCCATAAATCCATGGGTCCAGATGGGATGCACCTGCGGGTGCTGAGGGAACTGGCGGAAGTCATTGCTAGACCGCTCTCCATCATCTTTACCAAGTCTTGGGAAACGGGAGAGGTGCCTGAGGACTGGAGGAAAGCAAATGTCACTCCAGCCTTCAAAAAGGGCAAGAAGGAGGACCTGGGTAACTATAGACCGGTCAGCCTCACCTCCATCCCTGGGAAAGTGATGGAACACCTTATCCTTGGTGCCATCTTAAGGCATATCAAGGATAAGAGGGTTATGAGGGGCAGTCAACATGGCTTCACCAGGGGGAAATCATGTTTGACCAATCTCTTAGCCTTTTATGAGGAAATAACACAGTGGATGGATGATGGCAGAGAGCGGTGGATGTGGTCTCCCTTGACTTCAGCAAAGCATTTGACACAGTCTCCCACAGCATCCTCACGGCTAAAATGAGGAAGTGTGGACTGGATGATCAGGTAGTGAGGTGGACTGTGAACTGGCTGAAGGAGAGAAGCCAGAGAGTTGTAGTCTATGGGGCAGAGTCTAGTTGGAGGCCTGTAACTAGTGGAGTGCCTCAAGGGTCAGTACTGGGACCAGTATTATTTAATATATTCATCAACGATTTAGATGAGGGAATCGAGTGTACTATCAGCAAGTTTGCTGATGACACTAAGCTGGGAGGAGTGGCTGACACGCCAGAAGGCTGTGCTCCCATCCAGCGAGACCTGGACAGGCTGGAGAGTTGGGCAGGGAGTAACTTGATGAAATACAACAAGGGAAAGTGTAGAGTCCTGCATCTGGGCAGGAACAACCCCAGGTTCCAGTATAGGTTGGGAAATGCCCTGTTAGAGAGCAGTGTAGGGGAGAGGGACCTGGGGGTCCTAGTGGACGACAGGACGACCATGAGCCAACACTGTGCCCTTGTGGCCAAGAAGGCCAATGGCATCCTGGGGTGTTTTAGAAAGGGGGTGGTTAGTAGGTCGAGAGAGGTCCTCCTTCCCCTCTACTCTGCCCTGGTGAGACCCCATCTGGAATATTGTGTCCAGTTCTGGGCCCCTCAGGTCAAGAAGGACAGGGAGCTGCTGGAGAGAGTCCAGCGAAGGGCAACAAAGATGATTAAGGGAGTGGAGCATCTCCCTTATGAGGAAAGACTGAGGGAGCTGGGTCTCTATAGTTTGGAGAAGAGGAGACTGAGGGGTGACCTTATTAGTGTATATAAATATATAAAGGGGGAGTGTCACGAGGATGGAGCCAGGCTCTACTCAGTGGCAAACAATGATAGGACAAGGGGTAATGGGTACAAACTGGAACACAAGAGGTTCCACTTAAACATGAGAAGAAACTTCTTCACAGTGAGGGTGACGGAACACTGGAACAGGCTGCCCAGGGAGGTTGTGGAGTCTCCTTCCCTGGAGACATTCAAAACCCACCTGGACACATTCCTGTGTAACAGTATCTAGGTGTTCCTGCTCCGGCAGGGGGATTGGACTAGATGATCTTTCGAGGTCCCTTCCAATCTCTAGCATACTGTGATACTGTGACAAACATGTAAAATCTCCTTTAATCACATATTTAAATAATGAATCTGCAATAAAAAAGAATCTTTTGCTTGTAAGCATACCATTAACGTGACACTCTGATTTGCTCCCCAAATATGCCTCTCAATGGTAATATCAGAATTAAAATAAAATTGCTAAAAAAGTTTACAGCTGAGATGTTCACAACCCATATCTAATAGTCTGTCATGAGAATAATTACCTGTAATGCATATCCAAGGGATATCAATGCCTGCTGCTGTGAATTAGGCGTGCCACAGGTGGTGTTAATCACTTGGAATGTATTGGAGTAGAACAGCAGCCAGAGATGGAGCCTGCTTAAGCTTGATTTGTGGAACCATTGCTTCTGGACTCTTCAGATATAAACTGTGTGCATGGTAGTGGTAATGAACACTCAAGTAGTTATACTGAAACAGAGATATAAATATAAATGAAGAGCAGAAGAAAGTTTGGTTATTTAGCAAAGGTTACAGAAATGGTTGTGGGCAAAGTTGTTCTGTGTTGTAGCACTTGCATTTTTTGACAGCAAACAGAAAACCCTCTACTCTGCTCTTGTGAGACCCCACTTGGAGTATTGTGTGCAGTTCTGGTGTTCTCAACAGAAAAAGGACATGAAATTGTTGGAACACGTCCAGAGGAGGGCCACGAGGATGATCAGGGGACTGGAGCACCTCCCATAGGAAGACAGGCTGAGAAAGTTAGGGCTGTTCAGCCTGGAGAAGAGAAGTCTGTGTGGAGACCTCCTAGCAGCCTTCCAGTATCTGAAGGGGGCCTATAGGGATGCTGGGGAGGGACTTTTCCTTAGGGACTACAGTGATAGGAGAAGGGGTAATGGTTTAAAACTTAAACAGGAGAAGTTTAGATGGGATATAAGGAAGAAGTTCTTTATTGTGAGGGTGGTGAGGCACTGGAATGGGTTAGCCAAAAAAGTTGTAAATGCTCCATCCCTGGCAGTGTTGAAGGCCAGGTTGGACAGAGCCTTAAGCAACATGGACTAGTGCGAGACATCCCTGCACATGGCAGGGTGGTTGGAATTAGATGATCTTAATGTCATTTCCAACCCTAAATATTCTGTGATTCTATGATTCTATGAAACCAAAAAGAAGGTCAGTAGCTGCTTTTATTGCTTGAACCCGCCTGGTATGTATCAGCAAAAGAGCTTTCATCAATCAGGTTCTCCAGAGCTTTCAAGCTTCCAATATTTCTACGGTGTGCAATTTATATAGATATATTCAAGGGTAGTAGTCTCTTTGATGAGGAACCTTAAATTTTCTTCAAATATAATATTGATTTATCAGAACATTATCATGGATTTTAAGATAACATTCTCAATAGTTTATCAGAAATATGATGGACAACAAAGAGATTGAACTGACTAGAATTTATGTGACTCATGTAAACATGCAATAACTAAATAAACGTGTTGATACTTGGATCTCCTCTGAGCAAAGTCAAGGTCTTAACTAGATAACTCTAGGCAAATTAGAGACAGAGGAAATCAGGCTATGAATGACACCATATATCTTTGAAGATTTGAATTTTGACAAATTCCAAATTTAACTCCTCAGGAATTAGTTTGTGATTCTGTACAAACTCAAATACCAAAATCAGTTGTCTCTCTAAGGCGTGAGGAAGGGAAAGGCTGATCAAATATCACTGTGCAATATTCTTTCAAAAAGTCAGAGCAACCTGAAAAAAAATATTTATTTCTGAGGCCTTTAGAAGTCTTTTTTGCATTTTAGAGTGCACAGTTTTATACGCCCATTACATATAGAAAAAAGATTTAATTGTGACATCTGCAAGTGAAAAGATTGTACCTAGAAAGAATTAAGTTCCAGGCACTCAAATATTTTAAAGACTAATATAAAGAAAGACCTGAGACTGTTGCAGAATGACTCTAGGAGCAGGACCATAGAGCCCTGGAGGACTGTGTGAGCAAGGCAGGGGGTGGCCCCCACAGGTAACCGGAGACCGGACATGGGAGGAGAATGTGGAGGAAGCTGTGGGGGGCTAACCAATACTGTTGTGCCAAGGAGGAGTGGCTGAATACCACTCCTATATATATGTGAACTGCGTCACAAATAGAGTAGAAGTTTGCTTATCACCCATATTGGGTTGGCCTGTCTGCTTCTCCTCGCTGCTTACATGAGACCTCAAGTTTGATTTTTCAAGTTAATCAGAGGGGTTTTGGTATTGGGTGTTGTCAGGGTTTTTTGCTTTGTTTTGTTTTTTTTTGTTTGTTTGTTTGTTCTGTTTTGTTTGATACGTGTTTTTTTTAGAGTCATCTGGTTTATTAAAGTGTGCCATTGTCGAGCTGTAGTTATAAGAACAAACACATCATTAAACCAAGTTTCATACACCATCAGCTGACTTTTTCAGAATGCTTAGCTTTATGGGCTAGTTACAGCTTGACAGCAATCCATGAAAATGATAAATATTATTATCCTGGTCTTGTAGATAGGTCTATAAACACACATTTTGTGTCTTGCACTGGAGAAAAGTGCATAATTCAAGATAATTCAAGGAAAATAAACACAGATACTTTATTTTTTGCAGTTCCATGTTATAACTCATTGATTGTACTTGTTCTTCACTAGATTTCTTACAATTTTTTCAGTTTGTCAGATACAAAAAGGAGAGACTTTTCTGGTGTTTAGTTCCTGAAGCACCTCCTACTATAGTGCATAAAACATGTGCATAAATATCTAACTACAATTAAATAAAGAAGATAAGCATTTTCATTTTAATATGTCTTTAACCTCAGTCATTAGAGATTTCTAAATGAGCAGAAAACAACAGCACAGTACAAAGATTTGCACTGTTATATATCAGAGGTTTTTTCTTCATATATTTACAAAAGAAGTAAAAATGAATCTTGTGGCAAATAAACTACTAAAAATATTATCACAGGCATTTCTTTCAACAACAAGACTCCTGCTGACAACTACAGCTCAGCAAGACAGTTACATACTGTGTCATATAAATGTGTGTTACGGAAATATGTTTTTTCCTCTCTGTGTGATTTTCCATTATTATTCAGATCTTTAAAGTATTTAAGTGCTTTATTAAGTGCTTTATTATGTGTTTTATTTCAGGTGTCTCTGTAAAATTACAAGAATTGTTTCTCTAAGACTCTCAAGCCTGTAAGACTTCACCTGCAGCACCAAATGTCTCTTCTAAGCTAATTATGGAGAATTAACATGCCATTATTACACATATGTATAACCATATTAATGTGCAAATCAAATAAAAGTTGATAAAATACAGTCTGCCGGGATCTTGCATGAACTGTGAATAATGCAGCAGATTAACACACTTTTCTCTCTTGGAATGCTGGTCTGTTTACCTTCCAACACTGCCAAAACTGTTTTGGTTTTTTTTTCAGGAGGTGCAGGTTGAGCCTGGCTAGACTCTGATTTGACTGGCAATTAATTAATTTTCCCCAGCTCAAGTCCATTTTGTCCGTGATGGTAATCACTGCTTGATCTCTCCATGTTCTTCTCTCAACCAGTCTTTTTGTTACATTTTCTCTCTCTTGTCCATTTGAGGAAGCAGAGGGGTAGAGCAACTTCGGTGGGTACCTGGCATCCAGCCAGGGTCACCCAACCATGGTCTCTGAGCTTAATTCTGTCACATATATTACCTATGTATATGGTTGAATGTATGAGCGGCAGCAATAGGGTAATTTCCAGTAGTTTTTTACTAGGATTTAGGACTTTGCCTTGTGACTCTGGACTTTATTTTCAGTCTAATTTCAATCACACATGCTTCTAAAGTGACCACCATCTTGCTCTCTAAATATATAAAAAAATGAAAAAAAAAGTCAGATTTCTTTTATGTTTTTCTAGAATTGTCTAGAAAATTTTCTTGTAATAAGGTTTATGATGCAAGCTTTTTTTTTTTTTAATTTGTGTGTTGTGTAGGTAAGAAAAAAGAAACAGGAAAGTTTTGAGAGGAAAAGACTGATGGTTTTACAGGTCTTGTCGGTAACAATCTATAATCACCACTTGAGTCTTCAAATCAAGACTGGAAATTTTCCAAAATGTGCTACAGCTGAAATAGAAGTGCCCAATAAATAGGTTGTAGTGTGAAATTCTGCCAATGGTGTTAAACATCAGTCCAGCTTACATAGTCCTAAGGATATTTTCTTTCTATGAATCTGTCAATCTGTCAATGTGACCTTTTACTATCACAAGAAAACAACCCACTGATGGAACTAAAATTACCTGAAGGCAAAGGGAGTAGCAGACAAAAAATGCAACAGAAAATATGTAGATGAAATGATTATGTCAGAAGTTGAAACCTTGATATATGTATGTGCAAAACAGATAAAGCAAGAAATTTTGTTTGCCTTTATATTTAAAAATCATATGATTAAAAACTGGAGTATCAGGATGTAACATTTTCATCTTGTAAGCTTTATAGGTTGGAGCTCTGTACTTAAAAATTATAGCATAGGTGTATTTCGGCTGCTACAGCTTGACACTGTGTGCCACGTCTAGAAGTTTCAATAGATTCTCATGATATTTAGGTACCTTTTCTTTGGATTTATCCCTTTTTACACTTCTGGATTCAGGGTGGTTTTGGGAAGTCAGTCATCATCTTCGTATATATATCTATTTTCCTCAAACCTGTCTGCAACAATCTCTGAGTCATGGCAATCCAGAAATGACATTATGTGTCCCATTTATTGATAACATGACATTTTAAACAAGTAATAACTGTTGGGGTGGGGGATGTTATTTCATAGGTAGGTATGAAATGAAAAAAATGAAATAAAATATCTACTTAATTAAAGAAAAATAAAAGTAAATAAATAGATGTAAAGTATGAAGAAAACACTGTGGGGGTCCCTGTACAGGTCTCTTGTGGTAACTCACCCTGGATAACAACATCTGTTAAGAGGATGGAAGTATAAACAGAAGGGGACACCCAAAGCTGTCTGAGAAGGCATTTGCCTGAAACGGATAGTCCTGAAAAGGAAGATGACCTTCAGTGGGATTAAACAGTAACAAGAGAAATTTCAAAGTTTTTATAGCACAAAGAAGCAGTCAGCTTTAAAAGAAGTATAAAGAGAGCATAGACATTTGTGAAATGGGGACAGTTAGTGGAGAACAAGCAAGGAAAAGGTAGCCATCACAGGGGGTCTGTCCCTGAGAGCAGTGTCCACAGGGCACCCTTGCCCTGCCCAGGGTGAGTGGCGCAAGCTCCCAACGGGGCACCAGGAGCAACCTGAACCCAGCAGTGATCTGCTAGTGCAGGAGCAGCAGCAGAAACCTCACCTTAGGGTGTTGAGGTATGCCATATTCAGTTATTTTAATTACTCGCTGTGCCTATACAGTGCCCAGTGTACTTAGAGGAACTGATTACGAAAAAGTGAAATAACATGGTAGCATCTACACATCACCTAAGCAAGCCATTGCAGGAAGGAAAAAATAATACCCTTACCTGTAGAAATCTGAAAGCTTAAATGCTGAAGGTTTTAGTAGATTACCTAATAACAAAGAGAGTATTTAAGATTGTTTCACTCTGGCGTACACAAAACAACAGATGTTAACAAGGACATGTCTGTAGTTACACTAACTCAACATAAATCTATTTGATGGGGATAAAATACTACTGGCATCAGATCTTCAGGAAGTTAAAATGCTGTCACTTCTGTTGTGTCCAATAAAACTTTACCTGTTTCCATAGGTTGAAGACTTGGCCCAACTTCTTTATGATTCATTTTCCTTTTAGTAATTTTGAAATCCGAAAGCACTGGTGCTTTAGGAGTGTATATCATTTAAGGCATGGGGTAGGACCATGTTTAGTTTTCAGTGGTTAATAATTCTGTGATTTCAGAGCAATTAATATTTTATGGATTGGTCCTGTGGTTATGAATAGACATTTATATTGAGGAAACCTAAAGCCAAATATAATCATTTTCTCACCTGTTAATAAATTTAAGTAAAAAGTTTGAGGAAGATTTCCATTTTGCTCACAGTGCCCTTGACCTCTAGAGAAATTTCACTGCATTTGACATCATAACACATCAACACTTGATGAAAAAACTCACAACTATCCTTCGCAGTACGCTACAGAAAGCCACTAATTTGGTCAGGGAGGACTTGCCCTTAGTAAAGCCGTGCTGGTTGTCTCATATCACCCCCCTGTCTTCCATGTGCTTTGACAGGTCTTCCAGGAGGGCATGTTCCACAATCTTCCTAGGCACAGGAGTGAGGCTGACAGGTTGATAATTCCTGGGGTTCTCCTTTCTACTCTTTCTAAAAATGGGTGTGTTGTTTCCCTTTTTGCAGTCACCAGAGACTTAAACTGACTGCCATGACTTTTCAAATCGCATGCAGGGTGGCTTGGCAAATACAGAGTGTGGTTTCCTCTTCAGCTAGTGGGAAAAAGGCTGAAACTTCAGAGAACAGTAATTATTACTGCAATAAGTCTATTATATGATTGTGTAAATGTCATTAAAGGCACCTCTCTTTCCACTGATTGCAGGCAAAGCTGTGAGTACATCCCAGATCCAGCATGTCTAAAATTATACAAATTCCACCTTTAAGTGTGGAAGTCAAGAGTGAAAACTGCTCAGAAGGACAGATTGCTGTTGCTTACAGCTGTACTCCTGAAGTTAGAAATGTCAATCGTTGAATGGTAGCCACACACACAAAAAGAGAACTGAGGATCAAATGTGTGCTCTAAGATTAAATATTGCTTGGTGTGTTCTGTGCAGTATCTTCTCAATAATAAGAGCTTGTACATTTTTCTTTTCCTCTTTGCTATCCACTGAGCAGCCATAAAACACTATCACATCTGAACAGGAGCATTTTCCATTGTCACTAATATTTTTTTAAGTTTTGAGGTAGTAGATAACCAGGCCTATTGTCCCTCAAGGATCTACAGTTACTTCAAATATTTTCTTTCTCTGGCTGATAGTATGACATGTGTGCCCTCCTATTGCTCATCTTTCTAACAGATGCCTACTGCCCTTAGCACTTCTGCCAAATTTTTATTACATAGGTAGAAGGAAGACATAATAGGGATTGTGTTTAAACTGCAAAGTTTGATTGAACTCTCTGTCTTCTGAAAAAAAAAAATAAATCTGATTTTAATGGGAGTTACAGTGGGATGGTTCTTACTTGTTTCCTAAAATAATATTTCACTGTCTTTTTCTTGCAGATATTGCAGCACACAGAATGTGAAAACGAATCTACTCAGCTATTGATCCTTTTGTGCTGAGGACAGCTTTTTCATTTGCACAGCTATCCCTAGAATGGCATACTCTTTCCAGAAGCTGAACAGTAAGAATGTTTCTAAGTTAATTCTTAACATTGAACCTCAGTTTCTGCAGGTTTTTTTGGTAGCTCTTTTAATCTTTATTTGTTCATTTGTATTTATTTGTATTTATTCATATTTCCCTTTTTCAGAATTGAGCACTGCTAGGAAAAAGAGGCAGGATCCACATGAACTTGTACAAAAGCATTTTTGCCAATATACTGGCCAACCTGGTAAGAAGAAACTAGGAAATACAGGGAAGGAAAATATGCGGAAGATAATTTCTAAGTGACAGTGATATATTTATTTCATGATTTTGTGACTTCTACTGGATCTATATATTTAGTTGACTTTCAAAGTTATCGCATTTATTTCTAAGAACTTGGGGAGGCCAGCTGAAATTCAGGGAAATAAAAAATAATGTTTCTTTCAAATGGAAGAGGAGAGGTGAACGGAGGAGAAAAGAAGACTAATTGTCATAGTTTCAATTAAAAAAAAAAAATATTATTATTATTAATCAAGACAACAGTTGCAGCCAATATATATTATAGAGGATCAAACTGTAAAATATTCAAAATAATTCTTTTCGATAAGATGAAGAATTAGTCTTTTTTACAAATGTAAGATAATAAATAACTAAAGAATTTTTTCAGAAAAAACTAAATAAGAATTAATACTGTAATCAAAAGAAAACCAAAAACCCAAAGCAAAACTAAAAACACCAAAACACCACACTGCAATGTAAAAATCAAAGACAGTAAACCATCTACTTACTAGATACCAGTATGTCTGTAGGTGGAATATGTTTTTTTCTTTTTACTTGTATATTTTATTATTGTTGTGGATCGATTGCAGGAACGCAGAGAACTTTCAGAATTAAGAAAGGAAAAAAAAAAAATAAATAAAATTTGCCCTCAAGGAAAGAAGATTGATCCTGATCTTCAAAATACAGAAGACTGTGGGAGAGATGAAGAGAACCTTCCTGTTCATATAGAAAACAGTGATTACTTGTTACCAAATATTAGATATTAGGGAAAAAATTGCTTGTAAAGGATCTCCTTACTGATTTTCCAAGGAGATTGCTATCAAGGAGGACAGCAGGCTGTAGACAAAAATTTCTTTTAAAAAGCTCAGTTAACACTACAGTTCATGATGTAAGGCAACAACATGTTGTTCCAGCTCTATTTTTCCATAGTCTTATAAAAAAATTCCAAGCAACTCCAAACTCCATTAACCATCATTCAAAACCAAGTTATATATGTTACTAAAGTAAAGCTCATGAGATGATTCAAAAGAAACATTTTCTGTTCTGTAAGCAAATACTATTATGCCCTATCTGTTCCCTGGTGCAGAACAACAATAAAACAGCAACTGTTTTGCTGTCATACCTTTAGAATAATTTGCAATTAGTGCTTTAAAATTAAAAAGTGAGAAGACAATATTTATTCCTTGTTTTATAATCCATTCCATTTTCTGCTTGCTTGAAGCATGGTTAATTTGATAGGCATCTTTTAATTGGTAAAGATTCTTCAGGAAGGACTATTTTCTGATGCCTTAAGCAGTGCACTACTTATTAATTTGTGTTCTCTCATTTTAACCAGTGTTCATGCACTATGGACCAGATTCAGTACTCACTGGGACACAATTGTAAATGAGTTCAGCATTTACTTCATTTGGTCTTTTTATATTTTTGAACACATAAAACAAGATGAATTATTACTGGATATATTTAGTTCATATCCTGTCTTCTCAGCCTGGCTATCTGCTACACTTGCAGACGGATTTTGTAGTAAATAAAACATCTACAGGACCAATTTTTGTCCTAAGGTAAAGTATTTTGCCCTTTTGTTGTAAAGAGTAGTGTCAGTCATGTCAAGCAGCAGAAATGTGGCTACAACCATGTTTACCAAAACTCTTCTTCTGAGACTTTGCTCAAAAATATTTTTAACTAAATTACATGAGTTTTGTTTCAATTAACTCATAGTTGATACTTCTTCAAGCTGAACAGATGCCATGAAAGTAGTTACCTTCTTGTAGTATTTACGTACTTCTTAGTGTACAATAACTTCTTGATGTTAATTCTATTGGTTTAAATACTGTCTAAATATGAACTGAGATTGGGAATCCCTTGTGCCAAGCACTGTTAATAAATTTTTCCCATCCCAATGGGTTGAGAATGAAAGTTGCTGAATAGGCACAGAAGAGAAATTGCTGTAAAACATAGACAGAGCATAATATTTATAGCTAGAAAATGCTGGTTTAAATGGTCATTCTCTTTTTGAGTACTTCAAGAGAATGGTAAGTAGGTGGGCTACACAGAGGATAGAGTTTCTCTTTTCATATGGAGCTACATGGAGAAGACAAGGGACAGTGGGTACATGTTGCACTGGGAAACATTCTATCTTAATCTAAGAAAGAATTTTTTTACAGTGAGAACAATCACCGGAACAACCTTCCCAGAGATGTGGTAGAGTCCCCATTACTGGAAGTTTTCAAGATAGGGTGCTGAATAATCTCACCTAAGCTCCTTTTTCCTAAAAAATGACCAGATGGTCCATCAAGATCCCTTCTTGAAAGCATTTCCCAATGCTTTTTTTCCAAGTTTTCTTGTAACTTTCTTCACTTTCTCATAAAAAAAGTGATTTGAGCAGCTCTTGGTTATGATTTTAGCTAAATGTAAAATTAAATCCTAAAAATCTTTCTTTATACTATATGCTTTATGTCTCTAAGTCATTGTTTGTTTTCTTTACTGTGCATTTTCTCTGAACATTTTTTATTTCTTACCTTCCATTTTCAGCTAGTTTTCAGTGTGTTCATTCTGCATGATCTTGTAGAAGAATCTTGCACTTAGGATTCTAACTTTTGTCATCTTTCTCTTTTTAATGGGCTGTGGCTGGGTTTTCAACCAACCTATGTTCGTTATGTCAGATAATGGAAACTAAATGAAGTCAAGATTCCTTAGATAACACTTGGAAAATACAGCAGGAGGGGTGTAATTCTTGTGTTGTTTAGTTGTGGGTCATTTTTCCAACTCATGGGTCAAATGTAGAGCTACTTCTGAGCATATGCAGTTCCAGAGTTAGGCAGGATAGGAAGAACTCTCACACAAATACTGTTTATTTGACAGCAAGATTTCTGTATTGTAGCTATTACATATATTACTACTATTAGTTATAATACCTTGAACTTTACTTGCATAACTGACTTATAAAATTACAACTTTTAATGTCTTTTTTCCCAGAAAAATTCACTGTTAAAAATACTGTATGCTTATAGCAAGGAGCTTAAAAATTTTGGAAGAATACATAGGCCCTCAAATTTCCTATACTGCTTGTGAAAACCTGAAATGTCCCAATTATATTACTGATTACTTATTTTTGACTGAATGAATAGACCGCACATTCAAACAGATGATTGGATTCTTAAATGATCCAGAACTGCAAATTATTGTCAATAGGACATGTAGGAAAAAAAAAAAAGGAAGATATTCATATGCATATACATAATTAAGTAACATAATGGAAGAGTTATGTTATCGTTTCAGTTAAGCATTTTGTTGTCTAGGTGTTAAGTAACAGCCTGCATATCCTTAAGAACTTTGAGAATTTAATCAACTCAAAAGTATTGTAAGATATGTCATAAACTATTAGATAACTTTGACTAAGTACAATTAAGCTGAACTATCTGCTAAGAAAATTTAAATTTAAGGTTTTAAGCTCTGTCTGCTCTTGCAGACAGCCATTTACCACAGTAAAATATTTCTTGAAACTTCATAGATTTCATAGAGGTTTCCTTCGGTTTAATGCCTGAGGGCTTTTTAGTCATCTGATCTGACCTCCAGGATAAGACAAGTCATTGCACCTCATCCACATATCTTTTTTACTGAATGAAACAACTCTGTACTTCAGTCTTCAGAAAAAAAAGTTGTATTCCATAGGAAGGAAGTAAGAGAGACTAGAATTTGAATTCAGAATTATTTTGAAAAATTAGAAAAATGGTTTAAAAATATGATTCAGTTAAGTATGCATTTTCTGTTTCAGTAAGAATAGGTAACTACAGAGTCACAGGATGTAAATCAACTGATTAAATTACAAATATCTATAAATTCCCTGGAAGTAAAAGAAGATCATAAAACTGGTCCAAAATCTACAATAATACTGCTATTCATGGAACAACCACATGGGATGTGTAAAAAAGAATGTCTTTGCTGAGTTTATCTAAGGTTTCATTTGGAGAACTACTTTGATTTTGAGGACCTTGGAAGAATTCTGTATGAGTTATAGCTCTGTAGCCCTTAAATTTGTTATTGCCATTTCTGGTAACAGGCCACAGGCTTTCTATTGACTCTGCACAGTCCCAGGGCCGGGACTGTTGGTTTTTCTTCGTATGGATTTGCCTAGGCCAGCCTGGAGCTTTATGTTCACCTTCTTTAAGCCAAGAGGACTTGTGTAACAACGAGAATACTCTTGCCTGAGTGGTTTTAGCTTCAGCTGTATACATTGTGTGGTGGACTGCCCATTGTACTTATGTATTTTTTTGACCATAACACAGTGATAGCAAGTAGTGTAGAATTAGCTATCTATGGCCCTATACTAAAGCAGTAGTAGAGAAAACAGCAGCCTTAGGATGACAAGAGGTCTTTTTTTGCCCTCAAAATTTTACATCAGGAAAAAAAATCCGCAACACGCATATGAAGCTATGAAGTTATTTTTAGTCACAATATCTAAATACAGAAAAGTCACTGTCATAACCAAGTTAAAACATTTGTACAATTTTCTTACTTCCAGAGTTCTTTTGGATCTTAAGGATAGCAGGTTTGGTATTTCTCAAGAAAGTATGAACATTCAGAAGCCTTTGGAGGTCATCATACTATGCAAGCAGCATGCATGCCATATGTTCAGGTTCATATAAAAAAGATCTCTGACAAGCAAGTAACAGAGTCTTTATACCAGATTCTGATCTGAAAAAAACTCACAGAAATAATTAATTTACAACATATGGCCCAACAGAATGCTAAATTCAACTTTTTCAAAGAAAGCTAGTCTAAACACTGCAAATGATACTCCATGGAGCTGAGCTGCATGACCAGAATCAGTACCTGGCCTTTATTTAGTGGTATTAATATATTATAACCTTTTTTTTTAAT
This sequence comes from Pezoporus wallicus, assembly GCF_028554395.1. Taxonomy (NCBI): domain Eukaryota; kingdom Metazoa; phylum Chordata; class Aves; order Psittaciformes; family Psittacidae; genus Pezoporus; species Pezoporus wallicus. Next base: position 412,688 of record NW_026642489.1, on the reverse strand, counting down.
ACATGATTGTTGAGTTTTCTCTCATCTCTGTTCTATATGTCAGTGTTTTTCCAAGACAATGAATTCTCAAGGGGATAAATATATAATTAAATAAGTCTTGCAAGGCAGATGCAGGGACTGTGAGAATGAAGACCCTAGGCCCACTGGAGGAGAGGATCTGGTTCAAGACCATCTTAAGAACCTGAAAGTACACAAGTCCATAGGACCTGATGAAATCCATCTGGGGGTCCTGAAGGAGCTGGTAAATGAAGTTGCTAAGACACTGTCCACCATGTTTGAAATATCATGGCAGTCAGTTGAAGTTTCCAAAGACTGGAAAAAGGGAAATATAACCCCAGTTTTCAAGAAGGGGAAAAGGAATGACCCAGGGAACTACAGACGAGTCAGTCTCAGCAGCATGCCTGGCAAAATCTTGGAGCAGGTTCTCCTGGAAGGCATGCTAAGGCACATGAAAAACAAGGTGGTTAGTGACAGCCAGCATGGCTTCACTAAGGAGAAACCCTGCCTGACCAATTTGTTGGCTTTCTATGATAAGTCTGTGGAACTGATGGACAGGGGTAGAGCAGTTGACATCATCTACCTGGACTCGTGCAAAGCATTCAACACTGTCCTGCATAACATCCTTGTCTCTAAATTGAAGAGATATCAATTTGATAGGTGGACACTTGGTGGATAAAGAACTGGCTGGATGGCCTCGCATAAAGACTTGTGGTCAATGGCTTAATGTCCATCTGGAGACCAGTAATGAGTGGTGTCCTTCAGGGATCGCTGTTGAGACCAATCTTGTTCAACATCTTTGTCACTGACATGGACAGTGGGATTGACTGCACCCTCAGCAAGTTTGTCAATGACACCAAGCTGTGTGGGTCAGCTGACATGCTGGAGGGAAAGAATGCCATCCAGAGGGACCTTGACACGTTTGTGAGGTGGGCTGATGCCAACCTTATGAAGTTTAACCAAGCCAAGTGCAAAGTCCTACACCTGGGTCAGAGCAATCCCAGGCAGAACTACAGGTTGGGCAGAGAAGAGATTCAGAGCAGCCCTGTGGAGAAATACCTGGAGGCTTTGGTCAGTGAGAAAGTTAACATGATCTGGAAGTGTGCGCTTGCAGCCCAGAAAGCCAACCGTATCCTGGGCTGCATCAAAAGGTGTGTGACCAGCAGGACAAAGGAGGTGATCCTGCCCCTCTACTCTGCTCTTGTGAGACCTCACCTGGAGTATCGTATGCAGTTCTGGTGTCCTCCGCATAAGAAGGACATGAAAGTGTTGCAACAAATCCAGAGGAGGTCCACGAGGATGATCAGGGGACTGGAGCATCTCCTGTATGAAGACAGGCTGAGGAAGTTGGAGCTGTTCAGCCTGGAGAAGAGAAGGCTTCGTGGAGACCTCCTAGCAGCCTTCCAGTATCTGAAGGGGGCTTATAAGGATGCTGGGGAGGGACTCTTCCTTAGGGACTACAGTGATAGGACAAGGGGTAATGGTTTAAAACTTAAACAGGGGAAGTTTAGATTGGATATAAGGAAGAAGTTCTTTACTGTGATGGTGGTGAGGCACTGGAATGGGTTGCCCATGGAAGTTGTGAATACTCCATCCCTGACAGTGTTGAAGGCCAGGTTGGACAAAGCCTTGGGTGGCATGGTTCAATGTGAGGTGCCCCAGCCCATGGCAAGGTGGTTGGAACTATAAGATCTTAAGGTCCTGTCCTGGATTCAGCAGTAGCAGTCATGTTTCTCCTCCTTGGTAGCTGGTGCAGTGCAGTGTTTTGACTTTCGGCCTGGGAGCAGAGCTGATAGCAATGTTTTGGTTTGACCAAGGACTTTGTGAGCCTCATGCTCTGCCAGGGAGGAAGGGAAGCCAGGAGGAAGCAGAGACACCTGATCCAAACTGACCAAAGAGGTATTCCATACCACAGCACGTCATGCCCAGGATGTAACTGGGAGTTAGCCGGAAGGGCTGGGAGACTGCAGGGTTGGAGGAGGTATCAGTCGGTGCTTGGTCGGGCTGAGGGGGGCAAGTTATCGGTCAGCTGGTGCTGAGGTGTTGTATTCTCTTCCCTTGTTATTTCCTTTATCATTGTTATTATTCGTGGTAGCAATAGTGATTTGTGTTATACCCTGGTTACTAAACTGTTCTTATCTCAACCCGTGGGAGTTGCATTCTTTTCGATTCTCCTCTCTGTCCCTCCAGGAGCAGGGGGAGGGCAAGAAAGGGGGGGAAGTGAGTGAACGAATTACCTGACTGGGTTTAAACCACAACAGGTCCTTTCCAACCCTTTCTATTATATGATTCTACAAATGAATTTAATAAGTTGGGTATTTTTATATCAGATTATGCATGTTCCATGCTGAAAAAAAAAAAAGTCGTCATAATAATCCATCATTGCTGGGTGTAGCAAAATGTCCCTGGAGGTTATGATCACTTTTGTCCCCAACCATCTATGCTCTAATAATGCAAATTTATGAAAAAAAAAAAAATTACCCTTGCTAGGTAAGATAAAAAGAGGATTTTTAAATTTACTCATTCCAAGGATGGAAGCAGCCTGGCACTATCAAGTCTGTGCAGCTCTTCCCCATCTACAAACAGGGTTTTCCAAACATACACCCTGATTGTTGGTTTTTTTTTGCCTGAGTTTTTATTTCTGATTCTTTGTTTGTAGTCACAAATCAGAGCAGTCTATGGCTCCCTGGGCTTTTTCTTCATTGTAATGGAAATATTCCTACTGCTTTCAGTCCTCTAAACCTCTGATATGTCTTCAATTTCCTTCTGAGTTATTAAAAAATTTAAATCAGTGGTTTGGAGACAAGTCAGCTATTCAGTACCTCTGAACAAATTTACCCTTCACAGAGTAAAAACAATTGTGTTTTTACCACAGTGATTTGTCACTTCCCTTAAGAATCTTGGGTATGAGTGGATTAAGCCTCTCAATTTCTCTGTCTGTGCTTAGTTAATTTTAGCAGGCGCTGTTCCATATGTTCTGTTACTACATATGGTGAAATATTTATTTCATACAAGGGGGTAAAACTTTATTTCAGTTTTGTGGGTATTTTTTTTCCTCCTTCTGGTGAGAGAGCTAACACAGATGAAAGGAAATTTTCATGTAAGTTTATATCCTAGTAAAGGATATAAAAAAATAGATACTGATTGTCACAGAAGAAGGTATTTTATCTCTAGGACAACTGGAGGAAGTGCTTTAGTGTTGTTTTTTTTTTTTTACTGTGTGCTTTCAGAGGATGATGCATAACTCACTGATATACAACAAAAGCAAAGTTAAGGTAGCATGAACTGATTCAAAATTTTACAGGCAGCTAATGGATATGTTCAATGAAATCAGAAACAAACGCAAGGAAGAGACAATTAGCCATAGTCTTTGACTGATTAAAAACTTGAGTTTTAATTTGCTTTAGTTTTTTTCCTCCTTTGTAATGATGTATGCAATAATTGCAGTTAACTTGAAATAAAATTAAGCCCCTCTGATGTAGTCTGCTCTTCTATATCTGTCACTGGAGAAAGGTAGACACATATTAAGAATCAATACGTGCAGACTTCTGTTCACCTCCTCCTGCTGTGGCTTAACTTTATGATTTTCCATCCAGTACAAACCTCCCACAGGCAAGACCTTCATCTCTGCCTGCCCAAGGCTCAGAGAGAGGGACTGGGCCCCCCATGCTGGATGGCTGTGTCCTCCCTGCAGAGTCTGAGTTCCAGACGCATCTGACATGCTGGGTTAGCTGCTTCTATTGCTGCTGGGAACCATGCCCTGTGGCACAACTGCTAGTGTTGAGCAGTTCCATGTTCATGTGAGTTTTTGGACACCTTCTGCCATAACTGCTGCACAAATTGCTGTCTGTTCAACTGTGCTCCCAGATGGCAATGCTTTCAGTGGTGCCACATGAAGAGGTGCTTGACAATTCCTAACTAACTTAAGAATTGGTTGAAAATAGTGGTGGTAAGCAGCTTTTGAGGAGGATTAACTGTCAGAGCCTGATAGAAACTGCTAGAGCTTCTAGGAGTGCGCACCTCTCTTAGCTACCTGTGTAAGCACCAGCAGCAACATTCTTCTGGAAGGAGAGCCCAGAAACTGCTTCATGAGTTTTTCCTTGGAGTGTTCTACTCTACTTACTGAGTCTATTTCCCTTTCAGATTCTCCCATGTTTATGTCTGGCTGATGTTATTAAAGAATGTGATAAAGATGTGTTTCTACTATGTGTCTGCTGTTTGCTTCCACTTGCTACTTCCTTCAGCTCATGTGCCTGATACTGAAATGCCAGAAGGGCAAAGTTTGAGGTGCACCCATTCTATTTGCTCTTCAAAAAAAAATCACAAAATCACAAACTCACAGAATGGTTGAGGTTGAAAGGGAAGATCTGGAAGTCATCTGGTCCAGTCCTCCTGATCAAGTAGGGCCACATAGATCATGTTGCCTTGGCTGAGGAGACGTGTTTCCTTGTGTGTGGACCATATTTCACATTTTCAATCCTGAGGGTAGGGAACATCCATATGCTGCCACTGTTCAGCTATTTCTAACATAGTAGGTACACAACTTACAACAAAACTGGTAAGGTTTGGATTAAATATTTGTTTGTTTGTTTTTTCTGTTTAGACAAATCATAATCTCACTTAAAATTTTGTGAATGTTGAGTTTTGTTTATTTTGTCCCTCTTTTGCCAGTCCTCATTTTTAATTCCTATTGGTGAGTTGACCCTGGCTGAATGACAGGTGCCCACCAAAGCTACTTGATCACTCCCTTCCCCTCAACTAGGCAGGGGAGAGAATTTATAACAAAAGACTCATGGGTCAAGATAAAGATGGGGAGAGACTCATGAGTTACCATCATGGGCAAAACAGACTTGACTTGGGGAATTAGTTTAATTTATTACCAATCAAATCAGAGTGATGAAAAATAAAACTAAATTTAAAAAAAAAAGCCTTTACCTCACCCCTCTCTTTTTCCCGGACTTAACTTTACTTCTGATTTTCACTACATCCTCCCCACAGCCAGGTAGGGGGACAGGGAATAGCGATTTTGATCAGTTCATCACACTTTGTTTCTGCTGCTCCTTCCTCCTCAGGGGTGGACTCTTCATACTCCTCCCCTGATACCGTGTAGAGTCCCTCCCATGAGAGACAATTTTCCACGAATTTATCCAACTTGAGTTCTTCCCAGGGGCTGCAGTTCTTCACAAACTGCTCCAGTGTGGGTCTCTTCCACAGGCTGTCCACAGGTCCTGCCAGAAGGCTGCTCCAGCATGAGCTTCCCACTGGGGCACAGCCTCCTTCAGGCATCCACATGCTCCAGCGTGGGGTTCTCCATGGGCTACAGGGGGATATATCTGCTGCACCATGGACCTCCATGTGCTGCTGCAGGGGCACAGCCTGCCTCACTATGATCGTCACCATGGGCTACAGGGGAATCTCCTCTGGCACCTGCAGCATCTCCTCCCTCTTCTTCACTGACTTTGGTGTCTGCAGGGATGTTTATTTCACATATTCTCAATCCTCTCTTTGACTGCTGTTGCACAGCAGGTTTTATGTTATTTCAGAGGTTCAACCACTGTTGCAACCGAGACCCTGCCACACAACTCCAAAATATTTTATTAGGAAGTCTGTAGCAGAAAATATGAAGCATTTCTAACAGCTGCAGCTCACAATAGTTTTGTGTTGACTTTTCACACATTTTTGAGCATTTATTCTTCCCTAAGAGCGGTCGTAAAGAAAGTTCTTGCTGAATTACATATTTTCTATACAATTATATAGAAAATAATCGATTATCTTTCCATCACAAATTTTGCAATTCCCACTCACAAATACTGTAGTGTCTGTCATATAGAATCATATGCTTGCATTTTAACAATTTAAAATGAAGGTCATCTATATATCATTTACCAAAATTGCCAGAGGCAGCATAGGTAATGATGATGATTTCTTTTTCCTAGATGAGTATAGCCAGAAAAGCTCATTAATGTTAATGGGATCAGAACATCCAAACCCATTCTGATAATTATGATATCTATGTGAAACACAGGCAGGCTTTAAGTCTACCAAGAAGATACTTATTGAAACTATTTCTAATGTGGTGACAGCTTTGTTTTTATTGCTGGGAATGCTCCAGTGTCTCCTAAGACTGCAGTAGAAACATCCAAAGTGAGACATTTAATTGAATTCTACAATCATCAAAAAATAAATATTCTTTTATTAACGTTTTAGGTAAAAATTACTGTATGAACTGTACTGTATAAATTTTCATTCTCTTTTTAAAACTCAGGATCAAGAAAATACTATTCAAAACCCCTCTTCCAATTTTTTTACTTTACATTACAAACTATTTTTTAGTTTTTGCTATATAAAAATAATGGTGAAAAAAAATTACTCTTAACAGCGCAAGGTTACTGAAGATGCAAGAAATTAACAGTTTATTTAAAGCTCTCCAGATTTCAAATAAGCATCAGTTTTTATAATTCTATAGCAGCACTGGACTGTCTCTGAGTTATATTTGTACCATCTCCAAAACACTGCAGAAATTGATATTTACTGTTGTTTCAACTCAGGGTTGCATGATTTAGCTGGAACATTTCACACCAGCTTAGGTGTGAAATGTTATATGAAATATCCCCAAGCATATATGTAAGACATAAATTTAGGTTGATAATATTTTTTCTTCTTGATTTGACTTTATTTTATTTTAACAAAAAATGAAACAACAACAACAAAACACCCAAACAAAAAAAAAAAACACACAAAAAAAGAAACCATCAAACCTCACAACAGTTTGTGTTTCAAGAATTTCCTGCTAAATTAAGTCTTGCTAATACAGATACATTTTGTAATTCTTGAGAAATACAAACCTAGTTTCTCAAAGGGCTGAGAAGTTATTAGTAGAATAGGATAGACTGGAGAATTATTAGACGTTGTTGGTGCAGAGACGTAAGCAACATGCTTTCAAGAAAAATTATTTCTTTTATTTTAAAGGAAGAGAGTAATTAATGACAAATAACTTGCTCAAAGGGCATAGATTAAATAGCTATGTTCCAAGCTACTAATTTTCAGAAGGATGATGTCATGGTTTAAGCCCAGTCGGCAACTCAGCCACACAGCCATCGCTCACTCCTCCTTCTTCCTCTCCCCCCCCTCCCGGAGGGATAGGAAAGAGAATCAAAAGAATGTAACTCCCACAGGCTGAGAAAAGAACAGTCCAGTAACTAAGGTATAACACAAACAACTACTGTTACCACCAATAATAATAATGATAAGGGAAATAACAAGGGAAGAGAATACAACCGCTCACCACCTGCCGACTGATACCCAGCACAACCTGAGCAGTGAACTAGTCCTTCTGGGTAACTTCCCCCAGTTTATATACTGGGCATGACGTGTTGTGGTATGGAATACCTCTTTGGTCAGTTTGGGTCAGGTGTCCTGTCTCTGCTTCCTCCCAGCTTCCCCTCCTCCCTGGCAGAGCATGAGACTCACAGAGTCCTCGGTCAGAGTAAACATGACTGAGCAGCAACCAAAAACATGAGTGTTATCAGCGCTGTTCCCCTGCTGAAAGTCAAAACCACAGCACTGTACCAGCTACTAAGAAGGAGAAAAATGACTGCTACTGCTGAACCCAGGACAGATGAACATTGACAATGTCAGTGAAATCAGCAGACCACAATTTACCTAAAAGCATCTTTATTCCTTTTTATATTGTTTTAGGCTCAGTTGAAATTGGTGAAATGACAGATTTCTACTCAGAGTAAATGGGAAGGAGGCAGTAACAGAGCTCTGCCAAGATTAACACAAATACTGTGCCGCTATTGCATCAGAAATAGTCTACTTGGACATCTCAAAGGACATCATATCTTCAAACTAACAAATCAGAATTTGTATTAAAAAAGCTAATGAAAAGAACATTTACATTATTGAACCTAAGTAAACAAAAGTTCAGTGAATAAACATATATGTCCAATAGCAGCTATGTGGGTAATGCCTGTCTGTACAAATTCTTCCTCCACAGTAAGAATTAGGGACTGTTATTCAGCTTCTCAAGAAACCTTGTGTCCTCAACCAGTTGTCAATAATCTGATCCTTTACCGATAACTCTTTCCCAATTTTATTATGAAGCACATCAAGGAAAGTGATGATTGCTCTCTACTTGGCACCTATTAGGCCTCATCTAGATACTGCATCTAGTTTCGGAACCCCCCATACAGTCTCTGTCCTTGGAAAATTTAAAGACACAACCGGATTAAGCCCTGAGTGTCATAGTCTGACTTTCTTTTCAGTGGGAGGTTGTACTAGAAGGACCTAAGTCCCTTCTCATATGAATTCTACTATGAAACTATGCTTCCTATGAATTGCATGTCAGAGTGCACTTAAAGAGCTAGGATCTCACTGGGTTTACAAAGGCGTGGTGAAATATCTTACGACAGGTGTGCTGCAGTGGATGAATATAGGCTTTCCAAGAAAGATAGACCACAAAGGAGAGGGAGAGGGGATGTTCTCTTTACAAATTGATGGCTTCAGTTTACAAAGCTTCTCATTAAGGCAGGTGATGAGCCAATTCGGAGCTTATAGGTAAGAACAGATCCACACAGAAACATTGTGACAGCCATCCACTACAGACCACCTAATCAAGAAGAGGATGTAAATGAAACCTTCTTTAAGCAAGAAAGGAGGCATGTTTCATAAATCCGTTCTGACTAGTACTGATTACCTTCTTGTCCTTCATATAGTTTCCAGGAGGATTTGCTCCATCAGTTTGCTGGTGACTGGGGTAAGACTGAAAAGCTTGTAGTTCCCCAGGTCCTCCTTCTTGCCCTTCTTGAAGACAGGATTGAAATCTACTTTCATCTACTTCCCAGTAACCTCCTCAGAAAGACTGCCATGATCTTTCAAAGTTAACAGAATGAGAGTTAATGACAGTTAAAAAAAAGAAGAGTTACAACCCTGAAATTAAGGCAAACAGATTTGGGCATATTCCAGTATCTATTTTTCAGGATCACAAGGGAGATTTCTGGAGAACAAAGAGGCCTGACACAATTGGGGTGGTCTTGGCTATTGGACAGCCTTCTCAGAGCACAAAGACAGTCTACTCTAAGTGTAGAAACTCAAGCAAATTTGGCAAAAGATGAAGACAAAGAGACAGGGAACACATGACTGAGCTCAGACACTTTAAGAAGGGTCAAAGAAAGAATTTTTTCTCTTCTCTTCAGCACTTGTGAGACCCCATCTATTTTTGACGCTGTAGTACAAGACAGACATAGACATACTGGAGGAAGTACAGTGAGAGAGGATTACTAGAATGGTCAGGGACCTCAAAAACATCCTGTATAAGGCAATTTGACAAAGACTTCTTGTACAGAGAGAACTGGAGTTGTTGAGTCTCAAAAAGTGACAATGAAGAGCATACCTTATTGTTGTCTACAACTACCCAATGTGAGCAGAGAAGATTACAGGTACAATATGGCACATGGAAAATTGTGGTTGTATATAAAGAAAACCATTTCACCAAGAGGGTGTCAAACACTAGAATAGGTTGTCCAGAGTGGCTGTGAACCTTTGATTTTAAAATTACAAAGTGATGATGAGATGAGCAGACTTATCTAATTAAACCTTCTTCGAGCAGGATACTGGATTATATAACCTACAGAGGTCTCTCTCTTCCAGCATAAAGTTTAATATGCTTTTAATTTGAAATTTACCTATTTTGTTCCCTGTCATTTTCTTTTTTTCTGGTAGAAAGAGCTTTCACTTATCATTTGTCGTGGTTTAAAACCAGTCAGGCAGCTCGCTCACTCACTCCCCCCCCCTTCTTTTCTTCTCCCTATTCCTGGGGGGACGGAGAGGAGAACCAAAAAAGAATGCAAATCCCCCGGGTTGAGACAAGAACAGTTTTGTAATTAAGGTATAACACAAATCACTACTGCTACCACCAATAATAATAATGATGAAGGAAATAACAAGGGAAGAGAATACAACATCTCACAACCTGCCGACTGATGACTCACCCCCCCAGCCTGACCAAGCACCAACCGATACCTCCTCCAACCCCGCAGTCTACCAGCCCCTTCTGGGTAACTTCCCCCAGTTTATATACTGGGCATGATGTGTTGTGGTATGGAATACATCTTTGGTCAGTTTGGGTCAGGTGTCCTGTCTCTGCTTCCTCCCAGCTTCCCCTCCTCCCTGGCAGAGCATGAGACTCAGAAAGTCCTTGGTGAGAGTAAACATCACTTAGCAACAACTAAAAACATCGGTGTTATCAGCTCTATTCCCAGACTGAAAGTCAAAACACAGTGCTGCACCAGCTACTAAGAAGGAGAAAATATGACTGCTACTACTAAACCCACGACAGCATTTCACTATATTTTAATCTAACTTGGAAAACAAAGCTGGTTTGGCTCTTTCTGTTCTGAAAGCTGTGGAGTTTAGAAACACTTGTGCCTATATCTCTCTATATTTATTCCTATAAAGTTCATCTGTACAAGTAAATCTCAGTTTTTTCTACAAATTAATTTCTCAAATTTCCCTCTGCAGTTACTTCTTTTCTTTTTCAAAGTTTGTTTTCTTGTTTTTTTTTTTTTGCAAATTTTATGCAAAGTTTTACTAGAATTCTGACTTAGGCATCTAAACAAAGATACATCAGAATAAAGATTCAGATGAATAGGAGGTTTTAAGCATATTTTGAAATAAATATTTTGCAAAGGTTTGTTTTGGAAAAAGATCACATTAACATAGAATTTGTATTTTTTGTATTATTAGAAATGCTTTCTTTTGAATACCCCATGTTCTAAATACAAAGACTGCTTAAAAAAAAAACAAACAACAAACCCAAACCAACACCCAACACTTAGTCACATACTCGTGCGCATTCCTAGCAAAAAAAAAAAAATGCTTGTAGATAGGATTGATTGGAAGTTGTTTAAATCCTTCAGACCTGAAGGCATCTGTGGAGTTTTTTTCTCATAATGGGGGTGATTCTCTGATTGGGGCTGTGAATTTGAATGAGAGTACAGTCAATAACACAATCTGAGTAAGAGTCTTTAGACTAGAATTGTATGTGATGTAGGAAATCAATGATGCTTTATTAATTTATACCAGGTGAGTATCTAGTCCTCATGTATTGACTTCCACAATCTTAGAAGTTTAGTTCTATTTTAAATATATCTACATGCATTATTATGGAGTTAATTTATTACTGTTGTATGGCTGCTTCTGAAAAAAAAATCAGATAAAACTCTCAAAATGAACATATCCAGTTTAAAGCATATTTGATGACACAGAAATTCACATGTAGATAAACACACTTGCATAAATATTCTTCATTATAAAAAAAAGCTTTTCTCTGTCATGTTATAGCATGTGACTCATTTAGTTTTCTTTCCTGAAAAGTACTCCAAAGTGTTTCCATTTCCCCATTAACGTTATGGAAGACCTTCTACGACTAGAGTTCTGAGTTGAACACTTCAACATAATACACCAAAGTGAAGATACAGACCAATAGCAGGAAGTTAACCATGTTTTGAGGTAAGTTCTGTTGGAGGACTTGTGGAGATTTTTGTATTATTTCATTTTTTCCCTATTAAAGATATTTACTACTTTACAGAACTAGTACAACTGGTTTCTTGTAGAAAGAAAAGCAGTACATGAAGAACTTTGAATCCCTACTGTCTTGACTTTTTAAACAGTTCTTTTGAATTTTTCATGTATTGTGATTTCTTCTGCAATTATAACAACATTTAAAAAGCTGGTTTGTATCAATTAGAACCAGATTACTTTTCAAACAGAAGATCAAACCTGTTTTAATGTGTAAACAAGAGTCTGAAACACACTGAATGACTTTTCAGCTGTATCTAACAAGGTTTTCAGAGTGGTAATCTTCTTAGTGAACTCTCTTTTTTCCTGAAAAAAAAAATCTTCAGGCAGAAATTACAATATAATAAGCACTTCAAAGCTCAAAAAGCTATTATAAGTATGCTTAGCTATACTGATATTACTTTTATATTGCAAGAACAACTGTAAGTTACTTTAAGCATTCAGCTCAAGAGGTACTATAAAAAATGTAAACATTTCTAACATATTTTTTTGCATAGGGTCTATTCCACCTACATCCCAGTCCCATTTTCTAGCACAGCATAATGCTGTAAACACTGATATTCACGAAGCTGTCTTACCTAGACCTGCATTCTAGTTCTACTGCTTGCAAAAGACTGAATTTTCTTCTCTCTCATTTGAAGAGGGTGACTTAATCACCAAGCAGTGATGTATTCTGATTGTCATTGCCCATCACCTTTTCATTTGAAGCTGAGCCACTGTGAACCTGCAAGTAGGAGTCTTTGCATTAAATCACAAAAAAGGGACCTTGATTCTAGTCTAGTTGTTAGGGCACTTGAAATTGAAGCTCATTCATTTAAAGTAGGTGTCCAAATGACACTTGTCTCCCACTGTAGGTGGCTATTTTTAACACTGATTAATTTGGTCAAGGACATTTTGTCCTTCCATTCACATAACAGAAAATATTACAAATGTCTAGGTGTCCAGTCAGAATGGTTCAGCTTCATGGTAGACTCATGGTATTGCTAGGTCAAAACATTACAAACACTTGAACACATGCGTTCCTTGTTCCTTCATAGTTTATCCTTTCAAACTAGAGGTAGCTATCCCATCAACAAAAAGACCCTGGAAGCCACTAATTTTTCCTCAAGAACAAGACTGACACTTAAGATGGATAAGGGCACTCTGTATGTGAAAAGACAGCAGCTCCTACCAATCACTGCTGAAATGCAAGCTTATATTGCTATCATCTCAAAAAATATCCTCTAGGACTGCAAGCCCGGCTCACTGTTTCTGTCTCCCATATCAACTCCCACTTCCAATGAGCATCAAATAAAGCAGTAAGTCCCAAGAAGAAAAGATAACTATAAAATATCCCATAATTCCATATTCCATGAACTGCACTCAGTCTCCCCCATTCCTTGGAAACAGATGTTTCTTTTATTAGTTAGCTGGACATTTCTTCCTTAAAGTTTCTCTCCCCAGCACAGGTAATACTATAGATATCAAACATGGTGTAGCTGCATAGCGCAGATACATAACAGTGTTCTTCCACACATTCCTTAATAACGTGCCTCTGATGTTCTCCAGTCTACACCACCTTCAACTCACTCAGCTTACCCCCTTCTTAGGCTAGATTTAGGTGTTCTCAGACCTCCCAGTTCCATCTTCTTAAGCTGCCCATCCTTTCCACAGTTATGTCCTTACATTGTCTCTAGTTTCTCAGATTCTTTAATGCAATCTACCTTCAGTCCCTATGTTTAAATTTGCTCTGTAATTATCGAGTCTGTGATGCTCTCACAGACTCTGCTTTCTGTTTTCTTCTGTTTCTGGTCATATCCGTGCTGACTCTGGATCCAGGCAGAAAATTAATAGATTTTTGCGTTTTACACTGGCAATGAACAAAACCAAGAATTTTGACTTTATAGCTTACTCAGAGAGCAGTACTGTCATCAATGGAAAGGAGCTTACACTTTAGTGCTAAAAAATGTTTTAAATTTTTGTTTAATTCATTTAAAATTTGAAAGAAAAAAAAAAGTGTAAAAAGTTGTCAGAAAAGGAGATTAACCACTGCACTGTGAAGCCAAGAAAATATGTTTCTACTGATCATAAGAGCCACTGCCTTTTGAATAACTAAGCAATTCAGGCCTCAAGGCTTGTCAGGCTTGTCTTGACTAACTGTGGATATTCTTCAGCTGTGACTGCAAAAATTGTTAAAGGTCAGGAGAGGGGCAAGAGGGCTATGTCCTTCAGATGAATAGTGACTCTGCAGTATCTTATTTTTTATAACTTGGCAATGTGATAGTTCTCTTCCACTTAATCCTGCTTCTGAAGTGGAATGGTCAAATCATATGTGGTAATGGTCTAATAAAACTAAGTAGTAGGTAGGTGACTACCTAACCTGTGAGCCAATGAGGAAAGAAGGAGAGACCAGACAGACTTTGTAACAATAGGAAAAGATAAGAAAAAAACTTTGGTGACCTAAGAGAGGAGGAAGAAACCATTGCCTTCACCACCAAACTCCCCCCAGTGGAGAGTCCTGGATGATAATGACTGAAAGCAATTCGTCCTCACTAATCCTGATCCCATTAACCTTTAGAGAGGGATGTAGAAAAGGTAAACATAACATAAGGGCAAAGTTTTGGTACTATGCAGCCTGTATATAACATTTTCAATTGCATCAGTCAGGGAAATTAGTAGTAAGTGGATAATTGGACTTCATATATGTCGTGGTTTAAACCCAGTCAGGTAACTTGTTCACTCACTCCCAGTGAGTGGTGCCGAGCTGACAACAATCGAGGTCCGTGTAACAGTCCAGCAAACAAATGTACACAAATCACCACCACTACTATCAACTACAACAATGATAAGGAAAAATAACAAGGGAAGAGAATACGATACCACCAGCCAAGAAAACAAGTTCCACCCGGAAGCCCGTGTCCTTCCGGGTAACTCCCAGTTACCCCCCACCCCGGGCATGACGTGCTGTGGTATGGAATACCTCCCTGGCTAGCCCGGGTCAGGCGCCCCATCTCTGCTTCCTCACAGCTTCCCCTCCTCCCTGGCAGAGCATGAGCCTCACAAAGTCCTTGGTCAGGGTAAACATAACTTAGCAACAACCAAAAACATCGGCTTCACCAACACTGTTCTCAAACTAGAAGTCAAAACACAGCACTGCACCAGTTAACACAAAGGAAAAAAACATGACTGCTACTGCTGAACCCAGGACATTATCCACCCCTTATTCCATACCATTCACGTTGTGCTCAGATCCCACATTTTAAATACACCATCGCTCTCCCACATATATACATCCACATACATACAGACCAAGAGGAAAAAATCATTTTCTTAGTGCATGGACCAATCCCTATAATGCTGCCGAGTCCATTCGGTCCATGATGTTCCAAGTTCATTCTCTGTTGGGATAATGGCTGGAGGGAAGTCAGGGCCAGTCTCTGGTGACCTGGAGACATCTAGTTGATGGGCTATAAAAGCATTACACAGCAGGCAACGGCATACAATTGAGTTCACTGGCTGTTTTCCCCTAAAATCAAATCCCCTTGAGGTATACATCGGACTTCCCCATCTTCCCGCATTACCCACCAAGTATATCCAGGTCCCTGAGCAAAAGCAATCCCACGAGTGGGTTTGCCTTTACCTGAAGCAGGAATAACCCAGACTGTCTTCCCCAGCAAATTCTTCATATGCACCACGGGAACTTTGTCCCCCTCTACAATATGTAAAAGTTCTGACTGGGCTTGGCCAGCCCTGTTGGCAGATCCTCTGGTGTTGACCAACCAGGTGGCCTTTGGTAAGTGTGTATCCCAATGCTTGAAAGTTCCCCCACCCATTGCTCTCAGTGTAGTTTTTAACAGCCCATTGTACTGTTTGATTTTCCCAGAGGCTGGTGCATGGTAGGGGATGTGATATACCCACTCAATGCCATGCTCTTTGGCCCAAATATCTATAAGGTTATTCCGGAAATGAGTCCCATTGTCTGACTCAATTCTCTCTGGGGTGCCGTGTCGCCACAAAATCTGTTTCTCAAGGCCCAGGATAGTGTTGCGGGCAGTGGCATGGGGCACAGCGTATGTTTCCAGCCACCCGGTGGTTGCTTCCACCATGGTAAGCACATGGCGCTTGCCTTGGCGGGTTGGTGGCAGTGTGATATAGTCAATCTGCCAGGCCTTCCCATATTTATACTTCAACCATCGTCCTCCATACCAAAGAGGCTTTAACCACTTGGCTTGTTTAATTGCAGCACATGTTTCACACTCATGAATAAGCTGGGCAATAGTGTCCATTGTTAAGTCCACCCCTCGATCACGGGCCCATCTATATGTTGCATCTCTGCCCTGATGGCCTGAAGTGTCATGGGCCCACCGGGCCAAAAATAATTCACCTTTATGTTGCCAATCTAAGTCCATCTGAGCCACTTCAATCTTAGCCGCTTTATCCACTTGTTGGCTGTTCTAGTGTTCCTCAGTGGCCCGACTCTTGGGTACATGGGAATCTACATGATGTACCTTCACCACCAGGTTCTACACCCTGGCAGCAATACCTTTCCACAGTGCAGCAGCCCAGATGGGTTTACCTCTGCGTTGCCAGTTGCTCTGCTTCCATTGCTTCGACCACCCCCACAGGGCATTTGCCACCATCCATGAGTCAGTATAGAGATAAAGTACTGGCCACTTTGCTTGTTCAGCAATGTTCAGGGCCAGCTGGATGGCTTTCACCTCGGCAAACTGACTTGATCCACCCTCTCCTTCAGCAGTTTCTGCAACTTGTTGTCCAGGACTCCATACAGCTGCCTTCCATCTCCGATGCTTTCCCACAATACGGCAAGAGCCATCAGTAAACAAGGCATACTGCTTTTCACTTTCTGACAGTTTATTATATGGTGGGGCCTCTTCAGCGCGCACCACCTCCTCCTCTGGTGACATTCCAAAATCTTTGCCCTCTGGCCAGTCCATGATGACTTCTAGAATGCCTGGATGACTGAGATTTCCTATTCGAGTTCGTTGTGTAATTAGTGCAGCCCATTTACTCCATGTAGCATCAGTTGCATGATGTGGAGAGGAGACCCTGCCTTTGAACATCCAGCCCAGCACGGGCAACCGGGGTGCCAGGAGGAGCTGTGCTTCAGTGCCAATCACTTCCGAAGCAGCTCGAACCCCTTCATAGGCTGCCAGTATTTCTTTCTCAGTTGGGGTATAGCTGGCCTCAGATCCTTTATATCCCTGACTCCAAAAGCCGAGGGGTTGACCTCGAGTCTCCCCTGGAGCTTTCTGCCAGAGGCTCCAGGTAGGACCGTTCTCCCCAGCTGCAGTGTACAGTGCATTTTTTACATCTGGCCCGGTCTGGACTGGTCCAAGGGCTACTGCATGAACTATCTCACGTTTAATTTGCTCAAAGGCTTGTTGCTGCTCAGGGCCCCATTTAAAATCATTCTTCTTCCGGGTCACATGATAGAGAGGGCTTACAATCAAACTGTAATTTGGGATGTGCATTCTCCAGAACCCCACTGCACCCAAGAAAGCTTGTGTTTCTTTCTTATTAGTTGGTGGAGACATTGCTGTTATCTTGTTGATCACATCTGTGGGGATCTGTCTACGTCCATCTTGCCATTTTATGCCCAAAAAAATTGAATCTCCTGTGCAGGTCCCTTGACCTTACTCCGTTTTATGGCAAAACCGGCTTTCAGCAGGATTTGGATTATTTTCCTCCCTTTCTCAAAGACTTCTTCCGCTGTATCGCCCCACACAATAATGTCATCAATGTATTGCAGGTGTCCTGGAGCTTGCCCCTGTTGCAGTGCAGTCTGGATCAGTCCATGGCAAATGGTAGGGCTGTGTTTCCACCCCTGGGGCAGTCAGTTCCAAGTGAACTGGACACCCCTCCAAGTAAAAGCAAACTGTGGCCTGCACTCTGCTGCCAAAGGAATGGAGAAAAATGCATTGGCAATATCAATCGTGGCATACCACTTGGCTGCCTTTGACTCTAGTTCATACTGAAGTTCTAGCATGTCCGGTACGGCAGCACTCAATGGTGGTGTGACTTCATTCAGGCCACAATAGTCTACTGTTAGTCTCCATTCTCCATTAGACTTTCGCACTGGCCATATGGGGCTATTAAAGGGTGAGCGGGTCCTGCTGAATACCCCCTGACTCTCCAGTATACGGATCAGCTGATGGATGGGAATCAGGGAGTCTCGGTTGGTGCGATATTGCCGCCGGTGCACTGTTGTGGTCGCAATTGGCACTTGTTGTTCTTCAACTTTCAGCAACCCCACAGCAGAGGGATCTTCTGAGAGATCAGGCAAGGTGGACAGCTGCTCAATTTCCTCAGTCTCCAAAGCAGCAATACCAAAAGCCCACCGGTACCCTTTTGGGTCTTTGAAGTACCCTCTCTTGAGGTAGTCTATGCCGAGGATGCATGGAGCCTCTGGACCAGTCACAATAGGGTGCTTTTGCCACTCCCTCCCAGTCAGGCTGATTTCAGCCTCCAGCACAGTCAACTCTTGGGATCCTCCTGTTACTCCAGAAATATAGATGGGTTCCACCCCTTGACAGCTTGATGGCATCAGGGTACACTGTGCACCGGTATCTACTAGAGCCTTATACTTCTGTGGGACTGATGTGCCAGGCCATCTGATCCACACAGTCCAGTAAATCCGATTGTCCCCTACCTCCACCTGGCTGGAGGCAGGGCCCCTCTAATGGTCGTCACAGTGTTGGACACTTAAGTCGTGGTGAAAGGGATTATTCTTCATTATCACAGGAGCTGGAGTAAAATCAGCTCTTCCATTCCATCTGGGAAACTGCTCACCAGAGACAAGCCGTAGCTCTCATGGGACGATCAGTCTTGGCCCTTGCTCCCCTCTTCAGTTCACTCACCCGTTCCTCCAAAGCTGAAGTAGGTTTTCCATCCCACTTTGTCATGTCTTCTCCGTGATCCAGCAGGTAAAACCATAGGGTACCCCGTGGCGTATACCTCCTGTATCTCCTCTCTTGAACAATAGGACGCCTTTTGTTAATAGCTGAGACATGTGTTGGTACACGTGAGGAGCTGGATAAATCAGATAGATCGTCCCTCAATTGTTCGAGGTCCTGGGACAGTTTTTCCACAGCTGAGATGATGGAAGGGGTGAGATTGTCTTCGAACTCTCGGAGTTTATGAACCATTTCATCCACTGTTAGTGGTACTATGTCATTCCAGGTTACTGTTGCCAATGAATGGGCATATGATGACGGTGCATTCCGTGTAAGTTTTCTCCACATGGGTTGTGTACATTCAACTTCATCTGGATCTATAGGTGTATCCCCGTTATTAGGCTTGATGTGATAGATCATCTCTACGATGGCCGATTCCCTCAGAGACTGGATGCCTTTGTCTATAGTGGTCCACTTGGCCGAACGACTCGTGACATCGTCCTTGTATGGAAATCTTTCTTTCACAGCTGCCAAGAGCCGCCTCCAAAGGCTGAGGGACTTTTTCTCTCTTGCAATTGCTTTGTCAGTTCCCCCTTATCTAGCAAGTGATCCCAGCTGCTTGGCTTCTGTACCTTCTAGTTCGTGACCATCGGCCCCATTGTCCCAGCATCGGAGTAACCAGGTGATGATGTGCTCCCCTGGTTGACGGGTAAAATCTTTTCGCATATTCCGCAGCTCGGTGGAGGTCCGAGGTCGAGAAGTTACCTCTTCTTCTTCTTCTTTGTCATGTGATGATGACTCCTGATCAGATTCTGGACCGGGTGGTGAATTCGTTGTTTCTTCATCTCGCTTCACCCTTCTTGCCTCTTTTTGCTTGTTCTCTTGCATACAGGGGCAACCGATATTGGTACGAATTGGTCCTCTGGCTTGGCTGCAGTGATTATCACTGTGGTTTGAGTAGCAACTGTACTTGTGACTGGGGGTGGTGTAGCTGCTGTGCTTGGAGCTGGGGTAACCACGCTGTCTGTTGCAGTTGAAGTTTGAGCAGCTGCTGTACTTGCCACTGGGGTAGCTGCTCTGTTCATTGAGGCCAAAGTTTGAGTAGCGACTGTACTTGTTGCTGGGGGTGGTGCAGCTGCTGTGCTTGGAGCTGGGGTAACCGCGCTGTCTGTTGTGGTTGAAGTTTGAGCAGCTGCTGTACTTGCCGCTGGGGTAGCTGTGCTGTTCATTGCATCCAAAGTTTGAGTAGCGACTGTTGCTTTTCCCTCAGATCCGCCGACATTCTTTTCCTTTTGAAGGTGCTGGATAGTGTTGAACAAGGCCCTGTAAGCATAGGCCAAGCCCCAGCACGTTGCTGTGATTTGTCCATCTCTGGTATGGCCAGAATGACCACACACCTCATTTAAGTGTTTTACTAATTCTTCTGGATTTTGCAGTTGTTGGGTAGTGAAATTCCAAAGTACTGGAGTGGCCCACTGACCTAGATACTTGCCCATACTATCCCACACACCCTGCCACTCATGGCTGTCCAGCCTCAGGGAAAATCTCTTGGTCCTCCTACATCGTCGTTTGACCCCAGACAAGACCCAAACCTGACTCTGCTTAACTCTTGAAATCAGTAGTGGGCAAAACACACTCTGTATGCCTGTTAGCATGGTGATTCCCATCACCATCAGCAAACAAGTCTCAACAGCATTAAAAGGCCATTCAAAAACTTCAAAACTCTCAAATGTAAATGGTCTGGGGGGACGACTGGGAGGGTAAAAGAATGTCTCCTTCACAGGTTGAGCACCTGAGAAGGAGAAAAAAGATGTGTAATTGCTAAGCACCTCCATCATATACCTCCCAAAGTATAAAGGTGGTGACCACACTGGGAACATAAGCCAGATCAGTTTCATGATCAATGATTCTATTGTATTACAAGTCATTACCATAAAGTACAATGGGACAAAAACCTTAGCCCAAGCCCCACACTTGAAAAACACTAATACAGCAAATACCGGATGGAAGTAAGATATGATATACTGAAACTGTGAGATCAAGAGGAACAACCTTGAGAGCCAATAAATCAGCATTGTGACGAGTGACTATCAATCCAGTCAGATCTGTTCTTATCTCATTGGGCGCCAAAAAGAACTGTCGTGGTTTAAACCCAGTCAGGTAACTTGTTCACTCACTCCCAGTGAGTGGTGCCGAGCTGACAACAATCGAGGTCCGTGTCACCCCCCCCCCTTGCACCGGGGCTCTCCCCTTTCCAGCTCCCAGAGGAACGGGGAGGAGGATCGAAGGAGTGCAACTCCTACAGGTTGAGACAAGAACAGTCCAGCAACCACCGTACACAAATCACCACCGCTACTATCAACTACAACAATGGTAAGGGAAAATAACAAGGGAAGAGAATACGATGCCACTGGCCAAGAAAACGAGTTCCACCCGGAAGCCCGTGTCCTTCCGGGTAACTCCCAGTTACCCCCCACCCCGGCCATGATGTGCTATGGTATGGAATACCTCCCTGGCTAGCTCGGGTCAGGCGCCCCATCTCTGCTTCCTCACAGCTTCCCCTCCTCCCTGGCAGAGCATGAGCCTCACAAAGTCCTTGGTCAGGGTAAACATCACTTAGCAACAACCAAAAACATCGGCTTCACCAACACTGTTCTCAGGCTGGAAGTCAAAACACAGCACTGCACCTGCTAACACAAAGGAAAAACATGACTGCTACTGCTGATCCCAGGACAATATATTAGGATCATAATAACTGAATATCCTTATTGTATTGTGAATAGATTGTCAAGACACGAGTAAGACTTATAATAAAGTCATATTTGTACACGAGTTCCCTTGCTCCCCTTTTTATGCATTTTTTGAGAATAACAGATTTTAATAAAACATATATTAAAGTAAATAGGTGTAGCAGCTGTGTTTCAGGCTGAAGCAACTGCTGTCAGCAATGCGATAACCACAATCTGAACATTTGTGCTGCTCTCCACACAGCAAAAATATAAGTATGATAAATTCAAAACAGCTGGAAGGATGAAGTAAACCCAAATTACACAAGTTTTGGAGAAGTAAGTACCAAGAAAAAGGACTGCAGAAAATAACCGAGCTCACACGTTTTCCCAAACTCATCTTGCTGATTGAGGTACTAAGAACAGAATACTAGCCCAGATGGACAGAGCTTCACCCCACTGGTCAGAACCTAAAATATTCCTAATGTAAGGACATTACATTAATGTCCGCAGAGGTCTCAGGCTTTCAAGCGATTTTTGAATTTAGTTTTTGGGGGGTTTTTGTTTGAATTTGTCTTGGGTTTTTTTTTGTTGATTTTGTTTTTTTGTAGTTTTTTTTTTGTTTGGTTGGGCTTTTTGGGTTTTTTGCATGTATGAATAACATTCCTAGAATGACAGGCAAAGACCTGATTTATGAACTTGATCCCTACCCCCCAGGACATTTTGATTCTTAGTTGGTAGCAGTCAAACATGCACCTAGTCCAAGAAGAGTGGCTTGACATGTCATCTTTGTCTTAATATAACTGAAGGTATGGTTCATTTGATCAGAAATACATATCCAGGGATGTCTTGAAAGGCAGTACCAATCTAATGTATGTCAACACACACCATGTCTTCAATCAAATCTTCTGCCTGACAAAATTTATCTTTAGTGTTCAGATGCACTTTACACAACTAACTTGACAGCTACTTCTAGATTTATTAAGACAAAAAAATGTACATAATGGGCACTTCAGGCTTCTGTCTACAGTCTAAATAGGAAATACATAAAAATCTCTCTTCCAAGGAAAAGAAAAAAACCCAAAACAAAAACCAAAAAAAAACCCCTTTTGACTTTTCACTGAAAAATACCTGCAAGCATATGTTAAGAATTCAAAATCTGCTTAATAGCCATCATTAGACATTTAAATATTTAACAATATTTATGAAAGTGAAATATACTTTGCTATTGAAATTTGATAAAAGGATTTATGTTTGTGATCTCCCTAGCTGTGACAAAAATCAAACTGTTTCATGAGACATTTCTACAATCACATAATAGTTTGTTGTCAGATACTTACATGCGATGATCACAAGCAACATCTCAGAGGTTCCTTTTCATTTACTTTAGAAGTTACAGCCTGTCGTTCTCCTTTAACTTTAATACTTCTGGCAAAGGTTTTTTTGTTTGGTTGTTTTTGTTTTTTTTTTTCATTAATTATTTAATCCTCCTGATGTGCAGCTGACAATTAAACCAGTTTGTCATGTCAGATACTTGACTTGATTAGAAAGTTGATTAGGTGTTTGATTGGTAATTCAGATGCTTTATTTTCATGCATTAAAATAATTCACACATAGAAAGAACTGTCTGACAAAGTTGATAGAATACATACATATTCTAATAGTTCTTTAATAATTGCAGTGGTTCAGTGACAAACTGATTGCACAACTTTACAAAGAACGAGGGCATTTTTTAGTTTCCCCTAAATTTATTCAACACCTGTCTGAAAATGCACAACTTCTTTTTCCTAGTTTCATTTTCTACTGTAAATTTCTGGTAGTATAAATTCAGGAATGAGTATTTTGCTGAGGAAAAAAAAATATTTTCCATGCTATTTTTCCCCTCTAAGGCTTGCAGGAGATGTCTTATATAAAGCATACATTATTTCTTGTGGTCATTCAGAAAATATATTAATTTCACAAAAGCCCAGCACATAGTGCTCCACTGCAAGTTTTGTGTAACCTCATTAAGACCAATAACGCTATGAAACCAACAGCAGAAAATAAAGCAAAGAAATTTAAACTTCTATTTGCTTAGATCCTAAGAGAATTAATGTTAAGATTATTATAACTGTACAAAACTGACTCTTAGGCATTTTGAAGAAGCTGTGTAGAGCCAAGTATTGAGAACTCAATTATTCATGCTATACAAAATTTACACCTCTTCTGTGAGATGTTTGTTTGCTTTAGGGTTTTTTATGAGCTGTTGTTGGGCTGGAGTTTTTTGCTTGGTTTTTGTTGTTCCATTCTTTTGTCTAGTAAGCGCAGATCTATATACATGCACTGATATTACACAAAGTGATAAAATACTCCCCAGATAAGACCATGCATTAATATTTTTTAGTCTATGTCTACCACTTCCAGCAAAAACAAAATACTGCTTCTTCTCTGGACCTTCAGGAAGACGTATTTATATCTAGGAGTTCAGTATTTATACATGGCAAAACTAGCCTTTGGGGAAATGCTGTGGGAAAACAGCTGCTTCACACCATGGATATGATGAAAAAAAGTTGATGTTTGGTATTTGCAAAGTGAAGTCAAACTTTTCAGCATGTTCCATGTAGAATTCAGGCATTTTTAAAACAGTGGTCAGTTGCTGTCCATGAAAACTGTCAGGAATACCCTGAAGAAGAAAAGGAATAATACTGGCATATCTCTATGTAGTAGAAGTGACATCATTTTATTATAAGGTTTTACACATGCAAAAGCCTAATACACTGGAATGTAAATAAAACCAGTTTATTTTAGAATAAATACAAAGAACTAGGGTGTAGTAAGTATTAAGTTATTTTTCCTTGGAAACAATTGAGGGAACTTAATTTTGATGCTATTAAAGTCTCTGGTGTTTGATGACACCAAGTTATGTGGTGCGTTCAACATGCTGCAGGGAAGGTATGCCATCCAGAGGAACACTGACAAACTTGAGAGGGGGTCCAATGCAAGTTCAACAAAACAAAGTGCAGGGTTCTGCACATGTGATGGGACAATCCCAGGCACAGCTACAGGTTTGGGAAAGAGATTTGGAGCAGCCCTGCCCAGAAGGACTTGGAGGTGTTGGTCGATGAGAAACTCAACATGAGCCAGCAGTGTGCACTCGCAGTCCAGAAAGCCAACTGTATCCTGGGCTGTATCAAAAGGAACGTGACCAGTAGGTCGAAGGAGGAGATCCTGCCCCTGTACTCTGCTCTTGTGAGACCCCAGTTGGAGTACCGCATACAGTTCTGGTTTCACCAACACAAGAAGGCTGTGGAACTTTTGGAGCAAGTCCGGAGGAGGGCCACAAGGATGATCAGGGGACTGGAGCACTTCTCATGCAAGGATAGTCAAAGAAAATTGGGGCTGTTCAGCCAGAAGAGAAGGCAGCTTAAATACTTCATAGGAGCCTTCCGACATCTGAAGGGGGCCAACTAGAATGCTGGAGAGTGACTCCCCATCAGGGACTGTAGTAATAGGACAAGAGGTAATGGGTTAAAACTGAAACAGGGGAGATTCAGGTTAGATATATGGAAGAAATTCTTTACTGTGAGAGTCGTAAGGCACTGGAACAGGTTGCCCAAGGAAGTTGTGAATACTCCAGCCCTGGCAGTGTTCAAGGCCAGATTGAATGGAACCTTGGGCAATATGGACTAATGGGAGGTGTCCCTGTTCCTGACAGGGGTTTGGAACTAGATGATCATAAGGTCCTTTTCAACCCAAACCATTCTACAAGTCTATGATTCTATTTATAGTGGCCTGAAAAATTAATGTATCTTAGTATGTTAATACATTTAATAACATGAAGTTTCTTCAAACCACATCCTGGAAGATTATGAGTTTCAGCTACAAAGTGGTGCTGAAGTCTCTCTCAACATTTACCAAATTCTAGTGGGTAGTTTATATGATCTTCTCAGTCGAATTACAGGTGCCTGTAAGAATTGCACAAGAAATATAAGCATTCATAGCCTTGTTTGTTATTAAAGGAATTGTGAAGAAAAAGGTTAACCATATGACCAGAAACAGCAGGATCGTAATAATGGATGCTGAACTTGGCTTATCAGCAAAATAATCAGTATCTTTTAAATATGTATGAAGACTTAAACGGATAATATTCTATAATTTACCTGCCTACTGCATATTATCATTATATCATCCTGGATAAAGAGAGGAGCATGGATTATGGATATTCTTGATTGTGTTATCAAGCACTCTTGTACCTGGATAATAGCTGCTTGATGGTTTGCTCTTTGGAAATACTGCCAGAGACATTTCCCCACCAAACTGAAAACTTGTAAAAAAAAAAAAGAAAAAGGGGAGGGGGTATATGTTAAGAATTTGAAAACAAATACACTTAGTAAAAATTGTTTTCACAAAGCTGCATTTAGCAGTTTTAAGTTCTTTTGACAATAATCAAGATTTGTGCTGTGGTCTTGGCATTCAAAAGCTATCATTCACATTTACTGTGAGCAATAAACACTATTTTATAGCTTTCTCAGTGCCTGAGGAATGATGAATGTCTCAACTTAGCTAGAGTGCCCAGAATCAAACTATACTTCTGATGCTACGGGACTTGCAACTTTGGAGTTGCTATTTATGTTAGGGATAGGCTGGAGAGTATAGATCTCCATCCGGGGGCAGGCGATCAGTTAACAGAGAATTTGTGTGTCAGGGTTAAAGGGAGAACACTGATGGGAGACATTACTGTGGAGATCTGTTACAGACCACCTGATCAAGAGGACTCTGAGGATGAAGCACTCTATAGACAGATAGGAACAGAGTCACACTCGCAGGCCCTTGTTCTCATGGGGGACTTCAACCGTCCTGATACCTGTTGGAGGGACTGTACGGCCCAGCACAAGCAATCCAGGAGGTTCCTTGATTGTGTAGAAGACAACTTCCTTCTGCAAGTAACAGAGGATCCAACAAGGAGAGGTGCCATGCTTGATCTCGTGCTCACCAACAGGGAGGGGCTGGTTGGAAATATGACTCTCCAGGGCCATCTTGGTTGCAGCAATTATGAGGTGATCGAGTTCAAGATCCTCAGGACAGTGAGAGGAGTGTGCAGCAAGCTCACTGACCTGGACTTCAAGAGAGCAGACTTTGGTCTCTTCATGAACCTGCTTAGTAACGTTCCATGGGAAATAGCCCTAGAGGGCAGAGGGGCCCAAGACTGTTGGTTGATATTCAAGGATCACTTGCTACAAGTTCAGGAGTGTTGCATCCCAACTAGAAGGAAGTGCAGCAGGAGGGCCAGGAGACCTCCTTGGATGGATAAGGAGCTCCTGAGGAAAGTTAGAGGGAAAAAAGAGGCTTATAGAAAGTGCGAGCAAGGACAGGCAGCCTGGGAAGAATAAAGGGATGCTGTCTGGGAAGATAGGGACCAGGTTAGGAAAGCTAAGGCCCAGTTAGAATTAAACTTGGCTAGGGATATTAAGGATAACAGGTAGGGATTCTATAGGTACACATCAAATAAAAAACAGACTAGGGACAACGTAGGCCTTCTCCAGAAGCTATCGGGAGAACTGGGTACACAGGATTTGGAGAAGGCTGAGGTTCTGAATGACTTCTTTGCCTCAGTCTTCACTGGCAAATGCTCTGACCACACCACCCAAGTCTTGGAAGGCAGATGCAGGGACTGTGAGAATGAAGACCTTGGGCCCACTGTGGGAGAGGATCTGGTTTGAGAGCATCTTAAAAACCTGAACATGCACAAGTCCATGGGACTTGATGAAATCCATCTGCGGGTCCTGAAGGACCTGGCAAATGAAGTTGCTAAGCCACTCTCCATCATACTTGAAAAATCATGGCAGTCAGGTGAAGTTCCCAACAACTGAAAAAAGGGAAATATAACCCCCATTTTCAGGAAGGGGTTACATGAATGACCCATTGCTCCAGGCATTTATTATAGGTTCTGGCAACTGACTGGGTGTGTTGGAATGGAATGATGCTCCCCTCCCCCAACACATCTAGTTTAAAGCCTCCTTGACCAGCCTTGCAAGCCTTCTACCAAAACTGCTCTTTCCCTTCTTTATCAGAACAGCTCCACCAGCCCCCACTAGACCTGGCCTACAAGCTTGGGCCCCATGTTCAAGACACCCAAACCCCTGACTATGACACCACCCTTTTAATCATTTATTAACCTGGCTAATCCTCCTAGCTTTTTTTAGGTCCTCCCCTGTACCCTGGAGAACTGATGAAAAGACTGTGTGAACTCCAGAGGCCCTAACCACCTCCTCCAGCGCTCTGTAGTCCTTCCTTATGTTTCCCAGGCTACTACTATCTATGTCCCTAGCACCCACATGTATCACCAGGAGTGGGTAATAGTCCATGGGACTTACTAGAGCAGGCAGCCTCTCTGCCACATCCCTGATCCGTGCCCCTGGTAGGCAGCACACCTCCCTTGAGACGGGGTCTGGCCGGCAGACGAGTGCTTCTGTCCCTTTCAGTGTAGAGTCCCCTACTACTACGACCAGCCGCTTTTTCCTAGCAGCACCAGTAGAGATCTTCTTTAGCAGTGCATCAGCCGGCTGTTTCTGGCTCGAGTGCATTTCCTCATCAGCCCCCTGCAGGACAGCAAAGTGGTTCTGCGTGGGGACAGGGGATTTAGGGGGAAGCCCCTCGCTTTTGGTTGTCCTTTTCCTTCTTTTTTTCGTTGTTTTTTTTTTTTTTTTGTCACCAATTCCCAGCTTCCCAGGTTAACGGCCTCCTTCTTTCCTTCATGAGGTAGAGGTGAAGCTCGAGGCCCCTGGACTGTCTGGGCGTGGAGTAAGTATTCCTGCTTCCTCTCAGCTTCCCTGACATCTCGCAGTCTATTAACAGCATCCCGCAGCTCAGCCACCTGCTGCAGGAGGACCTCCACCAGGGAGCACCGAGTGCAGCCCTGCCCATCGTGCACCCTCCCCTCACCAGACCAGTGCAGGCAGTCTCTGCACCCCAAGCTCTGCACTGCAGCCTCCCCTCTCATCGGCTCTGTCTGGGTGCCTACGCTGGCCACCGCCGGGGCAGCCAGAGCAGAGCTCCCAGACCGGGCCCTGATCATACGATGAGCGCTCACCATCCCGCTCACCTGCCCGCGCGAACTGCCGCGCAAGCTACCTCACCGCGCTCCCTGGGGCAGGTTTTTACCCAGTCAGGGCTGGTGCCGCTGCTTCAGGCTCCGCCCCGTGTGAGTCAGCTGCTCGCTCTCGTCAGCTGAGCTGCCGGCTCCTGGGCAGGTCCTGTCGAGGACTTGAGGCTCCCTCGGTGGCTCTTATCGCTCTGAGTTGAGGCTCCTGGACGCTGATCTCCCCCCCGCTCCGGTGTTGAAGGTGTCCTCTCTCGAGCTACTCACCTCAGCAATTAATTCAGAGCAGAATTAATTCAGAGCAGACCTGTGGAGATATACCTGGAGGCTTTGGTCAGTGAGAAAGTTAACGTGCGCTGGCAGTGTGCGCTTGCAGCCCAGAAAGCCAACCACATCCTGGGCTGCATCAAAAGGAACGTGACCAGCAGGTCAAAGGAGGTGATCCTGCCCCTGTACTCTGCTCTTGTGAGACCCTACTTGGAGTATTGTGTACAGTTCTGGTGACCTCAACATAGAAAGAGCATGAAAGTGTTGCAACAAATCCAGAGGAAGGCCACAAGGATGATCAGGGGACTGGAGCACCTCCTGTATGAGGATAGGCTGAGAAAGTTGGGGCTGTTCAGCCTGGAGAAGAGAAGGCTGCGTGGAGACCTCATAGCAGCCTTCCAGTATCTGAAGGGGGCTTATAAGGATGCTGGGGAGGGACTCTTCATTAGGGACTGTAGTGATAGGACAAGGGGTAATGGTTTAAAACTTAAACAGGGGAAGTTTAGATTCGATATAAGGAAGAAGTTCTTTACTGTGATGGTGGTGAGGCACTGGAATGGGTTGCCCATGGAAGTTGTGAATGCTCCATCCCTGACAATGTTCAAGGCCAGGTTGCACAGAGGTTTGGGTAGCATGGTTCAGTGTGAGGTGTCCCTGCCCATGGCAGGGTGGTTGGAACCTGATGATCTTAAGGTCCTTTCCAACCTTAACCATTCTATGATTCTCTGAATCTATGACTTTGAAACAAGTTGGCCTCAAGCACTCTTTTTGCCCCAGAAGTGAAAAGAAATTGT
The DNA here is from genome assembly GCF_028554395.1 of Pezoporus wallicus. Lineage (NCBI taxonomy): Eukaryota > Metazoa > Chordata > Aves > Psittaciformes > Psittacidae > Pezoporus > Pezoporus wallicus. Next base: position 383,353 of record NW_026642489.1, on the reverse strand, counting down.
ACAGAAGTAGTCTGGCTGACAGCTGTCAAGAATACAAATTGGATTCTTAATTGTTTTTTGGCTTGAGGGGAAAATTAATTAAATACAGTATTTAAGAAAATACTAGCTATTTCCCTTACTAGGTTTCTAAAACTACAAACTGTCTCTTAGCGGGTTTGTGTAACTGCAAAGCCCCTCATATTCCCTTTACCTGTTGTCTGTCAAAAGCTGTCCTTTTCATTAATCTTATTGTTTTCATTATTCTTACTATTAATATCTACAAGCATCTAACTTTTGCTAGTAGATTTATAAAAGATACTTATTCAGTTATTAATTCTTCCAAAAAAGGACTTAACTGATAAGAAACACAGTTAAGAAAAAAAAAAACACAAACAAAACAAAACAGGAAAACCCCAATTCATACCTTCTACATAAGATTTATCATGAAATATTGATGTAGAAGTGAAACTTTAGCAAACACATAAGGTTGCAACATAGAGTAGCATAAAATAGTCTATCAGAGTCACCTAATTTTTCTACCAAGGAGGAAATAACAAGTTTCTGGAACACCAGCCTTTAGATCATGGTAATGATGATGATGGTGATAATTGTAGCAATCCAATATCCTGAAGACTACTGGGAATAGACCCTAGGATTTTTCTATATATATTACTCTTTAACGTACAGATTCCTAATAACCCTGAAAGTGTGATAGGCACTCCCACAAAAAAAAAAAAAAACAACAAACAAACAAAACAAAAAAAACAAACGTAATTCAAGCGATCAGTTGATTGATGGATCACTCCATCTACCCGTCTATTTTGTTTCCGTTAATAAAATAGTGCAAACAATATCAGTATTTTAACAGCATTTTATAAAGAGATAGTTAAGAACCTTTAAAGCATCTTTGGCAAATCTGATGACATTTTAATAGACTGGAAGCTTTTATTTCACTCTATTATTTATCTAACTGCTTTTGCTGATAGCTACATGAGACACAGCGTGCATAAGTACTTCTTATGGCTTTGATGTTACACAGGACTTAGAAACACCCTAGAGGCATGAGTTGCATGATTATAGTGGTGTGTGGTTTGATTACTGGGGGAGGGGGGATGTATTTATATGTGTATGTGTGTATATGAATTCTAATTAATTGTAAGTAGTTCCTAACAGATGTATAATAAAAAGTCATAACACTGAAAAAGCTTAAGATAAAACAAGGTCAATAAAATAAATGCTTCTTCCTAAAGAAAGCTGCTTAAGAACTTCAAGAACTTTGAGGATATGAACAGCCTGTTAATGTAAACAGAATTAATCCAGTGAAAAGCTAAACAAGTTTTTTGAAATTAATGTTGAAATGCTTTACGTGTATAAATTTTAGATACAAAAATGCTGCTTCAGAAAATGAAAATATCTACAAAACTGAGATCTATTGAAAGATTTGAAAAATGGAGATAGAGGAATAAGACTCTTAACTGTTCTAAGAGTAACACCATTTGTGCCTGATGCAAAACACACACTTTTTCTTCAAAGGTATAACAAAGATTTGACCTGAACAAACCTTTCACAGGAGATGTGATACCCAAAATAAAGAAAAGATTAATCAGTGCAAGCTAAGCACAATAGTTAAACTTACCAAGCATAGGTACTTGTGTGACAATGAACTAAGGGTATCTAAAAGCCTGATTCTATCCAGTGTCTTAAAAGAAGGCACCTTCCACTGACAGGGGGGGAGTGAATATTGTATAGCAGTTAATGTCAGTCATTTCCAAGTTTAAGCTATCTTTTTAAGACTAGAAGGTACTAGTCAAATTATTCATGTCAACATAGTGAACAGCAAACCACTGATCTAAAGGTATATTTGATGGTGAATTAAGTAAAAAAGAATGCCTTTTACTGAGCTGTCCTTATTTCAGATGAAAGGATAGTTAGTTTACTTCCTAGTAGCTGCTGCAGAGTGATGTTTTGGCTTTAGTCTGAGAACAATGATGGTAACTTACCAATGTTTTAGTTGTTGCTAAGTAATATTTACCCTGATCAAGGACTTTTCAGTTTCACATGCTCTGCCAGTGTGGAGGGGCACATGGACCTGGGAGGAAGCAGAGACAGGACACCTGACTGAAACTAGCCAAAGGGGTATTCCATACCGCAGCATATCATGCCCACTATACAAACTGGGGGAAGCTACCCGGAAGGGCCAAATCACTCAGATCACTGCTTGGGTATGGGCTGGATATTGGTCAGTAGGTGGTGGGTAATAGTATTGTGCAACACTTGTGTTTGTTGGATTTTTGGGGGAGGAAGGGGGATGATATAATTTATTTTTTTTTAATTTCCCTTTTCATTATCACTATTATGATTAGTACTAGAGTTTTTTGCACTTTATTTTAATTATCAAACTGTTCTTATCTCAACCTATGAATTTCACCTTTTAATGATTCTCTTCCTTATTCCACTGCAGGGGAGCTGAGGAGTGTGAACCAGGGGCTGTGTGGCACATAGTTGCCACTGGGGTTAAACCACAACATGAGGCAGTGTAGGAAAAATCCAAAATAAAGTAAAAATTATTTGATTTTGACATTGAACTTAGCTAACTTCAGCTTGTCCTTGTTTCAATTTACTGAGTAAAACATCTTTTAGTGCCAGAGTTGATCCTAAAAATATCCTATATTCTATAACGTTTCAAGATCCTAAAGCTATCCTAAATTATATCCTAAAATTTGTTTTAAAAAGACATACTAATAGACTAATAAACATAATTATAAACACAGTAACAAGTGTATTAATAAACATAGTAACAAGCAGAGTAACAATGATAATATCAAGAGCCGGAGGCCAGCTCCCCACCTGGGGAGATGCTCCAGTGGGTGGGGATTTGCTGGTGGAGCTGAGGAGTGAGCCAGCAAGGCCTCCTGCGAGGGCTGGGATGGGTCTGAGGGCGCTGCTCTGGCTCCGGGGCGAGGTGGTGGAACCTTCTATCCAGAGCAGGACATGGTGGTTCTGTCCTTGCCGCTGCCGAAATGGTGCTGGGGCCGCGGGGTGGAACGCCAAGGCCAGGAAGCAGAGTGCATGCGGGGAATCCAAAGCAGTAAATGGGCACCTACAAGGGCAGAGTCAGAAAGCACTGATGAACCCATGAAGGCAGGAGCAGGAGGGAATTGGCTCCTGGGTTTTTCGGAAGTATGCTGTAAAAGAGGTCGTTGCTAGCACAAGAGAGAGGCTCCTTACTGGTTCCTAACTGACAACTACAGTGTTGCTTTTGTCCCTTCTCAATACATGTGATACCCTCAGAGCATGGAAAGTTGACAGAGATGTGCAGTGCCACCCTGCCAGGCAGCAGGGCTCGGCAGGGAGCCTGGGAAGCTGGGATATGGTCCTTTCCAAAATCCAAGCAGCAGCATCCCTTGCTTTGCCATACTAAAATCACAGGTTGGCAGGCAATGCTGGGGTAGTATGTTTCGCCTGACATACATGTTTCCCCGAGGGCAGGACCATGCTGTGCACCTCAGGAGTGTTTCCTATACTCAGAGCTTGGCAAAAAGATGGAACACACGCTCTGCTACGTACCTGGGTGCCCTGCTCTTCCCCTGCTTGAATTTCTTCAGTTGCCTATCTCTGAGAGCTCAGTTTTGCTCTTCTTCTGGCATAGTTGCCCGTCGCTGCCCTCTTCCCAGGCTGCTCTTCGTTTCCTGGTGTTGCGTGAAGAGCCTGAGAACCTTTCCATTCAATAGTATTGTGAGACAGGTGAAGCCATGATTACCCTGAGCCAAGCAAAGCCAGGCAGTTTTACCTTTTCTCCCCAGAAAAGCTCCTCTGCTGTTTGCTCCTGGGAGAAACAGGAGGCACCTGCAATGGCAATGTGTAGGTTAGCAGGGGGCAAGGACCTCCATGCACAATTGCTCTGAAAGGCACATTCCTTGGATGGGTTTGCTCAGCTCAGCTGAGCCAGCTGTGTTGGGATCACCTCACAAAGCAGGATGGCCAACCTGCATCAGCCTTGCTCTGCACTTTGACAGAGTTGCAGGCTGGTGGATGACCGTGCTTGTCCCTGCAGCAGCAGCCCCACCTTCTGAGGAGGGAGGCTTTTGTTGTCACACTTCTTGTGCACTTCACTTACCTCTGCTGTTTCCAGCTCTGCTTGTGCTGCTGGTATCTCCTCATCCCCCTTGCTGGCCAGCCTAGCCACCTGCTCTCCAAGGAGTTTCTCATGGTGGTCAATAAGGAACTCGATGTGCTGCGTCACCTGCACACAGCAACCCCCTGGATTCACTGAGAGGGCTGATGAGGGCTCAAACAGCCTTTCCCAGCCTGACCTGTGCTTCTGTGCAGGAAGGTGCAGCCATGGGGCTGTTCTTCTCAGCTGCTGACCCATGGATTTGCTGACTGGAGAAGGCAGCCAGGGACCTCTGAGCAGCAAAGATGGTCTGGGCTGGGGACCAGCCCCAATGCCAGTGGGAAGTGCTCCCCAGAGAGAAAAGCTTTTTGGTACCTCTTTCCTCCCAAACCAAAACCCCACAGCAGCAGGAGGTGGCTTGCAGGAGCCATGGCTATTTCAGGCAGGCCACTGCTATGCACTGGAATCCCAGCCTGTGCCAGTCCCTGGTGGCTGCTGCAACCCTTACTCTCTCAGTGCTGCCAGCCTATCGTGCCTGCTGGTCTTCTCCATGGCTCTCATCCACTCTTCGTATAGCTGGATTTCCAGGAGCTTGGAGAGGATGTTCCAGAGGAGGTCCTGCAGTGCCAAGGGCTCCGCGTGAGGCTTTGGCCACTGCACTCTTGGTGCATCCGAAGCATCCCTAGCCGTCTGGCTCATGAGCTGGCAGCTGGGTTTCTGCTTGTGCTCCCACAGGTGCCCATCAGCGCCAAGAGAGCCAGGAGCTGCAGGGCTCTGGGTCAGCAGGGCTCACCTTCAAGAGGACAGCCAGCAGCAGCACGGGCTGGGTTTCCAGCTGCACGGGTACCCCGCTGTCCAGGGCCTCCCTGACCTCGCGGCAGGCATGCTGGCTGGCTGCCAGCTGGAAGATCCCCTCCGTGGATGGGCCATGTTCATTGAGCAGAGCCAGAAGGTCCTGAGGGCACAGAGGAGAAGAGTTGCTGGGCTGGAGACAGGCGCTTAGATAGGTGCTGGGGACAGCCTCTCCCTGGAAGAGCCAACAGGATGGGATAGGATGGGATAGGATGGGATGGAATGGGATGGGATGGGACGGGGACCCCCACAACCAGTCTGGCTTACCTGGATGGGCTGTGGCAGCATGCCATCCTGGATGCAGAGATCTGCCAGGGATTGGCCAAAGAGAGCTCCCACACCAGCAGAGCCTGATGGCCCTGGTGCCCCTACTGCAGCCAAGCAGCCTCCTCCTGCTCCTGCGTGTCCCGCCTGCTGCCAAGGGAAACAGAGTAAAGAGCTGTGGAGGAGAAGTACCAGGAGAGCCCTCCCAGACTCCCCCAGTGCTGTCCCCCCACCACCGAGGGCACGGGAGACTCAGCATCATTTGGAATCTAGTGGCCCTGGGGCTCAGCTCTCTCCTCCTGCAGAGTGATGGGGATGGACGTGCCCTGCGGGAAGGGCAGCAGCATTCCCATTCCCACACATGTGCCAGCCTGCAAGAGCAGGAGAGAAGGGCCATCCTGCCCCTGTCTTCTCCACACTCACCATCCATGTGGCCACGTAAACCCTCACTACTGGAGAGGACAGGAACTGGCAGCTGCCTGGCACCGGCCTGCAAGAAATGGACTGCACTCACCAAGGAGCCCCACAGCAGAAAGGGTCCCTGGACAGCTGCATCAGCCTCTGGCTGTGTGTGAGAAGTGGGGATGGGTGAGATTGCACTGCAAGGGACCCTGACCTGGACTTGACGCTGGAACAACTTCTCCACGCTGCTGGCATCCAAGAGCAGAAGGTGAGGAGCGATGCAGCTGATGCTGGGCTGGAGGAGCCCCTGGGGACAGAGCAGAGGCAGGAGGGACACTCACAGCATGGTGGCCACTCAGCTCCTTCATCACCACCCTGATGGATGGCAGCTGGGTCACCCGGGCTCCCTGAACTTCTTCCTGTGGTCTGTGCATGGGGAAGGGGGAGAGAAAGAGCTGTGTGAGACCCAAGCCAGCTCTTCTCTCTGCTGCCAGACTGGGGATCACTTCCACAGTCAGGAACAGCCGGTGCCACGCAGCAGTGGAGCAGGAGCAGCGGGAGTGGCGAGGATGGGGCTGGGTAGGTGTTGTTTGGACACAACTGGATGAAGCAGCTCTGCCAACTGTGCCTGCTCAGCAGTGGGGGCACCTCTGCCTGAAGCTGTGGGGCACCTGTGCCCAGCTCAGCAGAGGTGTTTTCTCATTGTTCGGATGCCAGTCATGGAGCATCCCCCTACGATAGAAGCATGGGCAGCCCAGGCTGCAGTGCCAGGCAGGGCTTACCCAAGGAGGGTGCTGACCCAGAGTTCCTTCACTACTTGGGAGCTGCCAAAGAAAAAGAGAAGAAACAGCCTCAGTGCCTGCTGTGCCCCAGCAGATGATGCTCCATGAGGCAGGGCAGAGGAGCTGCCCACAAAAAAGAGAAGAAACATCCTCAGTGCCTGCTGTGCCCCAGCAGATGATGCCCCATGAGGCAGGGCAGAGGAGCTGCCCACCCCTCTGATGGGATGTTGCACCGAGACTCAACAGAAGGGGATGACGCAGGAGCCACAGGGCCAGAGGAAGACAAGGGAGCCTTGGCCCCAAGGTCTCCTGCTTTAGAACTGCTGTGTCCACCAATGGAAAGTCACTGCCCCTGCAGCCATGGTCTTCCCACTCACAGGACCTGGGGAGCCCCAGGTCTACCATGAACACTGAAGACTGAGGCAATGCAAAAACATTAAATGCCTCTGTCTTTTCTTCATCCCCACTTTTCAGTGGCCACCTTCGTAAAGTAAAGGTCCAAAACTTCCCTTAGGCCTCCGCTTGTTATTAGCATACTTCAAAAAGCCTTTTGTTGTTGTCTGACAGAACACTGACCAGTTTCATCTCCAGTTGAGCTTTGGCCTTTTGTGATGTCTCCCTCCATGTGTGAGCCACAGCTCAGTATGCTTCCTGAGAAGTTTGACCTTGCTTCTAGAGAGCATACAATTTCTGTTCCCATCCCAGTTCCAGGAGGAGTTCCAAGCTGCTCTTCTGCTGCACCTGCTTGACTTCCATTGACACAATGGGAGTGCTGCTCCTGTGCTTTCAAAAGATGGTTCTTTAAAAGCGAGCAGCTCTCATGGTCCCCTAAGTCCTCAAAAGCTCATGCCCAGGAGAGTCTGCCAAGTAGGTCCCTCTGCAGCTTCAGTTTTGCTCTCTTGATACCCAGGGTAGCAACTCTGCTGAACTTTTCCCTCATGACACCCGAAAGTCTGAGTTCAACATCTTTGGGATTAGGGTGGCCAAGACAGCCTCCTACCATCACACCTCGCATGCATCCCTCTTGATTCACAAAGAGCAAGTCTAGGAGGGCAACTTTCCTAGTTGGCTCACTGAGTACTTGTGGAAAGAAGCTGCCTTCCTCAGACTTCAGGAAATCTGCAGCCTCACTTGTCCCAGCAGTGACAGTATGGTATTGCCAGCTGAGGTGTGGGAAATTGAAGTCTCCAGAAGGACAAGAGCTACGTATCCAGAGATTTCTCCTAATTGCCTATATATGCCTATACATGCCTATATATGTGTCTTCGTTTAAGCCCAGCCGGTAATTCAGAACCACACAGCCGCTGTTTCTCCCTCCCTTCTTCCCACCCAATACTCCGCTCCCAGAGAGATGAGAAGGAGAATCAAAAGAATGTTACTCCCATCGGTTGAGATAAGAACAGCCCAGTAACTAAGGTATAGCACAAAACCACTACTGCTACCACCAATAATAATGATGATAAACGAAATAACAAGGGAAGAGAATATAAAAGTGGGAAGGAGAGAAAACAACAAACAGCAACAATGCACAATACAACCGCTCACCACCTGCCGATCAAAACCCAGCCTGACCCAAGTAGCTATCTGTACTTTGTGGGTAACTCCCCCCAGTTTATATACTGGGCATGATGTGTTGTGGTATGGAATAACCCTTTGGCTAGTTTGGTCAGGTGTCCTTGAGCTTCTCCACACTGGCAGAGCATGAGAGACTGAAAAGTCCTTGAATTGTGGTAAGCATTACTTAGCAACAACTAAGACATCAGTTTAACAGTGTTGTTCTCACACTAAAGTTGAAAACAAAGCACTTCACCAACTACTAGGAAGGAGAAAAATAACTGTTAGAGCTCAACCCAGGACAATCAGGAGTGATGCTTGATCTTTGGTGTTATGATGAGGCTTGGTTCTGCAGCCTATCTGCTAGCTGATATGGGCCAAAGGGGTGTCAGACACAATTTTAAGAGCTTAGGAGTGTATGCAAGGGAGTTTTAGTGCTCAGGAGTGTCCTGTAGCACAATTTTATTTACAAGTGCAACCACAGATAATGAAGTTATGAAAATTCCTTTAGAAACAGCGCAGCTCAAAGTTTTTGCGACTCAAAAACTGTCATATGAGTCAATATTGATAGAATCTATACATAAAGTAGCACATTTGGTACAGAAAAAATAAATCCCCAAATAGGGAAGTTTTATCATCTCACTTGTTATGAGAGATTATCCAAGACATTTTCTATTTTGCCAGCATACCATTTACAAGTAAAATGTTTTAAAGAGCAAGCTTTCAGGCAGGAAGAAGCCCACTGAACTATTTGTATATCTCCACAGCTAAAAATTCAGTGACCTTAAGTGCAAGTTTTGAAGCTAGTATTAATTTTAGAATATTATTCAGGTAAATGAAACATTAAATAATTGCACAGCAATTTTAATGGAGATAATTTTTTCAGAGTTAGAAAAAAGTTTGTTCAAAATTTTTATGCTAAAGACTAAAACAAAAATCCTTTTTTTAATATAAAAGAGTTTGTTTGTTTTTGTTTTTTTTTGTCTAGAGGCAGTCCTCTGCACTAAAAGATACTCTGTATTTCTCAAGAGCTGTAATGTCTAAGATTACTTAATTGAGGAAAATTTATATTAGGTGTAATTTTATTTGAAATAAGTTGTCTAAACCAGTGGATCTATTTCTAAGTTTTTCAACAGTGCATTATACTCCTTTTGCATTGCAATTTAAATTTTTCTTTTTCAATTTTTTCAAACTTACATTACACAGCTATTGGATTAATCTGGAGACTGAGGATTCTCAGGGGTAGCAGTTCTGCAGTACCAAAACAGATGAACTGACATGACTGAGCTACATTTATATGAAATAACATGCTCTTAGTGGGTGCTATATTCTCAAGTGAATTATTCTCATGTTGAGGCTTTGTCACACTGCATGCTTATTAAGTTTTGTTCTGTCTTCTGACTACATACAGTTGTTTTGTCAAGCAATTCAGCACTGAATCACTCACAAGAAATCTCATGAATTTTTTTTCAGATAAGTCCTGCTACTTATATTTTAATTTCATAAAATAGGCAATATGTACTGCAAAAGCAGTGTAAAGTAAATGAGGAAATGTATAGAATACACACAGTAGGTAACAGAACAGTATTTCCAAGCAACACAAGTCACATTAAAATTTCCTGCTCTAAACAGGGTTTTCACACGCATATAATTTGGACTAGTAATAACAAAAGGTAAGAAATAGGTTTTGGGAATTAAGAAATTCAGCAGTTTCTTTGGAAATATAACCAAATGTATCTATTATTAACCACAATTGTGTATCTTTTACAGTCAACCCAGCTCTTGTAAAAATGGTACAGATAATATGAACAAAATATTCCTATTTAGATTATTTTCTCTTGATTATCAGCTAAGGGTATTTTTGGATTTACTTTTCGTATTATAATAATGCCCATTAATTCATAGTAGAAACAGAGCCTATTACGCTAAATTCTGCACAAACATGCAATTTTACATTGCAGCTTTTTCAAGATACTCACAAACTAATTTAATGTCTAGTGTAAATATACATTACAAAGAATTGATGATGAGCAAAATATTTTCTATGGGGCTTCACAGATCATGTATGTCACTTGTCATGAAAACTAGCGTGATAATCTTCTATAATCACCACTGGGATTAATTTATTTTTTTTTTTTTTATTAATTTCTTTTAGACCCTCACAATTCAAATAAGCAGGTATTCTTAAGAGGAAAACCCTTTACTCATGAAGCTACCTCCATTCAAAAGCTCTCAAAAATGCTTCTCATTCAGTTTTGGGCTTTAAATGTGTGTGGGGAAAAAAGTTATCTAGGCAATAACTTAATTCAAATACTCTCCAGTTCCTGAACAAACTGATTTTGAACTGTAGTTCTGTGATATTAAACCACTGGATGGGCTTTGCAGAACAGTCACTTAGCATCACTGGTTAGTTAAAATTGAAACATACAGAGGGGTTTTTTTTGCATCTCAACTTTACGTTCCCACAAGTCGGATGTCTACATTATATTCAGTGAAGATAGAGCCAGTGGAGTTCAGAGAATATTCACTGTCCAAATTTAAACGTGTTATGTGATTCATTTAGCTCCCCAGCCCAGAATTCCCCACTCCAGAAAGACAAAGAAAGATATCCTCTGTTAACCAGCTCCATAAGGATGTCTTAGATATTGAACGAAATGCCAGATCAGTCCATGGGACCTAACGAGATTCATTTGTGGGTGGGCCTGTGCAAACCCATGAAATTCAACAAGGACAAGTGCAAGGTCCTGCACCTGAGTCCGAGCAGTCCCAAGCACAGCTGCACGTTGGTCAGAGACTGGATTCAGAGCAGCCCTGAGGAGAAGGATTTAGGGGTCTTGGTGGATGAAAAGCTCAACATGAGCCGGCATTGTGTGCTTGCAGGCGAGAAAGCCATCTGTGTGCTGGGTTCCATCAAAAGGAGTATGGCTAGCAGGTCAAGGGAGGGGTTTTCCAGAGGAGAGCCACAAAGATGATCAGAGTGCTGGAGCACCTCTCCTACAAAGACAGGCTGAGAGAGCTGGGCTTGTTCAGCCTGGAAAAGGCCCTGGAATGGCTTTACAGCAGCCTTCCAATACCTAAAGGGGCCTACAAGACATCTAGAAGGACTTCTTACAAGGGCATGTAGTGATAGGAAAAGGGAATGGCTTTAAACTAAAAGAGGATAGATATAGATCAGATTTTACGAAGATCTTTACTGTGAGGGTGTTTCCACACCACAGGAGGTTGCCCAGAAAAATCATGGCTGCCCCATTCCTGGAAATGTTCAAGACCAGGTTGGATGGGGCTTTGAGGACCCGGGTCTAGTAGAAGGTGCCCTGTCTATGTAAGGGTACATAATCTTTAAAATCCCTTCCAATTCAAACCATTCTATGCTTCTATGATTAGTATCTGTTGGGTAACAGAGAATTTAAATTAGAAAAAATAATAAGTGATGTGAAATGTCTGTTACACTGTGACCAATACCAAACATATAAGAGAATTGAGTAATTTATTCCAGGTAAAAAAAGACTGGACTGCATGCAGAAAGATTTTAAATAAATAAAAAATGTGTTCTGCTTTCTGCATACACACCACTTAGAACAAGAAGTTATGAGCTTATATTACAGCAAAAAAGATTGTTAAGAATGTCTCCGTAACAGGGGTGAAGAACCAGTGAATATACTCTCCTTCACATGTAGTCCTTAAAGAACAACTTAACAAGCTTCCCTAAAAAATGGCACAGCTATAACCGATCCTGTATTTGACATGGAGATGAAATCTATGGTTTTGATGGCTCTATAGTTTTTCTAATGCATATCATACAGAAAATAACAGAACGGATATTATTAGCAAGCAAACTTCCCTTCAGCCTATTTGTTCTACTAGAAACCCCAGATATTTTATGTTTGGAGGTTTTACCAGTGTTCCACTGGACAAAGAGCTTTTTTTCTCCTTTACATAAAACCAGGATACATTCTTTAGTAACCAGGTGCGGGGATAGTAGTTTCCAGTAGATGGGAGTCATTTACTTTCATGTAAGTAATGAAAAGGCCACTTCAATTTAAGCTAGTCACTTTTGTTTACTTTTGTAGACACTGAAGGCAAATCCACATCTCCATGGGGCAATTCACCTCATCTTAAGACCAACAACTAAAGCAAGCAAAATTTAAACACTTGTGATGGCACAACAGGGAGTTTTAACAAAGGGCAGGAATCAGAATTTAGAAATTAAGTAGGGAGAAATGGAATTATTGACTATATCAGGTTAAACAGGACACTGAATGTCTATACTCAGCCCTAAAGTTCTCAGGATTATTGGTATCCACATACCTGCTTCTTCACTGAAAGATGAACTACAAAAGCACTAGAATTTTCAAATGGCACCTCCTTATGTTCACTGTTGAAAGAAATCTGGGATTGACAGCCAGATCTTCATCTAGAATCAATGAAATTCCACTGAAGTTAGTGTTTGTTTATTCATAATAGCAGAGGAGGGAGAGTCTCCAGGGCTGTTTTCTCCCAATTGCAGTACTAATTCAGTTTAAATGATATAATAATTTACATGTACATATATGCATATGTATAGTCTTCAGGAATTAACATTTTAATGATCTTTGTTAATAAAAAGGATTTTTATGCTATCAGATAGGGCCACACATTTGGGATGTGCAAGTTCCAGAACACCTGCAATACATTGATGACATTATTGTGTGGGGCGATACAGCGGAAGAAGTCTTTGAGAAAGGGAGGAAAATAATCCAAATCCTGCTGAAAGCCGGTTTTGCCATAAAACGGAGTAAGGTCAAGGGACCTGCACAGGAGATTCAATTTTTGGGAATAAAATGGCAAGATGGACGTAGACAGATCCCCACAGATGTGATCAACAAGGTAACAACAATGTCGCCACCAACTAATAAGAAAGAAATGCAAGCTTTCTTGGGTGCTATGGGGTTCTGGAGAAAGCACATCCCAAATTACAGTTCAATTGTAAGCCCTCTCTATCATGAGACCCGGAAGAAGAATGATTTTAAACGGGGCCCTGAGCAACAACAAGCCTTTCAGCAAATTAAACACGAGATAGTTCACGCAGTAGTCTGTGCAGGTTATTTTACAACAATTTTCAAAAGACTTTTAAGAGAAACTTATGACACAGATCCTAAAGAATCATGGAAGCTAGCCACGAAAAACATCAGCTAGTTAACCTCCCTGGTAACACAAGTTTACATCCTGCTGATTATTTGACATCAGTACACACTAAAAGAAAGCTATTCTTTTACATTGTATGATTCCTCATCTGTTTGCCTTTAGGGTTTGTTTTCTTTTTGTTTGCTTGCTTGTTTTTCCTACATATTTTTTCAGTGCACTGATATTCACAAAGCAGCAAAAAAGATGTCTTATCATGAAAATTTACAATACTTCCATGTCTTTCCCATGGATACTCAAGCAAAAATCAGTTTTGATAGATGCTGGCAGTTGTCAGTACATCAAGATGTGCATGTCTAAGTTTTCTAATCTTGACAACAGGTTTTCTTTAGTTCTTCTGTTTGTTGTGTTTGTGTTTTTTTCCCTTCTTTTTCAAATCCTTTATTTTTTTATTTAAGATCAATCTTAATTTTGTTTTGGATATAGCATAGAACTGAATAATGTTGAAATTGTGGTTCTAAGATAACCACTTGGAGAAATTATCATTATTCTAGTCTGTCCAAAATGCAATGATTTGCTATACACACTCAAGCTGCAATGTTTTTTTATTTTATTTTATTTTATTTTATTTTATTTTATTTTATTTTATTCTTTATTTTTTTCTTTTTCATCTGCTGACTCTATAGACATGTCTGCTCTGTTTCTTTATTACCTTTGATTCTTTAAAAGAGACACAAATTTTGGCAGCCCTCTTCTGAATTAAAACAATGTGTTTTGGGACACACACATCATTTAGTTTACTAAAATACTGACCTATTTAGAATAACAGTATTTAGACTGAAGAGACTTGAACCATTAAAAACCGCTGGATCATCTTACACAAACTGATATACGAGGTAAGCCATTATATTATGTGATTATTCATAGACTGTGCCTATGTCCCTAAGAGAAGGAAATCCAGGATCTCAGAAAATGAATATTCAACAAATACAGTGTAAAATATCTTAGCAATTACTTAATTACAGGGTAAAATATTTCTGCCACTTCACCTCTAATTATACCTAGACTTAGCCTTTGACAGTAGTTGGTGATGCAGCCTTTTTTTCTACAGCAAAGATCCTAGCAGAAGTCAGTATTTTTCCCCAAAAGACACATACTATGTCTATCCACTCTGCTCAGCTTTAATGGTCAAACATTTTCTTAAACCTTTCTAACCCTAAATAAAGTGGAAGCTCAAAATAAATTAATTATCTGCTATAAACACTGAATATTTTTCAAGGAAATGTCCCCATTTTCCATGACTGTTTCCTGTTTTCTTCATTCTAAGTCCTGTAATCGAATAACACTATGCAGCTTGTTTAAAAAGATGGAATACCACTATGCAGCTACCACCAAGCAGCTTGTTTAAAAAGATCAAAGCAGGCAAACTCATTGGGTCATTCTGTATGTGTAACGTTAAGGATCATTTCACCTCTCTTTGTATCACATTTGCATTTTATCAATAGCAACACAAAATTTATTTCTAGATTGTTCCTGGAGGAAAAGCTGTATATCATAGGATTTAGTAGTGATATCTACTTAATCCTGCCAAAACCAACCCCTTCAAAGATCCCACCAGTAGTATTTGAGATGTTAATTATGCATCGAAAGCACATGTTGTTCATATTGTGCTATACCAATTTTGTGTGTGTGTGTACAGATGTTTCCAATTGCAGGTTTTGCAGAGACAATTCAAATACTCAACAGAAACCTTATATTTATGAGCTGAATTTATAATCTCATGAAAAGAAAATTAAACTTTTTTACAAGACTGATTTTTCTATTACGTGATTTTGACTGGCATTAAGCATATTTCTCTCCTTTAGTTCTTAGCAAAAAATTCAGAATCAACTTATGTGCTGCATTCTGCAGGGCCAGTGTCAGATTAACTAGTTTAGATGATGTCACTTGCTTTTTTGAATCATGGCACAGTATTGCTACTCTTCCATTTGCTATATGAGTGAGATGGGAAGTTCATGAAAGCATCTTAGAGGATTTGACAGCAGTACTCATTACCTTTTGAACTCAACTTGCTCCCCATAAACTGTTCAGTGCCTTGGAAGTGTTTAGTATAAGCTGCTTTTCCCACCAATTGCAGTAAGTCTCACAAAGCACCACAGATAGCTATCACTTTCTTCTGTGCTGTGTTTCATTTCAAAGGGCAAACTGGTTTTTAATAGATGACTATATACTCCCAGGTTGGACAAAACCAGTTCTCAAATTCAGTGTGCTGTGCATAAAAGCTGTTGAGTTGAGTTAATCTGACATTTTTTCCTTACTTCTGAATTCATTCTGTTAGGTAGTTATTTAAAATGTGAGAAATAAAGTTTTGGTGTGCTGGAAAAAAAATCAATAAGGAACATATGCAAAAATATCTGTATAAACCTCCTACGCTCCTAATTAACAGGCACTCCTGGTTCGTGTAAGAATTCCATAGTTGTTTTAAGCAGTATTCTCATTCATGAAATCAGAAGACCCAGGTGTAGCATCTGGCAGCTCTTGTTTTCTAAATAAATAGGATGTTTTAAGGTAGTTTTTTGGTTGAGGATTCTCATCTGTTATGGAGAGGATTTGCAAATAATGATTCCAGGAGCTGTCATAGAACAACAGCTGCACTGCAGCTGAAGTAAACAGCCTTTCCCATTGGTGACTTTAGGGTACCAGTTATTAAAAAATCATTTTCCCAGCATTTGCATGGTAAACTCAGATCTTACTTGGATGCTAAATAGATTCACCTTCCAGACTAAGTCTCAGGATAAAACAAAATTAAATTATGGGGTTTTGGTCCTATTGTTGTTGGTTTGTTTATTTGGCATTGGGGTTGGTTGCTTGTTTGTTTGTTGCCCTCTTTTTTTTTTAGTTTTGCTGTTTTGTTGTTGTTTACTGTTTTTTTTTTTTGTTCGTTTTTGTTGTTGTTCAGAAGTCTTAAAACTTTAAAAAAAAACAAACTCAGCAAACATATAAAAATGGGTCAGTTTCAATGCCAAGTAAGGAAATCAATGCATACACAGGGGTTTTCCTTTTTTTGGAGGCCAAGAAAGACAAAAAAGAATAACCACAAAGTGTCAGATATGAAGAGGAAAAAATCCACGTTACTTTTTATTCCACCAAAATTAGTTCTAAATTTCACCAGTAATAAATTTCTTATGCTAAGAGCATATTATTTAATGGAATGTGGTTTTTTATTTGATAAAGGCAGACTAGTTGTTGGCCCACATTTTCAGAAATTTGAGATAACATTGAAAGTATTTTTTCTGTAATAATGTTTAATTTGCTGTCTCTTATTTTAAATATCAGATTTAAATAGAGATTTGTCAGTCACATAATCGTAGAATTATAGAGTGGTTTGGATTGAAGGGGACCTTAAAAATCATCTAGTTCTAAACCCCCTGCCATTGGCAGGGACACCTTCCACTTTTAAGAAGTACTTCTCCAGATTTCTTGTAGGCCTCCTTAGTGACTGAAGGCTGCTCTAAGTTCTTGCTGGAGCCTTCTCTTCTCAAGGCTGAATAAACCCAACTCTCTCGGCCTGTCTTGTCCTAGGTTCAGCAGTCAATTTTTCTCCTTGGTAGCTGGTGCAGCACTGTGTTTTGACTTCCAGCCTGGGAACAGTGCTGATAATACTGATGTTTTCAGTTGTTGCTAAGTAATGTTTACCCTGACCAAGGACTTTGTGAGGCTCATGCTCTGTCAGGGAGGATGGGAAAGCTGGGAGGAAGCAGAGACAGGACACCTGACCCAAGCTAGCCAAAGAGATATTCCATACCACAGCACGTCATGCCCAGGATGTAACTGGGAGTTAGCTGGAAGGGCTGAGAGTCAGTAGGGTTGGAGGAGGTATTGGCCGGTGCTTGGTCGGGCTGGGGGCGGGTGAGTTATTGGTTGGCTGGTGGTGGGGTGATGTATTCTCTTCCCTCGTTGTTGCTTTTATCATTATTATCATTGGTGGTAGCAGTAGTGATTTGTGTTATACCTTAGTTACTAAACTGTTCTTATCTCAACCCGTGGGAGTTGCATTTATTTCAATTCTCCTCTCCATCCCTCTGGGAGTAGGGGGAGGGCAAGAAGGGGGGGAGTGAGTGAACGAGCCCTCTGCCTGGTTTTAAACCACGACAGTCTTCATAGGAGAGATGCTTCAGTGCTCTGAGCATCTTTGTGATTCTCCTCCAGACTCACTCCAGCAGCTCCACATTCCTTTTGTGCTAGGGTCCCCAGAGCTGGATGCAGTACTCCAGGTGGGGTCTCGTGTGAGTGGAGTATAGTTTAAAAATATCCCTCCTCGACCTGCTGGAACACTGACACACTCCTTTTGGTGCAGACCCCCAGTGCTGTTGTCAAGCCATTCTCTGCCCATCCTGTAGCTGTGCTTGGGATTGCCCCAACCCAGGTGCAGGATTTTGCCCTTGGCCTTGAACTTAATGACGTTCACACAGGCCCACCTCTCAAGTCTGTCAAAGTTCCTTCGAGAACCTTGGAAAATGTGGGCAATAGAGTCAAACTTTCAAGACAGCTGTTTCTCACTGGAAACAGAGTTAACAGAATGTTTAATCCAGATACTGTAAAGCTATGAAGCATCCTGTTTACCACTTTGCCCACAGTGCTGGAGACTGAATTGTCATTCTTGAAGTTTCCTTTTTTCCACACAGTATTTTCTTCAGTGGACAATTCATAAGTGGAGACCTGAGTAATACCATTGCAATGAGATGCCAGGGTAAAAAAAAAAAGATGACCAAACAAACAAATGATCTGCATCATAAAAAGAAGTAAGTAGAAGTGTACAAGATTCAGATAATTGACTCCCACAGGTGTGGGAGACTATGTCTGTATCAAATGTCTTTTTTCTTGGGAATGCTGATTGCACCATCTGGCTGCTTGCAGAAACTTATGCTCTCAGAAAGTCCTGTGACTATCACCCAAAAGAGTCACAGAGTTTCAAAATAGCAAGACAGCATGAACTGGGCCTTTTAGCATGTTAAAAAGCATGTTGGGGTATTTTGACTAATACTGTACCAACAAACCAGACTCATTTTGGGAAAGGGAACAATGATCAGTAGAGAGGCTGGGAGACAAGTTTCAATGATTGGTAGTAGCTCTACAGACCATCCTTCCCTGGATTTTGACTGCAGCTTGGGCTAGGTCAGGTAGGTGAATGAGATTATCAATGGTGAATGATGGAAAACAGTTTCTTTTCTACTCTGGGAGCACACTGCATGTACCAAACCCACAGTGATTTATCTCACCATGTTTTAGTCTCTCAATCTGTTTGCAACAATCCACATTATTTTTCAGCTCTTGTTAGTGTTGTATTTTCTAAATGCAGTTGTCAGTTGGCTGTGCTGTTCTGGGGACAAGGTGAAACAGCAAGATGGTTGATCCCAGTAATATTGTGCAAAACTATCTCCTGTCATGCCATATGTATATGAGTAGTGTTTTTACATGAACGGCAACATAAATCAGATTATAAAACATGGCAGAATAAATACACATCTTCTAAGAAACTAAATGGACTGAAACAATTTAAACTCTGAGCATTTCACAATTTGATCTCTGCATCACCCTGAGCAGCACAGATAAACTGGAGGTTTAGGGGGTATAAAAGAAAATCTGTAAAGGAACATTATAGAATTTGTTCACACAATGAGCTGTCAACAATCATGCATAATTTAAGATTGCAGCCTTTAACAATTTAACCATGTTTTTCTCTGCTTCAGGAGCTGAGTTTTCTGATGTGTCCCTGATGAGATTACAGTGTCCCTAGCAGCATCTTGTAAATAATCTGTTCTTCACCTGCACAGAGTGCACATTTAGATTTCGCATATTATAGTCCAAAATTATAAACACTGGCCTGCCCCACTGTTATAGCATAATTATGTGATTCAAATTTGTTAGTTAAATATTGTCAAAATACAAATAACAGCAAATTTCTTTTGTCATGATAACATGTGATAACATATTAAAATATGTAAACACTATGTCTTAAAATGTAGCAGTTCATTTAGCCCTTTTTCCAGAATCTGACCTTTCTAAGGAATCTAGCTTTTGTAATGCTTAATACCCATGCACAGTGTTCTCTTGGTATTAAAAGAGGGAGAGCTTGCAAATGTCAGGGTGTTTTATGCAAGGAAACATTAAATTTATGTAAAGCAAAGAGAAACCATGTGAGGATTTCACCAAAGAGAGAGAACTGATGCATTTTATATAATTCACAAAAGAAAGAAACAAACAGAAACCTAAATAAAGCCAAACCACCCTGATTATAAACACTTATCTTTTTTTAAACCTTGGGGGTTTTGCTTGAGTTTTGGGGCTTTTTTATTTTTCCTTTTTTTTTTCTTCTTCTGGGTGGGAATGATATGCCATTATAAGAAAGGGTTCCTTTTTGAACTGATTTCTTTTTTGTCATTGCATAAAAATGAAATCTACAATATGATGTGCTCTAAAAGTTCAGTCTTTAAACTGCCATAACAATGAACATTTTTTTTCTCTGCGTCTTTTTTTTTATTTTTTTGCTTTTTTTTCATTAAAAAGTATTTTGTTCTCACATGCAACCTTTCGGCAAACTTTAGAGAGGGTGTTGGCTAAAAGATTAAGAGATATCACAGTTCCCTGAAGTCTGTACTTATTTAGCAATATTTAGGACATCAAATGAGAATGGTACTACTAAAAACATTTAAGTGAGAAATCCAAATCAATTGAGAAAGATGTCACTCTTGAATGACCTTATGGTAGGGAACTAGTAGAAATGGAGAAATTAGTATTACGAAAAGGGCTTAAATTTCAGTCTCACATTTTGAAGTAGATTTGTAATTATTGACATTTTGTTTTTCAGCATACAGTGTTCTCATAATAAGCTTGGAAGCTTTGCTATGTAATGGGAACATTCATTTATGCAAAAAAAAAAAAAGAAAAAAAAAAAGCAAACAGGTAAATGTGAGTTCACACATTCCAGCTACCAAAGAGCTGTGCTATGACAGAGATATTGTTTAACCATTTACATTTTCCTGCTCTTTTTTTTTAGGATAAAATCTACCAAATTACTGAAATTATTTTGGAAAAAAAAAACAAAACGACAAAAAAAACAGTTTTTCAGAACCTGTACCAGTTGCTCCTTAACTACTGAGGTACCAAAACCCTTGAATATATGGTATTAGCATCAAAACACCCTACACTGTCTACAGGACAAACTACAGCTTACTATGCACTAACACAGTTTGTCAGAAAGATATTTGGCTTCTCCTTAAGCCATTCCAGGATGTAAGACCTAGGCTACCTTTTACTTATGTTAACCACAAAATCCAGTCTGACAATTATTTGTTTGAGATCACTACATGATTCAATATTGTAGCACACAATAACATGGTGCATTGTCTACCTTTTTTGTTCGGTAGCTCAGCAAGTATTCCACATAGCCAGGCTCAATCTGGGATGCCCCAGCTCTATCACTTAATCTGAAAAAGTCTGAGCGAATATCTTCTAGGTGGGTGCTGTAGCCAGAAACTTGTAAGATCAATTATAGCTGGAGAGCCAAAAGATTGTTCTCTCTTAGGCTGCCATGTTGAAATTCTTTCACTTTTCATGGGGTAGAGAACAAGATTATGCCTGTATATCCCAGGACCTGAAATATGTTCTTTTTTATCTAGACACTGAGTAATGTATAAATGACAGAGAGGTAAGGACAGATCCCTGTCCTCAGGGAAAAGTAGTGCAAACTATTTTATGTTCACACAGCTTTTGGGATGGTCCCTTTTCTAACAGGTGTGTTTCAGTGGCCCAAATAGGATCAGGAAGCAAGCTAAGAACTATGCAGTGTCAACAATCACAATGCCCAAGCTCACTCCCTAGCCCTCTCTTACTTAAAAGCATAAATATGCCCTCCAATTCTATATAAAACTCAAAAGCATTCTAAAATTAGCTTCATTAAATATTCACCAAAGTATATATTTTCCAACAAGCTGGATACTCCAGTTCCTAAGCTTCTCTCTCTGGCATGTGTAATAATTTTCAACAAAGACTTAATAGGAGATTTTGAATGGAGGTAGATCAAAGCATTCCTCTGAGGTTCTGAAGATGCAATCAACTAAAGGAAAAGCAAGATCTTACCCTGTCTATACCAGAACCATAGCTGAGTGATCTAACCCTTAGATTACACATGTAATCTTTCTCTAATGTATGTCAGAGGACTTTTCTTTTTCTGAAAGAACAATGTGTTCCTACCTTCCTATACTCAAAAGAGCACTCAGAGCACAGCAAGAGAGAGCAATTCAAGGATTCATTTAAAAAGGTATTCTTTTTCTAAACTAAATGGTTAAAGGAGGTTTCCCTACTACCTTTCCATATTCACTTTTAATCAATATAAGCTTAAACTAGTAATTAAGGAAAGATTGCTTCTTCCTCTCTACTGCTTCTTTTTTCTTGCCTTTCTCCTAGATGGCACAGGCATGAAAGTATATTTTAAGTTTCCATGGAATTAAAAACCAACATGTAACTCTTACGTGGCTGCTGTGCTTTAAACCCCGCTGGTAACTCAGTACCACACAACCGCTTGCTCACCCTCCTTTCATCTGCCTTCCTCACCTGCCCCAGGCAGGATGGGGAGTTGAATTGGAAGAATGTAAAAGTCACAGGCTGAGATAAGAACTTTTTAATAACTAAAGTACAACATAATAATAGTATGGGGGATAACAAGGAAAGAGATATAAAACTAAAGTAAAAAGAACAAAACCAACAATAAACAGCAGTGATGGACAATACAATTGCTCACCACCCACTAACCAATACCCAACCCAACACAAGCAGTTATCTGGCCTTCAAGGTAAGTTTATATACTAGGCAGGAAGTGCTGTGGTATGGTATACTCCTTTGACTAGTTTGGGTCAGGTGTCCTGTCTCTGCTTCCTCCTGGCTTCCTGTGCCCCTCCTCATTGGCAGAGCATGAGAGACTGAAAAGTCTTTGATCAGGGTAAGTGCTACTCAGCAACAACTAAAATACTGGTGTTTTAGCAGCATTGCTGTCAGACTAAAGCAAAACACAGCACTGCACCAGCTACAAGAAAGAAAATTAACTCCATCCCAGCTGAAACCAGGACAGTGGTGGAAATATCCTGCAATACATCCTACCTTATACCAATGAATTGATATTCAGAATATGCAAACTATCTTTAAAGTAACAAAAATAGCAGAGAGTGGGGAAAGATGGCTACATCATAAGTGTCCCAAGTCACCACCATAACAGATAGAGGCCAAAGTCATGAACTAAATTAATTCAATAGATATTTTGTGGAGATTCATGGACATTTTATGAACATTTCACAAGTGTAGTCCATAGACTAAGGGAATTATCTACCTGTATTATATCAAAAGTTGAGGAGGGGGTTGATGGACAATGAGGATGTATCAGATAGTGTGGGACCTAAGCGTGATGTAAATGGTATCGAATAAGGGGTGGAGAATGTGTTGCGTTTGGCTGGCATAGAGTTATTTTTCTTCATAGTAGCTAGGACAGGGCTATGCTTTAGATGTGTGATGGAAAGTGCTGGTAATTCAGAGATGTTTTTGTTACTGTTGAGCAGCGCACACACAGTCAAGACCTTTTCTGCCTCTCACTCCACTCCATCAGTGAGCAGGATGGGGATGCACAAGAGGCTGGGAAGAAACACAGATGGGACAACCCAAACGAGTATGTCATACTCAGAGTTAAATCACTGGGGGGGGAGGTTGGCTGGAGGGCCACTGCTGAGGGACTGGTTGGGCAAATTGTTTGGTTGGTGGTGAGCAGTTGTTAACAATTGTTTTTGTTTGCATCACATACCTTTCATGGGGTTGTATTTCTCTCCCTTTGTTACTTTCATTTTCATTACACTTTTTATTATTGTTACTATTAATATTATTATTATTATTTCCATTATTAAACTGTTCTTCTCTCAATGCAGTAGTTTTCTCACTTTTACTCCTCCAGTTCCCTCAACCCAGCCTCCTGGGGAGGGGCAGTGAGCAAGCAACTGTATGGTGCTTGGTTCCAGCTGGGATTAAACCTCGACAGTAAGCTGTGTTTAAAGTAACAAAAATAGTAGAGAGTGGGGAAATGTGGGTATATTGTAGGTGTGATTTTGAATGGAATTTCAATTTTGCAATTATAACGGATACAATATTTTTCAAAACATTGTGATTCTCAAAAGTGAAGCATAATCCGTAAATGCAACTCAATGCTTACTTCTTATGTACCTCAACACCCTTAAAAACAGAATTCTGGGTGTTTTGAAAACTTTATGTAATAGGCATAAAGCTTGCTTTTATGAAACAGAAGAAGAGCTGGTATGTAATTATAATATTAAGCAACTGCACTCAAAAAAATCAACAATATATTGGCATGGAGAATTATGTAAAAACATTATGCTGCCCCTTAGTACATAAATGACATAGCTAAAGTTTAGTAAGAAATATCTCTATTTTCTTGACAACTTTTGTATTTCAAAGCTGGTTTTTGATTCTCTGTCTTCAGACCTCTTTATTCAGGAACCTTTTACTATGCACAGAAATTCAACAGAAAGATACATGCTTGAAAGTGTAAGACAGCAATTATTGGCTAATGTACACAGCAAAGACAAGCAAGCTGTTGGGCTGACCATTGGTATCTTCACCATCCCAGTAACGCATCCAATGAGTTTTTGTAGGCTGGGGAGTTGTCAGTCAAGCTGTGAAGGGTCAGACCCTATTACTCTTTGGAAGAGGATAATCCTCAGTGTTGCTGATTTTCATTTTTCTCATTTTTTTCCCCTTATGATTTTTGACCTTTTCATGTTAGCCTTTTTTCTCTTCAGCTACTTAACTATCCACACTTCAACAGTGTCACCACAGGTTGCAATTTTACATTTTCTTAGCTGGCATGGCCCTAGACTAGGTACTTTCTCACAGCTTAGTAGTTTTCCCAGATATTTGAGGCAAGGTTATACTGCTGTACTACATCAAAACTAGGTCATGATTCACAAATACCTGAATCCCTAAGAGAAGTATTACAGTTTTATTTTCTTCAGAATAAATATTATGGAAAAAAACCTTAACCTTAAACTTAATAAAATCCAAATAATTTTGGGGTAGGAAAGGTAACTATAATTCCAGGGAGATCCATTCATATGACAACTTGAAAACTCAGAAAATCCTTCATGCCTAACTTCAAGCACTGAAGTAAACCAGTCTTGCATTTAAACATGCCTGATATGACTCTGTCCAGAGATTATTTAACTAATGAAACTGAGAAATAAGAAAGGATAAGATAAAATAGATATAAACACTGATTTAATGAAGATTGAATTTTTAGGATGAGACTTTTAAAGTCCTTTTCTCATGGGTCTTTTCCCTCATAATGAAAAGGGAGCCATTTGACAAACTGAAATATAGCAAATGCACAGAGTCAAAGATAAGAAAGGAAATACTTTTGTCACAAAGTATTAAATTAATTCTATTCAACTTCAATTGTTGTAAAAGCTGATTTTTCCAGAAGGGTCTTTGGTGGAACTTCTATTGTTCAGCCACAAAGACAACAGTAAACTGTATTTGCTGACTTGTTTTTGCAGGACAAAATAACATAATGTAAGGTGAATTAGGGTAAAAACTGGTGGATAGACTGAAAAGTTTGAACAAATACTCTGCATTATACAAAAAGTCTGAACTGTAAGGAAAAAAATAGAATGAAATCTGCAGCTAATCTAAAGAGAAGCATTTGAGTGAGAGTTCTATGCAGATGGATGTGTGAATAGCTTCAGAGCCATATGTATTTTCCAATTAAAACAAAGATCTGTAAACCATCACGAATATATTTGTTCAAAAGCACTGAAAGAATTTATAGGAGGGGGGCACAAATTTGAAACAAGACACTGTGGGATGCCACACAAACACCTATGATGGTGTAGCACACATACCAAAACAAACTAAAAACGAAAAATACAATTAAAAAGATAAGAATCAGAAGACAGAGTTTTGATATTAGAAAATGAAAGTGTTACAGTATTGACAAAGTTATGCTTGAAAGAACAGAAAAAAGGTTTAGAGCTACTGAAACATTGAAGTTTCACTTTCAATGTAAAATTTCTATAAAAAAAAAATAGGTGATTAAAATTAACCAGGTTTTCAAATATGGTTTTTCTTCAAATTAGACCTGTAAATTCCAGGGGAAGTTATGGCAGGTTATGTAGCCCTCATAAAGCAATTCATGGGGTTTTGTATCCTTTTATCCTTGTATCAGTATACTGAATGTAGTATTTCAGATTTAAGTAGAGCCCGTAAGTTCATTCACATAAAATTATTTATTAACAGAAATTAGTATATCTTAATGTGTAAAAAGGTGTGATCAGGCATAAATATCAGCTAGGAGAATGCAGAGAAAAAAACAAGTGAGCTAAACATTGTAAACATCAGAGTTAACGCAGTACTAAACTGGAGATACTTTGAGTTACTTAAATGTTGCAAACAAAATCATTCATTTGATAAGTAGGCTATTCTAGAAAGGAAAAAAATACACACACACACAGAGAAAAAGAAATCTAGGTGAATGCAACAAACAAAACTGCTAGGAGCATGAGGCTGGTAGAGATAGAAAAACAGAAAAGATCAACAGAATAAAGAATTTACTAGATAAAGAAAATGCAGCATATCCAAAATAATTATCAACTAGATCTGCATTCTTTATAGTTTCATTTCTAAATTGGAACAGAAAGTTTGTCATTTTCCAATACTGAAGATAGCAGACTTTCCTTGCATTCTAAAATTTAAATCCAATTCTACCAAAACTGTCAAAAGCCAACAGTAAACAAAAAAATCCAGAAATCCCAGATTTCCAGAGGCACCAGCCTCTGGGAAATAATTAAACCTGTATTTTGATTCACTTGATAGAAGAAATTAAAAAATAGTGTCATATTTGACTTATAGACCTTAATAACATTTTTGTACCACATATAGGTGTTAGAGAAGTCTTGAATACCTAAAGGGACCGAAAAGAAAGTTGGAGAGGGACTTTTTACAAGGGCATGTAATGATAGAAAAACGGGGAATGGCTTTAAACTGAAAGAGGTAAATTTAGATTAGATTTTAGTAAGAAGCTTCACTGTGAAGGTGGCGACACACTGGAAATTGTTGCCCAGAGAATCTGTGGATACCCCACCCCTGGCGGTGTTCAAGTCCAAGTTGGATGAGACATTAAGCAACCTGATCTAGCTGAAGGTGACCCTGCCCATGGCAATGGGGTTGGAACTAGGTAAATCATCTTATTGTCTGGCTTTGGTTCTCATCATGGTGCAGTCTTCCGCTGCATGAACAGGCTTTTCTTTGGGTGAGATGCTCTAGAAGCCCACGAAATGTGTTCCACACTGCAGCAGACTTTCAGTCTACAGCAGCAGGTCAGAAGCTGGTATGAATCCTGCGTGGCTACTGCAATAAAGTCAATTAGAGAAAAAAGCAAATTTTCATCCCACAGAATCACTCCTATTGTCCTGAACTATATGCTTATATAAAAGAGTTGTAAGATATAAGAACTTCTTGGCAGATCACAAGTCTCTGACACACTCTAAACATTTCAGATCTCCTGTGACATTGAGTACTTTTACATCTATATTGCCAAGGGGAAGGACCTCAAACACAGGACCTCTGTTCACAAAGTTTAGCTGTTAAATTAATGTCCTCCTCCTGTTTCTGATGAGCACAAGTAGGCCCACAGAGACAGCTCTGCTGAGAAGAGAACCAGCCTTATACAGTGTAGCTGTCAGCCAATTGCTGCCAAATGGCCTCAGGGCAAGGACTTAGTCCCTGGTCTTTTATTTAGCAGAATAGAAAGAGTTACAGAGATCTTGGGTAAGGAGTGAGCTTCATGGCTAGCCCACAAATGGCTCTGCTGCTCCCTCATGCTGCTGAATCTATTTATAGGCTTTTGCACAGAAAATTCAGGATTATTCTCATGTTTGAACATTATTTATGAAATGGAAGATATCGGGCCATGGATATACAGTCTTGGGATAGGTAAACAGCAAGAAAAATATCTCTGGCTGCAGCTCTTAAAAGGAGATCCCAGATTCACAGTTTCTCTCATTTCTTTCCTGTCTACAAAACACATTCTGTCTTTTTCAGAGAGAAAGGCGTATGTCTCTTTTAATCCTTCCAATTCCACCCTCAAGTCCCACACATATTGGCATTTAGCAACTTCTTCTGCATGAAACAGCTTAGAACATCAGTTCTCTGGAAAGTACACACCCCCAACTTTTTATTACAAGTAAACTTTTTATTACAAGTAAACTTTTTATCCTGTACCCAGCCTCTCTTGATTATTTTTCCACCCAGAAGGTGCTTTTACTGCTTGCACAGTAAAAGTTTTCTCTCTGGCTTGTTCTGCTGGAGATAGAAAAGGAGAAAGAATGAAGAGGCAAAAACGATTACACTCTCACTGAAGTTAACTGTAATGCGCATAAAGGAGAGGCACATCAGTCACCACTAAAAAATCGAAACATGGATATTCTCCTGTTAATCAAAGTCAAATTAATTTCTGTTTTCAACATGAGTGATGTCAACTGTTTCCCTATTCACCTTAGCCAGCTCATTATGGAGCACCCATGAATGGTGCGCATTAATGGAATGAATTCATGACTGGAATGAATTCATACCATACTTTCTTAGAGGCTTAGTTAATGGAGAATGCTGTCTATATGCCAGTCTTTTGTAGGCCAGAAAAAAAAGACAATGGTCATGAGCTGCAAAAATTCTGCCTCGGCAAAAGAAAAAAAGCAAATACAGTAAGACTGGTAAAGCCCTGGAACCGGTTGCCCAGAAAGGTTCCTCTCTGGACAGAGGAAAAGGAAGTGGGAATATTTAAAACTTAAAGAAGCAAATCTTTAAACAGTCTGACATAACTTTGAAAGTAGCCCTGCCTTGAGCAGGAGGCTGGAGTAGCTGAGCTCCAGAAGGCTCTTCCAGTCGTATTTCATATGAATCTACAAACCTAATTTTAAATTTCAAAAGTCTGAGAAAGAGAGAAGAGAAAACAGCATGTGATGTTGGCAAGTCTGCAGTGGATATCAGTGGACTTTCTGGGACAGAAAACTTAAGGGAGAAGTGGTGCAATCTGCCACAGATGCAGAATATTTTATTTTGAATCTGAATAAACACCACACTTAAAGACTTTCTTAGACATTGGGCCTGTATGTTCTAACAAGCTGGCACTCCTTGTAAAACCCATCAGCCAGCATCTGTTCCATGTCTGTAGAAAGAAGGGACATGAATCCAAGAAGACATTATCTATAGACAAGTGCTGGCAGATGCATATAGTCCTTGCTGAGTAAACCCATATTATGACTGGATAAATATGACATGAGATTTTAGTTGCAGAGCATCCTTCTTTTAGAACAAAACTGGGGACAGTCAGACAATTGTCTTCTTTTTAAGCAGACAAAAGCTGAGCAGGGGATAGGGCTGTAAACCTACTGGTCTACTTATGTGGTCTTTGGTTATGGTAATGGCCAGGAGACAAGCTCTGACTTGCTGCTCATAAGTACATAGTCTTTCAATACTGAGGATGCTTCAAAGGATTTTTCTCTAATAAAACTTAAAAAAAAATAAAGAATTGAGATATTCTGGTGCTACATGTGACCGGTTAAAAAAGGAGGTGGTGATTCTTGATTAGCATCCTACTGCTAATGTGGACACCTCAGAGCTTAATAGATGTAGTTACTCTCCTCATGGATATACTCTATGGGAACATGCAATGGCAGTCTTCAAAGTGGGATTAGCTAATGTTACTATTCAAATAGGAATCAATGCCTGTTGAAGTGTTGACCAACAGGCTATATCCTTGGAGAAAAAAAGTATTTAGTGCAAGTTACTGGAAGAGGAAGAATTTACTTCCTACACCTTTTGCTTCACTGGAGGTCAATTGCTTTAGTTTGTATCTCCTAAGTATGGGAGAAAGGGGAGAAAGAACTATCACCTTTAGCATCTATCTTCACACATACAGCTCTTGGGCAGTTGTGAAAACATCAGCAAAGTGAGGTTTATATGTGTCTGGAGACAACCTATGAGGGAGGGGGGAAAAAATGAGAGAATCCCTATTTCCTAATCCCTGCTGGAGCCAGTTCTCCTTGGAGCAAATGAAGAAGCAAATGGAATAGGAGCTAATGACTCATTTTCCCATAGCTATCAAACAGTAGTAGCTGGGAAATTTGAGGAAATACACAGCACATAAATGAGTTCACTTTTCTGAACGAGAAAAATGGCCAGTACTTTATGCTGCCTTGTGGATAGCGGCAAATGCCCTGTCGGGGTGGCTGCAGCAATGGAAGCAGAGCAACTGGCAACACAGAGGTAAACCCATCTGGGCTGCTGCACTGTGGAAAGATATTGTTGCCCGGGTGCAGAACCTGGTGGTGAAGGTACGTCATGTAGACTCCCATGTACCCAAGAGTCGGCCCACTGAGGAACACCAGAACAGCCAACAAGTGGATAAAGCGGCTAAGATTGAAGTGGCTCAGATGGACTTAGATTGACAACCTATTGGTAAATTATTTTTATTCTGGTGTGCCCATGACACCTCAGGCCACCAAGGCACAGATGCAACATACAGATGGGCTCGTGGTCAAGGGGTGGACTTAACAATGGACACTATTGCCCAGGTTATTCATGAGTGTGAAACATGTGCTGCAATTAAGCAAGCCAAGCGGTTAAAGCCTATCGGTTATGGAGGACAATGGCTGAAGTACAAATATCGGGAGGCCTGGCAGATTGTCTATATCACACAAGCAAGTGCCATGTGCTTACTATGGTGGAAGCAACCACCAGATGGCTGGAAACATATGCTTTACCCCACACCACTGCCTGGAACACTATCCTGGTCCTTGAGGAACAGATTCTGTGGTGACACGGCACCCCAGAGAGAATTAAGTCAGACAATGGGACTCATTTCCAGAATAAACTTACAGACATTTGGGCCAAAGAGCATGGCATTGAGTGGGTATATCACAGCCCCTACCATGTACCAGCCTCTGGGAAAATCAAACGGTACAATAGGCTGTTAAAAACTACACTGAGAGCAATGGGTGGTTGGACTTTCTAGTGCTGGGATGCACACTTAGCAAAAGCCACCTGGTTTGTCAACACTAGGGCATCTGCCAACAGGGCTGGCCCAGCCTAATCAGAACTTTTGCATACTATAGAGGGGCATACATCCTGTGGTGCACATAAAGAATTTGCTGGGGAAGATAGTCTGGGTTATTCCTGCTTCGGGTAAAGGCAAACACACTCGTGGTATTACTTTCACTCAAGGACCTGGGTGTACTTCATAGGTAATGGGAAGGTCAGGTGTGTACATCAAGGGGATTGAATTTCAGGTGAAAATAGACAGTGAACTCGATAATAAGCTGTTGACTGCTTTATAACGCTCCTATGGCAGCTAAATGCTCATTTCTGCCACTCCAGACTTTGGACGCTGGGGCGGGAGGGGGGGGTATGCTGGGTATGCTGTCATGACCATGTCCAGAATGTGAAGTCATGAATAGCCAGCAGCAGAAGTGGGAGTCTCCCAGTACTGTCCCCAACAGCAGGGACCTCAGATCATCAACTGAACCCAACTTCCATTCCATTGTCACATTAATGAAGAACAAACTTCAGTGAAACCAGACAAGTATGCTGGTGATGAAATCAGAACTGACATCAACAGGCAACAGTCCAGCACCTCTCACCACCTCTCCTGCCTTGAAAGACTATGACAGATGAAGCTCAATGTCATGGACCAAAGAAACTCAACCAAATTCTGGCTTATTTTAGATTTTTCATTTAAAAAAGTAATGAGTGTCTGTTAGCAATTTCTTAGCAGATTAATGATATAGATTGATTCAGTTTTATTTTTCTTGTCTCAGGAAAAGTATCTCTCTAATTACCTTTTAAAACAACACTGCTATTAACTGAACTGCTGTAGATAGCCAATCTGGAATAACTGATAGTTACAAATTGTAAAGCAAGCTCCCTAACAGAATTCATTAAAAAGAAACAACTTTGCTCTCTTGTTTCATTACTCTCAAACAGCAAAATCTGCTCATATTATAAAACTAAGACAAGAAGAAAGAGAATGTTCTTTACTTACAGTAAGTTATCTAGATTGTTAATTCATAATATTAAGTATAGTTAAATTAAACCAAATAACACAGGGAGCTTTAAGATCTTGCAAAACATATAGAAAATGCCCCCTTCAAGCTTCAGTGACCTACATAACTTCCTGTACAGCAGCTTTGCTTTAATAAAATCCAAGAGCTGTTTTATAATTTTGATCTCAATCACCTTTACTAATGTTATCTGGCCTTCCCACTTGGTATAAGAGACATATTCAGCTATTGCTGAGGATCACTGTTCACACTTACTCCTTTTTCTTGGTTGTACACATAATGTAGGTTATGCTATAGTTCTGTTATGGTCTATGTGCCAGATGTTTCCAAGTATTTAAGAGGTTGGCACATCCCTGATCTTGTCCTGTGTGCAGTGTGGACATAGTCATTTTATGTATGCCACTGAGGCTCGAAGAGCTCACTTGAAGACTCTAGATAGAGCAAGTAGAATTTAAGTAAAACAAAATAGTAGCAGTTATGAGATTCTATTTGATCTCTGCAATCAGGAAATATTCAGTGTGATACAGAACTGTTATGGAATTACAGGACTGAATTTCTAATTATTTAGAAATAATTCTAGGAAAGTTGATAAAAGATTTGCATTACCTTTGCATTACCTTTGGGCATCATTACACCACAATTTTAAAGAAATAAGGAAAATAGTGTTTATGTGGAAATTCCTGCCAAGCCTTCCATGAGCATTCTATAGAAAGAGAAGACTATAATACAGTTTTTAGTGATGTACTTTCTACTTAACCAGAATATGTAATGGTTTAGGCACGCAGATCCTTTTACTCTAGCTTTTCAAACAATGTAACAACATGCTCCCCAGAGAGTAATCCTCCCTTCCTCCTCTACAGCACTCCTTTTATTGTTTTATTATTACTCACACCTTTTCTTCAGTGTTAATTATGAAATGTTATACAAATAAATAGCACAAGTTAAATAAAAATGCTTGCAGAAGAAATGGAATACTGGCAACTATTTTCTTCCTTTAATGCACTGTTTCTTTTAACAGTGTTTCTACCTTATTTTCCAGTGATATGAAAAAAACTTGTGCTAGTCAAACTATTCTATGAGCTGATGCTGTCTAAACCTGATTTTAATGGCTTATTTGAGCACTGCTGGCATAAACAGCTCACAGATTGTTTCTACTTTGATTCATATTCATACATGAACCTGGGAAACAGATTTCAACTGTTTTGTCAATTTAACAACACACAAGAAAGTGTGAAAAATCTGCATTTATTAAAAATGCACTCAAAGTACATTATTAGAACATCAAACAGTTCTTTATACATTTGTGTTTTTTCCCCCGTATTGTTTTGAATTTCCATCTGAAATGCTCTAACAGAATGAAACTGTACTGCAGCAAGCTACCTTCCTTCACCTTGTCAAATAATTGTATAATATCATGAACACTTCCATAAGCGCTCTTAGATGGGAGTCAATGAGCAGTATAGAATCACAGGATCGTTTGGGTTGGAAAAGACCTTTAAGATCATCAACTCCAACCTTCAACCTAGCATTTCCATGTCCCTAAGCACCACACCTACACATCTTTTAAATACATCAAAAGATGGTGACTCCACCACTTGCCTGAGCGGCCTGTTCTAGTGCTTGATAGCCCTTTCAGTGAAAAAAAAAATCTTACTATCTAATCTAAATCTCTCCTGGTGCAGCTTGAGGCCATCTACTCTTGTCCTACCACTCTTTACTTGGAAAAAGAGACTGACCCCACCTCACTACAACCTCCTTTCAGGTAGCTGTAGAGAGCAATAAGGCCCCCCCTCAGCCTCCTTTTCTCCAGGCTAAACAATCCCAGTTCCCTCAGCTGCTCCTCATAAGACTTATGCTCAAGGCCCTTCAGCAGATTTGTTGCTCTTCTCTGGACCTGCTCCAGCACCTCAATGTCTCTCTTGTAGTGAGGGGCTGTCGTGGTTTAAAACCAGGCAGAGGGCTCGTTCACTCACTCCCCCCCTTCTTTCCCTCCCCCTACTCCCGGAGGGATGGAGAGGAGAATCAAAAAGAATGCAACTCCCACGGGTTGAGATAAGAACAGTTTAGTAACTAAGGTATAACACAAATCACTACTGCTACCACCAATAATAACAATGATAAAGGAAATAACAAGGGAAGACACTACAACACCTCACCACCAGCCGACCGATAACTTGCTCCCCCCAGCCCGACCAAGCACCGGCCGATACCTCCTCCAACCCCGCAGTCACCCAGCCCTTCCGGCTAACTCCCAGTTACATCCTGGGCATGACGTGCTGTGGTATGGAATACCTCTTTGGTCAGTTTGGGTCAGGTGTCCTGTCTCTGCTTCCTCCTGGCTTCCCTTCCTCCCTGGCAGAGCATGAGGCTCACAAAGTCCTTGGCCAAACCAAAACATCGCTATCAGCTCTGTTCCCAAGCCGAAAGTCAAAACCACAGCACTGCACCAGCTACCAAGAAGGAGAAACATGACTGCTACTGCTGAACCCAGGACAGAGGCTCAGAACTGAACACAGGATTCAAGATACAGCCTCACCAGTGCTGAATACAGGGGGATGATCCGTGCCCTGGCCCTGCTGGCCACACTAGTGCTGATACAGGCCAGGATGCTCATGGCCTTCTTGGCTTCCTGGGCACAAGCTGGCTCATGTTCAGCAGCCATCCCTCAGGTCCTTTTCCAGCAAGCAGCTTTTCAGTCACTCTTCCCCAAGCCTGTAACATTTCTTGGGGTGTTATGGTGCAGGACCCAGCACTTTGCCTTTTTCAACTTCATAAAATTGGCCTCAGCCCATTGATCCAGCCTGCCCAGATCCCTCTGCAGAGCCTTCCTACCTTCCTATTCTCAAGCAGATCAACACCCATGACCAATTTGGTGTTGTCTGCAAATCTACTGAGGGTTCATCTGATCCCCTCATCCAGATCATTGCTAGATATTAAACAGAACTGACCCCAATACTCAGCCCTTGGGAACACCACTTCTGAATGGCCAGGAGTTAACAGGAGTTAACTCCATTCACCACCACTCTTTGACCTCAGCCATCCAGCCATTTTTTTACACAGTGAAGGGTCTGCCCATACAAGCCATAAGTGTCCAGTTTCTTCAGGACAATCTTGTAGGAATCAGTGTCAAAAGCTTTACTATAAGTTAGGTTGACAACATCCACAGCCTTTCCCTCACCCACTAGCAGGTCACCTTGTCATGGGAGATCAGGAGAACGGGACTTGCCTTTCAGAAACTCATCCTGCTGGGGCCTGGTAACTTCATTGTCCTGTATGTGCCATGTGAAGGCACTCAGGATGATCTACTCCATAACCTTTCCTAGCACTGTCAGACTGAAAGGCCTGTAGTTCCCCGGCTCATCCTTCCAGGCCTTCTTGTAGATGGGCATTACATTTGCTAACTTCTAGTAAACTGGGACCTCACTGGTCAGCCAGGACTGCTGATAGAGTGGCTTAGTGAACACTCCTGCCAGCTTCCTCAGTACCCTAAAAGCTAATATAGAAAGATCTAGTCAGCAAGGCATTTACTGATATTTTTAAAGAAACAAGTCAAGTCCTACATTGGTGTGTGTATGGGAGCAATAAGAACTATTCCAAGACATTTTTAATGAAAAACATCATATAATTTTATTTCAATGGGGAGTTAACATCATAAATACTGCTTTGAAGCCAACTCTGATGCATAATAATTAATATCTATTAAAATGCTAGGCCAGCGTGATTGTTTCTTTGTTTCCTTAAGTTACAATATAATGCAAGCTGTAATACAGGTTACCTGCTATTTGGTTTGGAATGATCACATAGAAATAGTTATTGAAAAAAAATGTACTTCCATAGATTGGTTGGCTTATATCTATCTGTTTGTAAGTATTGTCTATTTGTCTGAAGTTTTTTAAATGCTAATAGCTTAATTGTAGAAGCAAGCAGGAAGCTGAATCCTGTCAAGCTACACCTCTCGTATTTTGACAGGAAGTGTAACACTTAATGTTATCTGAAGGACTGAGCTACATGGCTGCTTTATGATTTTAACCTATATAAATAAAAATAATAATCCTGTGTTAGTTTTAACTTAACCGTGGAAGGACTACTAAGGTAGTAGTTCTGCTGTTAAGTTGGTCTGTGCCCAAATATTTGTGGGTTGTTATATCTAAAGGGAGCATATTGTTGCTATTTCTTAAAATGAAGGCAATAAGGAGTGAGAACATGCTTTTTCTTAATAGCTGTAGCTTCTACGCATAGAAGTGGTTAGACTTGATTACATTAAAGATCTTTTCCAACCTAAATCTATGATTCTATGATCAAAGGACCCAGGCTTGCCCCCTGAGGTACACCACTAATTGCTGGCCTCAAACTGGACTTCATTCCACTGATCACCCACTGGGCCTGGCCATTCAGCCAGTTTTCAACCCATTTCACTTTCTGCTCACCCAGCTCATACATCAACAACTTCTCTATTAGGAGAGACAGTATCAAAGGCCTTACTGTAGTTCAGGTAGGCAATATCCACTGCTCTCCCCTCGCCTACCAGGCCATTCACATCCCTACTAGTAGGAACATCTATACCAGAGTTAGACACTAACATAAATCTGAGCACAGTAAATGGTTGACAATCTTTATGATCCAAAACAGAATACAGAAAATGACACTTGGCATAGTTTTTTTTTAAAAAGGCAGAATACTCATACACAAAACAGATGTTTCTTTGTGGCTGCTTGGGCTTTTTAAAAATGAACAAAATAGTGTGCCACACTTCTGGAGATACTTGCCTGCAATCGGAAAATGTTTTTCTGTTGTGTGTTACTGAAATTGAACTATTTCCTTATTACTATTCGACTATGTAGAACAAAATGACAAATTTTGTTCCAGAGCTTACAAAGAAGTTGACAATAGTTACTAGATATCATTATCTCCACTTTACTAATGAGGAAATGGAGACATGTTCTTTTTGTTGAGAAACACACACTAAGTGGTTGCTGCCAATATCTTATCCTAGTGTTGTTTATTTATCCTGATAGGATAAGAAACCTCCCACCCTCTTCTATAAGAAAAGTATACTCACACTTGCATTCTTTGTCTGCATGCAGTAATCAGACATTTGCAAGTGCTCAAGCCTATCTCAGTTGTGCAGATATATACTTGCTTTTGCCTCCAACTGCTGTACTTCATTTACTAGAGACGCATTTGCAATTTTATTATTAAAATTGCTTTTAGCAGTTTAGGCATAATTGCCTGGTCTATCTAATAAATAACAGTTAACATACATGTTATATATTTTGTCTAAAACAATTATGTGGATTTTACTAAAATCAGTTCTTCTAATCTAAGAGAAACTGTACAGAACATGAGTTTCCAGTGGAGTTTAATTAAAATGCTATATTTCCCATATCTCTAAAACCTAGTGTGAAGATAACTGAAATAACATTAAGGGGATTGTTTCCATCCTTATTGGAAAAATATACATTTGTTTAGGGTTTCTAAAAAGGGAAAAATGAAATAGAAAGTAGACATAAAGATTAGAAAGATTTTTTGGAGGGCAAAAAGGGAGCAGATATTTGAAACCAAAAATTTGCTGTTAGTCTAATTAAAATCTTAACAACTTAATTAAATAGTTCTTATTAGTTCTATTTTATACATTGCCAAAAAGGAAGAGAAAAAAGCTGAACCAGCAAAAATTAGAGGAAAAAAATAAAAAATCTTAACAGTTGCACTCTCAGCCATATCTCAAAGACAGTGAAAAGAGGGCAAGATTACTACAATCCCAAAGGGGATTTACTTCATAATTGTGAATAAAAGATCAGACTCATTACTCAAAGAAAGAATCAGCTCTGCAAAAATAGCAGGGACAGCTGTTCATTTTATTCTGCTTTACTCCATAGATCTGGTTTTTAGAGTCACCTTGTTTTAGATCCAAAGCTTCTTGGTATTTAAAGCAACTTATATCTCCAGCAGGACCCGCTGTTCTTAATCAATAGATTAACAGGTACCATAATATGAAATCATGTGTAATCATCTGAAAAATTGTTTTCTAGTCCCAAGAATGCACAGATCATTTTCATAGTCATAATATTCTTTTCTCAGTATGATTTACAGTAGTTAAAAATAAGCTTTATATAATTTATATATATATGTATCTCCTCTTATGCAGGATGAGCCCACGTGTATCTAAGTGTTTATGTAAGATTGTTCAGGCTTTTAAAAACTCTAACATTTATTAGGTTATGCTTTTTTATTTATGGGGGAGACAGAGAGAGTTCTATAGAAAAATAGAAGGATATATAACACTTCTAAGCATGACTTTCTGACCCAAAAAGCAAAGGTGTTTTCTGCCGCACAGTTAAAATTAGCATAAAGAAGCGGACTTTTTTTTTTCCTTGTTTGTTTTGTTTGGTTTTTTTTAAGTTATATCATACTTTAGTGATGTGTAATGTGACAAAGATTTCATTCCTTCTTTTTAATGACACGAGAAATGAATTTGTCTCTACCTTCATAATAACCACTTTGGGATATTTCTAATAAGAAGCTGTCATAGTTTAACCCCAGACAGCAACTATGAATCACACAGCCACTCACTCTCTATGCCCCCTGCCCCCCTATGGGATGGGGAGGAGAATGGGAAAGAGGTAAAACTCACAAGTTGAGATAATAGTTTAATAATTGAAATAGAAGGAAAATATAATGACAATTTTAACAACAATAGGAAAAAGAGAGAGAAAAGTGATGTACAATGCAGTGCTCACCAGCTACTGACCAATACCCAGCCCACCCCCAAACTGTGGTATGGAATACCCCTTTGGCTAGTTTGGGTCAGGTGTCCTGTCTCTGCTCCCTCTTGGTTTCTTGTGCCCCTCCTCCCTGGCAGAGAATAAGAAACCAATGAGTCCTTGATTCTAAATCAACCAAGCACTACTTAGCAACAACATAAACATCAGTGTGCTATCAACTTTGTTCCCTTATTAAAGCCAAAACACAACACTGCACCAACTACTAGGAAGAGAATTAACTGTATCCCAGCTGAAGCCTGAACAGAAGCTATGAAAAGAAGTTCAGGACTGCTGAAGATAGATCTCTTACAGTGACATGCAGAATTCATAACAGAAAGCCTGCTTACCAGTTTAATTGACCTATGCTTGTAAAGCTAACGTGCATTGAATCCACTGAATTTCAGTGTAATGGCCAGATTCTGATTTCCCGTCATTTATGCAAGTCCTCATGAATACTATTATGCCAGTCAAGCTCATAAATTCCTTATTATCTACTTTTATATTGTATGCTTTTCCCCATCTCAAACATTTCATTTAAGTCTGAGTACTGACTACAGACTATCCAATGTCTATCAGGCTATACTGTACTTTCCCACCGATTCTGCAGTCAAACCTTATTCACCAACTCTGCTCTTTCCTGTGTTTTATTTATGCTATTGCAAGACATCCACATTTATATAGTTTAGTTACATAGTCTTCTCTCTAGGATTCTGTGGTATCTATACCATAGGCAAGCAGCAATGTTTCTGCAAATAAAATCCACTGGTTGAAGCATTATGTCCATTGTGAAGGTGAATCCCACATTTAGCATATGTTCCACTTCTACTGTTAATAACAGTAGAAGCTGCAGAAACAGCAGTGAATCATAAAGGTTACTGATGGAGATACATACTAAATTACTGTATTCATACAGCAAATATGCTAGTTTAATATCTACCACACCTTTCTTCATTGATTTCCTCTCCATAGACTTCTAAATGCATTTTCACCCGATTGTGGAGTTACATCTTAGCAGAAAGCAATGTTTAGTGAAAAGCTTTAATTCTTATTCAAATATACATCTAAAAAAAAATGCAATCAAGTTTATCTTTAGTAGAGACTCAAACACTGTTGTACAATCAGCATATAATGATATGAGGGAATTCACAGGCTTTTTAAACAAATTTGGAAGACAATTTGGATAGATATTAGGAAATACTCTCTGTTGTAGCTATACCATTATGCAGAAAATAATATAACATTTATTAGGTAGAAAAGCAACTAAGCAAAAAGAAGCCTGATTTTGTAGTCTAGTGCCAGGGAGACTGTCTTGGGAGGGTGAAGTCTTGTGTCTGATATGTTCTTCCAATTTTTCTTATGGATTTTATTCAGTAACTTTTAAAGGCAAATGTAAAAGTGTTCTTGAGGAGTAGGAAGATTCCTTAACTGAGAATATAACATGTACTGAAGAGCTGTTAAAAAGTATGTACAACACCAAAAGGTGTCACAAATGTTCCACTGAAGGTTGGCATAGATTAACCAGTTAGCTATGTTGTGTTTATGCTAAACAGTGTGAGCACAGTAAGTATCGTATCCATGCAGTGCAGTTGCATGGAAGCAGAAAATCAGGGTATCTGTGAAAACTTAAAAGTGGTGACTTCTAATATTTTGGTTTGATGCAGGCCTAGAATTAACCACCCCAGGCTACCCCTGGGCAATCTATAAAGCAGCAAGTAAAAAAAAAGCAAACAAAACAAAGCACAAACCAAAACAAACAAAACCCAACAAGCCAAACAATCCACACACACCTTTTTCTTGCCAGACAAGAAGCTTGTCTTCTGCACCCCAGCTACAGGGGACAACTAGGGAATAGAATTTAGGCAAATATTTATCCCAACGCATGCCTACACATAAATGCATAAACTGCCTTTCAATACATGGTGCCACTGAATCACCTGTTCAATATTTCTTCAGAAAAGTGAGTCGAAACATGAAAAAAAAGTCATTTTTGCCTTAGTTGACAATGAGATAAAATAAATTCTCATGCAAACTACCCCCATTTAAAATTTATTATCTAATAGATTTTCAGAAGTTTGGGGAATTAGGGAGCTCTGGCAAGCTGCTAATTGCTCATAGCTCTTCTTGGTTTACCATGTAAGGTATATAACAGACCACTTATATGCTGAAGTCAAAGACCTCAGCTAAATGAGTGAACTTTGTATAACTTTCAAGCTACTTGGTATAAACCACAGGACAGGCGAGGGGCAAGCTGATCTTTTACAACAGTGCTCAGTTCATGGGAGAAACCACAGACCCTCCAGAGGCTGAAAAACAAAACAACCATTAATTTTATTGTAAACTTTCTTAAAACTGTGTTAGGAAGAACAAAAGTCTTGGCAAATTCATATAATTCCCTAGTTCTTTGTTTCAAATTAAGGAAACATGAATGTGCAGCCAGTAGGAAGCAGCAGCATATTCCAAATGCTTGATATGAATGACAGAGGCATTAAAGTCTTCAGTTGCTGAGATGCAACTGAAAGATTCATCAAGTTGATTATCTTACTTTGAGAGAATAGTGGTGATGAAGCAACTGTGCTGGAAAGGACCAGGTAATCCTGTTGGACAAGTGATCTGTAAGTCAGTAATGTGTCCTTGAAGAGATAAAAGCCAATTTCTCATTGGAATGTGTTGACAAAGCCTTCAGCTAGGAAGCTGAAGGAAGAAAGGATTACTCTTTATTAGAGATTTATAATGTTGCTCCCCATGCACTGTGTCTGGTTTTGGGCCTCCTGATACAAAAGACAGAATGAAAAACTGGAGCAAGTCAGCAGAAAGCTACCAAGATGGCTACGTTTGGAACATAATATACAGGAAGAGAAACTGGAGAAACTGGTGTGGAACCTGGAGAAGGCTGGGACAAGGGTAGTGTGATATGTGGTTGTATTTACCATCTTTACTTAGTGACTGGTTGTACAGAAGAAAGATTTAAACTCCATCTCTGGAAGGGACCTTAAAGAGTTCCAAGCCCCCTGCTATGGCACGGCATGGAACTAGACCAGGTTTCTCAAAGCCCTGCAAGGAAATTAGTAAAAACATGGCAATCTTTTCTTTAACTAATTGCAAATGAAAGGAAAAGCTGTTTAAATTAACTGATTAATATAATG
Organism: Pezoporus wallicus; assembly: GCF_028554395.1. Classification (NCBI taxonomy): domain Eukaryota; kingdom Metazoa; phylum Chordata; class Aves; order Psittaciformes; family Psittacidae; genus Pezoporus; species Pezoporus wallicus. The sequence continues at coordinate 342,214 of NW_026642489.1, read as the reverse complement.
ATGAGAAATACAAAACTTCTCAAATGACTGTGGTCATCAATACCTAAAAAATCAAGAGTTTGGAAAATTACAGTAAAACATTTTATTACTTACATCGTTACTATTGATGCCTCAGAAGCTGAATCATGGCTTGAAATTTTTGCAATTATGCAAACCATGGTTCATTTGGATTTTCAAAATGCAAACAGCAAATATTGAAACCTGGTGGTATGGACTATTAACTGTTATTTAGGACCTTATTTTATGAACAGGTGTATGCTGATCTACCAAACTGTAGTTTGTCGCCTTTGTTGATAATTATATTTGCTTATTGATAGGACACTTGGAGAGAATATGGTAGACTCCCTGGATGATTCTGCACTTTTAATTAGCACAGATTACTTCTCAGTCCTGGTCACTCAATGAGGCACACTGTACAGGCACTAATTCATTCCCAAGAGTTCTTTTGGATAAAACCTTTAGACTATTTTCTAATAAAGCACACATGTAGTTCTGATGGCAATTAAATGCAATGAGTGTCTCCGGCATTTAGAGTATCTCAGATACACTGTTCTGTGCAGTCTTTAAACATTATCCCAGAAGTCTTTGAATGCCATGGCATGCCCTTATGCTACACTGATTTGTAAGTGGCCATTTTGCATTTTAAAGATAATCACCCTAATGAATTGCAACACAGCTTTCACAACATTGTAAACAGCTTCAACTGCAAAAAAAGCATCCAGAAAAATAATAGCTAAGGCATGACACAAGGCCAACAGGACCACCATATTCAATTCCAGAATGCTTTGTAAATACTAAATAGTGTGGGTATGACAGTCTGCTGTTCAGGTAGCACCTACAAATCTCTTTGCATTATTATTTGCCCTGGGGGAGCAAAATCATTAACCACATTTAGATATGTAGATGTAACTGCTGGTTACCATCTATTTACTGCCAAGGAATATGTGTGTGGTCCTGTCACTACCTTGGGCTGCTTCTACAATTTGGTTCTGAGGTGGGGATGAGTGATATGCTTCTGTGCATTTAACTAAGGTAATACATGGCCTGCTGCTAAGACTGTGCATTTAAAGACCCTTGGCAGCTTGTGCCAGATTGTTGACTCGAATGTTAACACTTTGAATAAGATTAGGCTATGGAACAAAATAAATAATTATTAGATGGCTGTGAATAAATTTCGATAACATAAATTTAGAGAAATGGGATTCTGAAAATCTTTATCTGTGAGAAATAGGGTCTAAAAAAATAATTGAAGGAAAGTTCAATTAATTTCTTTAGAAGTTTATATGCCTTGGTTTTGTGCAGTAAAGTCTGTATCAAATAAGATCCTTTGCAACTTATGTACAATAGTCTTGAATATTTTCTATAACTATTTAACAAGAAAGAAAAATGTATAGACCTGCATGTGCTACAGAACAATTTTGCAACTCATTGATTGGAACAGTCTTGTACTTTTTCCTTCTCAGATTCAAAACGCAGACAGAAAAGCTCAAAGTTAAAATGCAATTGCTTTGTCCATATGAATAATCCTATTTTCAAAAGTCCCCTGTAGGATTATTACAAGAAAATTGGAACATCATTATCAACCATGTTAAAATAGACATGATAGATGATGGATTACAGAGGAGAGGGGTCAGAAGTGAGAGCTCTGAGTCATTTACACAAAAATAGTTGGAACCGTATGTATAGAGAAATTATGCAAAAATATCATATCAAGAAAAGTAGAGAGTCACAGTTTGGAAAAAAATCCAGTGAAAGGGAAGTTCTGTGATGTATGCAAAGTTTAAAAGATCTACCTCCTTTAAACGGTGAGCCCAGACCTCTTCGGTATAAAGTAGTTTTTTTTCTTGTTTCTTTTATTTACCCATGTATCCTGGTTTACAGATTCTTTCTCTTTATTCTGTGAAGAAAATCCTATACCATACACTGACATACTTTTTTCTCAGTCTCCAGCTATCTCTTCCATGATGTGATAGAGATAAAAGGTGTTGCCACACTGCTTTACTTGCAGATTGAAGTACTAGAATGTGAAGAGGGATGGTACTACAGAGAGCAATTCTTAGAACAGTTATATCAAGCCCATTTGTTAGACATGCAATGCTTATAGCATAAAGATCAAGTATCAAAAAATTGAAGAAAAACAGATTGGATAATGAAAGCACTGGAGAAAAATTTTGAAAGTGTCGAGATTTTTACATGGTTGAAAAGCACTGCACACCAAACAGTACTAATGAAGCATAAGATTCACTGCAAATGGATTCCATAGGAGTGTTTGTACAATATCATATCCATAAAGGATGTCATCCATGGCACAATTATTAAGCATCCAGGGAAATGCATTTATGTAGCTAGGAGAACCAGCATTCAAATGACTACAAAAGCAGACTGAGTACAAGACAAAGGAAACCATACAGGGAAGAGTAACAAAGACATTAGCTATGGGTTGAAGTAAACGTGAGAGACAGCGAAAGTTCAGACACCTTCTGACCCAACAGAACTTCAGAAAAAATTCATCATACCCAGCAATTTATTACTCAGTAAAAGATGGTATTTTCAGCTTATATGAAATACATTTGTACCAACTTAAAAAAAAAAATGTTATTCTCACTTAACTACACTAAAACACATTAGTGCAAAATGTCCTTAAAACAATGAAAGTTATAGAAATATTAGTGTAAGCATAAACCTTATATATAGCTGTGTCACTTCTGTGTCCAGTATGTGCAAAGGGAAGTTGTTACTGTTATCTTTCGTTAGGCTGCCACCATTTCTCATGATGTACTTAGGCATTCACTGTTTTCTTCTGCTAGAATGGCACTGAAACGGGTTACCCAGGGAAGTTGTGAATGCTCCACCACTGTCAGCATTCAAGGCCAGGTTGGACAGAGCCTTGGGTGACATGGTTTAGTGTGAGGTGTCCCTGCCCATTGTGGGGGGGTTGGAAGCTAATGATCTTAAGGTCCTTTCCAACCCTAACTACTCTATGATTGTATGATTCTCCATCAAATATATGACATAATGTTATAGGCCACATAGAAGCTAAAAAAGTCATGTATGTCTTGTGAGGGGGACATCTTTCTGAAGTCAAGTTTTCAAAGTCCTCATGAAAAGAGAATAGATCTCAGAGCTCCTGCAAAGACCTGTCTTTTTGACTAATGTTTGACCTTAAAAAAAAATTGTCTCTCAACAGCTAGTCCCTCAATCCCTCAGCAGAGAAAAATCACAGACCTCTTGTATCTTCACTGATCTTTCATGCACTCTGTCTTTCACATACATTAATTCTTAGTACTTTGATCCCTGTGTCCTGAGTATACAAATCTCCCATATACCAGAGCTAGCTCTACTAGTTTTATTTCAGGCAAGCAGGATTTGCCTTTCATATTGCTCCATAAAGCATTGAAAGGAAAAACATTACACTGCTGGAGTGAGGAACTATATTACCTTTAATACATATTCTGTTTCTATACATTTAGGTACATTTAGGGATCATCATTTCTGACAAATGAGGAAAAGCATAAAGGGAAACTTTACCTTTCCTCCTTTTTCCCAGAAAACAATGTGGGGGCTGGCAACATTTTATCTAATCCTTGAACTTTCCCAAGTTTCTCCCTTCTCAAGGTTTCCCACTGTTCTGCTGCATTAAGTGAGAGCTTAGCTGCCAGATACATCAACATTGACAGTGTGGAAAGTGCACTTCACAGACTTGTCTTCAGTGAACAAGAGTGACACTAGGCCTATCATTACATGTTTACTGAAAAGTACTGGCTGCATGTGCTGAACTTCTCTATTTCTAACTAAATATTTTTGCATTCATGTGGCCAGCCTTTTTGATACGATGCGTAAGTACACACCGGTTAAGATGCAGCAGCAGATGTATCAGCCCCATTCATTGTACTGTAATATTTTGCCCAATTTATTCCTCAGCATATTTTTTCTATATTAAAGATATTGATTTAGCCACAACGGTCTGGCAAATATCCTGCAGATTCTTCTAACAACAAAAAAGCATCTAGCCAGAGGAAAAAACACCCCACCATTACATTTTACAAGCTTTCTTTCATTTCACCAATAAGAGTCAATCATTGACTCAGTTTGAATCCCATAATGATATAAGGCAATTATAAAATAGATTTTTATTCATAAGTGGAAAATTAAAAGTTTCCCTTGAGTATGAAAACTGATTTCTACAATGTCAGATAACTCTTGGTACTAAGGACATTTTTAAAAGTCTGAATAAAGCAAGTCTCCATTTTATCCAGCTATACAGTGGAGATACTTATTATTATCTTGGAGAAAATCTAGCCTGACTACTGCAATCTGTGAATGGATTTAATGTTTGATTGTTTCAAAAAGTGTGCTAAAACTTTGATCTGGGCTTGTGGATTGTAATATAAATATATCCAGGGTTTGAGATCCCAAAAGAAACTCCAGAAAACCAAATAACTCCCTCATCAGTTCCTCACCAGGCAGCACTACCCTCCTTGAAAATACTTGAAAATTGCATCTAAACAGAGAAAATTTAATCTAATAGACTATGTTAGTCTATCAGATTAACATTAACATAGTTAAACTTATCACATGAAAGGACTTGGCAAGCAAATAAGGTAAAATTACTTCTCTGACCACATATTTTTCTTACAGAAATATTTGGTAGCATCTGCCAAACCTGCTGCACAAAATTGCCTAGAAGGCATGTGTGTGTGTGCACCCTGCTCAGTGCTGGAGCCCTAAATGATCCGCATTGCATAACGTAAAAGATGGATTTCATTATACACCTCAGAAAGACATAACTGAATAGCAAAAGATCCTTATGTCTTCACATTTTTTTCTAGTTATGCAAGGAAGTATTAAAACTTTTCCTAAAACTTGTCCTAATTTATTAACTTGGGTATCAAGCATTGGATGCCTAAATCCTTTATTTTAGTTTGCCCACTAGTGCTGCAGCAGTTCTGAACTCTCTTATCAAATCAAAGGTTTTATCAAATTTGTCAGCATGCTGTCTCTCAACATTCCTGTACAAGAGGTGCCAAGTACATCTGGGATCCATAGAGAATCTTTGTTCCTTGAAAATAATCTCATATATAAGGTAGAACCTAGTTTCCCTCGGGGAACCTCTTTGGAAGACCTTCTGCTGAAAACCTAAGCCCATATGCAGTAACTTTAAGTAATGAGTATCATTAGGAAAGCTGGGTCAGGTCAGTTTGACAACTAAGATTTCTGTACCAATATTTTTCTAGTTTCATTATCAAATGGACTGGAGAGCAGAAATAGATTTTGTGAGTATCCGTTTTCCTTTCTGATCTTCTGGCCATGAGCTTTACACAGAAACATTTAAAATAAATGCTAAGCATTATACATTGACAGCTCTAAGTGACTGAAATAGCTCCAAATTAGTCTGCCTTATAGAAAGACTAGGAAAGCACTTTCTAAATAAAGTGTTGTCTTGGCCTAACTCCAGCCAGCAACTAAGCCCCGCACAGCTTCTCACTCTCAACCAGTGGGATGGGGAAGAGAATTGGAAGGGTAAAATTAAGAAAACTCATGTTAAGATACAGACAGTTTAATTGGTAAAGGAAAAGCCACGTGCACAAGCAAAGCAAAACAAGGAATTCATTCACTGCTTCCCATTGACAGGCAGGTATTCAGCCATCTCTAGGCTCCATCACACGTTGACACCTGCTTCAGAAGACAGATGGCATCACTCTGAATGTCCCTCCCTTCCTACTTCTTTCCCCAGGTTTTATTGCTGAACATGGTGTCATTCGGTATGGGAGATCCCTTTGGTCAGCTGGGTCAGGTGTCCTGGCTGTGTCCCCTCCAAGTTTCTTGTGCACCCCCAACCTATTTACCGGTCAGGTAGTGTGAGGAGCAGAAAAGGCCTTTACTCTGTTGTAAACACTGCTCAGCAATAACTAAAACATTCCTGTGTTATCAACATTATTTTTAGCACATATCCAAAACAGAGCCTTATACTAGCTGCTATGAAGAAAATTAACTATACCCTAGCCAAAACTATATCAACTATTTAAGGAGAAATAAGATTTTAACCTGTCAGCAGATAGTATATTCCTAAATAAATCAGAATCTGCAATAAGTAATCAGTTCACACATAAATTATGTATAAAAAAAAGAGACTCATGAAGCTCTTTTGCGTACAGGACCTGTTAAGGGCAGAGAAAAGTGATCTGAAGAAAATCTATGAGCTAAAGAATACTGAACAGATGCTTCTGGGAGGCGCTCTCATTTTCCACCCAAACGTGGTCAGAAGATTATTTTGTAGGCTATATTGTGTAAGAACATACTCTATTACTGCATCATTGTTCTGTTTTCAGCTGGGATAGAGTTAATTTTCTTCCTAGTAGCTGGTGCAGCGCTGGCTTTAGTCTGAGAACAACGCTGACAACTCACCGATGGTAATGTTGCAAAGTAGCACTTACCCTGATTAAGGACTTTTCAGTCTCTCATGCTCTGTCAGTGAGGAGGGGCACAGGAAGCAGGAGGGAGCGGAGACAGGACAGCTGACCCAAACTAGCCAAAGCGGTATTCCATACCACAGCACATCATGCCCAGTATATAAAATGGGGGGAGTTACTTGGAAGGGGCCAATTGCTGCCTGGGGCCAGGCTGGGTACTGGTTAGAAGGTGATGAACAGTTTTGTTGTGCTATCCAGTGTTGTTTCAATCTACAAAAATAAGCGTGAGGAAAGATCCAGGGAACAACAGACATATTAATGTAGCCTCAGTTCCTCAAAAAAATATGGAGATGATTACACTGGGCACTATTGAAAGTTATTTAAAGGATTGTGCAATCATCAGGCATAGTCAACATGGGTTCACAAAAGTAAAGTCAAATCCTGTTTAAGTAACTTGATATCCTTCTTTGATAAGGTCACCTACCTACTGGATGAAGGAAAAGAAGTGGATGTGGTTCTTCTGGATTTTAGTGAGGCTTCTGATACTGTCCCTCACAGCATCCTTCTGGACAAATTGCCAACTTGGGAATGAGTTGATTTGCAGTGCACTGGGTGAAGAACTGGATGGTGGACACAGCTTAAAAGGTTGTAGTGAGTGGAGCTACATCTGGCTGGCTACCGGTCACCAGCTGTGTTCCTTGGGGTTCAATTCTAGGGCCAGTCCTGCTCAGTATAGTCCTGTTCAATATATTCATCAACAGCCTAGATGAAGGAGTTGAATGCACCATTATCTTTGTTTTGCTGATGATACCAAACTGGGAGGTGCTGTTGAGTCTCCTGAGGGACAAGACACCTTTCAGAGAGATCAAGAGATTGGAACATTGGGCAATCATCAATGGGATGGAATTTAACAAGTCAAAATGATGGATTATGCACCTAGGATGGAGAAACATCAGGCACAAGTGTAAGCTGGGAGAGTATTGGCTAGGGAGCAGGCCTGCAGGAAGGAATCTGGGGGTGCTGGTAGACATCAGGCTCTATAGGAGTCAGCAGCATGCCCTGGTAGCCAAGACAGTAAACCACATACTGAGGTACATCAGAGACAACATATCCAGACAGTCAAAAGAAGTGATTATCCCTCCTGTGAGGAGTGGCTATGGACTTTAGACTTGTCTAGTTTGGAGAAAAGGATGCTAAGGGGTGACCTCACTGCTTTCTACAGCTTCCTGAGGAGGGGAAGTGGAAAGTGAGGTGCTGAGCTCTTCTCCCTAGTATCCAGTGATAGAACATGTGGCAATGGTTAAAAGCTGCACCAGGGGAGGTTTAGACTGGACTTTAAGAAGCATTTCTTTGTTAAGTGGGTGGACAAACACTGGAACAGGCTTCCTGTAGAAATAGTTGATCCTCCAAGCCTGTCAGTTTTTGAGGCATTTGGGCAATGCACTTAATGACATGCTTTACCTTTTGGTCATCCCTGAAGTGATCAAATAGTTGCACTAGATGGTTGTTTCTTACAACAGAAATAGTTAAGTCTAGTGTATCTAATGCTACAACAGTATAACTTTGAATGTTTTATATTAGGGAAGACTGATCACTGCATAATCTGTTTCCTGGACAACAAGCACAAGCAAGAAGAAAGAGTAGCTGTCTCTGAAGAAAATAGTCACTACAGTTTGATAAAGCTCCCCAGTAGTTTTCTTCTGCTTAATCTCTAAACTCAGAGCACAGAATCCAAAGCATGTGAGTAGTGTCTGAATTATTTGCTTATTTTCAAATGTCTGAATCCTTGATATGAGCACTGATAGAATAGATAGTGTATTCTCTTGAACTTTAGATTTAGAGCAAGATTGGTGAGTGGTATTAATGAATACTGAAAACTTCTCTTTTGCTATGACTCACTTGATATATCTTGCTTTCTACAGCTTTGCAACAAATAGTAGAAACATTGCACTGCAATTGCCTAGAATAGAGAGAACATTATACAACTCCCTTTCCCCTCATTATGGAAGATTTAGAATAGGATTCATCTGCACTAATTTAAGTATTGAAATGTTAGGGATCGAATTCAGCTTGAGACTGGAGGCTTCTAAATTTAGTCATGGGACTCAGTTTGCTAATGCTGGCAGAAAGCTATTCAGATTCAGAGAGCTATTAATCTGACCAACTGTAGATATCTACCTAAAAGTAAGATTTCAGATTCTAACACTGTTAACTAAAGGTTAGTTTCTCATAGGCAAACATGAGTATCAAAAGTCAGTGGAAACTCCTTAAGGTATTTGAGATGTCTACATTAGACTGGACCTGCAGCTGATCTCTGCCCTCCCAGGTTGGCAACTGGAGCTCAGGCAAATTAGCGTACTACCTCAAACTGAACTGGAAACTAAGGCAAATTAGGAAATGTTAACAATTTGGCTAAGCCACACTTTTGTGATGGAAGCTTAAATGCAGACACTTGGAGTTAGACATTTGGAGTCTTGAGCTTGAGCCCATCTTGAATACTTATTACATTCTTGCTAAAAATTTCTGTACTTTCTACTTTGTTTCTGCAATTCTTCCTGGCAACCCATACTAGTAAATATGATTTGGTTTGGGGTTTTTATGTTGTTTGGGACTTTTGGGGGGATGGAGGGTTTTTTGTTTGGTTTGGTTTGGTTTTGGGTGTTTTTTTTGTTTGTTTCTTTTGTTGTGTTGTGGGTTTTGGTTGTCCTTTTTTATTAGTTTTTTATTTCTCAATCCAGCTTTTAAGGAAAATAACTTTTTTTTTCTTGCCTGTACTAAGAACATGATTTCTTAAGTCACAGAGTCCAGATTCATATTTTGACTTGAGGTACTATTTTCCTTCACTGATAACTGGCAGCAGGGAACAATCACATAGATAAATATAGAGAAGTTCAAATCAGATCTGTTAAATTTCAGGTTAATGTGGAGACAGTGTTCTCACGGGAGAATGAATAATTGGTACATAAACTCTGAAAGTCCTGAAAGATACATCAAGGCCATGAGAGGCCCGAGGAAGCTTGAGCAAGCAAGATAAGAAGAAGCTGGATTTAACCAAGTTAATGAGAACTGTGGATTGTTGGCAAGCTTTTGAGGTCAAGTTCCCACACCTGTGCTTAACCAATTATATGCTAGTTGCAAAGGGTCTTCAAGACATGTATCCAATCATAATATGCCAAATCGCTGTAAGTGCATGGAAGAAATAGTATTTAAGGGGTTAAGGCTTTGTAATAAAGGGCTTTTTGTCTGATCATATTGATCTCTGACTGAGTCCATATATATTCTGCAGCAGGTTAATGACTTTCATTTTTAGTTTTTCCTCATACTTACTTTTCTTGTAGCCCCACACGATTGTTTCGCTTTCATGCGCAGTCCTAGATGTCATGCCTATTTTACAGCTCTGATATGGTTACTAAGAGGTTTCGCATCAAGTCCAGCTAGAAGGCAAATGCTCCTCTGGCCGTAGAGGAGTAGTATGACCATTCAATCATTTAACCTGTATAGGTTCAGCACATTACTGCAAGCACAGAAGCACTTCTGTTGCATGCCTTCTCTTGCTAGTCTCTTCTAAAATTTTACTTATGTAATGCATTCATATTTATTTAATATTTAACAACTTGCTATATCTATTGATTAAGTTTGCTAGTCCTCTATGATTGTGTACTTCAGTTTTGATGTTTTCCATGTGCTACAACATTTTTTTTTCCATCAGAAGCAATACTCAAAAGCTTGTTTCAGAAAAAGCTTCAAGGTCCAGCTTTCTGTATTCTGTAAGACAAAAACTTTTATTCTGAAAAGAACTGCTTTCCAGTTCAATCCAATTAACACTTTTTAAAGCCAATTAAAACATAATAATAACTTATATCCAAAACTTCTGTCGACTATTAAATGGTTGACTGTACTAGCAGTCTTTTATGAATGTATTTGGGAATGTACAAAGTAAGTGAACACCATCATTAGCATGAAATGAATGCTTATTTCCCATAATGAACATCTTTGTAATGTACATCGCTATTTTCATTAATCTCTTCAATTTCTTATAATAAATCTGTTTGCAACTCATTATAGAATCATAGAATCATAGACTAGTTAGGGTTGGAAAGGACCTTAAGATCATCAGGTTCCAACACCCCTGCCATGGGCAGGGACACCTCACACTAAACCATATCACCCAAGGCTTCTTCCAACCTGGTCTTGAACACTGTCAGGAATGGAGCATTCACAGCCTCCCTGGGCAACCTATTCCAAGCCTCACCACCCTAACAGGAAAGAATTTCCTCCTTATAGCCAATCTATTATATATCAAATCTATCCAATATATCCAATCTATTGTAGCTTAAAGTGTCGATGTGGGTACATACAATAGGTGGGCAACAGAAAATTTATGCTTTTTATTTTCTAATTTGTTCTTTGTTCTTTGTTCTTTGTTGTTGTTGTTTTGGTTACTGTACAAAGAACAAAATAGTCTAATTCCTCTGAAATTTGATTTCAGGCTTTTCTTAGGGAAGGATAAAATAAAAGCAAGTAAAATATATGCATAATATATCCTAGAAGTGTCACTCAAGAACACACATATTGTGTGGAAAATCAACTAAAAATATTGACAGCACAGTAGTTTTGGGTCATTTTATTTAAGCCAATTAGTCTAGGTTATTACAGAATCTTGCATTAACTTGTTGCTAACACAGAATTGTCATAAAGTGGGGTTAACTAGGCTCAAGAGAATTCTACAGGCATGGAGATATTAGGTTTCACAGTTTACAAGTCTCAGTTTAATAAGAGTGGATGAGGTATTTGTATAAAAATGTGAATAGGTCCATTATTTGTGAAAGCTTATTAAATCCATGACAGCAGAGCATCTTAGGGAATATTGAAGTTTGAACAGAACCAGAACAATCCAGAAGATTTAAAAAATTATGTGACCAGAAAAATGATCCCTCTATTTGGTTCTTGTTCAACTGTAGCTCATCCCTCCACTGAGACATGGAACAAGTCTGAGACAAGACTACTGCACATCAGGAAACAGTAAGTAATGATAAAATCCTCCATTTTATTAGGCCAAATTTTAAAGCCCTTGTTTATAATGGCAATGATTTGCTGTGAAGTTATGGTCCATGAGTAGTATAGCACAGTGTGACTCCCTGTGAGAGTAAAAGTGGTTTGTCCCACAAGACAGAAATTCTTTTTAAAAAGCTTAGTTCATATGTACTTTGTATAAAAAAAAAAACCAAAACCAAAAAACAAAAACCCATAATTATGCCGTTTGTATGAGAAGATTCGTGCAATGATGGAGAATAACATGTTCAGGACCATGAATGTCCAAAACTGAATTATATGTCACAGTTTGCAACTTTATTGATTACCTGAAAAAAAATACACTCTCGTTTCCAAAATATAGTCCTTACACCTTTTGGAAACAGTGGTAAGATAATCATCATATCATAGAATCATGGAATGATCAAGGTTAGAAGGGATCTTAAAGATAACCTAATCCCAACCCCCTTCCAGAAGCAGGGACACCTTCCGCTAGACGTGGTTTCTCAAAGCCCTGTCCAACCTAGCCTTGAACACTGCCAGGGATGGGCCATCCATAAATTCTCTGGGCAACCTGTTAGAGTCTCTCACCACCCCCACAGTAAAGAACTTCTTCCTAATATCTAATCTACATCTTTTAATACACTCTTTTAGTTTAAAGCCACTCCCCATTCTCCTAACACTACATGCCCTTGTAAAATATCCCTCTCCAGCTTTTCTGCAGGTCATAGAGAATACAACATTCTGTTCTAAAGTACAGTAGTTGGATATCAATAGTTTGTGGGTTTACATCCTATTTGCATACATCCAGTTGTATTTCTTTAACTCATATTTATCACTTTTTATTTATTCATTCTATGAAAGAGACAAAGAGCCAGAAACAAAGAAAATATTCCTTCAAAAATTACCTGTAATATATTTAGGTAAAACTAAGCATTGAAAGTTTAAATAGCATACTGATCTTTGTAAACACCAGAAAGCTAGAGTACAAGAAGTATTTGGGGAAATATCTTGTAAATGATAGTTTTATGCAGGTAAGATAACTTACAGTCTTTGAGATTATTTCCATTTCAAGCAGATCAATTGATTTGCTTGGGTCACTATATGATATTTATCCTGAAAGCATGGCAGTTACAGATCCTAATGTGCATTTTATCAAATACTGTTCACCTTTTAGTAAAGAGTTCTATGAAGACAGGAGTATTTACATGGAGAAAGTAAGGGTGGGCTTCTTTGTAAAAATAAAACAGTGTATTGATAACCAGATGCCAATGCTACCATCTTGGTCATAATTAACATTATAGTATCTTTTAAACATATTCACAAAGACTTTTTTTTCTTCTTTATTATTGATTGGTCTCAGTTAGACTAGATAGCCTAGATGTTAGTAGTAGATATTGTCACAGTGCCTGCTTTTGATGCAGTTACTGCTGTAGCTTTGGCTTTAACCAGCAAAACAATGTGGAGGCTGCATTGAAGTTAACATGGGCACCAGAAGAACTATGAATGAATCACTAAATGATCTTCTGGTCATCTTATGATATTTAACAAAGGAAGTGTGAGGCCAGATTTCAGTAAGGGCTTTGTAAAAACTTTTTAGAGGAAACTAGAAAAACACAAAATATTTTCTTCCAAATTGTGAAACACATCATGACCTCGTTAAGAAAAATTTTCACCTCTTGTTATCTTAGATAATCAAAGCTTCTAAACTACTAATTAAAAAGGAATACATGTGAAAAAAATCAGTGCAGGCACAAAAATCATAAAATAAATGGCAGGGTGAAAAGCTTTAATGCTACTGGTATCACTGGAACTCATCTTGGCACTACAATAGGTATGATGATAATTATACTGTAATCACAGATTTATCCTTCTTGGTTTTACTCATAATCTTAAAATTTTTATTAATTATGCGATTTTTCTTATGTTTTCTCCACTATATCCAGTCCTACTTTACATGCGTCAAAAGATGAGGCTTGAACTAACTTATTCTCCTGCTGAGGAAAATGTTCAGCAAGGTCAAATGAAAGGAATGGAAAGGTTGTTCACTTAACAAGATGGTGTCTGACATAGCTGATATATGAACACTGGTCAGGCAGTTAATTGTTAAAGGAATTAAAACTCTTCGAATTCCACATGCTGTAATCAGTCCAAATTGCAGATTTACAGCCTCATCTAATATTCCATCTGCAAGGCAAAACTGGTACCATTATTCTGTCATAGAGAGATGCCTCTTTTGTTAGTGATACACAAATACATTTGTGAATAATTTAAGACATTATTTTCTCAAAGTCCAATTTCAGCCCCAAAGCAGCAAGAGGAATCAACATATTTTTGCAAGCAAAACTGAAGAAAAATGTGGATAAATAAAAACAAACACAGTATATTTTATGTCATAACAACACGTTAAAATTATTTTTGAAAAATAACTTCTTGCATACAGCTTTCACAATTTTTATTCCATTCCTTAGACCATCATCATTTATTAAAATTAGACTCAGATCTTTCCATTTCTATATCTACTTGCAACACACTTGCTGTTTTACTCTGGTTGACACTAATATTAGTAAATATTTGTTTCTTAGTTTTCCATTTTACATTTAAATTTTCCAGTGACTACGCTGGATTAGTGTAAGGTCTGTTGTTCTAAGTGAACAATAAGCATTAATTTTGTTAATTTATTTATAGACCATAATTTACCTTTTGCAAAACTATGTGGCGAACTATTGGAAAGTAGAAATATTTATATGACCTATGTATGAATCATGAGAATCTGGAAAAACAGGGAAGCTCAGAGGAATCCCACTCTTTCCTATTCATAATCTACTTAGACAGACAAAATCCCACATTCACTGTACAAGTCAGTGATAAACTTTGTTGGGTACTTTAAAATAACTTTTCTGCACACTCAATCATCATTTGACAGAACTCTTCAATGCTTGTAAAATTCAGTAACAAATTAATCTTAATAACTAAATGAACATGAGAGATGTTAAAAACTAAAATGGGAGATGTATCGTATATAAAACTTAATTGCTTGGGCTAATTTTAACTAACATATTACTAATAAATGTATTAATTCTAGCCTTTAATTTTTGAATTACAGTGTCTGAAAATCTAAATAGGAGTTTCTAGCCTTTACAGTGCAATTTGGAATTTTTTCTATAGGATCTAAACATTTAGAGGAAACAAAAAGTGAAAATTTATTCTAAGAAAAATTAAATGTTGCCAAAATCTGATTTGACAAGAAGCTCAACATGAGCCGGCAGGGTGCACCCATAGTCCAGAAAGCCAACCATGTCCAGGGCTGTAGCAAAAAAGAGCATGACCAACATCAGGTCAAGGGAGGTGATTCTACCCCTTTGCTCTCTTGAGACCCCACCTGCAGTGCTGCGTTCAGCTCTGGGGTCCCCAACACAAGAGGGACATGAACCTGCTCGAGGAAGTCCAGATGAGGCCACAAAGATGATCGGGGGCTGGAGCACCTCTCCCATGAAGACAGGAGCTGGGTTTGTTCAGCCTGGAGAAGAGAAGACTGTGTGGAAACCTTGTCTTCCAATACCTAAGGAGGACCTACAGGGAAACTGGAGAGAGATTTTTACAAGTGTATGTAGTGATAGGACAAGGGGAATGGTTTTAAACTGAAAGAAGGTAGATTTAGACTATTTATTAGGAAGAAGTTATTTACTGTGAAGGTGGTGAGAAAATGGAACAGCTGCCCAGAAAAGCTGTGGGTACCCCATCCCTGGAAGTGTTTGAGGCCAGGTTGAATGGGGCTTTGAGCACTCTGGTCTAATGGAAGGTGTCCCTGCTTGCAGCAGGGCTGTTGGAAATAGATGAACTTTAAGGTCCCTTCCAGCCCAAACCTTTCTCTGATTCTGTGATTCTATGAAATACATCAAAAAAACAAACTGCTACGAAAATATTTTTAAAATTTTAAATAATATACTTCCAGAAAACAAAGACACACTATAGACAGGCTCTTTAGAGATGTAGTAAACCCATGATGCATTGCAGGAGATCTCCCATACTACTTGCTGAGCAAATAGAGATAGTTAATAAACTTGTCAATATCTACTATGTAAATGTAATTAAGTCCCATGAACAAGATGTTACCAGATTAAATAGTTATGTTTAGCTGGTTTTCTTAAATTAATATCTTAATTATCTCAGGAAGTGACTAACGAAAATTGTTGTTTAATAAACATAGAAAAGAAAGCTTTCAATACAGAAGCCACAGGTTAGCATTCTACCACTAGCAATACTCATTGTTTCAGTAATATTTTTTGAAAATAAGCTTCAGATGCACAAGGAATGTTTCCAGTTATAAAAGATTCATATTACCAATGTTTAATTTTTATTTAACACATAATAACCAGAGTAAGCCCACATGGTATCTCTACAACTGAGCTGCATCCAAATGTATTTTATTAAAATCTCCATTTGAGTCTGTGTTTTAATCTTCCTTATTGCTCTCTACAACTACCTAGAAGGAGGTTGTAGCACGGTGGGTGCCAGTCTCTTTTCCCAAGTAAAGAGTGATAGGACAACAGTAAATATTCTCAAGTTTAGAATGTACACTGGGAAAAAATTCTTCACTGAAGGGTTGTCAAGCATTCCAATGGGCTTCCCAGGGAAGTGGTGGAGTTACCATGCCTGAAGGTATTTAAAAAATGTGTAGATGTGGCACTCAGGGACACGGTTTAATTTTGGACTTGGCAATGCTAAGTTAACAGTTGGACTTGATGATCTTAAAGGAACCATGATAATGGTTCTGGTAAACTTAACTCATTGTGAAGGTGTTCTGACAAATAATTCTCTTTTTTTTTTTTATTCCAAGTACTCAACATTAATTAATAAGTTCAACTGGAACAGATTACCCACAGAGTTTGTACATTCAGTGCTAGTGCTGATTTTCAAACTTCAACTGGGCATGGCTCTGAGCAACTTGTCTGAACTTTGAAGTTAGTCCAGCTTTGATCAGGATGTTGGCCCAAATGATCTCAGGACATCTATTCCAGAAAAAAAAAATTTATTATGATGTTATACTATTCTGTGATTTTATGATTCTGAAATCTTCCAAAGCTGATTAAGATAACATTATCAGAACTTATAAAATAATTTTCATTCTTAATATTAACTTTTCAAGATAATATTTGAATAAATTTAATTCTCCCTGTTTTTTCACCATTTTTTTTCTTTATCTAAGCAAAGTAAATCCAAGGCCTGACTGCTTACGATAGAATTCAAATCCCAAACACAGAAACTTATTCATGTTTTAAAAGAAGGTTCATTTCTAGTCTAAACATAACATTCTGATCATCCCAACCACTGAAAAGAGATAAAACAGTGAACTTAACTATTTTTAGTTTTTTTTTGCTTAAAATCCAAATGCGGATTCTGTACCTGACATTTTTTTATTAGCAAATTTATTTTAAAATATTTTCTCTTTCAATAGGAATGTAAGTATGCAAAAATAGAGGTAAAAAAAGATGAAGTCTTATGAATTTTTAAAAAGTGAAATCATTTTTAACACCATTATCTATTTTTATCAATACAGTAATAATTGACCTCATTTAAAGTTGTGGTTGGTTAAGCCTGGTTTGCCAATTTGTTTGAAATAAATAGTGATTCCACACTTCACTTCAAACCCTTTCTACTAAGCATAACAATTCTGTCAGCATCATTTTCTGTAAGGTAGTCTGAATTCCAAAATGACTTCCTGAAATCCATCTGGTTTGCTTTGTCATCTGAGGATGCTGAAAAATTTTGTGAGTGCATTTGTTCATGAGTGTTTGTGTACAGCCGCCTACGTTTGAGAAAGATCAGTACTTCAATCTTTAGCATTTCATTTTGTTATGCTATATGACAATTGGGAATTTGACTCTAGAAATAACATTTTATATTGATAGCTGTGAATTTTTTTAAACAGGTGTCAGATATCTAAATCAAGTGAAATCAGAATGAAATCTTGTGATTCATGTTAATATATGGCTACAGACTGGATGTGTACGTAGAAGATTTCATCAATCAGTTTAATGGGGAAATGGAATATTCAGGACAGCTATAATTCTATAAAGCTTTCCATCATAAAAGAGGATGCATAGAGAGGCTCAGTCTTACAAGTAAAAGTGATTGCCCTGTAGAAGCAACCACAGCCTAGAATTTTTCAATAACTCTATCCCAGCTCCTGAGATCTCTGTGTTGGATTAAAGCTTATAATAATAAACAAGTGTCCCTATATACTTTTTCCAGACATTTTTAGAAATTAAAATGTGATGGGGATTTTCTACTGGGGAAGAGATTCATCTGTCTTAACATTAGATACTTATGTGTGAGTTAATCACTGAATTCCAGTTATATCTCTTAACTGCAGATTTTTAATATTTAGGAAGGCAGGAGAAACCATCAGCTACTTCTACTACCTACAGAATGAAATACTTCTAGATGGTAATTTATCTTACTCTATGATAGATTTTAAGGTTTTTCTCTCTGGAGGTACCTATCTCTTTCTATAGATTATGCAAGGAGATTATGCCTCTATATGCTTGTACTGGTTTTTGGCTTGGATATAGTTAAGTTTCTTCATAATATCTTGTATGGGGCCATGTTTTGGTTTCATGTTGCAAATACTGTTGATAAAATACCGATGTTTTCATTCTTTCTGAGCAGTACTTACACAACATCAAAGCCTTTTCTGATTCTCACACTGCCCCACCAGCAAGTGCGCAGGGGGTGCACAAGAATCATACAATCTTAAAATCATGCAATAGTTAGGGTTGGAAAGGACCTTAAAGATCATCTAGTCCCAGCCCCCCTGCCACAAGCAGGGACACCTTCCACTAGACCAGGGTGCTCAAAGTCATGTCCAGTCTGGCCTTGAACACTTCCAGTTATGAGCCACACACAACTTCTCTGGGCAATCTATTCTGCTGACTCACCACCTTCATAGTGAAGAATTTCTTCCCCATATCTGTTATAAATCTACCCTCATTCAGTTTAAAGCCATTCCCCCCTTGTCCTATCTACTTTACTATGTGCCCTTGTAAAAAGTCCCACTCCAGATTTCTTGTTGATCCCCTTTAGGTACTAGAAGGCTGTTACAAGTTCTATTTTCAGGCTGAACAAGACCATCTCTCTCAGCCTGTCTTCACAGAAGAGGTGCTGCAGACCTCTGATCTCCTTTGTGACCGTCTTCTGGACTTGTGCAGGTCCATGTCCCTCTTGTATTGTGGGCCCCAGAGCTGGATGAATTACTTCAGGTGAGGTCTCACAAGAGCAGAGAAGATGGGGGAGAATCATCTCCCTCAACTTGCTGGCCATGTTACTTTTGATGTAGCCCATGATATAGTTGGCTTTCTGGGCTGTGAGTACACACTGCCAGGTCATGTTGAGCTTATCAGCCAACACCCTGAAGTCCTTCTTCCTAGGGCGGCTCTCAATCCAGTCTCCACCCAGACTCCAGTTGTGCCTGGGACTGTCTCAGCCCAGGTGCAGGACCTTGTACTTGTCGTGGATGCATTTCATGAGGTTTGCACTGTTTCACCTCTCGAGCCTGGCAAGGTCCCTCGGGATGGCATCCATTCCCTCCAGCATGTTGACTGTACCACACAGCTTGGTGTTGGCACACTTGCTGAGGATGCATTCAATGCCACTGTCCATATCATGAAAAAGATGTTGAATGGTGCTGGTCCCAGTTATCAAACCACTGAGGGACATCACTCATCACTGATCCCCACTTTGACACTGAGCCTTTGATTACAATTCTCTGAGTGCAACCATACAGCCAATTCCTTATCCACCAAGTGGTCCATCCATCAAATTCATGCCTCTCCAATTCAGAGACAAAGATGTTGTGCGGGACATCAAATGACTTTGCAAGTCCTGGTAGATGATGTCTGTTGCTCTTCCCTTATCCACCAATGCCATGGCTCCATCATAGAAGGCCACCAAATTTGCTCAGGCGCAATTTGCCCTTAGTGAAGCCATGATGGCTGTCACCAATCACCCCTTTATTGCTCATGTGACTTAGCATAGTTTCCAGGAGGATCTGCTCCATGAAGGATTTGGGACAGGACATAGATGGTACAGTTGACCCCAGCTGACCAAAGGCATATTCCATACCATATGACATCATACTCAGCAGTAAAACTGGGGGGTGGATGTTGGCACAATGCTCAACAAGCCCTGTTGAGCATTTGTTGAGATTGGTTTATAATGAGCAGTTGCTTTCTTCTGCATCACTTGTGTTTTCTGGTTTCTATTTTCACCTCTCTATTTTTTGTAAAACATACTTGCTTAAAATAAATAAATAAATAAATAAATTAAACTGTCATTATCTCTACCCACAAGTTCTTTAGCTTTTACTCTTCTGATTCTCCTTGCATCCCACTGTCCAGGGGCAGTGAGCTGGCAGCTGTGTGATACTTAATTGCTGGCTAAGGTTAAGCTGCAGCAATACTGGATGTGCAGATTGAAGATGTTAATTATTCCATCTATCCATAAAATTTAGTTTTAAGGATAGGTGTCTGAGTTAGAATAGGGAAAATAAAAGTAAAATAAAAGAGTTTAAGTGGAAATGGTCAGGTCAAAGACTTTTGAGCAATCAGAAAGTTGTGTTTGGGAGGTGAAAGCAGATAATTCTAGCTGCAACAAGCATTTGAGAGTTTTCCCCTTTTGATACTAGATACATACTATTTGCATTCATGCAGCACCATAAAAATAAACCATTTTCTTTCCATTTCTTGAACAGTTCAAAGCTATGCAGCATGCATCTGTCTTTTTTAGTCTTTGAACTTTTTTGAAAGCTATTTTACACTGTCATTATCTTTCCTTGTCAAAAATGTCAAGTTACATTAAAAATGAAACAACACATTTCCTTAGAAATATGGCATTTGTTGTTATGAAAAGGGAACAACTTGACCTTATTATGGGTCATCAAAAGTTTTATCTGAGTGTTTTCAGATATGAAAATGTACAGAATATTTGTTATGACCTTTTCAGACATCAAGTTCATAGTATTGATTGAGATCACAAATCAAGAAATCCAGAAATTCAATAGAAGTAAAAAAAGAATCATGTCTGCAGCTGAAGTTTTAAAAGAAAGCAAATCTCCTTCTGAGGTCACCAGCTATGTGTCTGTATTTGATGAAATGCAGAATTACCTTATGGTGGTGAGCTACCCAAGCAAATATTTTTTTCTTTTTCAGCTTACCTCGCTACTGCTGTTCTCTTATGTTATCAGTGAAAAGAAGAGACATGATTAAAAGCTTAAAAGAGGAAAGTTTGTTTTCCTCTTTCTATCATCTATAGCAAAAAAACACAGCATGGAAATGACATAGAGATATTTATTCTAAAATGCTATGAATTATGTTTTAACAGACAAATGAAAAGCATAGATATATCACTATGTGGCTATGGCTGTGCCTCTTCAGGCAGTGGAGTTTACATCATTCCTTGGCAGGTGTCAAAAATGCAAAACTGGTATCCAAAACAGCTTTTATTCCATTTTAGACTAATGGAGAGACAAGTAATTTCTCATATAAGCAATTAATTTTCAGTCTACTTTTTGTCTCAGCAGTAAACAGTCAATAATTCAGGACAGTCTTTCAAAATAGATCAGGGCACACAAAGTATTTTGCATGTGGTTTGTATTAAAGAGGATGTTATATGCATTATTGAGATATATATACACACACATATATCATGCTATAAAAAGTATGCATGTCGTGGTTTAAACCCAGTCAGGTAACTTGTTCACTCACTCCCAGTGAGTGATGCCGAGCTGACAACAATCAAGGTCCGTGTCCGTCTCCCCCCCCCCCTGCACCGGGGCTCTCCCCTTCCCCGCCGTCTCTGCCTCCTCACAGCTTCCCCTCCTCCCTGGCAGAGCATGAGCCTCACAGAGTCCTTGGTCAGGGTAAACATCACTTAGCAACAACCGAAAACATCGGCTTCACCAACGCTGCTCTCAAACTAGAAGTCAAAACACAGCACTGCACCAGTTAACACAAAGGAAAAAAAAAACATGACTGCTACTGCTGAACCCAGGACATTATCCACCCCTTATTCCATACCATTCACGTTGTGCTCAGATCCCACATTTTCAATACACCATCGCTCTCCCACATATATACATCCATATACATACAGACCAAGAGGAAAAAAAATCATTTTCTTAGTGCATGGACCAATCCCTATAATGCTGCCGAGTCCATTCGGTCCATGATGTTCCAAGTTCATTCTCTGTTGGGATGATGGCTGGAGGGAAGTCAGGGCCAGTCGCTGGTGACCTGGAGACATCTAGTTGATGGGCTATAAAAGCATTACACAGCAGGCAACAGTATACAATTGAGTTCACTGGCTGTTTTCCCCTAAAATCAAATCCCCTTGAGGTATACATCGGACTTCCCCATCTTCCCGCATTACCCACCAAGTATATCCAGGTCCCTGAGCAAAAGCAATCCCACGAGTGGGTTTGCCTTTACCTGAAGCAGGAATAACCCAGACTGTCTTCCCCAGCAAATTCTTCATATGCACCACAGGAACTTTGTCCCCCTCTACAATATGTAAAAGTTCTGACTGGGCTGGGCCAGCCCTGTTGGCAGATCCTCTGGTGTTGACCAACCAGGTGGCCTTTGGTAAATGTGTATCCCAATGCTTGAAAGTTCCCCCACCCATCGCTCTCAGTGTAGTTTTTAACAGCCCATTGTACCGTTCGATTTTCCCAGAGGCTGGTGCATGGTAGGGGATGTGATATACCCACTCAATGCCATGCTCTTTGGCCCAAATATCTATAAGGTTATTCCGGAAATGAGTCCCATTGTCTGATTCAATTCTCTCTGGGGTGCCGTGTCGCCACAAAATCTGTTTCTCAAGGCCCAGGATAGTGTTCCGGGCAGTGGCATGGGGCACAGCGTATGTTTCCAGCCACCCGGTGGTTGCTTCCACCATGGTAAGCACATGGCGCTTGCCTTGGCGGGTTGGTGGCAGTGTGATATAGTCAATCTGCCAGGCCTCCCCATATTTATACTTCAACCATCGTCCTCCATACCAAAGAGGCTTTAACCGCTTGGCTTGTTTAATTGCAGCACATGTTTCACACTCATGAATAACCTGGGCAATAGTGTCCATTGTTAAGTCCACCCCTCGGTCACGGGCCCATCTGTATGTTGCATCTCTGCCCTGATGGCCTGAAGTGTCATGGGCCCACCGGGCCAGAAATAATTCACCTTTATGTTGCCAATCTAAGTCCATCTGAGCCACTTCAATCTTAGCCGCTTTATCCACTTGTTGGTCCCTCTCGTACCTCCACCTGGCTGGAGGCAGGGCCCCTCTAATGGTCGTCACAGCATTGGACACTTAAGTCGTGTTGAAAGGGATTATTCTTCGTTATCACAGGAGCTGGAGTAAAATCAGCTCTTCCACTCCATCTGGGAAACTGCTCACCAGAGACTGAAGCCGTAGCTCTCATGGGACGATCAGTCTTGGCCCTTGCTCCCCTCTTCAGTTCACTCACCCGTTCCTCCAAAACTGAAGTAGGTTTTCCATCCCACTTTGTCATGTCTTCTCCGTGATCCAGCAGGTAAAACCATAGGGTACCCCGTGGCGTATACCTTCTGTATCTCCTCTCTTGAATAATAGGACGTCTTTTGTTAATAGCTGAGACGCGTGTTGGTACACGTGTGGAGCTGGATAAATCAGATACATCGTCCCTCAATTTGTCGAGGTCCTGGGACAGTTTTTTCACAGCTGAGATGATGGAAGGAGTGAGATTGTCTTCGAACTCTCGGAGTTTATGAACCATTTCATCCACTGTTAGTGGTACTATGTCATTCCAGGTCACTGTTGCCAATGAATGGGCATATGATGACGGTGCATTCCGTGTAAGTTTTCGCCACATGGGTCGTGTACATTCAACTTCATCTGGATCTATAGGTGTATCCCCGTTATTCGGCTTGATGTGATAGATCATCTCTACGATGGCCGATTCCCTCAGAGACTGGATGCCTTTGTCTATAGTAGTCCACTTGGCCGAACGACTCGTAACATCGTCCTTGTACGGAAACCTTTCTTTCACAGCTGCCAAGAGCCTCCTCCAAAGGCTGAGGGACTTTTTCTCTCTTGCAATTGCTTTGTCAATTCCCCCTTCTCTAGCAAGTGATCCCAGCTGCTTGGCTTCTGTACCTTCTAGTTCGTGACCATCGGCCCCATTGTCCCAGCATCGGAGTAACCAGGTGATGATGTGCTCCCCTGGTTGACGGGTAAAATCTTTTTTCGCATATTCCGCAGCTCGGTTGAGGTTCGAGGTCGAGAAGTTACCTCTTCTTCTTCTTCTTCGTCATGTGATGATGACTCCTGATCAGATTCTGGACCGGGTGGTGAATTCATTGGTTCTTCATCTCGCTTCACCCTTTTTGCCTCCTTTTTGCTTGTTCTCTTGCGTACAGGGGCAACTGATATTGGTACGAATTGGTCCTCTGGTTTGGCTGCAGTGATTATCACTGTGGTTTGAGTAGCGACTGTACTTGTTGCTGGGGGTGGTGTAGCTACCGTGCTTGGAGCTGGGGTAACCGCGCTGTCTGTTGCAGTTGAAGTTTGAGCAGCTGCTGTACTTGCCACTGGGGTAGCTGCGCAGTTCATTGCAGCCAAAGTTTGAGTAGCGACTGTCGCTTTGCCCTCAAATCCGCCGATATTCTTTTCCTTTTGAAGGTGCTGGATAGTGTTGAACAAGGCCCTGTAAGCATAGGCCAAGCCCCAGCACGTTGCCGTGATTTGTCCATCTCTGGTATGGCCAGAATGACCACACACCTCATTTAAGTGTTTTACTAATTCTTCTGGATTTTGCAGTTGTTCGGTAGTGAAATTCCAAAATACTGGAGGGGCCCACTGACCTAGATACTTGCCCATACTATCCCACACACCCTGCCACTCATGGCTGTCCAGCCTCTGGGAAAATCTCTCGGTCCTCCTACATCGTCTTTTGACCCCAGACAAGACCCAAACCTGAATCTGCTTAACTCTTGAAATCAGTAGTGGGCAAAACACACTCTGTATGCGTGTTAGCATGGTGATTCCCATCACCATCAGTAAACAAGTCTCAACAGCATTAAAAGGCCATTTAAAAAATTCAAAACTCTCAAATGTAAATGGTCTGGGGGGACGACTAGGAGGGTAAAAGGATGTCTCCTTCACAGGTTGAGCACCTGAGAAGGAGAAAAAAGATGTGTAATTGCTAAGCACCTCCATCATATACCTCCCAAAGTATAAAGGTGGTGACCACACTGGGAACATAAACCAGATCAGTTTCATGATCAATGATTCTATTGTATTACAAGTCATTACCATAAAGTACAATGGGATAAAAACCTTAGCCCAAGCCCCACACTTGAAAAACACTAATACAGCCAATACCGGATGGACGTAAGATATGGTATACTGAAACTGTGAAATCAAGAGGAAAAACCTTGAGAGCCAATAAATCAGCATTGTGACGAGTGACTATCAATCCAGTCAGATCTGTTCTTATCTCAACCCCTCGTGCCCCACGTTGGGCGCCAAAAAGAACTGTCGTGGTTTAAACCCAGTCAGGTAACTTGTTCACTCACTCCCAGTGAGTGGTGCCGAGCTGACAACAATCAAGGTCCGTGTCCGTCTCCCCCCCCCCTGCACCGGGGCTCTCCCCTTCCCCGCTCCCGGAGGAACGGGGAGGAGGATCGAGAGAGTGCAACTCCTACGGGTTGAGACAAGAACAGTCCAGCAACAAATCACCACCGCTACTATCAGCTAAAACAATGATAAGGGAAAATAACAAGGGAAGAGAATACGATACCACCGGCCAAGAAAACGAGTTCCACCCGGAAGCTCCTGTCCTTCCGGGTAACTCCCAGTTACATCCTGGGCATGACGTGCTGTGGTATGGAATACCTCCCCGGCTAGCCCGGGTCAGGCGCCCCGTCTCTGCCTCCTCACAGCTTCCCCTCCTCCCTGGCAGAGCATGAGCCTCACAGAGTCCTTGGTCAGGGTAAACATCACTTAGCAACAACCGAAAACATCGGCTTCACCAACGCTGCTCTCAAACTAGAAGTCAAAACACAGCACTGCACCAGTTAACACAAAGGAAAAAAAAAACATGACTGCTACTGCTGAACCCAGGACAATGCACTACATATACAAGTGCACGTATACATCTATATGATGCCATGCAGAGCATAGATGCAATGAGTATAATGTGAAGAAAAGGAGAAAATTTGTCATGCTATTAAAGCTCTAAAGGGTTGCTGCTCTGTCTTTCAGTCTGGTTATGAAAAAAAAGAAATGGGAGAGGAGTGACTTTGTTCAGAGCTATAGCAAAGGTAATGCAATGTATTTACCCATATTAGGTATTTCAAGGTGAAAACACTCCTCTCAAAGCCAAGAGATAATCTATCAGGCATCTGCAGGGGGTGGACTGGAGTGATTACAGTGATCTACTGCAGAACTGGGAGGAAGAATCAGTGTATTCACTGTAAACTTGATGGAAAAACAGGAAAAGGGAAAAAGGGAAAAGCTAAAAGGGTCTGTGAAAATAGTGTGTGGGTTTTTTTGAGTTTTCAAGATTATCAAACCTCTCAAACTGGATATAGCAACTACTTGTAATGTGCAAATGGAGCAGCCATTTTACTGTCCAGCCCTAAGACTTGATTCTGAGATTCTTCAGTTAGTTTTGTAAAAAGTTCTTGATGATAATGATCTATTTGAAAAATATAATTTTCTCTTATAAAATCAGAACCATTTCTGTTCTTTGTTTCATTACTGTAGAAAAAAATATTCTGGATCAAAGTCTTTATAGTACCAGAGGTAAATCTTCTACTCAAAACCAGAGCTGTTTGTAGTAGAAGCCCTCATCAGATTGTGCATGCAAAAAACCCCAAAGGATTACAAGTTTGTATAAAAGAATAATAATTCTGAATTAAAATGTGTGTATTATTTTGATTTAGCCTAGTTACTTATAAAAAAAGAACAAAAAAAAAGTTTATACAATCAAGAATGGATGGGGGTGTATGTCTGACTGCACAATATATATTCCTTATCATCACTCTGGGAAAGAATGAAACTTCTGAACTGAATTTAAAACAAATTTTAAAAGCATTAAAAGGTATAGAAACGAAAACAATTTTTTGCAATTCTGTAGCGAACCAGCTTGCCAACAGTGAGATAGACAAGTTTATTTCTAATAACTTTTTTTGCATATTTATCTATTTTAAAAGTTGAGGTTGTTGACTGATTCCACAAAAAGACTTTGAAAGTTTACAGAGATGACCCAAAATTAGAATCTGGGCACACAGACAAATTTGACAGTTTTCCTTATGTGAAGTTCATTTCAACAGCCGGCCTAGTTACTGAAACTAACATGCATAAGAAAATATTATTTTTTTTTTAGTCACCAATTTGTACTGTCTATGTAGGTGATATTTTTTAGGAGCGTGCCAATGGGTTAGTTAGGCTGTGATACAGAAACTTCTCTCATGAAATAAATGGGGGACTGTTGGAAATGAGTTAAGTAAAGAGGATGAGATGGCTTCTACTGACAAACAGAAGAGCTTTTGTAAAAGTGTTTGTCTATGACATGCTAAATTGATAGACATAATTGTTGTTCAAAAAGCGGATACATGCCCAGCATGCACTAAACCGATTCCATGTGCTCAGGAATGATGCTGTATTATATCGTAATTATTCAGGCCTCAGAGCTTGGTGAACTTTTCAAGACTGAATAAACACAGTATCTCTCCTGAGTGTGTGGAATTGGTTTACTACATCTGGGCACAAATCTGCTTTTCGAACAACACAATGATAGAACATTAGGTAATAGAACATTAGGGGGAAGGGGAGGTAACTGGGCATGTTGGGGACAAGCCCAAGAGAAACATGCTAGGGCTTGAAGAATGGTAGACTAGGGAGAACTCTCAATCTATTGTTTCATTTGAGGGAAAGGGTAGTTGTTTAAACCCTGTCCTGCAGGGGAAAAAGCGTACCTGGGCAAGAGTTAATAGAGCTCACTCACAGAGCTCTAGGTTAGATTCGAAGTGCGAGGGGGTTGTAGCTGGGTTTGAACTAGTGGGGCAATGTTCTAGTATGAATGAAGACCAGAAGGCCTCCCGCCTTCCAAGGGTGCCACTAACGTGCTCTGCTCACTCCCTGAAATGCCTGTGCACCAATGCACGCAGCATGGGGAATAAACAGGAGGAGTTAGAAGTCTGTGTGCGGTCTAAAGGTTATGGTCTGGTGGCAATTACAGAGACATGGTGGGACAGCTCACATGACTGGAATGTGGTTATGGATGGCTATGTCATTTTTAGGGAAGATAGGTCAGCAAAGCAAGGTGGTGGAGTTGCTCTTTATGTGAAAGAGCGACTAGAATGTATTGAGTTCTGTCCAGGGACAGATGAGGACCAAGTGGAAAGTCTGTGGGTGCGAATTAAGGGACAGGCTGGTACGGGTGGCACAATTGTGGGGGTCTATTATAGACCTCCTGATCAGGACGAAGGAGTTGATGAGGCTTTCTACAGGCAATTGAAAGCAGTCTCACGACTACATGCCTTGGTCCTTATGGGGGATTTTAACTACCCCGATATTTGCTGGAAGACTTACACAGCCAGTCATTCACAGTCTAGGAGGTTCCTCCAGTGCATTGATGATAACTTCTTAATGCAAATGGTGGACGAACCAACTAGGAGAGGAACGCTGCTGGATCTGGTACTCACCAGCAAGGAGGGTCTGGTTGAAGTAGTGACGGTCAATGGCAGCCTGGGCTGCAGTGACCATGAGATGGCGGAGTTTAGGATCCTGTGTGGGAGGAATAGAATACCTAGCAAGGCCCCATTTCTGGATTTCCAAAGGGCAAACTTTGGCCTCTTCAATCAATTGCTAAGGGAAGTATCATGGCAAAGGGTACTAGGTGGTAAAGGGGCTCAAGATCAGCATTCAAGGACCACTTCTTCAAAGCACAGGATCAGAGTGTCCCAATGAGTAGGAAGTCAAGTAGGGGAGCCAGGAGACCAGCATAGTTAAACAAGGAACTGCTGGGCAAACTCATATGGAAAAAAGAGAATCTATGGATTATGGAAGGAGGGGCTGGCCACTTGGGAGGAATATAAGACAGCTGTTAGAGGATGTAGGGAAGCAATTAGGACAGCTAAGGCCTCCTTGGAACTTAATCTGGCAAGTCAGATCAAGGACAATAGAAAGGGCTTCTTCAAATACATAGCGAATAAAACTAACACAAGAAGCAGTATAGGTCCACTGCTGAATGAGGTGAGTGCCCTGGAGACAGAGGATATAAAGAAGGCAGAGGTGTTGAATGCCTTCTTTGCCTCTGTCTTTACTCCTGCAAACTCTCCCCGGGGGACCCAGATTCCTATAGCCCCGGAAGGAGTCAGGATAATGGAGGAGTTTGCTTTGGTAGATGAGGATTGGGTTAGGGATCAGTTAAGTAATCTGGACATCTATAAATCGATGGGTCCGGATGGAATACACCCGCGGGTGCTGAGGGAGCTGGCGGAGGTCGTTGCTGAGCCACTCTCCATCGTCTTTGGTAAGTCGTGGGAAACAGGTGAGGTGCCTGAGGATTGGAGGATGGCAAATGTCATGTCGGTCTATAAGAAGGGCAAGAAGGAGGACCAAGGTAATTATGGACCGTTCAGCCTTACCTCCATCCCTGGAAAGGTGATGGAACAACTTATTCTTGACACCATCTCTAGGCATATGGAGGATGAGGGGGTCATTAAGAGCAGCCAACATGGCTTTTCCAAGGGGAAGTCATGTTTGACCAACCTTATAGCCTTCTATGAGCAAGTAACTAGGTGGATGGAAGATGGTAGAGCGGTAGATGTGTTTTTTCTTGATTTCAGTAAGGCATTTGATACTGTTTCCCACAGCATCCTCATAGACAAGCTAAGGAAGTGTGGGCTTGATGATCAGGTAGTGAGGTGGATCAAGAACTGGTTGGAAGGAAGAAGGCAGAGAGTTGTGGTCAATGGGGCAGAATCTAGCTGGAGGTCTGTGACTAGTGGAGTCCCTCAGGGGGTGGTGCTGGGACCAGTGCTGTTTAATATTTTCATCAACGACCTGGATGAGGGAACTGAATGTACCCTCAGCAAGTTTGCCGATGATACTAAACTGGGAGGAGTGGCTGACACACCAGAAGGCTGTGTTGCCATTCAGCGAGGCCTGGACAGGCTGGAGAGTTGGGAGGAGAGGAACTTGATGAAATTCAACAAGGGCAAGTGTAGAGTCTTGCGTCTGGGGAAGAACAACCCCATGTACCGGTACAGGTTGGGGGCTGACCTGCTGGATAGTAGTGAAGGGGAAAGGGATATGGGGGTCCTGGTGGACAGCAGGATGACCATGAACCAGCAACGTGCCCTTGTGGCCAAGAAGGCCAATGGCATCCTAGGGTGCATTAGAAAGGGTGTGTTTAGTAGGTCAAGAGAGGTTCTCCTCCCCCTCTACTCTGCCTTGGTGAGGCTGCATCTGGAATATTGTGTCCAGTTCTGGGCCCCACAGTTCAAGAAGGACAGGGAATTGCTTGAAAGAGTCCAGCACAGAGCTACAAAGATGATTGAGGGAATGGAACATCTCTCTGATGAGGAGAGGCTGAGGGAGCTGGCACTCTTTAGCTTGGAGGAGACTGAGGGGTGACCTCATCAATGTTTACAAATATGTAAAGGGTGAGTGTCAGGAAGATGGAGCTATTTTTTTTTCAGTGATGTCCAGTGATAGAACAAGGGGCAGGGGGTGTAAACTGGAGCATAGGAGGTTCCATGTGAACATCAGGAAAAATTTCTTTACTGTGAGAGTGACAGATCACTGGAACAGGTTGCCCAGGGGGGTTGTGGAGTCTCCTATGCTGGAGATATTCAAGGCCCGCGTGGACAAGTTCCCCTGTGATGTACTCTAGTGCAGGAGGGTTGGACTAGATGATCTTTTGATGTCCCTTCCAACTCTTAGGATTCTGTGATTCTGTGATTCTATAATACAAAAAATGTTTTTATAGGTTTTGCTTCAACCACAATGTCAAAAGTAAAAGCGATACCATTCTCTAGTTCATTTTTAAGGATACCTTATGAAAAGAAGCTGTGCTATATTTGTTTGGGAAGAAAAATTAGCCTGAGTTATGCCCACCCAGGTCACATGTGTCTGGATCAAATACAGAATTCTAATGCATTTCTGGCATTCTCTCTTAAGTGGCCCAAGCACTTTTGAATGAACATGACCTCCATAAATCTAATTAAACAACTATCTCCCTATATTACTTCTTTATACAATTTAAAGAGAGTAATTAAGAGTTGAACTCCATGCTGAATTCAGATATAAAGAAGGTTGTCACACTTCACAGAGCTAAGAGAGTTCCTTGTTGAATGAACAAGCTAGTATAGCCCTATATTACTAAATAATGGTTGCTCAGTAGGAAGAAATACTAGTACCCAAACTTCATTGCTGAAACGACAAGGAACAACATGGTACAATAAATCTGGACACTAGATCAGAGTAATTGTGAGATTCGAGCTCTAATCACATGCAGGCAAAAAGCTGGAACACCTGAGGCAAGTTGAGTCAAAAAAGAAACAAAAGTACGTCAAATGATGTAACTGTTGACCCTAACCCTAACCCTAACCCTAACCCTAACCCTAACCAATTGTCCTTGGGTTGTTGATAGTAAACTCTTCACTATTCATTGTAAGTGATTAATCAGCAGGTCACAATAGTTCCTGAATTGCCTTTGGATTACTGGAAAAATCCAAATAGAAGAAATAAAGAATAATGGATTGCAAATAAATTCCAAACTTTCATTTAAAAATTATGTTGTGGTTAAATTCCTTCCTCACTGTGGCATAAGAAATTTAATGATGATCACACAATGCCTGTGACAAACTGAGATCACTGTTCAGTCTTCAGCTATGAACCATTTTACCTTTTATGAAATTGCATGTTGCAAACTGAAAACTGTCATGAAAATTGTGCATCCTTTGATACAGAGGTGTAAAATACAGTTATTTTCCTAGAGCTTGTTAAGCCTTCTAGTGTAGAAAATAGGTGAAGTGAAATATCACAAAGTACAGAAAGCCACTTAATTTATACATACATTTTAACTGTAATGTCTTATTTCTTGGAATATAATTTGGTTTTTGTAGGTTTCAAAATAATTTCTACCTAAAAAAAAAAAATGTAGAAAAAAATCTAATCATAGAATCATAGAACCATAGAATGGCTTGGACTGGAAAGACTTTAAGATCATCTAGTTCCAACCACCCTGCCATGGGCAGGGATGCATCACACTAGACCAGGGTGCTCAAAGCTCCATCCAACCTGGCCTTGAACACTTCCAGGTATGAGCCACCCACAACTTCTCTGGGCAAGGTGTTCCAATGTCTCATCACCCTCATAGTAAAGAACTTTTTCCTTATATCTAACCTGCATCTCCCCCGTTTAAGTTTAAACCCATTACCCCTTGTCCTATCACTACAGCCTCTGATGAAGAGTCTCTCTCCAGCTTTCCTGTAGGTTCTCTTTAGTTATCAGAAGACTGCTACAAGGTCTCCCTGAAGCTTTCTCTTCTCCAGGCTGAACAGGCCTAACTTTCAAAGCCTGTCTTCATACATTCCAGTCCCCTTATGGCCGCCCTCTGGACTTGTTCCAACAGTTCATGTCCTTCTTATGCTAAGGACACCAGAACTGCACACAATTCTCCAGGTGAGGTCTCACAAGAGCAGAGTAGAGGGGCAGGATCACCTCCTTCGACCTGCTGGTCATGCTCCTTTTGATGCAGCCCAGGATACGGTTGGCTTTCTGGCCTGCGAGCACACGTGTTCAGTTTCTCATTGATCAGCGCCCCCAAGTCCTTCTCCACAAGTCTGCTCTGAATCTCTTCTCTGCCCAACCTGTAGCTCTGCCTGGGATTGCTCCGATGCAGGTGTAGGACCTTGCACTTGGCTTGGTTAAACTTCATGAGGTTGGCATCAGCCCACCTCACAAGCATGTCAAGGTTCCTCTGGATGGCATTCCTTCCCTCCAGTGTGTCAACTGAACCGCACAGCTTGGTGTCATCGGCAAACTTGCTGAGGGAACACTCAATCCCACTGTCCAAGTCACCAATAAAGATGTTGAACAAGACTGGTCCCAAAGCTGATCCCCGAGGGACACCACTCCTAACTGGTCTCCAGTTGCACATTGGGCCACTGACCACAACTCTTCGTGTGCAGCCATCCAGAAAGTTCTTTATCCACCGAGTGGTCCATCTATCAAATTGATGTTTCTCCAATTTAGAGGCAAGGATGTCGTATGAGACAGTGTTGAACGCTTTGCATGAGTCCAGGTAGATGACATCAACTGCTCTGCCCCTGTCCCTCAGTTCCCTAGCTCCATCATAGAAGGCCACCAAATTGATCAGGCAGGATTTCCCCTTAGTGAAACCATGCTGGCTGTCACCAGCCACCTTGTTGTTTTTCATGGTGTCCTGGAGAATCTACTCCATGATCCTGACTGGCACAGAGGTAAGATTGACTGGTCTGTAGTTCTCTGGGTCATCCATTTCCCCCTTTGTGAAAATGTGGGGTATATTTCCCTTTTTCCAGTCTTCAGGAACTTCACCTGCACCTGACTGCCATGATTTTTCAAATATGATGGCCAGTGGCTCTGCAACTTCATCAGCAAGGTTCTTCAGGACCTGAGGATGGATTTAATCAGGTCCCATTTTAATGGCATGGATCAATATGTTCTTTACTTTTATGTTTGGTGGTTACCTTAAATAACTAGGGGAAAACAGCCACTTCCATTCATGTATTTGTGTCATACAACTGATTGTATTTCTGTTTAATAAGCTCTCCTAAAAGTTAACATTCCTCTCGCATTCAGGGTATCCTTGTACCAAGGAATTTCATTGCTGCCATTAATTTTTTTTCCTTTCACTCTACTATGACACAGATTTGATTAAAAAATAACAAGATGCTTTCTCATAAGTAATCCTCATTTACCACGGGAAGAATGACATGAGTGATATTTAGGATATCCATTTAAGTTTTCAATGGTCTCAATCAAATAAAATGTGGGGAAAAAAAAAGAGAAAGGAAAAGAAAAAGAGTCGGTGGTTGCCATTTAAAGATGTATTTAGGTGTATTTAGGCATCCATAAATTATATTTGTGTTACATAGAAATCATAACTACTAGGGACAATACAGTCACTATATACCTTTTCTAGATGAGAATTTTCTTTAATTCTTTCCTCTGCTTTTTAAATGTGTACACAAAACTCTAAAGACAAATAAGGTAATAACCACAGAATCAAAAAGAGAGCTAAGATATAAACAGACCATTACTGGGGAAATTAATGGATATCATTAAGCATTACCGTAGAGATTTTTACCTCTTCCCATAATTACTTGGCTTTTATGCTCTTAATCCATTGAATTTAATATACACTGAAAGCGACTCAGATGGTTTTTATTTGCCTGTATAGCACCACCAAATTGCACAGCTACTCAGTCAGTTGGATACATAAGAATGGTAGTTTATATAACTTTGTGTATATAACTTTCCTAAGAATGGGAGCATCACATTTCCTGCTCATTATTATGACTATTTGCAGATATTTTCCTTATTTTAAAGGTTATATATGCTTCTGAAATGCAGCTATTTGAATTACAATATTGAAAAAAAAACAAATAAAACCACATAAATATCAAACTGTGAAAACTGCACATCTGGACCTCTGTGAACTTCTCTATCTATTTCACTCTTCACTTACAGACCTTCAGGTTAAAAAATATCATGAACATCAATGCCAAGAGCTCTAAATTAAATGACTCAAGCAAAATAAGATGGCATTCAATTATATACTCCTGTATGCATTCGAGGATCACCACAGCTACTGTAAAGTCATAATAGTTGATGTGGTTTAAGAGGGAGTGTGACAGAAGTGGAAGAGAGGAGAGCACTTCACAGCAATTTTATTCAACAGGTTTTCCCAGGATGGTAGCTGGTCTTAATGTAGAGAAATGAGAGTGCTCGGGGAGGTACAAGATGCTCCCTAGTGCTTGATGCCTTGCTGGTTCTTTTCAGCTAATATTGATGAGTAATAACTAATAAGCAAAATATATGCATGTATCAAATCCAGGAATGGAACAAGTGTCTCACACTGAAATAAAAAAATACTGACTGTATTCCTTGAGGACATAACATTTTTTTTATTTTTATTTTCTGTGATTTCTTTTTTTTACTTTTTCTCTTTTTCTTTTTTTTTTCCCTGTCAATTGTATTGTCAGAAAGGTAGGCTTTTTACTTCAGCTACCTGAAACAAAACCAAAGCGTACTCCAATTCAGTGAAAGGAATCCTGAACTTTTTCTGTCCTACCTGAAAAAAATCCCTGAATATAAAACTTTCATTAAAAACCCTAATACTTCAAACTCCTGAGGTAAAAATAGCTATAGTTTTCAGGTATGTTCTATGTTTTACTTACGTGTTTATCCTGTGATTCTTTCATTTTCTGTAATTAAAATATTCCTTCCCATGAAAGCTAGTCCCAAACTTTTGGGGACTTTGTAGTGCCAAACTATTTAGGGAGAAGTGCACTTTGGAAATAACTGTTTTCCCTCACATTCTAAAAAAGGAAAATTATCTCAGAATTTTTTTTTTTCTTGTAAGAATACTCCCTTTCCTTTCCTTTCCTTTCCTTTCCTTTCCTTTCCTTTCCTTTCCTTTCCTTTCCTTTCCTTTCCTTTCCTTTCCTTTCCTTTCCTTTCCTTTCCTTTCCTTTCCTTTCCTTTCCTTTCCTTTCCTTTCCTTTCCTTTCCTTTCCTTTCCTTTCCTTTCCTTTCCTTTCCTTTCCTTTCCTTTCCTTTCCTTTCCTTTCCTTCCCTTCCCTTCCCTTCCCTTCCCTTCCCTTCCCTTCCCTTCCCTTCCCTTCCCTTTCTTCTTTTCTTCTTTCTTTTCTCTTCTTTTCTCTATTTAATTTTTGTTCAAAGGAAATAAAACTAGCTTAAAACTGGATTTTGGTCTAATCTGCTATTTCTGGTGCTGATAAATCAGAAACAGTTTTTAAGACATTAAGGACATGAATATATATATATGTAAAAATAAATGTATGACAATAGAAGAGCAGTTCAAGTGGCAGTCTCTAGATTCTGCTTTGGGACCTTCTGGATTTTCTGTGAACAAGGTCCAGGATCATCAGAGAACCCCTTGAAATCTTCTAAGAAACTTGAAGGCTCCTGCTGCTCCCAGGTAAGGATGAGGTCCCAGGGGCAGTGAAAGAGCTAACCAGTGTTTAATTTTGAACTACAGCTGTTGGAGGTAGGGTAGAGCTCTGTCACCTGGTGTGGCACATCTCTTTATGGGGAAGGGTAAAACCTCAGCCTTCTTCAAGGATGGCCTAGCTATCAATAAGCATAGGATCAAGATGGAATACACACTCACATGTGCTGAATGGACTTCAGGAACTGCTATGCACCAGTAGCTCTCACAATATATAATTACTATGAATGCTGATACTTTTCTGCAGTCTACCGCTTGAATGCAGACCTGCTTAAAACATTACTAACGGAAGTATTTTGTCATACTTCTGTTAATAATAGCTACTTTAAAATTAATGTTGCTTATAACAGATGACCTGTACAAACAACGGAAAATGATATTTTTTATGCACTTTTGAAGGTATGAGTTACACTGTAATTCAAAGACAAAGGGTAATTGTTTTTTTATTCTCAATATTTCTGCTGTCCTAAGGCCACTGAATGCAATGGCACAGATGATGTTTTCTATATCAGTGAAGCTACACGTGATTTTTCACAGTCCCATTATGAGCTGAAAACTCATTTTAGTACCTGGGAAGAAATCTTTGAAAGCCATTTAGCCAGATTTGCATCTCTTGTGGGCTGAAAAACATTCTTTCTTCAGGGAGCAAGGATTTTCAATGTTTCTTAAAGTAGGATACCCAGTACAACTGTCTTAACACCATGATTACATATTACCTATAAAAGTTATGCAATAAACTTATAAACTTTTTGGAATTAGAGAGTAACACACTCCATTTTATACAACAGTATGGTTGTGCAACTATATAGCAGTGTGAAGACCCTGAGATGATTCTTGTGGGTTATTTTCTTTATCCAGTGGAATAGCAAGTTAGGTTTTGAGAGGTTTGAGATGTCAGAACTAAAACCTTTTTTCACTACCAGACTGTCTGGGAAAGGAAAACAATTATCCTGTAGTTCAAAATATCCAGAAATTTGGATGACAATAATTTTTCTTTTTTTTTTACTTTAAGATACAGTTTAACCTAGATATGATCAATGTTCACCATATTTTCCAGTTACTGAAGCCTCTTTCACTACAACTTCAAATACTGAAGAATACTAGTAATTCTAAACTGGAGAAACACATCATGTTTTGGGCACATAGGTTTTCCTGTTAGTTATTTTTAGTTAGTTCTCATCATGTAGAAGAACCAACCCTACCTTATTCAGAATTTTGCCTTGGAACCTAAAATGTACATGTCACAGCCCTGAACTAGAGGGTGCTTTAATTCTACAGTGAATACTGCTTTTAGCAAATGAAGCAGTAAATGCTCAATATGGAAAAGTGAATTCCACAGCTGAAGCTTATCTTCTGTTCTGCCTTTAAGCGATTCAATATAAAAGCTGTGAGAGTGTCAACAGAAAAATTCCTATTAATGCAGAAAAGGGAAATGTCAATATTAAGTTAAAAGAAACTGAATTTCACTTACAATGAAAACAAACCAGGATATGTAAGTGGGAGTAGGTACAATCAGTGATATTTACAGCTATGTAATTTGATTAAAAACTATGAGTTATGAGAAGGCACAACCCAAAAAAAATAATGTTTGTAAGTTGTTCTAAAAAGTTAGTAAGATCACGTTAAAGAAGTCTTGTCATGAGATGACAAAACGTTATGTCGATGCTCCCACATCACAGTCAAAATGGTTACAGCTGTGTTATAGATAGAGGCTAGAGCACAATGAGGAATATATCTACCTTGCAAAAAAATGTGATCAATATGCCCACTCTGAATGTTGTTTTCCACTGCTCACTATTATTTCTATCCAATTTGGCTTGAAAAGTTAATAAATAAGTGTAACTTGAATACCATTTCCACAGTCTGATTTAAATGAGAAGACAATGTACATCTAGTATTTTGACCAAACATCAATATAAAAAAATCACATTTCTGTCATCTTCACTTATACACAAAATGAGAAATTGATAATGGAAGAGAGGAAAGATAATAGAATAGTATCTTTAATTATCTTAGCAATGTATGCAATCAAAAATATCTAAACTCCTAAGCAAAAAAATTGAGACGACAAGTAAAGTTTATGAAAACTTCATTAGGGTAGTAAGTTGTTTTTTTTTCATTATGGAGATGATATTCAGAAGTGCTTTACTGATTTATAAATAGAACTTTAAAAATAGAACTTTAAATATCTAGTAGTAATTGAATTGTGAAAACCTTTAAAATAGTTCTTGCAGAGATATTGTCAACTAACATTATTTAAAAACATTCAGCAATGCTATCATTTGAAGTAACGAGAATAAGAAACATTACTACCTGAAGGTATGGATAAAATTCACAATCTTTTCTGTTAGAAAATAAAAAATGGCCCTTAGAACTTTATTCTTCCTTCTTATTTCAAGGTTTTTAAATGTTTATTAGGGGATATGAATCTATAAGGTGGAAGGGTATTTGAAAATTTCCAATTGAAATATATTAAACATATATATCAACTCTGAAAATTACACTGTTATCCAAGTAAAGTTTATTCCAATACAGCAAACACTGTCAGAGTAACGTTCATTGTAATCTAAGATATTAAACTACTGTAAGGAATACTTTCATTCAAAATTTGTGAGACTGAACTTATTTCTGCTTAAATACTAAACTGTTCTGGAGGCAGAAACATTGTCTGAGGGAAATTATTCTACCAACTTTAGCCTCAGGTTTTGTATCAACCTCTAAAACAAACTCAAAGTTCTTTTCTGGAACTGCAAAGTTTCCCAATCTCTTAATGAAACTGTGACTGTGATAAGTCACACTTGAGAAATATGGTGCATATTGATATGAGGATTTAGCTCCAATGCCCATTAAAAGCAGGATGGTTACATTAAATAGTTGGCAGCGAAACCAGGAAATGCACAAACTGATATGTATAATGTTAGCATTGGATTTGGAGCCTTTCCTGATTCTCTTTGCCACTGATTCATCAAAAATCATCATCACAAACTGCTTAAACACAGACCCCAAAATAATACTGATCTTGTTATACTGGGCATATTGGATTTAAAGGGAAAGAAGCTTCATAAGTCATTTTACTACCTTTGACTGAAACTGAGAAATTAATTTTGTTGTTCCTTTCTTTACAGGTCATGGAAGGAGGGGCTGGCCACTTGGGAGGAATATAAGGCTGCTGCTAGAGGATGTAGGAAGGCAGCTAGGAGGACTAAGGCCTCCTTAGAATTAAATCTGGCAAGAGGGGTCAAGGACAGCAGAAAGAGCTTTTTCAAATACGTGGCAGATAAAACTAACACTAGAGGCAATGTGGGCCCACTGATGAACGGGATGGGTGCCCTGGTGACAGAAGATACAGAGATGGCAGAGTTACTGAATGCCTTCTTTGTCTCTGTCTACTCTGCTGCGGGCAGTCCTGAAGAGCCCTGTACCCCTGAGACCTTAGATGAAGTCAGGTCAACGGAGCGGACTGCCTTAGTCGATGAGGAATGGGTTAGAGACCAGTTGAGCAATCTGGACATCCATAAGTCCATGGGTCCAGATGGGATGCACCCGCGGGTGCTGAGGGAACTGGCGGAAGTCATTGCTAGACCACTCTCCATCATCTTTACCAAGTCTTGGGAAACGGGAGAGGTGCCTGAGGACTGGAGGAAAGCAAATGTCACTCCAGTCTTCAAAAAGGGCAAGAAGGAGGACCCGGGTAACTATAGACCGGTCAGCCTCACCTCCATCCCTGGGAAAGTGATGGAACACCTTGTCCTTGGTGCCATCTTAAGGCATATCAAGGATAAGAAGGTTATGAGGGGCAGTCAACATGGCTTCACCAAGGGGAAATCATGTTTGACCAATCTCTTAGCCTTTTATGAGGAAATAACACGGTGGATGGATGATGGCAGAGCGGTGGATGTGGTCTACCTTGACCTCAGCAAAGCATTTGACACAGTCTCCCACAGCATCCTCACGGCTAAAATGAGGAAGTGTGGACTGGATGATCAGGTAGTGAGGTGGACTGCGAACTGGCTGAAGGAGAGAAGCCAGAGAGTTGTAGTCTATGGGGCTGAGTCTAGTTGGAGGCCTGTAACTAGTGGAGTGCCTCAAGGGTCAGTACTGGGACCAGTATTATTTAATATATTCATCAATGATTTAGATGAGGGAATTGAGTGTACTATCAGCAAGTTTGCTGATGACACTAAGCTGGGAGGAGTGGCTGATACGCCAGAAGGCTGTGCTGCCATCCAGCGAGACCTGGACAGGCTGGAGAGTTGGGCAGAGAGTAACTTGATGAAATATAACAAGGGAAAGTGTAGAGTCCTGCATCTGGGCAGGAACAACCCCAGGTTCCAGTATAGGTTGGGGAACGACCTGTTAGAGAGCAGTGTAGGGGAGAGGGACCTGGGGGTCCTAGTGGACAACAGGATGACCATGAGCCAACACTGTGCCCTTGTGGCTAAGAAGGCCAATGGCATCCTGGGGTGTATTAGAAGGGCGGTGGTTAGTAGGTC
The DNA here is from genome assembly GCF_028554395.1 of Pezoporus wallicus. Taxonomy (NCBI): domain Eukaryota; kingdom Metazoa; phylum Chordata; class Aves; order Psittaciformes; family Psittacidae; genus Pezoporus; species Pezoporus wallicus. Next base: position 301,994 of record NW_026642489.1, on the reverse strand, counting down.
GAGGGAGGTCCTCCTTCCCCTCTACTCTGCAGTGGTGAGACCGCATCTGGAGCATTGTGTCCAGTTCTGGGCCCCTCAGTTCAAGAAGGACAGGGAGCTGCTGGAGAGAGTCCAGCGCAGGGCAACGAAGATGATTAAGGGAGTGGAACATCTCCCTTATGAGGAAAGACTGAGGGAGCTGGGTCTCTATAGTTTGGAGAAGAGGAGACTGAGGGGTGACCTTATCAGTGTCCATAAATATATAAAGGGGGAGTGTCACGAGGACGGAGCCAGGCTCTACTCAGTGGCAAACAATGATAGGACAAGGGGTAATGGGTACAAACTGGAACACAAGAGGTTCCACTTAAACTTGAGAAGAAACTTCTTCTCAGTGAGGGTGACGGAACACTGGAACAGGCTGCCCAGGGAGGTTGTGGAGTCTCCTTCCCTGGAGACATTCAAAACCCGCCTGGACGCATTCCTGTGTAACATTATCTAGGTGTTCCTGCTCTGGCAGGGGGATTGGACTAGATGATCTTTCGAGGTCCCTTCCAATCTCTAACATACTGTGATACTGTGAAATAAGAATTATTTATTAAACAAATAAATAAACCCCCTAAACAATTAAAGGTAAGATAGCCTTCTACAGTTCAACATCAACACTGTTTCCAAAATGCTAGTCACTGCTAATTGAATAGGAGCTGGTATGAAAGCCTGAACAGCTATGTGTGCTTCAGGTGATGCTTATCTGTGACTGTGCTTCAAGCAATTAACAAAGACTGCAGTAAGTAAGGATAACAAAGTCATCATTAATTTGTACATGCAAGAAAGTTGGTGTCAAGCTAAAACTTAAACAAGTTAAAAAAGGTGTCTCAGAATATTTTATCAGTTTTTGCCTTGCAGTGTAAAGAGATTTTAACACAGTAATATGCACATTGAAGTTTAGACATTAACTAGCCTTCACACACACTTTACCTTGGTTATATTCAAGATACAGCCTTCCGGCAGTGACATAGAGTAAAGCCTGTTTTCCATTTGCCTTTAGGGTTAATAACATCTTCAAAGAAGACTGATGAAATAGGGTACTTGTGCTGTATGTAAATATGGGTAAGAATGAAAAATTAAATGACAAATTCAGCCTTTGCTTTCTCATTTGTTTCAACATTGAGAGGTTATAGAAACTTGCTTCATGAATCGCTTGAGCATTCATTGTAATTCCCACACACCTGTATGGGAGACGTCATGTACCTCATCTTGTAGAATTAGGGTTAAACAGTTCTGCTTATTTCTAGGTCATATATCTGTATTTTAAAATGAACATTTATTTATATAAAAAGATTGTGAGGCATGAAAATATTTTCCCTGGGAAGAAGCAGCTTCAGCATTGTAGAAGAAGTAATCATGTTCATTAAATGCCCCTGTTGGATCTAACACAAGAGTGCAACACTTCATCGGAAGAGCACTGATCATTAGGCTCATCTTTTTCTATTCTGTCCTGGTGTTGCCTGGGAAAGAGTTAATTTTTTCCCTAGTAGCTGATGCAGTGCTCTGTTTTGGTTTAGTCTGAGAATAATGTTGATAACACACCAATGTTTTAGTTGTTGCTAAGAAGCACTTTACCCTGATCAAGGACTTTTCAATCTCTCATGCTCTGCCAGTGAGGAGGAGCACCAGAAGCTGAGCGGGAGCAGAATCTGAACAGCTGTCCTGAACCAGCCAAAGAGATGGGTATTCCCTACCAGAGCACGTCATGCTCAGTATATAAACTGGGGGGAGTTGGCCTGCAGATGCTGATTGCTGCTCAGGGACTGGCTGGGCATTAGGGACAGAGCAATTGTACACCACTTCTGTTTTCTGGAGTTTATTCCTCTCTCTCTCTCCTCTTCTTCTTCTTATTGTTGTTATGATCATGTTTTATTTTATTTCAATTATGAAACTGTTCTTATCTCAATCAGTGGGGTTTACCTTTTTCCAGTTCTCCTCCCCATCTCACTGGAAGGGGTGGGGAGGGCAAATATATGGGGGTCTGCATGGTACTTCACTGCTGACTAGTGTTAAACCGTGATGTATGCTGTACCTGTTCTTTAAGTAGAAGATTGTAATCATAACAATTAATTTCATATTTCTCTTTGGAATTTTAAATGGGAAAACAATGTAAAAAAATTGAAAGCTGTTATTCTATTACACATTTCAGAAAATAAATTAATCTAGGCTACTATGGTATCCTTTGTCATCATTGAATCTCTAGTCAGTGGTTTTGTTTTATTATGCTTTCTTTTTTCTTGCTTTGAGTAACTCAATCTATTTTCAATTTCCTACTTCTTTTTTCCAAACGGTCTGTGAGTTCACACATTCAATTTCTGGTTCAGTTCATGTGTAATATGTCTTCAAATATGGAACTTAAATATTTTTCCCAAAAGTAATTAAACACTGGCTGTTCATATTTATTTTGTTGGTCATTTGTGATTTCAAATGCTGGTAGCTGCTTTCTTTGTTGGTCATGTCTCTGTAAACACTTGACAACAAGATAAGGTGTGCGTTCAGAAATTCTGAAGGTTAAATCAGATTTTTCATTTCAGGATACAGCTATTATGAAGTAGGTAACTACGAAATAATTCGTCTTTGACATCAGTATATGAATGAGATCTGCCTGTTTTTCACTTTTAGCTTTTGTTATAAAGTGACATCCACCATTTATGAGTAGTTTGATTCAGTGCTGCAAATACTAAAATGGATGTATTTATGAAAGTGCCTTGGGTTGCTCATTCAGGTCAACAGTTTTAAGCAAATGAACAGCCCTTCAACAGTGAACAAGATTATTTATGTAATTAAATGAAGTATCTGTTTTAAGTGTTTCCAGTACAAAACAAGTTCTCAGCACTATGAAATTTTCCACCTAGTATATGTGGGACACACCACCAACTTAGCAGTACACAACATAGTATTACATTTACACCATTATCCGTAGACTTCATTAGTGACTGTCAGTCTGTCAGTTGAGAGAAATAGTCTCTTTTGGAGTGCTACACATCTGGCTCATTTTAGGCGTCTATTTTATGGCAAGATGAATTGTCTTATACAATTAGCTGTTTTTCTCCATTGATGAGAAAAAGGCTTTGATGATTAATCTATACTGTAGTTATCTACATTTGGTCAGAATACCACCCAACATATCATTGCAGCAAAATTAAGTGTCATAGAAGAGGCCTAGAGTAGCACCAGGTGACCTAGTTCATATAATGAATAATACAAGTAGCACAGTTAAAGAAGCAATGTCTATTAGCGGAAGTATACAGTAATACTCTAACGTAGCTAATCTCCAAAAGCTGAAGTTGTTCATTCACAACTATCTAGTTGCAACTAGCAACTAGCATTATATTTTTCACAACACTTACTTATGCCATGTAAAAGTACTCGTATAAAACACCACATGTGAAAATAAATATGAAAAACAAACAGATAAATTTTCTATTTATGAGTGTTTTATTTGCCTACATCATTACAGGGGAAAAATTGAAAGAAATTCAAAAATAAACCAAACATTTTAAAGGAAGTTCATCCTGATACAGAAGATAATCCTGTATTTCCATCAAATTTCTGTTACTCAAAATCTAGCTTGTGTAAGAATAGACTTTTACTTACTAGGGTGTATGATATGGTTGTGCTTGGATTTTAATATAAGCATAGATGCATGATCAAGCAACGTGACACATCAATCTTAGGTGTTTTTTTTAAAAATATACAATTACATTTTTTTACTATTATTTCAGAGATATTTTCTTATTTTATGTATTTCAGATATAGTTCCATGAAGTTGTAACTCACAAAAGAGAAGCAATAAAATAGGAAGACTAAGACTAACATAGTAATAGTTTCTCTGTCTTTATTGTTTAAAATAGTTGAAAGATATAGAAGAAATTGAATTTGGGGTAAATGCTAGTTAGAGGACTTACGATCTCATTCTGCACTCATGAAAACTACAGACAATTTCACTGAAGGCATAGGAGCTATTTTATATAAACACTGAATAGCTAAGAGAGGTCAGGATTCATAAGTATGGATTTTCTCAGTACGCAATAAGAATATTATTTCAAAGATGAGGAAATAATAGTTACTTGACTGTGCAAGCTTTATTTAACATTGATGTCTTTGGGATCTATTTTGATTAAAAGTTCTGTATGTGATTGTGGAGGGCAAGTATGACAAGCTCCTTTACACAGAAACTCTATATCAACCTTCCCAAGATGTACTGAGAAAATTCAGCTTGTATGTACTTCCATAGAATGAGTTGAAATTAGATACACTTAGATAAAAGATAATATTTTTGCAGGGGTGGTCTCTTTTACTTTTTGTAATTTCCTGAAAGTTGAAAGCTTTCTTTTAAAAACACAATGCCATAAATTAGTTATCTTTTCTTCTTCCAAAATTAAATTGGTTAATACAACATAGACACTTGCTGATGATGTAGTATTAATAATGGCCTTAAAAAAACAAACTTCAGGCAAAGAGTAATACCAACAAAGATGTCAACAGCTGTTCCAAGACAGAAAAAACATGAGCCTTGCAGTCTGCTGGGTCCTATTAAATCTCATATCATGAACACATTTTTATTTTATTTTATACCTTTCTTTAAAATAGCAGGCTTAAGTGGAAAAAAAAATGGATTATCATAACTACCTTACACTGATCAAAATTATTCCTGTGATTAAATGATAACTGTATGAAAGAAGAAAAGAATTCTCTCTACCTCAGTAAAGACCTCAGTAATATTAAATAGTTATACTGAGAATGTTAAGAATATAGAATATGTTCACTTTGTGAGCATAAGTATTGCTGTATTTAGATCTGACTACACCTCCCTCTTCCAGTATATTCTCTCCCTCACTCTATATGGTTGACTAATAGTTCTGGTTTTGGAGAAGAGAGGTACATGTTTAAAACAAAGCAACAAAACAAAAAGAAATCAAACAGTATTAGATTAATTGCTTTTAAGATCTTTCAAGATATTTTACAAAGAAAATATTTTCAAAATATTATGATGCATTATGTGAAATACTATTTTCTTCTTTATAATCTTTATCTTGAGAATTCCTTTGTTTGGATTTGTGTTTGTATTAAAGAGATAAGAAGCAGCCATTCCTTATTTACTTTCTCTTCAAAGAGAGAGTCTTTTTGCTTCTATAGACTTCTGGTAAACACCAGCATTTGCCTTTTTCCAATATAAAACACTAATACCACTTCAGGTGGAAGCAATTCTTACCTCTGATCCTTTTCACAATGGGCTGAACAAATCCACAAGATGTAAACCCACAACAGTTTAAGATAAAGACAATAATGTTTTCTGGTTTAGTCTAACTCCCTTTGTTAGTCTGTATTAGCGTATTCTGTATCTTTCTTTTCTGTTTTTTTTTTTTTTTATTGGCAGTGATCACTGACCTAATGATTTCAAAGAATTCCCCAATGTAGTTTCAAGAACTTTTTCTTGCACTTTAATGGCTAGTCTAGCATAGCCCTGGATAACCCATTATGTTTATCATTCTGACACGAATTAGGACCAGTTCTAAAAATTTGTGTTGTATTTGTTGTCATTTAACTTCACAAGTAATTTTATTGAGTTACTCATTTTTCTTAAAGCCCCTTTATAATGTACTTCTTGCTTATTTCCTAGGGCATCTTGGCATTCTACCATACAATTTTGCATATTTTATTGAGCCTCTCAATCACTTCAGGCAGCCATGTTTTTGAACTTTCTTGTTCCAAAGATTGCTTTTTACATCTGTCTCTGTGTTAGCTTAGTGCTATAGCGCATCCCTAGGTCTAAAATCTAGGCATCTAGGTAAGACTAAGTTGGGTCCTTTTCAATGGATTCCTCACAGTGGATTTTATGTTTCTTTTTGACAAATTCCACAGTACACTATATTGCATCTTAACATTGCTTTTTAGGGCAAGTATGGTAAATTGCTCTTCAATGACACCTTTCTCTCTCAATTATACAGGAGTGCTAGAAAAGATTCCTAAATTAGATTAATATCATAAATCTCTAAAGTGTAATGAATCCCAGCTTTAGTAAAATCTAGTTGCTGATATTTAATCTGTTTCACCTGAACGTGCTCAAGGAGGTTTAGAAAATATCATGAGAAAGATGTCAGAGGCACTGTGGTTTACCCATCGCTCTGTAAAGAACCACTTGAGACACTAATAACTGTTTCTCAAGAGGAATCTTGAAGCTTTTTCCTTCATCCTGTACTCTAAAAGTTATTATGTTTATCTGAAGGAGAGTCACAATGGGTGATCCTGTTATCAAGAACCCTCTATACTACGGATGACCCTTCAAATCCAAGCATAATTCAGAATAGTATATCAGCTTATAATTGCAGGTCAAAAGGTTTGGAGTGGGTTTTTTTACCTTTTGGTTTGGTTTGGTTTTGGGGGTTTTGGGGGGGTTTTGTGTTGTTTGTTTTTTTTTTTTTTTTTATATAAAAATATTGCAAAACTAGTACTAATCTCCAGTCTATTCAACCTTGGTCAAGCCTCAGAGCTCCAAACTTTTTGAAACAGTACTTCAAGCCACTTTTAATGGCACTGCTTTTTCTAACGTTCATCATTGCAGTAGGTGTTCTTAAAGTCAATAGATTTCTGAGATTTACTTATACTTTCTCTCATCTATCTTCTTCTGTCAATATTTTATCAAAGTAATTTTCATCTCATCAGACTGCTTTTACCACTAATTTAACAGTGATTTTTACAGCTTTTAAATTTTTTTTAACCTTATGTTTCCTTTTTTTGTTGTATATAAAATATAAAACCACATTTGGAATAAATTCAATTTTTCAAGTCTCTGATAAGTTGTGGAGAAATTAGGCGTCTGAATGATGTAAGAAGGCAAAAGGTTAGCTTCACTACAGGCTTTATAAATTAAGTTAAAGAACAATTCCTATAAGATCTGTTATAATATTTCCAGATGTTTTAAGAGTTTACTGAGATGAAAATAAAATATGGAGGTGGAAGTTCCTTTGCTCCCAGAATTTGTAGTAATCACATTTAATAATATTTATTTCTGAAATTGATTTGGAAGAAAAAAAAAACAAAACAAAATAACAACCACAGCGAACTCAAAGTTATTCTCACTTGAGCAATTTAGTATTTAGTTAAAAGATACAACTGACGTTTCAAGACCTCAGTTCTTGTCTTGGAAAAGTTGAAAAACATAACTTCCTATCTTCCAAGAAGCATGAAAAAAAAAAAATACAAATGTTAAAATCTTGCTTCTGTAGTGAGATACTTCATTCTTAATCTTTGCTAGAAATTCAACCCCTTGCCTGCTACCAGGGCACTAAGTCTCTTTTGCAGTTGATCTGCAGGTGGAGCAGCTTCTGGTTTTAAGACGCAAGTTTTCAGCCTTTGCCATCACCGGCATGTCTATTTCCCAACCCCATAGGTACAGACTCTACCACACCTCCTTCAGCAGAAGTGGAGATAGAGGCTTTTCTTGTAGCTAGAGGGTCTCAGGGAAGATCCAGTTATCTCTTTCTGGTGATCTCTTTTTTTTTTTTTTTTTTTGCACAGGCTGCTGAAACAACTCCTTCACTTGGTGACACAGATGTTCTACTGTCCTGGGTTCAGCAGTAGCAGTCATGTTTTTTCCTTTGTGTTAGCTGGTGCAGTGCTGTGTTTTGACTTCCAGCCTGGGAACAGTGTTGGTGAAACTGATGTTTTTGGTTCTTGCTAAGTGATGTTTACCCTGACCAAGGACTTTGCGAGGCTCATGCTCTGCCAGGGAGGAGGGGAAGCTGTGAGGAAGCAGAGGCGGGTCACCTGACCCAGGCTAGCCAGGGAGGTATTCCATACCACAGCACGTCATGCCCGGGGTGGGGGATAACTGGGAGTTACCTGGCAGGACACAGGCTTCCAGGTGGGACTCGTTTCTTGGCTGGTGGTATCGTATTCTCTTCCCTTGTTATTTTCTCTTATCATTGTTGTAGTTGGTGGTAGCGGTGGTAATTTGTGTTGTACATTGGTTGCTGGACTGTTCTTGTCTCAACCCGTAGGAGTTGCACTCTTTCGATCCTCCTCCCCGTTCTTCCGGGAGCGGGGAAGGGGAGAGCCCGGGGGAAGGGACTCGATTGTTGTCAGCCCGGCACCACTCACTGGGAGTGAGTGAACAAGCTGTCTGGCTAGGGTTTAAACCACGACAGTTCTTTTTGGCACCGAATGTGGGGCACGAGGGGTTAATTTTTTTCCAAAACAGGATTTAGAGTTTGGTTGGTTTTGGTTTTTTTTTTTTGTTTTGTGTTTTTTTTTTATTATTATTATTTTGTTGGTTTTTGGTGTTTATTGAATTATTTTTTTATATATGTATTTTTGGTTTGGTTTGGCTTTTTTTTTTTTTTCTGTTGCGGTTTTACTATGGGTTTTTTCAGGTGTTTTTGTTTGGTTTTGCATTAGTTTTTTTCAATTTTGTTTCCTTGTTGTTTCTTTTGTTTCTGTTTCAGCATCTCTCTGTCCACCATGAGTGCTTGTCAATGAAAACACAGTGGTGCAATTCAGTGCTCCTTTCTGTTGCCTGCCTGCATTTTCTTTTAGAAACAAGTTTCTCTTTACTTCTGGACCTTAACAGGTGTCTAAGATATGCAGCTGTATTCCAACAGCAAGCAGTACTCTTCTGGAGCTTATTTGAATCTTTTTCAAGGTGTAGCAGTAGTTCTTCTTCATTCATAAATCTCTGTCATTTCTTTCCTAATCCAAAGACTCTTTCAGAATACTTTCTTTCTTATTTTCCATTCTGCAGGATGCAGATGGCAAGGCAGAGAGATACAACTGTTGTAATTCTTTCTGCTTTTTTACTACCAAAGCTAAAGAGCCAGTCAAAGAGTAGTCTTGTGACACACCATGAAATTACTGCAAGTCCTTTCCAACCCTAACTATCCTATTCTAACCCGAACTATTCTATGATCATATGAAGTGTGTACTCAAACAGTATGAAATAACAACAACCCTATAAGGTGCTTCCTAAACTATATCCTAAATATATCCTATATCCTATAATCTGTTTCCTAAACTATAACCTAAATCTATCCTAAAGTATATCCTAAAATTTGGTTCTAAAAGACATAGTAATAGATGAATAAACATAGTTATAAACACAGTAACAAGTGTATTAACAAATGTAGTAACCACCGTAGTAACAATGATAGTAACAAATGTGGCAGTGAACATGGGAAGCTGAAGTCCAGAGGCCAGCTCCCCACTTGGGGAGATGCACCAGCAGGTGGGGATTTGCTGGTGGAGCTGAGGAGTGAGCCAGCAAGGCCTCCTGAGAGGGCTGGGATAGGTCTGAGGGCGCTGCTCTGGCTCCGGGACAAGATGGTGGAACCTTCCATTCAGAGCAGGACATGGTGGCTCTGTCCTCGCCGCTGCCGAGGTGGTGCTGGGGCCACAGGGTGGAACTCCAAGGCCAGGAAGCAGAGTGCATGCGGGGAATTCAAAGCAGTAAAAGGGCACCTGCAAGGGCAGAGTCAGAAAGCACTGATGAAGCCATGAGGGCAGGAGCAGGAGGGAATTGGCTCCTAGTTTTTTTTTGGAAATATGCTGTAAAAGAGGTCATTGCTAGCACAGGAGAGAGGCTCCTTACAGGTTCCCTACTGGCAACTACAGTGTTGCTTTTGTCCCTTCTCAATACATGTGATACCTTCAGAGCAGGGGAAGCTGAAAGAGATGTGCAGTGCCACCATGCCAGGCAGCAGGGTTCAGCAGGGAGCCTGGGAGGCAGGGAGCCTGGGAATCCGGGATATGGTCCTTTCCAAAAACCTAGCAGCAGCATCCCTTGCTTTGCCATACTAAAATCACAGGTTGGCAGGCAATGCTGGGTGAGCATGTTTCTCCTGACATACATGTTCCCCCAAGGGAAGGACCATACTGTACACCTCAGGAGTGTTTCCTATACTCAGGGCTTGGCAAAAAGATGGAACACAGGCTCTGCTACATACCTGGGTGCCTTGTTCTTCCCCTGCTTGAATTTCTTCAGTTGCCCATCTCTGAGAGCTCAGTTTTGCTCTTCTTCTGGCACAGTGGCCCATCGCTGCCCTTTTCCCAGGCTGCTCTTCATTTCCTGGTGTTGTGTGAAGAGCCTGAGAACCTTTCCATTCAATAGTATTGTGAGACAGGTAAAGCCATGATTACCCTGAGCCAAGCAAAGCCAGGCAGTTTTATCCTTTCTCCCTGGAAAATCTCGTCTGCTGTTCACTCTCAGGAGCAACAGGAGGCACCTGCAATGGCAATGTGTAGGTTAGCAGGGGGCAAGGACCTCCCTGCACAATTTCTACCCTAACTCTAAAAGGTGCATGCTTTGGATGGGTTTGCTCAGCTCAGCTGAGCCAGCTGTGGTGGGATCACCTCACAAAGCGGGATGGCCAACCTGCATCAGCCTTGCTCTGCACTTTGGCAGAGCTGCAGGCTGGTGGATGACCGTGCTTGTCTCTGCAGCGACAGCAGCCCCACCTTCTGAGGGGGGAGGCTTTTGTTGTCACACTTCTTGTGCACTTCACTTACCTCTGCTGTTTCCAGCTCTGCTTGTGCTGCTGGTGTCTCCTCATCTCCCTTGCTGGCCAACCCGGCCACCTGCTCTCCAAGGAGTTCCTCATGGTGTTCAATAAGGAACTCGAAGAGCTCCGTCACCTGCACACAGCAACCCCCTGGATTCACTGAGAGGGCTGATGAGGGCTCAAACAGCCTTTCCCAGCCTGACCTGTGCTTCTGTGCAGGAAGGTGCAGCCATGGGGCTGCTCTTCCCAGCTGCTGACCCATGGCTTTGCTGACTGGAGGAGGCAGCCAGGACCCTCTGAGCAGCAAAGCTGGGCTGGGCTGGTGACGCTGTAGCTGGGTGGTCAACACAGAGTACCTTCCCTGTCTCCAGAGCAAGGACATCAAGGGGCAGCTCCTGGGGTGGGCTCAGCAGGTTTGGTGCCAGGCAGATGGCCAGGTTCCCAGCAGTCATCTTCGTTGTGGCCACATTCTTGCTGATGCTGATAAGCAGTGACAGCAAGTGCCAGAGCAGGAGAAGGTTGGCGTCTGGTAGCTTGCTGGCCACCCTGAGGGAACAGGAGCACAGCGTTGACAAAGTTAGCATTGACAGCACAGGTCTCCCAGGCTGATCTCACCCAAGGCCACTGCCTGCTCTACAGCAGAGGGACTGCCTATGCTGAGATACAGCCACCTCCCTCCCTGCCCTTCTGTAGGAGGTCCTTGTTGCAGCAATCCCCAACACCTGTGGGAAGTGATCCCCAGAAAGAAAAGCTTTTTGGTGCCCCTCTCCCACAAACATAAACCCCACAACACCAGGAGGTGGCTTGTAGGAGCCATGGCTATTTCAGGCAGGCCGTTTCTTTGCAGCTCACTCCCAGCCTGTGCCAGTCCCTGCTGGCTGCGCCACACTTACTCTTTCAGTGCTGCCAGCTTCTCCTGCCTGCTGGTCTTCTCCCTGGCGCACATCCACTCCTCGAAAAGCTGGAAGTTGGGGAGCTTTGAGGGGATCTTTTGGAGGAGGTCCTGCAGTGCCAAGGGCTCCATGTGAGGCTTTGGCCACTGCACCCAGGAGCACCTGCAGCATCCCCAGGCCTCTGGCTCATGAGCAGGCAGCTGGGTTTCTGCTTGTGCTCCCGCAGGCACCCATCAGCACCAAGAGAGCCAGGAGCTGCAGGGCTCTGGGTCAGCAGGGCTCACCTTCAAGAGGACAGCCAGCAGCAGCACGGGCTGGGTTTCCAGCTGCACTGGCACCCCACTGTCCAGGGCCTCCCTGACCTTGTGGCAGGCATGCTGGCTGGCTGCCAGCCGGAAGATCCCCTCCGTGGATGGGCCATGTTCATTGAGCAGAGCCAGAAGGTCCTGAGGGCACAGAGGTGGAGAGTTGCTGGGCTGGAGACAGGCACTTAGATAGGTGCTGGGGACAGCCTCTCCCTGGAGGAGCCAGTGGGACAGGATGGGATGGGATGGGATGGGATGGGATGGGATGGGGTGGGATGAGATGAGATGGACTGGGATGGGATGGACTGGGATGGGACGGGACCCCACAACCAGGCTGGCTTGCCTGGATGGACTGAGGCAGCATGCCGTCCTGGCTGCAGAGATCTCCCAGGGGCCAGACAAAGAGAGCTCCCACACCAGCAGAGCCCAATGGCCCTGGTGCCCCTACTGCAGCCAAGGTCCCTTGCCATGCCAATGGCCAGGGCAGCCTCCTGCTCCTGTGGGTCCCGCTTCCCAAGAGAAACAGAGTAAAGAGCCGTGGAGGAAAAGCACCAGGAGAACCCCCCCAGACTCCCTCGGTGCTGTCCCCCCCTGCCACCGAGGGCACAGAAGAGGTGGCAACATATTGGACTGAGGGGACATGGGGTTCAGCTCTCTCCTGCTGCAGAGTGATGAGGGTGGACGTGCCCTGCGGGAAGGGCAGCAGCATCCCCATTGCCACACATGTGCCAGCCTGCAAGAGCAGGAGAGAAGGGCCATCCTGCCCCTGTCTTCTCTGCACTCACCATCCACGTGGCCACGTAAACCCTCACTACTGGAGAGGACAGGAACTGGCAGCTGCCTGGCACCAGCCTGCAAGAAATGGGCTGCACTCACCAAGGAGCCCCACAGCAGAAAGGGTCCCTGGAGAGCTGCATCAGCCTCTGGCTGTGTGTGAGAGGTGGGGATGGGTGAGATTGCACTGCAACAGACCCTGACCTGGGCCTGGAGCTGGAGCAGCTTCTTCAGGCTGCCGGCATCCTGTGTCATCTCCTGGGCAAGGGGAAAAGAGCAGAAGGTGAGGAGCGATGCAGCTGACGCTGGGCTGGAGGAGCCCCTGGGGACAGAGCAGAGGCAGGAGGGACACTCACAGCATGGCGGCCACTCAGCTCCTTCATCACCATCCTGATGGATGGCAGCTGGGTCACCCGGGCTCCCTGAACTCCTTCCCGTGGTCTGTGCATGGGGAAGGGGCAGAGAAAGAGCTGTGTGAGACCCAAGCCAGCTCTTCCCTCTGCTGCCAACCTGGGGAGTGCTTCCATAGTGCCCGGAACAGCCGGTACCACCCAGGAGTGGAGCGGGAGCAGCGGGAATGGCGAGGATGGGGCTGGGCAGGTGTTGGCTGGACACAGCTGGATGAAGCATCTTCACCAGATGTGCCTGCTCAGCAGTGGGGGCACCTCTGCCTGCAGCTGTGGGGCACCTCTACCCAGCTCAGAAGAGGTGTTTTCTCATTGTTTGGATGCCACTCATGGAGCATCTCCCCATGATGGGAGCACAGGCAGCCCAGGCTGCAGTGCCAGATAGGGCTTACCCAAGGAGGGTGCTGATCCAGAGTTCCTTCACTACTCGGGAGCTGCCAAAAAAAGAGAAGAAACAGCCTCAGTGCCTGTTGTGCCCCAGCAGATGATGTCCCATGGGGCGGGGCAGGGAGAGGTACGGCCCACCCCTCTGGTGGGATGTTGCACCAAGACTCACCAGAAACTGACAACACAGGAGCCACAGGGCCAGAGGAAGACAAGGGAGCTGGAGGCATTCCATTCCTCCTCCTCTTCAGCAGCATCACCAGCTCAGCCCTTCCCACTGCTCGGCACCTGCAGCAGGCCCAGGGCCAGGCACAGCAGCAGGTGAGGGGTGCTGCCAGGTCTGCAGAGAAGAGCAGCAGGGAGTCAGATGGAGGTGGCCAAGCCCAGTGGCTCCCCTCTTGTTCCTGCCTGCCATGGGCATGGCCACAAGTGCATCCAGCACCAAAGTGCCAGGGGCCTGGGGCTGCTCCTTGGCTGTCCCTGCTCTGGTGCCTTGGTGCTAGGGGCAGGGCTTGGGAGGAAAGGCAGCTGGGCTCTGGTTTTCTTACTTGGTGTTGGCGATGACCAGGGTGTCTCTGAAGAAGAGGAGGAGGTCCCTCTTCTTCTTCCGGCCACGGCCCTGGGTCACCCGCACACGCTCCCTGAGCAGCGTCTCAGGCAATTCCAGATCGGGCTCACGGTGCTGGTCGGGGCAAGGGTCATCCCTGCAGAGCAGATGGCGTTTGGCTTGAGCAAGGTGGCTGCTGCTGGTCCTTGCTGTGCCTGTGCATCCCCAAGCTGTGGGGCAACTCACCTGGACCCACAGTAACAGAGCCACTGCCCCATCCTGACAGGGCTGGGGGAAGACACGTGTAGAAAACTCCTTGAAAAATACAACAGGAGTACTCCTCCACAAGAGGGAAGTACCGCCAGTGCCTCTGGTGCTGCCACTCGCAGCACCGTTCGTGCAGGCACTGGAGCTGTTGCTGGGACAGCACTGGGTTAGAACGGAACACCATTGTGACCTTGGTTCTGGAACCTGGGGGTCCAGATGGGGGGAGCCCTGTGGGCCTCTCCCCAGGATGTCCATGTCCAGCCTTGGCCCCAAGGTCTCCTGCTTTAGAACTGCTGTGTCCACCAATGGAAAGTCACTGCCCCTGCAGCCATGGTCTTCCCACTCACAGGACCTGGGGAGCCCCAGGTCTACCATGAACATTGAAGACTGAGGCAATGCAAAAACATTAAATGCCTCTGTTTTTTCTTCATCCCCAATTTTCAGTGGCCACCTTCGTAAAGTAAAAGTCCAGTACTTTCCTTAGGCCTCTGCTTGTTATTAGCATACTTCAAAAAGCCTTTTGTTGTTGTCTGACAGAACACTGACCAGTTTCATCTCCAGCTGAGCTTTGGCCTTTTGTGATGTCTCCCTCCATGTGTGAGCCACAGCTCGGCAGTCTTCCTGAGAAGTTTGACCTTGCTTCTAGAGAGCATACAATTTCTGTTCCCACCCCAGTTCCAGGAGGAGTTCCAAGCTGCTCTTCTGCTGCACCTGCTTGACTTCCATTGACACAATGGGATTGCTGCTCCTGTGCTTTCAAAAGATGGTTCTTTAAAAGCGAGCAGCTCTCATGGTCCCCTAAGTTCTCAAAAGCTCATGCCCAGGAGACCCTGTCAAGTAGGTCCCTTTGTAGCTTCAGTTTTGCTCTCTTGATACCCAGGGTAGCAACTCTGCTGAACTTTTCCCTCATGACACCCAAAAGCTTGAGCTCAACTCTTTGGGATTAGGGTGGCCAAGACAGCCTCCCACCATCACACTTCGCATGCATCCCTCTTGATTCACAAAGAGCAAGCCTAGGAGGGCACCTTTCCTAGTTGGCTCACTGAGTACTTGTGGAAAGTAGCTGCCTTCCCCAGACTTCAGGAATTCTGCAGCCTCACTTGTCCCAGCAGTGACAGTATGGTATTGCCAGCTGAGGTGTGGGAAATGAAAATCTCCCAGAAGGGTGAGAGCTACCTATCCAGAAATTTCTCCTAATTGCCTAAAGAATGCTGTCTGTGTTTGTTGTGGTTTAAGCCCAGCTGGTAACTCAGAACCACACAGCCGCTTTCTTGCTCCTTCCTTCTCCCCCTGCCCCAGAAAGCCTGCTCCCAGAGAAATGGGAAGGACAATCAAAAGAATATAACTCTCATGGGTTGAGATAACTGGTAACTAAGGTATAATACAAAACCACTACTGCTATCACCAATAATAATGATGATAAGGGAAATAACAAGGGGAGAGAATATAAAAATAAAATGTGAAAAGGAAAAGAAAACAATAAACAGCAGTGATGCACAACATAATGATCCTGGGGACAGACTCTTCATTAGAGATTGTAGTGATAGGACAAGGGATAATGGGTTCAAACTTAAACAGGGGAAGTTTAGATTGGATATTAGGAGGAAGTTCTTTACTGTAAGTGTGGTTGCCCAAAGCTGTTGTGAAAGCTTCATCCCTGGTGGTGTCAAAGGCCAGGTTGGACAGAGCCTTGGGTGACGTGGTTTAGTATGGGGTGTCCGTGCCCATGGCAGGGTGGTTGGAACTTAATGATCTTAAGGTCCTTTCCAACCCTAATTATTCTATGATTCTATGATTCTATGAAATGTTCTAGGCTAACAAAGCCCTTGAACTGCATTTTCCATCTGCTTATCACTGTCTTCTAAAATACAGCTTTTTTTTTATTCTACTGGAGTATCTGAGAATCCAGTTCTCCTTAACACTTGCTAGGAGCTGGAGATCACACTTTAGAAGAGGATTTTGAGAGGTGAGGTCTACACTCATGGGACTACGCTAATGTTAGGTGAAGTAAGCTAAGGGTGGGTATTGAATGGCACTGGCAGGACAGAAAGATCAAGGATAAGTCACAAAATGTTGAGCTGTTGATAACAGGAAATACTTTAACTTGGAAAAATCCTTGTGTGTTTTTTCCTCAACACTGTTTTCTCTGTACTTCACTAAGTACACTAAATCTCTAAGGTTTTGATGCCAATGCAGACAAATTATCATTCATCAGGGAAGAAAGACTCACTGCATGAACTCCCAAGAAACCACTTTTGGCATGTTTTTTTTTCTTCTGTTGACATCTGTGACCTAAACCGAAAGTCACTTCTAATGTGTCTGTCTGTGGTTAGGGTAGAGAATAATGCAATGCATTTAAAAGAAATATGTGTGCCTTTATTGATTTGTATTTGACTACACTTCGTGTCTAGTTCTTCTTAGCACAATTTATAAGCACATTTAAGCAAGATACTTCTCCTGAGTTTGCATTACCATTCAATGAAAATGGCTACGGCATGCATTATTTTGCATTTGCTGCATTGCAGTTGGGTTGTGCAAGGGCTGAGCAAATGCTGATGATTCATGTGATGATTCCCCAGACTGTTTCAGGAGGTTTTGAGTAATCAGTCCGCTACAAAGCTAAGCCATAAGTAAAGTGATTTGGTTTTGAACATTCCATCCATGAGGCCTAAATAACACAAGTGCTTAAAAAGTGTTATTCTGGAACTGTGTGCTAGTGATATACCAAGTCTGAAATTATGCCTGAAAGAGATAATATTACAGAAAAGCTCTAGCTTTGACATTAAAGGCAAGTGATTTTTTGCAGAAGCTAAGGAAAAATACTGAAATTAAACTAATTTGCAGGAGGGGTGGCTTTTTTGGTTTGGATTTTCAGTAAAAACTTAAGGGAGAAAGGAGAAATTAAAATACAAAATAGCCATCAGCAATATCTTAGGTAAGAAATATGATAGAAATTATAAATAACTGCAAATGGAGCAGTAACTCCCTGAAATTTCACTGACTTTGTTACAAATGCCAAACATATTAAAAGCTCAGACTCAGATGTCCACAAATACTCCTTTACATTCATTGCCATTGCATTCCCATATATTCCCTTGCATTATTTCCCTATATTTTTGGACTGAGGATCTCAGCTTAAACACCTGAGGACATACATGAAATATGTGCATATATATGTGAATGTACATCTGTAAATCTGAAAGAAAATTTTTAATTCAGGAGAGGAAAAGAGTTTTCTAAAGCTGAATGAGAAACAGCCTCACCGCTGGGCAGTAAAGTAACTTCTTCACGTGGCACTGAAGCTGCTGGAATTACATGAGTAGGTCTAACTCTTCTCTATGGAAATTTATTTTTAGAGGAGCGTGGTGAGTTGGCCTTGGCTGGCTGCCAGATGCCCACCCAGGCGCTTTATCACTCCCCCTCCACCAACAGGACAGAAGGAAGAAAGTAGAACAAAAAGCTCATGAGCTTAGCTTTTAAAAACAGGCAGATAACTCACCAATTATCATCATGGCAAAATAGACTCAACTTGGGGAAAATATTTTATTGCCATTTAATTGTAACAGAATTGGATAATGAGAAATCAAAACAAAACTAAAACCAGTTTCCTCTCACCCTCCCTTCCTCCCAGCCTTAACTTCATTCCTAAATCTTCTGCTTCCCCCCATGCCCAGATGGGGAAAGGGAAAGGGCAATGGGGGTTGCAGTCACTTCATAACACTTAAATTCTGCTGCTCCTTCCTCCTCATGTTCTTTCCCTGCTCTAGCATAAAGTTCCTCCCACAGGATACAGTCCTTCACAAATTTTTCCAGTGTGGGTTCTTCCCACAAACCATAGTTCTTCATGAACTGCTCCAGTATGTGCCCTTTCCATATGGTGCAGTCCATCAAGAACAGAGAGCTCCAGCATTGGTCCCCCAAGGAGTACAGTCCTTTAAGAATGCTCCAGGATGGCTCTCCCATGTGTCACAGGTTCTAACAGGAGACTGCACCTACATGGGTTATTCTCCATGCCATAGTTCCTACCAGAAGCCTGCTCTGGCAGGGATGTATCTGGCAGGGGTGTATCATGGGATGTATCTTCCTTCAGGATATATCCATCTGCTCAGGTGTTGGGTCCTCTATGGGCTGCAGGGTGAATATCAGCTCCAACATGAATATCTATGAGCTGCATTGGGATAGCCTGCCTCACCATGGGCTGCAGAAACTTCTCTCCTCCTTCTTCACTGACCTTGTTGTGTGCAGGGTTGTTTCTCTCACATTTTCTCACATCTCTTTCATGGCTACTGTGCAGCATTTTTACCTTTTCTTAAATATATTATCTCAGAGACCAACGTCTCTTATTGGCTCAGCGTTGTTCAGTGGTGGGTGCGTCTTGGAGACAGCTGTAACTGTCTTTGTCCAACATGGGGATAGCTTCTGGCAGCTTCTCACAGAAGTCACCTCCACAGCACATACACACCCCTGCTAGCAAAAACGTGCCATGTAAACCCAGTACAAGGTATTCCTCCTGATAACAAATTTGCTTTCCCCCAAGAAGAAAAACTCATGGCTATAATAAAAAATTACATTCCCAGTATTGCTGAAAGAGTAATTAAAATGGCTGAAACCTATATATGTGCAGTAATAGCATCTCTACAGTAAAGCTACATAAAGGTGTAGATCCAGGGGATTGCATCTGTCCTGAACTGCGGGAATGATTCTAACGTGTCAACTTCAGTATGTCAATGTTTCTTTTCAGATTGTATTGAAACATTAACTAGTCTAGATCACTAGCAATTGAAATGCTACTTTCAAGATGGAGAAAAAGAAAAAATAATCTGAATACTTATATAAATATATTCCTAAATGAAGTCTTGGAAAATGTCAGTTACGTATCATTTGATGTTGCACAGCTCAGTGAAGAAGGTCTTCCCCCTGATCTCAGGGAGTAAGTATTACCAGCCTGGACATAATCCATAAATTAGCATTATCTGCTCTATGTAGAACCACAGGGTAATTCAGCTTGGAAGGTATTTGAGAAGGTCATTATGCCATCCTCCTGTTCAATGCAAGTTCACCATATGAACTGTGTGATATGAGGCCAGACTATGTTATGCAAAGTTTTATCATTTCAGGTCTTTATACCGGTATGTGGAAGGAGAGCATATCTGCTCCCTTAAAATTATCTAATTAAGCACCTTGTCAAATGGGATGATATAGAAAGGGAGGAGTCAATAAACAGCGTTTCAGCATGACATGCTCAGCCACAGATGCTTCCAGGTGTACCTACTGCAACATGGACTTATCCACAGATGCTTGAGGCGTACTTTCTCCAGGACTTATTCTTGGGCCACAACCCCATCAGAGGTATATGTGATTCGGCACAAGCATAACCATGGCCACAGACACTGAGACGTACCTGCTGTGGTGTGGACTTACTCATGGCCACAGATACTTCAGGGGGTCCTGCTCCCACATGGACCATCCACAGGTCACAGACCCTTCGACTCTAGTTCTCACTGGAGTTCCATCCTGTCCAGTACAGCACCACAGAAACAGCAGCAATGCCCTGGACATCTGCCAGCCCAGGCACATCACCATTGCTGTTATGAAAATGTTCCCAGGCACAGCAGGGTAAGATGATAATCAGCACAGCAGTGCAGCAAGCAGTGAAAACAAAAAGCATCCACTAACGAGCACTAGGCACTAACTTACAATAAATCAAGCAAGCCCTATGGCAACCACTGAAGCCTGTCAATTAATAGCCAAACAGCAGTAACAGCTATAAATTCGATCTAGCACATTCCAATTAAATCTGTCACTATCTTGAACCTTCTGAGCCACACTTTGGGCACCAAAACCAAATGTCATCCCTGTATTACCACCACTGTTTTCAATGCAAATCAAAAATGTCGCTTCATACTAGCTATTATGAAGCAAATTGCATTTATGCCAACCAAAACTAGCATGGTCCCAAGCAGTCTGCAAAATCTTGTCCCCCTAGTTCATTGTCCTTAGACCAGTGATATACTCTCACCTCCAAAGATGGTGCAATTTTATCTTCCAAAGTATCAAAATGAAGTTGCAGCCTACTACTGGGAAATGGAAGACTTTGTAAAGCAAGTATTAATTCTGCCACGTACATGTTTTTTCTCTTCTCATAACTGACTTCCCAGGGTTGGTATCTTCCGCCATCCTTGATCTATGGTTTGGCATCTCACAGAAGTATGGGAAGATGTGTACACAAACTAGCTTCAATTGCCTGCTTTAAGACACTTATGATAGTTGTGTCCTTACTGTCATTTACACATCTTTTACACATGTTCACATGTCTTTTACACATTTTTAAATGAGAGCTAGATTTCTCTCAGAGTGACATTTTAACTTAAGCATAATTGGAGGCTCCTGTTCTGAAGCACCTTCTGAATGATCCCTCTGTCTTCATTAATGGTATAGAGAGCTAAGTCTAAGCTGACTTCTTTGTTAAATGCCTAAGGCTACACAGTACAAACAGCCTGTATAGAGTCTGCAAAGCCTGGAACACTGTCACTGCATTTTGCTGGTAAGTAGGCTGGTATTCAGCAGAAGCAGACATGCATCACTGTTTTAAATATTGTATGAATGCATCTAGGTCTAGATCAAGTGACAATCTCCTTATTTCTCCTACGCTGTATTCATAAAGCTTAGAAAAAGTCTACATCCTTTGCTGGTTGCATTCAAACATCTCAAACTGCAGAGAAGCGCCCAATATAGTTATACAAGGTACAATATTCTAAAGAGGTCTGAGCTGTCCAGTGTCTCTTTTCTTCAAAATGCGGATAGAAAATAGCTGTCAAAGGCAATAACTCGGAGAGACAACACATTGGTTTCTCCAGCTATACCCTTCATATTACCAATATTTCTTTTGTGCAGAGTCAGAGTAAGTCCACTAATTAGGATGTTAAATGTTGCCATTGTGTGATTAACCTTTCTAAGGTAGGCTATCTCCTGCTGTGGTTTTTCCTTCACCTTTCAAGAAAAAGGTTGTAGGACAACTGAGAGTAGTCACTAAACAGACCAAAGGGACAGTGAAATGCATAACTAAGACAACTCTATCTGTAAAATGCTACAACATTATCAATTGTGACCAACAGTTACTAAAATATATATAACTGCATACTGAATGGGAAGCCAACACAGCTTAACCGCACTATGTGCTTTAGGCAGTAAGAACCATCTGTTTACATTAATCTTTGATAATATTGCCTTTCTCTATTTTTGCAATTCGTGTGTCAAATTACACTACTGTCCAGCCAAGATGTTGCAAAGAATAAAGTCAATTGAGTGTATATTGGAAATATTCCACCTGCCTCATATTTACTTTTAAAATACTATAGTTGTTGGAAGATGTCTCTAATATAGTGTTTATGCACTCATCATTTTTTAATGTTGTAGAATTGCTGAAGGATAAATGTATACAATGCTGAAAAGATAATACCATAGGTAAAATATATTTACATAGAGAACAGTTCTGGGAAATAACCTGAAAGTATTTTGATATTTTTGCACTGTTGTTTTTTTCAAAAAAACATTTTGTTGTCTTTTTTCCTACAGTTTAAGATAGCATTGCTAACTAGAACTGTATGACAATTTTTAGTGCATTTGTCTCACTGTGTTACATTAGCATCCTGAAAAATACATCACTGAAAAGCAACAGAAGAATAAATTTTCCTTCCACACATCCTGTACACCTACAGGATATCAGTTACCATTCAAAATTATGAAAATAGTCTTACTATAATATTTCTTTTATATTTTTTTTTAAACTAAATTTAAATGCCACGTACTGAGATAGCCAGCAGTTTAAAACTGGATGGGTCAAAGTGTTACTGATTTAGGGCTTTCTAAACAAAGATGCAGAGTCTAGTTTGGAAAGGAGATATTGTTCATTCTGCGCAGGGTGCTCAGTGGAAGTCTCTATAAATGAAGCACACCTATTATAGTAACTTTAAGATATTTATAAATTTTGACAAAGAAATCAGTGTCCATGGGTTGAGAGTTAATTAGTATTCCACCTGTTATTAGTTAAAGGTCTCATGCTAACCAGGTGCACATGCTCAGTCTTCTTTTGAGTCAGCGATTTCTTGAGTCAGTGGGCTGTGAGTTGGTGGTCCTGCTGCCCCTGCCAGAATCCTCTTTTACCTAATTACTGCTCATTTTCTTTTGGATAGTCATCCAAACACTGGGGTTTGATGCTCCACATTATCAGTTCTGACTCACCACCCAGAGCAGCAGGATGGATGGTCCTTTGTTAGAGAAGCCTTTGTATGTTACCTCAGCCATCTAGCAGAACCCTGACTTGATTAGCATTGTTTTACAGAATGTTGCAAGCATCAAATAGGGTGTCTAATATTAGCTTTATCATTAAAAGGTTGTCTAATATTTGTATACCTCCGTATTTTATGCTCCATTGTTAGAACAGGGCCAACATGAAAGTGTTGGTTTGAATTTTAAGTCATTGAACCTGTATAAACCACATTTATTTCCTAACAAAATGTAGCACAAGGCATGTAAAATATAACAAAATAGAAACAACAAATTCTGCATGCAGGATTACAACAGACTTACTTGCAATTGCTAATAGAGAAAAGACAGAATGGTATATTAAAACATCAAATTATCTTAGGATCAGCTAAAATGAATGTAGTGGAACGTACCCTGGTAAAAAACAGTCTTGTAAAAAAAAAATAAAAATCAAACTTCTGGTCTTCAAATAGCAAACTTTTAGGTTTTAGATGCATTATTTCTAGTTTTTTGAAACATTTTTGGGGCGTTTTGATTTTGGTTTTATTTTTGCTTAATTGCCTAACTATGGAACATTAGTTCCATGTTAGTGATTAAGAATTAAAATATGAGTTCCTGAAATTCTACTAGATTGGAAACGTCATGTTTCATCCCACTTAAATCAGAAATAATATAGGAAATATGCTCAAGGACATATCCTTTTTTACAATTTCCCCAAAATGTTATTTCTGACTGACATGGGAATATAGTCTGTTTTGTATTATGCTTCTTCAAATAAAAAAATAGAAATGTCAGACATGCACTATTCAGCAGAATGTTATCTGGTCAAGTTTCCTGCTTCAGTACATTTTAGCATTTATCCTTCCATTTTTTTTTTTTTGCAATATCTATGAATAACATAAGTATTTAAATTTGAACAGATTAATCCTATATATCAAAATGAAAGTGTGCACTAATTCAAATATGTTATGGCACATATTTTAGATGGCTCAAAATTTCATGCAATTTTGATAATATTCAGAAACCAATCTTTGTGAACTTTAGCCAAGTGTGTGTTCTCATCACTTCTGCACTTCTAGTCTCCAGGTCCTAAGAATTTCAGAATCCCAAGCTGAGTATAAACAAATGAGGACTAGCAACCTTGAAAAAAAGTGATTTTCATGGCTCTTTTGAAAACCTTAGAATGTGGCAGAGACAGAGTTGGAATAGAGTTTGCCAGAATGACAATGGTGCCATTTGTGAAGCTGTCCTGGGGTCAGCAGTAGCAGTCATTTTTTCTCTTTCTTAGTAGCTGGTGCAGTGCTGCGTTTTTGACTTTCACCCTGGGAACAGTGCTGATAACACTGATGTTTTTAGTTACTGCTCAAATGTTTACTCTGACCGAGGACTTTCTGAGTCTCATGCTCTGCCAGGGAGGAGTGGAAGCCGGGAGAAAGCAGGGACAGGACACCTGACCCAAACTGACCAAAGAGGTATTCCATACCACAGCACGTCATGGCCAGTATATAAACTGGAGGCAGTTACCCGGAAGGGCTAGATCACTGCTCGGGTCAGCCTGGGTATCGGTCAGGGGGTGGTGAGCGGTTGTATTCTCTTCCCTTGTTTTTTCTCTTATCATTATTATTATTGGAGGTAGCAGTAGTGGTTTGTGTTATACCTTAGTTACTGGCTGGTTCTTGTCTCAACTGGTCGGAGTTACATTCTTTTGATTCTCCTCTCCAACCCTCCGGGAGCTGGGGGAGGGAAAGAAGGCGGGGAGTGGGAGCGAAACTGAGTGTCTTATTTATGGCTGACTGGGTTTAAACCATGACAGAAACATATGTTTGTTATAAAAGATATAACAAACATATGAAGAAGAACCCTAAATGGCAAATATACCAGCGGACTCATGGTAGATTTATGACCTTCTGTTGAAGCAGCTGGAGATAAGTTGTGATAGTCTAGGCCTCCCAAGTGACACTTGATGTCTAAGTTCACAGTATTATGCTCAAATCACCATGCCTTGTTTTCAGCTTCAGGATTTTGACATCTAAGTGCAAGAGTCCACATGGAGTCCACATTGTGAGAAACAAACTCACCTTTAAAAAAATTTAACTGGGGACAAAGTCAGTGGAGCAAATATTTATTTGCAGCACTGGGTGCATGCCTTCATATCCTGCATGCACACTTGTGAGTACAAAGTTTTTTATAGTCAAGCCTTTTACATATTCATAGGACTTTCAGGAACACAAATCCCACCTCCCCGATGGCAGATGCAGTATTCATTCTTTCTTCTGCACATATCCAGGAGGGTCTTTTAACAGCTAATTGATAAGGGTCAGCAGTCTTCTTTTATACTTTTGATCTACTTAACCCTGTGCATGTGTCTAAAGCACTTATCATATAACTTGTTTCGTTTCTTCCAGATTAGATGTTGGTTTGATCAAGCATGACTGCCATATATCCTATGTCCTGCAACAGAAGTCCCTTATTCCTGTTTGTTTCACAGTTTCAGGAACTTACATTCTTCTCATCCTTCTACACGATTGTGCTTAAACAGGATGCAATGCAAAAACAAAGATGAAGCAAGATTTTGCTGAAGCAAACTATTTACATTATCACAACATGGTTAGCCAGGTGTCTGAGCTGCTATGATATGGGAGTCAGAGTGCATTAAGCATAGGCTTTCTGTACAGTATTCAATTGCTTTGGAGCAGCAGTGCAAGTCTGAAGCAAATTCCCTTACTGCCTGCATTTGCTTCTGTTTGTTCAGTCCTTTAGCAGCTTTGAAAAAGTAGTTCCTTTTGAAGGAAATTGAAACAGCAGGTCTTTTCCAAGACTCCAAAACTCAGTGGAGACACTGATGCTTCCAATCAATGTGAGGACAGCACCACTATGGAAAAATTCAGCATATTCCTACCATGCATGTCCCTACAGGATTCTGAAACTACACAGACGCTGCATAATATCTGAAGGGGTTCCTCTGCTATAGAAAGAGCACTATTAAGTTTGTTGCAGTTTCTTGCTGTTCTTTTCTTTCCACACCTTTTCTCTTTGTTCCATTGTTACACAACCACCTAGCAGAAACAGTATAAACATTGCTAATCAGAGGGCATTTGCTCAGTTTTTTTTTGCAAATGCAAAGACATTTGCTTTACAATGCCCCATTCTTTGCCTATTAGACTTGTGATTGCCTTGGTAGGAGAACTCACTGGGTGCAAATGAGTTGTGAGCCATATATCTCTTGAAATGATCCACAGTTTTAGTATGGGATAGCAGTAAAGGCTTTGAAAGTAGAGAAAGGTTGAAAGCAGAGGCTCCAGAACTATTGATGACAGTGCATTTGTCACTGCCTTGGTATCTGGGGAAAAGACTGATTTAAATATAATAAGGAAAAAAAGTAGTAATTAAGCAAGGTAAAACAAGCACCTCAGCAGTTGGATAAAACACCTGCTGTAACCTGGGAAGGTAACACCCTCTTATATTGTGGAATATGTACTCTAGGAAGTAAAGGCCAATGGCCAATGATTGTCTGAAAATTCAAAGATGTCAGAGAGAGAGAGGAAGGGACTGTTACTGTGCGAATGGCTCCAGACTCATTGTGGAATGGTCAGATATGAAACAGAAAGATCTGCCTCTTCTCTCTGCCTGTCCCAAGAGCCAGAACTTTACTTGTGGTCCAAGCTATCCTCTGATTCTACCTGCCCAGGCCCCTGAGTTTTCCCAAACCATTTGACAGGCAAGCAAATTCTTCAGAACTGAGTAAAGCAGTATGGTTGCATGTGTGTGTGTTTTCCTCACAAATTCTGTGAATTTATCTGCTCTAGTGCTCTAGCCCCTCAGTATGACCTTATTACATGTATACTCAGTTTGGCTAGTTACTATTTTAGGCAAAATCTTGACTTACTTTTTATTACTAGTCTTCTCTCCACACCCCTTATTATGTTGTTGTTTTGTTGGTTTTTTTTTAAACATCGTTTTATTATTTCTTTTCTACTTCATATTCTTGTTTCTGCAATTCCAATTACAACCTTCTCTAATGCTCAGGAAACTCAAGCAGAGGTAACCTGAAGCCTCAAGCAAAGTATACTGCTTGTAAATCAATGCTGTGAAAAAAGGCAAGAATTTCTCATGTGGGAGGATAATCTCTGACACTATCAGGAGTTTGTTAATCTTACGATTGTTGGTGGGTAAGAAGGGACTAGACAGCAATCCTACATGGAAACAAATGGCTCTGAATATCTGGAACCACGTCAGAGGCAGTGAAAACTTTGGGGTGGTGTCGTGGTTTAAACCCAGTCAGGTAATTCGTTCGCTCACTTCCCCCCCCCCCTTTCTTGCCCTCCCCCTGCTCTCGGAGGGATGGAGAGGAGAATCAAAAGAATGCAACTCCCACGGGTTGAGATAAGAACAGTTTAGTAACTAAGGTATAACACAAATCACTACTGCTACCACCAATGATAATAATGATAAAGGAAATAACAAGGGAAGAGAATACAACACCTCAGCACCAGCTGACCGATAACTCGCCCCCCAAGCCCGACCAAGCTCCGACCGATACCTCCTCCAACCCTGCAGTCTCCCAGCCCTTCCGGCTAACTCCCCAGTTACATCCTGGGCATGATGTGCTGTGGTATGGAATACCTCTTTGGTCAGTTTGGGTCAGGTGTCCTGTCTCTGCTTCCTCCTGGCTTCCCCTCCTCCGGGGCAGAGCATGAGACTCACAAAGTCCTTGGCCAAACCAAAACATTCTTGATATCAGTCCTGTTCCCGAGCTGAAAGTCAAAACACTGCACTACACCAGCTACCAAGAAGGAGAAAAAATGACTGCTACTGCTGAACCCAGGACAGGTGGGAATACAAGCCAGTAGCTTTTCTTGATAGCACAAAGGTATGAAGGATGTTTTTCACTATGAGGAGAACTAAAGGTGTGCATGCCCTGTCATAATACTCCAGGGCCTCCATCCTCAGGTCCAAGAGAACATCACTGTGAAGGCACATCCAAGGACGCCTTTTATCCTATCCAAGGACACCGTTTTTGCCTAGAGAAACAGTGCTTGAGAACACAAGTGGGATACGTGTCCAGCTTTTTGTGTTTGGTTTTTTTTTTATTGTTGTTTATTTGGGGTGGATTTTTTTTTTTTATTTTGGGCTTTTTTGTTTGTTTAGTTGGTTGGGGAAGGGTAGTTATAATGCCTTTTCAAGGAATTTCATTGTTTGACTCAAAAGTTGTCAAAAAATAGTGCATATCACTGGTCTGACTGAGCCAGCCAGATGCACACTGAGAGTGCACCTCTTCCTATTACATCTACAGGACTAATCTCCCACATGCCTGCATCACCAAATGGAGTATTGTTCCCAGCACAAAGCCCCAGTCTCAATCCTGTTCAAACAAACTGTGCATATCACCTAATATGAGAACACACCAAAGCCCTTTCACTCATTGAACAGAAGTTATAGAGTCATGATGCAGTAATAACACCATTCATGGATGATATGGTAATGGCACCGTGCATGGTGACCCCCCATCAATGCCTCACAACCAGAACAATATAAGTGAATGGTTCCAGTATTTTCATTTATTAGACTATAAGGGGTCACCAGCTGAGGCATTGTCTGTTGTTTTTCCTTTTCCTATTGGACTGGTACAAAAAGTGTCCCTCAGTAAGCTATTGAAAGTAGCTGAAAGTTGTTGCTGAAACTTCCTCTGCTCATCTCACTGAATTTTCTGCAGATGTGTTGCAGGGAAACCAGTATGAGTGTAATATAGTGTCTAAACGCACATATAGACACATGTACACTTCCTACCCCACCTAACCTGTCCTGCGTTTAGCAGTAGCAGTTATTTTCCCTTTCTTAGTAGCTGGTACAGTGCTGTGTTTTCAGTTTTAGTCTGAGAATAACACTGATAACACCAATATATTTAGCTCTTGCTAAGTAATTTTTGCTCTGATCAAGGACTTTCCCAGTCCCATGCTCTGCCAGTGTGGAGGGGAGTGGGAAGCAGGAAGGAAGCAGAGACAGGACACCTGATCCAAACTAGCCAAAGGGGTATTCTGTACCATAGCACGTCATGCTCAGTATATAAACTGGGGGCAGTTACCCAGAAGGGTTAGATCATTGCATGGGTCAGGCTGGGTATCAGTTGGCGGGTGGTGAGCATTTGTATTCTCTTCCCTTGTTATTTCCCTTATCATTATTATTATTGGTGGCAGCAGCAGTGGTTTTGTGTCGTACCTTAGTCACTGGACTGTTCTTATCTTAACCAGTGGGAGTTACATTCTTTCGATTCTTCTCCCCACTGCTCTGGAAGCCGGGCAGAAGAAGCTGGGGGGAGTGAGAGAGCATCTGTGTGGTTCTGACTTACTGGTTGGGCTTAAACCACTACTTACCCAAAACAAAACAAAACAAAATAAAACAAACCCCAGACAAACCTGAGAGAATAGGGATATATATATATATATGTATTTATAAGTATTTCAGTCTACTCACAAGATTTCTTTCCTTGTTTCAGGGTTTTACATCATACCTCAGATTGGTATTACCTGAGGAAAATAATATAAAATCAGAGCCAGAGAATACTCAGTCTGATATACACTATACTGGTTATGAAAACAAATGCCTGGTTTTCTATTCATGTCAGTTTCAAGATTCCACGCACAAAGGTTAAATACACCTCGATGGGTGCATAAACTAGGAAAGAGTTTCGATGTATATGCTTTAGTAACCACAGAAGTGCTGTTCAAATGCTGAATTCCGACTGCCGCTTAGTTTCTACAAATGCTTCTTTTTATAAAGGGAATATTTTAGAGCAACTCTGAATGACCTTATGTGTTTTGATGGATCTTTATAGGATGTAACTCTCCATACCAAATCTTTTACACATCCTTTTCCCTAAGGTCAGATCATATTCTTTCTTATTCGCTCATTATGAATTGAGCAGTGACAGTCAAACTAAGAGCACAGAAACTTGGCAAAATAATCATCCTTAAAAAGTAATTGTATTTGTCCTCATAGGCAAATAAAAAAAGATGTGTAGATTTACAAGAACAAAACCAAATTGTCAGCAATCAAGACACTATTCATACCCTTCCACTTTCTGGGAGATCCAGCTTCCTTCCAGGGAATTCTCCTGCCTTGTCTTGTAATCTAGCCTTTTCCTCTGCTAAACAAGAGCTCTTCTTGGAAATGTGTTCCTGGACATGAAACCCAATGAGACTTCCTGCACTAGACATTTGCATATATGTACATAAGTCTCTGTTTCAGGAGAGTTATTCCTTTGGTGAGAAGAGAAAATAAAAGGAAGAAAGGAAAACAACAAACTGAAGAGAGCAAGGGCAAGAGTAAGGAACATTTTAGTCACTAGTTTTAGGATGTTAGTTGGTTTTGTACTCCTAGTGCAAAGTGAGTTCAATTCTTGACACAAGGCTGTTCATTCAAGGACATACATCCAAGTGTGTGTGTGCAGGGACTGATTCTAGAATATTGTTATTGGTAACTGTAGGATCTTACAGTCCTTAAGGTTTCATTCAATCATACGTATTTAAAGATACAATTCTTAACCTTCACAAATAACAAAAATAATAGCAGCTGTGTTGGATTTTAAAAACGGCAACAAAAAACCTATTAAATTCTACAAGCTCAGGAGTGTTGTATCCTGACTAGAAGAAGTGTAGCAGGAGAACCTGGAGACCTCCTTGCATGGATAAGGAGTTGCTGAGGAAACTTCGAAGGAAAAAAGAGGCTTATAAAAGGTCGAAGCAAGGACAGGCAGCCTGGGAAGAATACAGGGATGTTGTCTGGGAAGCTAGGGACCAGGTTAGGAAAGCTAAGGCCCAGTTAGAATTAAACTTGGCTAGGGATGTGAAAGGTAACTGGAAGGGATTCTATAGGTACTTTGAGAATAAAAGACAGACTAGGGACAACTTGGGCCCTCTCCCCAAGCTATCAGGAGAACTGACTGCCCTGGATTTGGAAAAGGCTGAGGTTCTTTCAGTTAGAATAAATGTAGTCTGGTAATGAACACTTCTGAAATACTCACTCTTGGAAGAGAAGGTACATTTTTAAAAGGCCTATATAATGAGAGCATATTGTAATAATAAATTCATCAATGGGCAAAGAATCCATTTGAATTTATCTCTCAAAAAATATGTGGCATGGCTTCACTAAAGGGAAATCCTGCCTGACCAATTTGGTGGCCTTCTATGATGGGGCTACAGAACTGATGGACAGGGGTAGAGCAGTTGATGTCATCTACCTGGACTTGTGCAAAGCATTTGACACTGTCCCACATGACGTCCTTGTCTCTAAATTGGAGAGATATCAATTTGATAGATGGACCACTCGGTGTATAAGGAACTGTCTGGATGGCCGCACATAAAGACTTGTGGTCAATGGCTCAATGTCAAGCTGGAGACCAGTAACGGGTGGTGCCCCTCAGGGATTGGTGTTGGGACCAGTCTTGTTCAACATCTTTGTCAGTGATGTAGACATTGAGATTGAGTGCGCCCTCAGCAAGTCTGCTGATGACACCAAGCTGTGTGGTTCGGTTGACACGCTGGAGGGAAGGAATGCCATCCAGAGGGACCTTGACATTTACTACTATTACTTAAATCTTCTTATAATAGTGTACTTGTAACACGCAAAGCAAATACCTTTTTAAATGAAAAAGTTAATGTCCTGTTTCTAGCCTTAACATTATAACTTTATTCAGATGGATTTCTAAATTTCTTGGGGGAAAGAAGAAACAACAAACAAACAAAAAAGAAAAAAACACCAACCACAAAACATTCTAAAGAAACAAATGAGTACTTTTAATATCTCAGTATTTAACAAGAAATTTCAAAACTCGGTGGCTCTCAGTTTATATCTTTGTGTTTTTCTATAGCTGCATAAAAATTATAAGAATTACAGGGCAAAAATTTTAAGTTAACAGTTAAACTCTTTATTTTGACAAGCTCTTCATTTCTATGGGCTTTGTGTAAATATTACTACTTAAGAAACAGAAGTCTAGTTCAGGTGTATCTATCTTTTCTCCTCTTTTTTTTTTTTCAAAACCTGATTTTTGGCTAAAGTTGCCATTGATGAGTACCTCTCCCTGCCCATAATGTGCTCTTTACTTAGTCACATGCTATGTTATAAAAATAAATTAATGAAAAAAAAATCCTCCTTTTTGTACAAAGGAAAACAGAAATACAAAAAGATAACATTTATGAAACTTCTCTTAATTAAAAAAGGAAAAATAAAAGAAAATTAACACATAACTTACTTAACAGAAATAGTCATTATATCTTCTTTTGGGTCTTAACACACAAAAGCTTCTACTGGATGATGTTTGCATATTATGCAGACACTGGGAAAATTATATGAAATTTGTCAACTTTGTCAAGCTTACTTTTAATATACTGGATGCATTTATTAAATCAAATAATAGTTTTGTTCACATTTAAACAACTAACTTTTGAACTTAAATTGTATTCAAGCCCATAGCAGATATCAAAGTGAGACAGGTAATTATTGGATAGTGGTTTTTCTTTCTGTTCTTGTCAGAACAATTCTGTGAAGGTTTGAAGTTCTCAAAATGCTCTGGCACAATGTTTTTTCGATTAATAAACAGTCATGGAAGCCTGTGAATAAAATTAAGGATGTCTTGTCAAGCTGCTTTTCAACAGGGCAATGACATTTACATTTTTTTCAAGTATTGTTCTCTTTCTTTTTTTCTCACCCCCTCTCTCCTTCCTCTTTTTCCATTAAGGCACACATGCTTGAAAAATATAAATTATATACAGTTTAAGAAACCAAAGATATTGGAGTATGTAAGTACCTTAATATTACCATGACATATTATATTTGTGGATTTGTATTGCTTGTTTTTTCATCTTTCTCCATATATATATTGGTATCTTATGATGTATTGATTTAAATGATAATTTTTTTTCCTAAGTCTAACTCATAAATGAAACGTTATATAACCCTGAAAGATTTAGTACCAGTCAACATGTCTTTTACAAGCAGTACTATAAGTAGTAAACAATCAAATAAGCCCCTTTTTAAGCGTATATGTTTTTTCTGTATCTGTTTACCAGTATGTCATGTAATGCCGACTGCAAATGAATACCAATGATTAACTTCAAAGTTGAATATTTAGCTGTTAATTTTCAAACAAAATGAGCAAATTCAGCAACCTGAACTCAGAATTGCACCATAAGAATTTTATGAAAAAATAATGAAAGTGTTTAGAAAAAATGCTGATTAATGTTTCTTTAATTTTAAAACAAATTACTTGCTTATTCAATATTCTTATCTTAACCAATATATTTATTAGAATTGAAGAAACCCCAAAACTATAAAAGAGTCCTCAAAACAAAGCAGCAAAACTTTAGAAGTCTTTGAGTTACTAGGAAAAAGCCCCCAAATGTTTATAGTTGTTAAAGTTCTCTGAGGACCATTTGTAAATGCACAAACAAGCAGAAAGCTCACAAAACACCCCTGCATAGAAACACACTTTCTAAGAATACTAACAAAAAGAATACTTATGAAAGCACTGATCTTTTTATTAACACATAAGAACATTGCAGGACTAAAACTGTACATTTTCCTTTGAAGAGTGTGCTCCTCTGTTATTATTTAGGTTCTAAATAACTTCAAGGATATATGTTTAAAACATTTCTCTAAAACTGTGCCACAGGTTTGAGAATATACTCATTTTACTGGGGGAAGGACCTAGACAATCTTTAAGGTGTCTTCCAACCCAAACCACTCTATGATTCTATGATTCTATGATTCTATGATTTTATGATTCCATGGTTCTATGGCTTTATGATTTATTTAAACCTTTACTGAATGTGTGCTGTTCAAGTTTTTCCTGTATCTTTACAAGCACTACCATGTAACTTGAGTCTTATACTCCATTGATTTTGCTCAATGACTTCAAATCAATCTCTGAAAGGAGCAAAATGATTTTCACTTAGTCTAATGATGTAATTTATAGAGCAACAAAACTAGATTATTTAAACTGGACAATTATTTTTTGCCTCAGATTTGAATGTGCTTTAATCAGCTGAGGCATCTGTGTTGAAATATATTGATTACTCTCTGTAATCAATGCCAAGAAATAGTTTTACTTGGACAGGTCTACTGTTCCTGAATGATTTGAATCTCCCAGTCAAAGTGTCACTCTGCTGAAAATTTTATCATGAGGGTTGATTTGGAAAATCAGGTCCCACTCGGGAGAAAAAGAATTGTTTTTTTGTACTATTTACTAGATTTTTGTACTATTGACTTGGGTTTTTTTTTGTACTATTTATATTAAAATGCTTGTATGGTTATTCAGAAACTTCTACACATCTATTTCATATTAAAAATTCAGTAATAAGATATTTCAAAATGCAGATGTTACTGACATGCTTTAATAAGTACCATTTACTTTTTTTTTTTTTTTTGGTGCATGGTAGCGATTTTAACACGGATATACCTTGAAAATTCAAATGATCCAACAGAAGCCTAGTGTTTCAAGCTTAGGAAAGAAATGGAGGAAGTTTTTCTGGTTTATGAAACCAGTTTCATCTGTAATGAGTGGTGATTACACTTGCAAACAGTTCTGGTCTTTTCTGAGCTTAGAAAGCACATTATAAGGTTACCTGACAGGTCCCAGAAGAACCTGTCCCAAGGAGACAGCAAGAGGATTAGTTCAGCTCCAAGGGAAAGGTTGTCAGGCATGTGAAAAATATGTAATGCATCTGTCAGTGCTAACATATTTCCTCTTTTGATACAAAACATGTCTGTGGGAGAATGTGTGTGTATGCTTTGCTTCAGGCACTGTCACTGACTTCAGGATTGGTTTTGTTTCTTTGAGGATTGTATGGTAACACCACAAATAGAAACAAGAAATAGAAGACTGGGTAAATTCACCTGAAATTGTGAATGTACCTTTGTCCTTGTCATGTGAGCGGTCCACAAGCAGGAGCAGGAGGGAATTTTACTGGTGAGTTCAGTGGGAGCACAGGCTGCAGAGAAGGTGGTTTAAAGAAAATTCTCAGCTCTTTAGAGCAGACCAATGATTGACACATGTAAGAAAGGGTCACAAATGTACATTGCTCACAGTGAAATACAGGCTTACGGCAAATGGAGGCTTAGATGATGGGGACTGTGGATAGTCTTCTTTTTGTCCTTTTGTTTGTATATTTGGTCTCTCCCAAAGAGAGAGGAATAAAGGGACTAGAGCATCTGTCGCACAATGAGAGGAAGAGAGACCTGAGACTTCAGGTGGGAGAAGGGAAGGCTCAGAGAGATCTTATCAAATGGAAGAGTGATGTAAGCAAGGCAGAGCCAAACTCTTCTCAGTGTTGCCCAATGAAGATAAGTGGTGATGATTATACTATGAAATACACAAAATTCAACTTAAGCACAACAAAAAATACTTGGTTATAGTGATGGTGTCAAACACTGAAACAAGCTGCCCAGAGAGGTAAGTAACATCTCTATCCCTAGAGTAAATTTCAAAATCCAACTGGACACAGCCCTGGGCAATCTGCTCTAACTGTTATTATTAAAAATGGTTGAGATATCATCTAGAACCATGGCTGTTAATTAATCATATATAGATTTTTCAGAAGAAGAAAAATAATAATTTGATTCAATATAGGGACCATAAAGTAAAATGTGTTAAATTGTAAAATGGTTCATTAAAGCTGTAGCCAGTATGCAGAATATTGTGTTTTCTGTGCCACCAAATGGAATAACTGTGTCTGTACAGCAGGATTCTGCTGGTGTAACAACACTTGCAAGACAATCGGAAGATGACATTGAAAACAGTTAATTCTTTTAAACTAACACTAAGATGAAGGTGCAACGTGGCATCTAACACAGAAATAAATACACATCTCTGAAGTGGAAATTAATTTTCTACAATTAATCTTTTGATTACTCCTAATCTTTCTTAAGTGTGCTTTCTTAAGAGTGCTTCTAGATTCACTTAAACAAATATTCCATTTTATTTCCCAAGCATTTTTATGGAATAGAGAACATGTTTTGTGTCCTTTGAAGTCTTTAGCATTCCTGCATAATCATAGCAGGAAAAAATGTTTTATATAAAAAAAAAAATCTGTCAGTCTGATGTGTGTATGAGTCTTCTGACATTTTACAATCATCTTAACTGACTATCAATTTTCTTATTTTTAATACTTCTTTAAAAAGTTGAAGCTCTTGTATAATTTAGACTCCTAAGTCAAAGTAATAGAGGCATAGAAGAAATTAACAGGAAGAAGTAGCTAACAAGTGATATATAATGATAACATATGCTCCAAGTATTAAAAAAGACAATTGCAAATATTTGTTGATGTTAGGTGATATCTGCATATTTCAATGTGAACTTCTTTTTTCTGCTGATCGCACTGATTCAGCTATGATTTTGTCAGTTGAACTCTGTCTCACTAATAGTCTGGAAAAGCAGATAAAGAGTGTGTTGATGTAATTTGCATGTGTGACACAACTTGGAGTTTCTGGAATTACATTTAGAAATGAGAATAAAAAAAAAAGAAGGCTGCAAAATGAGACTAATAGGCAGAATGTAATTAAACTTTCTTAAACTAAGAAAAACAAATTAAAATGCCAAATAAAAGATGGTACCAATAATAGATACAATTCAGGAAAACATTACCACTCACTTAGCCTTGAACCTTAAAAATTCAGGGAAGTACTTAGCTGTGCTTGTGTGATAAGATTACTCTCATTCTTAATTGAAAACACATGAATGACTACTTTGATTGATTTTAGTGATTCCAGGGGAGGCAGAGTCCTATAAATACCAGCTTAGGCAGCAGTTCACAAGCTATATAAGCAGACAAAAATAGTTAGACTAATTGAGCTACATAGGCAAAAGAGAAGCAAGTTGCCAATGATAAGCTTGCTCTTCCTTTCCTTCTTATCTTCAGGTAAAGCCCAGTCACCAAGAGATGATTACTCATAGGTGCTCCATTACAAAATATGTTGATAACTGGAAGGAATTAAAAAAACAGAAACCTTAATGACTAGAAACCTAGCAAGCTGCTCTATAAATGACTAATAAAAAAAAAACCACAAACCTTACTGTAGGGTTTAATCATTTTAATAAAGTGAACTGAGATCTTTCAATTGATTTCAGAATTTCATATATTAAACCTTATGCATATATTTTGTAGGATACGACAGGTTTTAAATACTGGAAAAATGTAAGTTCTGACTGAATGGAGCACATCCTGTATGAAGATAGGCTGAGAAAGTTGGGGCTGTTCAGCCTGGAGAAGAGAGGGATGTTTGGAGACCTCATAGCAGCCTTCCAGTATCTGAAGGGGGGCTACAGGGGTGGTGGGGAGGGACTCTTCATTAGGGACTGTAGTGACAGGACAAGGGGTAACGGGTTAAAACTTAAACAGGGGAAGTTTAGATTAGATATAAGGAAGAAATTCTTTCCTGTTAAGGTGGTGAGGCACTGTAATGGGTTGCCCAGGGAAGCTGTGAATGCTCCATCCCTGGCAGTGGTCAAGGACAGGTCGGATGAAGCCTTGGGTGTTATGGTTTAATGTGAGGTGTGCCTGCCCATGGCAGGGGGGGTGAAACTAGATGATCTTAAGGTCCTTTCCAGCCCTAACTGTTCTATGATTCTATGAAGAGAAATAATTTTTAAGAGAAGTACAAAAAAAATGAAAGTACAGAAACAAAGTGAAGAATTTAAAATGTTATGGAATGCATAAGAACCTTTACCTGTGGACTGATACTACTAGGGAAAAAGGTATACTAGTTATGTTTCTATAGATAACAGCTTAATTTACAATGTGGGCACTTAGATCTTTAATATAATTTGTTAATTAATTTAAACCATTAATCATTTTATCTTTTCATTGACTCTTAGCAAGACATTAAGTGGGATTGGAATGAAAAAGTCAAGCTTGTCTGTGGTTATGCTTTCTTTCTTGCTCTATCTAGTATTTTTTACCTGAGAGAAGAAGACTTCTGTTTTCTACAGCAGCACAAGTTCTCTTGTGCAAGAGTAATTTTAACAATTGTAGACATCTGTGAATGCCTTTTGATTTAGGAGAGTGGAGTGTGGTATTCAAATGCATTAAATTTCTAAATTCACATACTAATGAACTGGGAAATACAGAGGGCAGACTTCAAATGTTTTAATGTGTTTGGCAGACCTTGCCACTCAAGCATATACATGTCACTCAAAAGATATTAAAACTAAATTAGGAGTTTCAAGTTCTTACAGAATTTGAGATAGAGCTTTATCAGTGACTATATAACATAATTGACATACGCTAGGAATTACAATGAGCTTTGGAGGCAGGTATGTGTTCACATCCTTGTTCAAAGAAGCTCTATTTGCACATCCCTCATTCCAAAGTGAAGTAGTTATCTACCCTATTTGCAAAAGATAAGTAGGAAAGAGAGTTTGATGAATGTAAGTATTATTACTGTCTAAGGACAGTTTTCCTAAACAATACATGGCTTCAATGAACTTTAGCCATGTGACATCACATGAGTTCATTTAAGGTATTTGACACACAAAATTTAGGCATGTTCTGCCATTATCAACTGTTTTGTGTAATGAAACTAGGTTTCTTAGAGAATGTTCTCTGGCTCAGAAACCAACTGGCATTTAATGACAATTTTTCTATGATTAAGCTCCCTCCTCATTGATAGTGCTATAGCTTTGAGATGTGATCAAATATTTTTTCAAGGAATAATAGTTGAAAGGAGCCAAAACCATGACAAGAAAAGTTATAACAAGCAATGTAGACAACTGTAAACCAATACTTGACATCATGCGCAGGATCAGTTTTTTTCCTTTGAATACAGAAGTCACATCTGGCTATGTTGATGGTGGTAAACTGATTATAAGCAGAGTATGAGCTCAGTAGCAGACTTCTAATGATCTCATTACTTGCTAGCTCACTACCTGGTTCTCTTCCAATTACTCCAGCAAGTTATCTCTAGGAAAATTTCTAATGAGTGACCAGGCATAAGAGGCATGAGTTTGAGCCAGTCTGATACACGGCTTAAGACTCAGAATAAATCCCTGGTCTCTGTTACCTAGAATGTATAATCTCTGTAACCTAGAATGTATAATACCTATAAGTATAATCTAAGCACAAATATGTATGTGTAAATTAAGTGCTGGGTCAGGCAAATAAGATCTTATTTCCATATGTTCTCTCATTCTGCAAACACTTCAAAGGATGAAGTATGTATTCATCACTTCTTACTATTCAACCATCTAAATAGCCAAACTGTAGTTTTTCCTCAAGAGATATATTCAGAATAGTTTGGGTTAGAAGGCACCTTTAAAGGTCACCTAGTCCACCTTCCCTGCAAAGAGCAGGGGTATCTACAACTAGATCAGGTTGCTCAGAGCCCAGTCCAAACCTAGCCTTTAATGTTTCCAGGGATGGAAAAGTCTACTACCCCTCTGGGCAACCTGTTCCAGTGTTTCACCAAGCCCATCATAAAAAATGTCTTCCTTATATGTAGTCTCAATCTACCCTCTTTTAGTTTTAAACCATCTCTTGTCCTGTTACAATAGGTCCTGCTAAAAAGTTTGTCTGTATATTTCTTTTAAGTCCTCTTTATATGTTGAAAGGCTGCAATGAGATGGCCCTGTAGCCTTCTTTTCTCCAAGCTAGACAACTCCAAATCTCTCAGCTTTTTCTTCATAAAAGGGTTCTAGTCCTTTGATCAGGCTCCAACAGGTCCATGTCTTTCTTGTACTCAGAATTCCAAGTATTTGGATTACTGTATAACTTTATATACTTAGGGTTAAACTGCAACAAAACCCTTGGAATGATGATCTCTGATTCAGAGTAAAGAGGACATAGCTAGCGTAATTTTTAGATAGGCAAAATTGGTTTGAATAAAATTCTAAGCAATGTATTTTTCACAGTGAGACTGAAATAAAGCAAAGGGTGAAATGAATCAGAAAATGAGTGATAGATTCCAGCAAAGTGAAGACTGTCTGTCCAAAGGTGGTCTGTTTATTTATTAGAGTAAAATACTATCCTATTCAAGGAAAAGAGAATCAAATATGCAGCATCCCAGACAGCCATTATTCTTTGACTGTCAGCTACCCTTTTATCTTAACCTTTAGAAACTAATGTTTTATCTCATTTTACAAAGAAGTGCTTTTTACTGTCTGATCATCCCCCAGTTTTTCAGACGATTTTTATCCCTTGAAGTAGAGTTTCAGCATGCTATAATCTTAAACTAAGCTTTATTTTTGCAACTTGTGTTTTCTGTCTCACATTGCAATATAGTGATTCTGTAATCAGTTACTGCAGATTAAATCAATTTCTCATCTAGCTGTTAAAGACTAGAATCTCTACAGTAAAAGAAATATGCCCTTGAGCTCCATAAAATCTGTCATCTACCTGGACTTGCACAAGTCATCCGACAAAGTCTCACATGGCGTTATTAACTCTAAATTGGAGAGGCATGGATTTGATGGATAGATCTCTCAGTGGATAAGGAATTGGCTGGGTGGTCACACTCAGAGAGTTGTGGTCAATGGCTCAATGTCCATGTGGAGATCAGTGATGAGCAGTGTCCCGCAGGAGCTGATAACTGGGACCAGTGCTATTTAACATCTTTGTTGCTAACATGGACAGTGGGGTTGAGTGCACCCTCAGCAAGTTTGACAGCGACACTAAGATTCATAGTGGTTCAACACATCCAGAATGACCATGATGATTGAGTGGTGGATCAATGCAAATTTCATGAAGTTCCACAAGGCCAAGTGCAAGGTTCTGCATGTGGACTGGGGCAATCCCAAGCACCACTACAGGCTGGGTAGAGAATGGATTGAGAGCAGCTTTGAGAAAGACTTGTTGCTTGATGAGAAGCTCAACATGAGCTGGCAGTGTGCACTTGCACTCCAGAAAGCCAACTGTATGCTAGGCTGCATCAAAAGAAGTGTGGCCAGAAGGTTGAAAGAAGTGATTCTCCCCCTCTACTCATATAGAACCCCACCTGGAGTATCGTGTTCCACTCTGTGGCTCCCAACACAAAAAGGATGTGGAGTTGTTGGAGCAAGTCCAGAGAGAGGCCACAAAGATAATCAGAGGGCTGGAGTACCTCTCCTGTGAAGGCAGGCTGAGAGAGCTGGGTTTGTTCAGCCTCAAAGAGGCTTCAGGAAGACCTTAAAGCAGCTTTCCAGTACCTAAGGGGAGAAACAAGAAATCTGGATAGGGACTTTTTACAAAGGCATATAGTGATAAGACAAGGGGGAACGGCTTTACAGTAAAAGGTTGAATGTAAATTAGTCATCAGGAAGACGTTCTTTATTGGTGAAGGTGGTAAGCCACTGGAACTGATTGCCCAGAAAAGTTAAAGATGACCTATCCTTGGAGGTGTTCAAGGTCAGGTTGGATGGACATTTGAGCACCCTGGTCTATTGAAGGGTGTTCCTTTCCACGGCAGTGAGGTTTGCAGCTAGATGATATTTAGGTCCCTTCCAAGCCAAACAAATCTATGCTTCTATGATTCTATGGAAGGCAGACACAGGGAATGTGAGAATTATGACCTTGGAGCCACTGTAGGAGAGGATCTGGTGTGAGAGCATCTTAAGAACCTGAACGTGCACAAGTCCATGGGACCTGATAAAATCAATCCAAGGGTCCTGAAGGAGCTGGCAAATGAAGTTGCTAAGCCGCTGGCCACCATTTTTGAAAAATCATGGCAGTCAGATGAAGTTCCTGATGACTGGAAAAAGGGAAATCTAACCCCCATTTTCAAGAAGAAGATAACAGATGACCCAGGGAACTACAGACCAGTCAGTCTCGCCTCTGTGCCTGGCAAAATCTTGGAGCAGATTCTCCTGGAAGGCATGCTAAGGCACATGGAAAACAACAAGGTGGTTGGTGACAGCCAGCATGGCTTCACTAAGGGGAAATTCTGCCTGACCAATTTGGTGGCCTTCTATGATGGGGCTACAGAACTCATGGACAGGGGTAGAGCAGTTGATGTCATCTACCTGGACTTGTGCAAAGCATTCGACACTGTCCCACATGACATCCTTGTCTCTAAATTGGAGAGACATCAATTTGATAGATGGACCACTTGGTGTATAAGGAACTGTCTGGATGGCCGCACATAAAGACTTGTGGTCAATGGCTCAATGTCAAGCTGGAGACCAGTAACGAGTGGTGCCCCTCAGGGATTGGTGTTGGGACCAGTCTTGTTCAACATCTTTGTCAGTGATGTAGACATTGAGATTGAGTGCGCCCTCAGCAAGTCTGCTGATGACACCAAGCTGTGTGGTTCGGTTGACACGCTGGAGGGAAGGAATGCCATCCAGAGGGACCTTGACATGCTTGTGAGGTGGGCTGATGCCAACTTCATGAAGTTTAACCATGCCAAGTGCAAGGTCCTACACCTGGGTTGGAGCAATCCCAGGCAGAGTTGGGCAGAGACGAGATTCAGAGCAGCCCTGCAGAGAAGGACTTTGGGTTGCTGGTTGATGAGAAACTTAACATGAGCCGTCAGTGTGCGTTTGCAGCCCAGAAAGCCAACCGTATTCTGGGCTGCAGCAAAAGGAGTGTGACCAGCAGATCTAAGGAGGTGATCCTGCCCCTCTACTCTGCTCTTGTGAGGCCTCACTTGGAGTATTGTGTGCAGTTCTGGTGTCCTCAACATAAAGAAGATACGGAACAGTTGGAACAAGTCCAGAGAAGGGCCACAAGGATGATCAGGGCCTTGGAGGACCTCCTGAAGTTAGGCTGAGAAAGTTGGGCCTGTTTAGCCTGGAGAAGAGCCGGCTGCATGGAGACCTCGTAGCAGCCTTCCAGTATCTGAAGGGGGCCGACAAGGATGCTGGGGAGGGACTCTTCATTAGTGACTGCAGTGATAGGACAAGGGGTAACAGGTTCAAACTTAAACAGGGGAACTATAGACTGGATATAAGGAGGAAGTTCTTTACTGTGGGGGGAGTGAGGCACTGGAATTGGTTGTCCAGGAAAGCTATGAATGCTCCATCCCTGGCAGTGTTCAAGGACAGGTTGGATAGAGCCTTGGGTGTTATGGTTTAGTGTGAGGTGTCTTTGCCCATGGCAGGGGGGTTGGAACTTGATGATCTTGAGGTCCTTTACAACCCTAACTATTCTGTGAGTCTATGATTCTATGTATCTATGACTAATATCTGTTGGGTAACAGAGAATAACAATCAGAAAAATATAAATAAAGAAGAGATCATTATGTCATCTGTAGTTATGTCTCTGTTTGTGTCCACATGTTAAAGTGAAAAAAGACCAGTGGTTTGTGTCCAAGATAAATAAAACTGATTATCTCGCATTTATGTCTGGAAAGGCTAGTCTCATCCCTAAATTTTTTTTTGATGAAACCTTGTTGATCAGCAGGCCAAAAAGGAGGTGAGCTAATTGGGAAGTGATCTAAAAACATAAAGTATTTCAAATAATCCAAGCTCATTATCATTCTTAGTTGTGTACCCCCACCCCCCCCTTCTTTATATAGTGGTGCAGATGCACTATCAGTCTAATATCTGTTTTGATTGGTTCTGTAACTCTAAACTTCCACATATCATTATGTGTAGGGAAGGGAGATGGAGAAAGGAGAAACCTGATGAAAAATTGAAAGAAGAAAAGAGGGAAAAGATAATAATGAGGGGCATTTAGATTACTTTTTTTTTACAGTTCTAGAGAGTTAAGTATTGTCAATAATATAAACATTTTAAACTATGCAATTAATATTTATACTTCATTTTATCCTGATTTTATTGTATGTTTTGTCAATCTAAATGGAAGAACATTGTGAGTACTGAAAGCACTATACAGTTAAAATGAACTAGTGTGCTGTATAAAAAGCTCAGCTAGGGAAGAAAAGATAATCATTGCTGTAAGTATTGATAATGACATCTAATGCTTATAATTACAGCAGCTCATTCTAGGTTTCTAACAATAAAAGGAAAACCACTACCATACAAGACAACTCATGCAACTCATCATTCCTTTATAGCTTACCTTCAGGCAACAGTTTTCTTTATTATAATGGTAAAAATATAAAAGAGATTAGATAAAGGTCAAAAGCACTCAGAATTTAATTATCTGGCTCAAATGTCACTGATTTTAAAAGGATCAATGACCTTATTCCTTGTTGGATGTTCTATCTCATGCCACTCAGATAATCCCAACTAATTTTATGCACTTAGTTTAGGTGTTTTAAACAGGGTAAAAA
Organism: Pezoporus wallicus; assembly: GCF_028554395.1. Classification (NCBI taxonomy): domain Eukaryota; kingdom Metazoa; phylum Chordata; class Aves; order Psittaciformes; family Psittacidae; genus Pezoporus; species Pezoporus wallicus. The sequence goes on along the minus strand of NW_026642489.1, from coordinate 258,434 downwards.
GAGCAGTATTCATTTTATGAAAAACGGTTCTTTAGGAAATTCTTCAGTCCCCTTAAAATCTGATTTTTCCTCTGACAGTATGTGTCCACTCACTGTAAAGGGCTGCAGATGTCACCTCGGTAGTAAGGGGAGGAGATATGAGATTATTAGATTTATCTGTATCAGATGGCACAGGATGACAAGACACACCAGCCAGTGTCCACAAATGGAAGGTAAAGTGGGGACAAACCCCTCTTAGTGAATTCTCTGTCTGGAGATAGCCATGGACTGGCTCCTAGTCAGAATCACTGAAGTGCAAAAATTAGCTGAGATGAAGTCAGGTCCAGGATTTTAAAAACACAGTTTAATCTGATCTGGGTTCACAAGCATTAAAGTGCCTTACAAACAAACACAGTCCTACCATACTGAAGTAAAATTAGATAGGTTGATTGCTTTGCTTAGCTCAAAATTTTGTATTGTCTTCGTAGGTGAACTTAATGATGAATTTCCTGTGTTTACAATATATTGGTTCAAGAAAAAAAAATACCTTTATGATTTTTTTTTTTAACAACCATGAGAAGTGATCTATGTTTTCAGTATTAATTTCAATATAATGAAATTTTATGATTGGATTATATTTAAATATGTACCGAAACATGCACATTTTACAATATATTTTTCTCCCTATATTACAAATCTTTCTGCTTCTGAAGAAATAAAGCAGCAGGCACCAGCTTTCAGTGAGGAAAATTAAGATAAATAGAATTGTTATATAAATCTGGATTATATAAAAGCTGTATAAGAGAAGCCTGTTGTAAAAGTAGGCAAAGTCTAAGTGGAGGTAAAATTTTTAGTTACAGTGTTAAGATATTAAAGAATAATGCACAACCATGTAAGTGAAATAAAATGATATAATCAATTGTATATTGAATGTTCAATACAAAAATCAAGCATATTATGTCCAAGTAATTCTTTCTGTCCTTGTGTTCAAATATAACATTTTTTCCCCAGCTAATGACTACATTTCAATAAATCTACTACATAACACTGAGGGATAATCTGTGCTATCTTTGTTGGTTTCTAAAGAGGTGTTTGGTATTATATTTTAAGTAAAAATCTTCAGGACTATCATTGGTGCCACACAAGAAAATATATCTAGAAGAGATGTGCAGTTATAAGAGAAACTGCAGTTTTTTAGGCTATGCAACTGAAGGCTAATCACACTAAACACAAAGATCTGTGAAAACCCAAGAAACAGTCTGGGCACAGGAACCACAGTAAAATCTTCAGGGCACACAGAGCACCATGACTTGGCTGGCCCTGAAACTGCCCATGCCCCTAATTTATGAGGGTTCCTAAAATCCAAAATTAGGTAAGACGAAGTCAGATGCAGGATTTAAATAACTATCTGATCTGGATTCACAAGCATTAAAATGCCTTAACAGTAAACGCGGACCTCTGCAGGAGGATGGTCAGGCCCTGGTCTCACCCTGGAAGGAGTTGATAGAGATTTTCTCCACAGGTCACCTTGCAGACTGAAGAGTTTGCTGCCTGAAGGGATGTGGTATCCCACTTCTTCCCTGGGGTGTAAATATTCTTATTGGATGTTTTAAGGGGACTGTGGAAATACGCATGGCTTATTCTAGAGTGTTTAAAAGAAGGGCTAAGGCAGGGAAAGGGAAGCATAGGAGTGGATCAGGGGGGAATTAGTGTTGTTAAAAATAGGGAGAAGAGTGTAAAGGTGGCCAGCTAGGTATAAATGCATTGCTGGTCTGTAAGCTTGTCTCACTGTGCCATGTGCTTGATCACTGCAGTCTGTGCTATATTCCTATTAGATACTATTTCTAACTATCTTTTCTGCGGGTGCACTCCCTGTTCCAAGTGGTGAAAATGAGCAAATTTCAAGCTAAGCTAGCTAGCTCGCAAACAGGATTACAATTCTGAGTACAAGCAAACTGTAGTGGATCTGTGAACCTGAGGGGCTTGTAGGTCCAAAAGGCAAGGTGAGGGGGTTGGCACCTGAGCAGCTTGAAAGTCTAAACTCTTTTAGTGAAGACTAAACACCTTCAGTGCTCATAAGCTGGAGGGGAAGAAGGTGATCAGGTTGGATGGGCTGCTGACTTCATGTGAGTGCTGTGTATTTATGTAGGTATTGGTAAAGGCAATGTTTTCTATCTGTGTGGTTGGTTACTTGTGCATTGTGTGTATGAGCATCTATGCGGATGCTCAGTCTCTGACTGGCTTAATGGCTGGAGCTGGGAACACGGAACCGCAGCAGCCTCATACCTGCTGGGCTGGGAAAGGAGGAACACCTTCTGGCCCACCAAGTTCAGCAGCCTCTAACTTTTGGTGGATGTCTGTGAGTTAAATCTAGTATTTTTCTTCAAAATAAATATGTTGCTTTGAAAACAGAAAATGTTTCTTCTTGGCAGAAGTATACATTGGCTACAGCTTGCCATATAGAAACAAATTGTCCCTGTCCATAGGAACACTGCTATTAGACTAAGAGACTGTTGGAGTAATGGCATGTAGAACTGCTGTGTGTGTCCACTGCAAAAAAAATGCTTGTTGATCAAACATTAATCTTTCTTTGTCTGATTATTCTCACTTGCAGACTGAAATGCATTCTGTGTTTTCATAATATTCTACCAGACTACCTATGATGGAGCTGTTTTCAGAGACACATGACATTCTTTTTTTTTTTGCACTCAAAATTTGATTTGTACTGTTACCACAATAAAAACATAAGAACCAGCAATGCATTTCTTCTCAGCACAACAGACACAACAAAACAAACCGCAAAACTTAAAGGCTACATACAGGGTGTGGAGCCCTTATCCAGTAACTTCTGCTTCAGAGATTTTATTGAATTTAAAAATAATATATCAATAAGAACATAACTGATTCTGAAAGATGTTTTCCTGTTTCATTTGAAATCCCCATGAAAACCCCCAAGAATGGTATCTCCTACTTAGATTCACTACTGTAGTGACAGCCTTTATTTTTTAAATTAAGTTGTCTATATGATAAACACTGGCAGTTAATGTACATAGAAAGCATTTGTATCATTTTATTGTTAGCACAGTTCCTAGCATCACTTTGTCCTGAACAAGTTGGTGTTCTTCCAAACAATTCCCAGGTATGGCTCAGGAGATACAATGAGCTGAAGACCATTCCAGTAGGTAATGTACACTGGTCATACTGTTTCAGATGGGTGCAATCCCATGCCAGTTGATATCAGTGCCAGAGAACAGTCCCAAGCATGTTCATTTTGCTATTATAAATTTAGCTTTTAGTGTTATCACATTCCTCCATGCTGTGTCCTTGAATTCAGCGCAGCACACCAGCCTTTGTTTCCGAACACACAAGTTGCGTTCTCAGATAGTTTTCTCCTGAAGGTGCACACAGTGGGAAAGGGACAGTGCTGTACCTGTATAGTTGGGACAGTTGCACTGTCTGTGCATGACAGGGTGATTTGTGTGGAGAGGATGACATCTTAATAGGCAAAAGGCCCTTTTACAGCACTGGAGTACAAGGTTTTCCTGAGTTCTTGGTGTCCCTGCTGATGTCTTAATAAATGACTTGACATATTACTACTAGATTTCAAGTTACCCTTAATAACATAACTTCAGTGGCTAAATTAATGTAAAAGTTATTACTAGATGGAAGCAGAATGGAAGAAGGGAAAAGTAACTAAAATAGGATAAAATAGGTGAGGACAAAATTAAATCTAGAAATTTTATGGAAAGGTACATCAAGAGGAACAGTAAAACAAAGAATATACACAGTGGAATTGAATTTTTGCCACAATGAAATAAACAGAGATTTTACAATAGACTTCAGTAATTGCATGATTCTACTTGGACCAAAATATTCCAGCATATAGGATAGGAGACTGTGCTGTGTATTCTTATTCTAATAGGAGGGACAGATTTCCATTCTTGTATGTATGCTAGTCTGTCTGTATGTTTGTGTGAGTGTCACACAAACTCACTCACTGTTTAAAATAAAATTTCATACAAAAAGAACAGCATGAAGACCACAATAAGCTGTTCATAAACATAACCTGCTTCTTAGAATATTGCAAATATTGTGACATATAATTTTAGGAAACTGATTCTCCCTTATTCTTCTATTAATGTGTTTAATTGCTTTTATCAAGGTACGTTAACCTACCATAACCTCTAGCATTAAATTACCTTATATGGAATATTTTTCTCCTACTCTGCAATTATAATGGGGTTATAAAATTACAGCAGAGTGGTCTTTTTACTTATATGCATGGGAAGAAATACTTGCATAGAAACAAACAGCTTCCTGTGTATTGGAACAGAACAATTAATCGTAATTTGTTGTACTATTTAATGTGTAATTTCAATCTGCCAGACTCAATTAAATACCATCAACACCTACCCCAGGAGATAATGAAAGTTAAGGAAATATCAGTAAAATACTAAGAGTGATTTAGTGCAATAGATAAATAGATAAATAAAAGGAGAGGAGGAGAGGGGAGGGAGGGACAGGAAAGAAAGGGCAGCGAAGGGGAGGGAGAGTACAAGAAGGAAAGGGCAGGGGAGGAAAGAAAGGGAAAGGGAAAGGGAAAGGGAAGGAAAGGAAAGGAAAGGAAAGGAAAGGAAAGGAAAGGAAAGGAAAGGAAAGGAAAGGAAAGGAAAGGAAAGGAAAGGAAAGGAAAGGAAAGGAAAGGAAAGGAAAGGAAAGGAAAGGAAAGGGGAAAGAGCTCTAGAGAAACTTATCCAGCTTCTACAATGTGTTACTTTCTTGGCAATAAGCTTTTGAACAGTTTACCTTAGATGCATTTGACTTCATTTTATATTTATGTATTTATCTTTCTACCATGTCACAAAGAGAGAAGAATTTCAGAGAAGAAAATAAACATTACAGCTGGAACATTACTGAATTCTCTCTAGGGGATTAAGAATGAAGTTACTATATACATACAGAGCTTGCTATCTTAAGATCTTATACATTTCATTTGCCTGACTTCTACGTTCTCACTAAATAGCCCTGCTACAAAGCAGTTTTCTAAGTATGACCTCCCTATCTTTTGGTGTGAGATCTGCAAATTTTCAACCATTTCAAAGACTCCTTTTATATTAAAATGACTAAGTATGGAAAAACTTGGAAAGACATTAGATGCTAATGGCAATAAAAGCAGTGAAGCAGAAAATGACTGTCACTCTGACAAAGCAATACATGAAACTTGGTAACCTACGATATCTTATTATTTATGCAACCTCAAAGGTTTATGCAACATGTCATAGGCAAGTAGAAATAACAGCATTAGTAACACATAAAGTAGCATAAGGCCATCATCTGTTTCTCCAGGCACTGACAAAGGCCACTAATGATCTAATTCTACACCTCTGTGACTTGCTATCACTTGAAACCACTGACAGCTTTGTAGGCAAAACAACTAAAAAGTAATCAAGAAGTAATCAATCGAAGTTGTGAATGCTCCACCCCTGGTGGAATTCAAGGCCAGGTTGGACAGAGCCTTGGGTGACATGGTTTAGTGGGAGGTGTCCCTGCCCATGGCAGGGATGTAGGAGCTAGATAATCTTAAGGTCTTTTCCAACCCTATTTATTCTATGATTCTATAATCAGAACAATACTAGAATTGGGTTTTAGGTGTTTGCTTGTTTAAATCTTTTCTTAAATGCCCTTGAGACTGCTTTGAATAGTTATGCTCCTCTTTGTAGCAGTGCTGTTTATATTCCTCTCTGTTTGGAGTTGGTGACTTCAGTCCTCTGCAATGATGAAAGCCCTATTCGGAACAAAAGTTCCAACCACTGAACTAGGGACTGAATTAATTATAAAACATGGACATAATCATCTGGTAAATTTTGACAAGAAAACTACTCTGATGGCATTTAGTGTTCCTCTTAGTACACTGGAATGGTTCTCCTTTCTGCCTTTCTTGATGGAGAGTTTGAGAAGGAAGCTGAGGAAAGCCCTCATTAGACTTTGAATATATCTCCACTTGATTCTTTGATCATGACTTAAACGTAAGTTTTATCTCCCTTATGCTGAAACTTACTTTCATTAGAAACGGGTAACCCAAAAAAACTGTGTCTAATCAAATAAGAGAGAGTCAAAATCACTGATGTGAGCACCTTCAGGTTCTTCTTTCCAGTCTGGAACCAAAACCTTACTAAATTTCTTTATTGGATGTGGCTTTAGCTAAAACAGATTGCATTACTGGGGAGACATATATGTATTCATCTTAATGATTGCATTTCTGTGTATGTGTGTTCATATATAATGCAAATAATGCAACTAATTCCTGATTTAACTCTGCTTATGTTGAGATGTATCAGTTGTGGATACTTTTATTTGTAAAAAAAAAAAAAAAAATCCAAAAATTAACTTTACATTCTTAAAGCTTGAGATGGTTTCTGTTTTTGCAGAATGGAGAAAAAAGACCTGCAAGGTTTGAACTTGTAGTCTTCAAACTGGAAAAAGTTACACAGTAATTGTCTTAGTAGCATGTGAAGACTCTTCTTTCAGAAAGGATGTAGCTTTTCTTAAATAAATGTATACTTATTTACAAGACTATAGGAAACCTTCTACCTTACTTGAATTGGTGTAAAAGTCACATTTGTGCAACACTAATGGAACAGATGAGAGTTGGTCTTGATAGTGGATGTACAGCTTCTGTTGAAGTTGTATAAGTGAAATGGTTTTCCTCTGCCATATTACAAAAATATTTTGCATTTTTCTCATAACAAAAGCTTCCATTCCATTAAGTTATAAGCATGAGTATGAAAGAAGAAAGTTAAACTGATAGCCCTTAAAAAGAACAAAAGAGTATCAGTGAATAATTCATATGTATTTTTTGAAAGGAAATATTAGCATTTGCTATTTTGCTTAGGCAGTGATTAATATGAGCCTCTCTGAGTATGGGATTTGCCCTGAATTGCTTGGAAAATGCTGACATTGTGAAACTATAAGAAACATTTGATCAGATATGGAGCTCAAAAAAAGCTTAATTTTGCTTTAAAGTGCTCAGCTTGCCCTAGTTTCAGTTTGATTTGTTTCTTTTCTGTATGTTTGTCTACATGTTTTTAGCCTAAAACTGTATTGGTAAATTTTTTTACCAAAGAAAAGTAATCTATTCTCACTGTAGTAATTAATGGGACAAAGAAAAGTTGGAAGTCTTTGTTAGTTCTTGTGTTTCTTCTTAACCTTGAAGAGTTTTAAGCAGTCATTTTGCTTTTAAGGAAGGATTTATGAAATAATGTTCATTAACTGAAATTCCTAAAGGAAATAATTTGTTTTGAACAAATAATGTAATGTTTCAATTGTCTTTATCCTTACAGGTTTGCTAAATCATAGTATTTTCAGGTTTTGCTAATTTATAGATGAATAAAAAAAAACATATCCTCCAATCTTAAATAAAAGTTGCAAAGGGCTTTGATAGCTAAATGCAGTTAGTAATTTTTAAAAATACTTCTGTGAGTAGCAAAATGACATAAATTTAAAAGCACAGAATCCCTATGTCAAAGAGTTTTTATCAAATCAATCACTAGCTCCAACTCAGTGCTGAGAAATGGGTAAATTTCCTGAAAAAAACACACTTCCATATATATATATTCACATATTTACTTACACTTTTGTTAATTATCACTATCATATAATAGCTATCTGTGGGAAATAAATCACTGTCAGATGTATGAAAAGCTAAATCAAGCTCACAGTCAAACCCTTTTTTTGCCTTGCCTTGCCTTGCTTTTCTTCCCTTGACTTCCCTTGCCTCACCTCCTCTCCTGCCACCCAGATCACTGACATTTCCCATCAGAAGTCAATAAAGACTGTCAACCTTTCTTTACAAAGAAGTATAGTGTTACAAGTGGAGTTCTGTTGGAGTAGAATGGGCATCGTGGTTCATTTTCTCTGTGAAAAGGTTGTCCATGACTTAATTGAGAAGATGTAAAAGAAGCAACAAATAATAGAATGAAGGATTATTCATACTAATTGCACTTACTTATCAACCATTATTTTGAGTTACTATAGAGAGATTAAGTATCCTTGTCTGTAGATCTGGAGAGTAAAATTATTATTTTTTTTTTTTTTTAGTATCATTTAATACTGAACTTCTCCATTTTAAAATAGGTGAAGGGAAATAAAATTTAGAAACCAGTGAGACATAATAAGCCATTTAACTTTGTCTATACAACTAATGGAGGGACAGATTATTGAGCTGGGTGGTTTACATGCATAATATATAGGGCTAGCTTCACCAGCACAAACTAGCTGTTTACATTACACGGTTCTTGGCCTTGTTTCTCATCCAGTGGTGGAATCAAGGTTAAGTGGCATTTTTCTTGTTAATGTCTGCTTATTCAGAAACATATTTTTTCCTAAGTTAAAAGTGTCTGAAATAATCAAGGGCTTTGTGACAGCTTTCACGGTAGTGTTTTACTGTGTGAAATGGAGAGCATGTGCTGTGTGTTTTTAAGTGTGTTATGAGTCTGTGTGAGGATGCTGCTACTTCAAAGTACAGTGATAAGATGCAAGATAACTGGGTGCCACTCCCTATCTCTGTTTCTTGAGTAACACAAGAACAAACAAAGCATATACAGGTTTTTACATACATCTCACCATATTTTGCTTACTGACCTTCAGGGTCAGAAGGATCCAGTCTGCTCACTGAGTCTCAGGGACTTTCTAGCTTAGGTATAATGAAGTAACAAGAAAAGCTTTATGTTGTTTTGGAAATTCCATCCAAAACCTTCACTTTGTCCCTTATTTTTACTTGTGACACTTCTGCTCGCTATCTCTGTGAGTCCCATCTTTCTCTATTTTATGCTAGAGTAACTCTGTCAATTCTAACTCTCTGACTTCCAATTTAAACCTGAGTGAAACAAGTATCTTGTCTGACATAACCGCCATCAACAAAGTAGCTACTGAATACAGAAATATTTCATTGAACTCTTTCTATAATAGCCTATGTAGTACATTACTATCTTTCCAAGGAAAACAGTAAAGATCCAATGTCAAAACTACCAGAACTTCTGAATAATGAAAAATTTCAATGCATAAAGGTTCTTCACCCTATTTTCTATATTATCTTGAAAGAAAATTTTGTTCTTATATAATCTACAGTACTATGGCTGCAGTACTGAGCAATTACCCACATCTAAAAATCTTTCCTTTAATACCAACTAAAGGCAATGGGAAATTAAAATGCTGAAGAGTCAAACAAAAGAAAAAAAAAAAAGCAACAAACCCAACTAACAAAAAAACACAGGGTATCTCAAATGCTGGGATCTGTGTAAAGTGGATTAAAGTGAAATTCTTCCAAGAGCAAATCGTTCATGTAAGAGATAATTAGCATGGTGAACTATAAAAAGCTACAGATTGAATCATTCAGCTGTGAATCCCAGACCTGGCTACTTCTAGGATTTAAGCCCATTCAAATTTCAATCTGAAAGGGCTCAAGTACTAACTGTTTTCTTTCCAAAACAGTATCATCTCAAGAAGTAGTAACGGTATCAGTTTCTTCCTTTTTGAGGGAAAGGAGCAGAAGAGGATGTACAGGGGAAGGTATTGTGTACTCAAATATATCTCATTTCAAATTATAGTTGCTAACCACTTAAAAGTTTGTATTTAGTAGTGCAGTATTTCTTTCAAATTTTCAAGATACTATGCATCTTACTGCAGACATCCTGAAATTGCCTTTGTGAGTTAAGAGCACAAATTTTAATGATTTTCAAATAGTTTGCACATTTCTGAAAGGGAATGAAACATTAGAAGCCTAATGTTCGGAATAATTTAATTTTAAAATATTTTTTTTGTACCTTATTCTACCCTCACATATATCTATAGCACTTTGTACAGTGTTTACTGGTCTTTTATTTAAAATTTTCGACAGAAATTTGAACCATACTTGCATTGTTGTATCATTCACTTATGCAACAGTCCCTTTGAAAGAAACATGAGCCTGTTTCACATGAACATGAGGAGGTAAATGATACTGCCTGGATTTTCATCTTTGCTCTGCATGTGAATAATATACACATTTTGGAAGTATCACCAGAGACTTCCCCCCTTTGTTAGTCACCATGTGTTTTCTTTCTGTGAGGAAGGTGAGAAGAAAGAGAGTTCATCTTTTTCTAATAATCTTCTCAAACAGATAGACATTGTAGTCAGCTTGTAGCAAACAACTGCATACTGCAGTCACAACCTGAGTTACATAAAACTTCCATTAAATATGGAAAAAAGTGTATAATGAAGTGGAGTTGTCAAGTAGAACAATGAAGTCTAAGCTATACCAAGTGAATGGGGACTAAAAGGCAGAAGATGGAAAGGACATGGGGATATCAGTTCTCACAGTAGAATTACTCCATTTCAATTGATGAAAAACTGTTAGAATGCAGTGCTGCAAAGTATGGCTCAAGTAACCTTTGCTACAGACAAAAAATTACTTTGGAAGGGTGTGATACATATATAAAGAAATAAATTATGCTGTGCCAGTGCACAGTAGAGAAAATTAATATGCACACTAAAGATCACAGGAATATGAAACAAATTAATATTTGCCAGTGTGTACAGAATATGAAGGAAGTGCAATCTTTAAGACTTGCAGAACTCTAGATTTTACTGAGTTTTATTTTTGTTGCTGCTTCCTCTTCCCTACATTTAGGGAGAGATACCACACATAACAGAAGGCACAAAATATACCTGAGGGAAAAATGCCACTGTGTCTGTGGTTTCTTTCAGAATTTTTTTTTTGTGGAAGGTATTAATTTCTAATTATAGGAAAGTTCTTTGGTTATCGTAAGTATTCAAAGGAAATACAGAACAGGCAAAGACTTAGGGCCCGGAACTGAGACTAAAAGAAGCTTCTGAGCACACAGGTGGGGGCCCAAATAAAGCTTCTCTCATCTCTCATCTCTTTCATGCTGCAGTGATCAGGCTGATCCCTGGTCGCTGAGCTGACCTGTGTCAGAGCCAGCCTTGGCTACCAGCAGCCAAACCCTTGCAGGTCGTGGATGCATCCAAGGCTCTAGCTGGCACACATTGCAGGGGGAATGGATTGCAAATCTGGCTGAAATACTGGAGATCAAGCAGCAAAATGTAGTGGCATTTATTAAATTGTCAGCTATACGTCTGTCTACTCTCTGCCTCCAATCAATGGAGCATAGAAGATAATGTATAGCAGAGCCATAGGGTGGCTGGCTACCCAAGCTCTCAAGTGTGTTTTCTGGTGTTTCTTGTAGTTCCCTAGGGCATATGCTGTGTAAAAGAGTTAACATTGCAGTAAGGATTCGGTTTGCTGCCACTCAGAAATATGGAAAGCCTATGTGAAATCCCTCAAGAGAGCAAAATTGATCTTCTAGGTAACTTAGGTGACCTAGGAAGAGCAGAATAGCAAGTAATTAAATGATTAGAGATGGTTTTATGAAGAATCCATTTACTGGGAATTCTGTTTGAACCATCCTTGCAAATCGCAAATACATGCATTATTGCATCAAGACTGATGGAATACCTGGAAAAAGACATTATTTACAACATGTATTTTTAAGTGTTCATTCAATAAACTGCACTATCAAGGACAGACAATTTTTCAATTTATTCAGACTTGTAATATATATTAAAGTTTATATTTTTTGCTTTTCATTAATTCTTGCTTATCAGCATTTAGTTTCATCTTTCATTTTTTCTTTTACATGATCATTTAGAATCATTGCATCCTTCTGTATTTCATTGCTTTTTTTCAATTATTATTTTTGACTACCCAAAATAATTTTACACCAACTGCAAGTTTTGTACTTTTATGTTTGAATAATCTAAATGGCCCAGAAATCCACATATATCTTTGTAGGATTCTATGAGCTTCTGCTTCTATTGAGAAACCTGAGCCTTTATTTGTTTAATTTGTTTTTTAGAACTTTACTTTTTATTCTGCGAGAACTTGCTGGAAACTTCGATGTCACATTGACTGAATCACCATGATTAGCATAGTTACCGACTCCTTCAAAAGACTAAAATATTTCCTAATCTGACTATCCTCTAAAATAGAAAACAAAAACAGTGGGTCATCTGCACTACAGCATGTTTATCAGTGCGTCTACTAATTTTACATTAGTATAATTTAAATGAACATTTTGTAGTAAACAGCTTGGTTAATCAGCTTGTCATTTTCTGATCATGCTAAAGATAAAATAAAAAACACTGTTGTCTCCCACCCTTTTGAGACAGACTAATTCAAATAGTAAATAGAGTGTGACAACAGTTTCTTGGTTTAGTTTCTTTGTGTATTGTGTACGCTATCTTATTATGGTGATTTTGACTGTTCTTTTTAACACAAACAAAAGCCTTGAGAAATGCTAGTAAAAAGTGAGTTCTATAAAGCAAGTATCTTTTTATCTTTATATAAACATGCATCATGCAGCTTTATTGAGAGCTCTTTCTGTTGGGTGGGAAATTAAAGGAATATAAAGTGTGAATTTTCACACCAAATTAAGGAAAAAGTATAAAATGTGATACACCTTCACTTGTTTCAGGAATGGGTTTTGTGATTTGTTATGTTCTTTTTTTTTCTCAACATGACGTAATTTCAGAAATACAGGCGTATGTAGTCTGAAGGTCTCTGAACTGAGGCGCTGGATATAGGAAATATTTATTTGGTGTGGAGCAATTGTTACATTTCCTGCTTTGTTCACCACAGAAAAGCAAATGTTTTACTGTTTCCAGCTATTTATTGCTGAAGTCTGTTAAAATTATTATGATTCATGTGAAAGTAAAGTTGTTCCTGTGACAAGCGATGACTTTAATGAATATAGCTGTCATGAATTCCTACCTAAGAGAGTGAGCAAATCATTTTACTACTGTCGCCTTCAATAGTTTTAAATAGCTTCAGTCTCCCTCTTTCTTGGATAGAGAAAATATCCAAGGAGAGATGCTAAAGTCTTGTACTCTAAGAATGAAATGAAAAGTACACAACTTAATACACCAAAATGGCTAAAGTTATCAACTTCATTGATTCTTATTGGCAGTATTGATGCTTCCAATGACTTAGGTCCTTTGTACTAGAAATGGATTTGCTTATGAGAAGGTATAGAGCTAACCACTGTCTTCATAGAAGACTTCTTAAAAATAACTTTGTTGTATGCCTGATAAAATTCATCCTCCTGATGGGAGAAGTTGTAGTATGAAAAACTAGTCAATGCACCTGGAATGCTGGAGATGACACTGGAGGAACAAAATAACCTGGACAAATTTCTTATCAGTAACTGTTTTCCTCCTTCATCCAGTACCTTTATTTCCCCTTCCCTAGGGGAAATTTGCTAGGTAAGCTTTGGAATTGGCATATCTTTTGTTCCCCCTTTAAAGGGGAAGGTAATCTGTTCATAAATATAAATGCATAAATTTAGCCCAGAATTAGCAGAATGATTTGGGAGTTCAGTTAGCAGGTATATCAAATAAAAGTAAAAATGATCTGAATTTCTCAAATACTACTTATCTTTGACAGTATCCCTTTTTCATGTGCTAAGCTGTAATGCTAAGCATTACAGAATAAGAGTCCAAAATGCATGAACCTAGATTAATATTTTTGTCATCCCTAAATAAAAGCAGCATATTTTTTTTCTCAAAGCTATTTACAATATCCTTCTTATAACAGTTTTTCTACATTATTTTTTTTACTTTCTCCTAGTGCAGATGGAAGTACCATTATCCCAGGAAGAGATTCAGAATTAAACCATCTGACCAAAATCACAAAGAAATTTAGCAAAAGAAACTGCAGGAAAGGAGATGATTTCTTTTAAAAAAAAAAATAAAATATGCATCACCTGGGTGCTCTGAAGTTTCTCTGTATCAATAGTTATCTTGTCACTTAAATTCTGATAAGAATCTGTAGAAATTCAGTGACTTGTTCATGTTACTGGAATAATTAGGGTTAGAGAGGTCCGTCTCAAACATTTTACTGCTCAATGAACTGCCACTCTACCTACAGAGTTTTTCTTCTCTATGTATATTGCTACTTCTCTTCATTCCAGATTGAGCTCTAGGCAAACAATGTATTGCAAAACATGATTTTGTGAACACAACCATTTACAAATCCATCTTTGTTCATTTAGTGAAAGATTGAAAGTATTAATGTAGGAAAGCTGGAGAAAGGAGTGAGAAAGAAGGTCTAGATGAAGGTGCAGAGGAAACAAGTGGTGATTGTGTCATTCATCTGTCTTTTAAATTAAAAGCTTTAAAAGTTTACTAGTTGAAAGTAAGGTAAAGCAGCAGCTGAGCTGCATATATGTTCATCTTAAGGACTGTATAAATTTCTAAAATCTTGGTGGACTGATCTTTCAAGGAGATGGGTGGCAAAGCTCTAAATTTAAGAAATCTCTTAGGGTTTACAAATAAATTAAATACTGAACAACACAGATTGTTATTACTCAGTCACATCATATATGGAAACAAGTGAAGATACAAGTACATGACTGGAGGAGTCTGGTTTTGAACACAGCTAGAGGTTGGGCAGAGAAGAGATTCAGAGCAGCCCTGCAGAGGAGGACTTAGGGTGTCAGTAGATGAGAAAATGAACATGAGCTGGCTTCAGTGTGCGCCCACAGCCCACAGTACCAACTGTATCCTAGGCTGCATCAAAAGGAGAGTGACCAGCAGGTCAAAGGAGGGGATCCTGCCCCTCTACTCTGCTCTCGTGAGACCTCACTTGGAGTATTGTGTGCAGTTCTGGTGTCCTCAACAGAAAAAGGACATGGAACTGTTGGAACAGGTCCAGAGGAGGGCCACAAGGATAATCAGGGGACTGGAGCACCTTCCATATGAAGACAGGCTGAGAAAGTTGGGATTGCTAAGCTTGGAGAAGAGAAGACTGCATGGCGACCTCATAGCAGCCTTCCAGTATCTGAATGGGGCTTTTTCATCAGGGACTGCAGCAACAGGGTAATGGGGACAGGTAATGGGTTTAAACTAAAAGAGGGGAAATTCATGTTAGATATAAGGAAGAAGCTCTTTACTGTCAGGGTAGTGAGGCACTGGAACAGGTTGCCCAAGGAAGCTGTGAATGCTCCATCCCCGGCAGTGCTCAAGGCCAGGTTAGATAGAGCCTTGGGTGACATGGTCTAGTGTGAGGCATGCCTGCCCCTGGCAGGGGGGTTGGAACTAGATGCTCTTAGGGTCCTTTCCAACCCAACCCATTCTGTGATTCTAAGACTCTATGAAGACTGACATATCTGTAAAGTACATGTACCTAAATTTCACTCTCTGTTCTTGAATGTCACTTGGCATAAGCACACTGATTTCTTTTTTTCCCTACAATGTAGAGATACCTGTGACATTCTGTCTCAGTGTGCTGAAAAATTTTTGGCTGCTAGTCAGTCTTGTTTTGCTGGCCCTTCCAGCAGTTCTTGACGTTGACATTGTTCCCTTAATTGTGTAAGTGAAGTAAAATTGTTGATTTTATTGTAGACAAAGACATAAATCAAGGTCCCTGGGAGATTCTAAACATACCTTCAGGCATATTGAGCTCTTCCAGAGTATGGAAAATTCAAAGCTTACATAGCTCTAATGGAACTAATAAAATCTTGGTAATTGCCCATTTTAATTGGCCTTCAGCATTTTAGATAGAAAGCAACCATGTAGAGCTATAGAACTGAGTACAGTGTAAACCTTGAATTATCTGTCTGTATAATTATATACAGAAATATGCTGAATATCCTCTCACATATAAGTGAAGTGCGGAGGAAAAAGGCTAATCAAAGACACATAAAGTCAGTAGGAGGAAGGGAGGAAGGGGAGGCCACCAGCTCCCTTGTCTACCTCTGGCCCTGTGGCTCTTGTGTTGTCACCTGCTGAGTCTTGGTGCAGTGACCCACCAGAGGGGTGGGCAGTACCTCTGTCCTGCCTCATGGGGCATCATCCGCTGGGGCACAGGAGGCACTGAGGCTGTTTCTCCTCTCTTTCGGCAGCTCCCGAGTAGTGAAGGAACTCTGGGTCAGCACCCTCCTTGGATAAGCCCTGCCTGGCACTGCAGCCCATCATGGGGGGATGCTCCATGAATGGCATCCAAACAATGAGAAAACAGAGGTGCCCCAGAGCTGCAGGCAGAGGTGCCCCCACTGCTGAGCAGGCACATCTGGTGAAGATGCTTCATCCAGCTGTGTCCAGCCAACACCTGCCCAGCCCCACCCTCGCCACTCCCGCTGCTCCTGCTACCCTGCTGCATGGTACTGGCTGTTCCTGGCAGTGTGGAAGTGATCCCCAGTCTGGCAGCAGAGGGAAGAGCTGGCTTGGGTCTCACACAGCTCTTTCTCTGCCCCTTCCCCGTGCACAGACCACCGGAAGGAGTTCAGGGAGCCAGGATGACCCAGCTGCCGTCCGTCAGGATGGTGCTGAAGGAGCTGAGTGGCCGCCATGCTGCGAGTGTCCCTCCTGCCTCTGCTCTGCCCTCAGGGGCTCCTCCAGCCCAGCATCAGCTGCATCGCTCCTCACCTTCTGCTTTTTTCCCCTTGCCCAGGCGACGACACTGGATGCCAGCAGCATGGAGAAACTGCTCCAGCGTCAAGCCCGGGTCAGGGTCCCTTGTGGTGCAATCTCACCCATCCCCACCTCTCACACACAGCCAGGGGCTGATGCAGCTGTCCAGGAGCCCTTTCTGCTGTGTGGCTCCTTGGTGAGTGCAGCCTATTTCTTGCAGGCTGGTGGCAGGCAGCTGCCAGGTCCTGCGCTATCCAGCACTGAAGGGGGATGTGGCCACGTGGATGGTGAGTGCAGAGAAGACAGGGGCAGGATGGCCCTTCTCTCCTGCTCTTGCAGGTGGGCATGCATGATCCGATGGGGCTGCCACTGCATTTCCTGCAGGGCATGTCCATACCCATCACTCTGCAGCAGGAGAGAGCTGAGCCCCTGGCCCCTCACTCCTAAATGAGGATGCTTCTACCATGCCTTCAGTGGTTGGGGGACAGCAATGAAGGAGTCTTGGAGCACTCTCCTGGTTCTTCTCCTCCACCGCTCTGTTTCCTTTGGCAGCAGGCAGGACCCACAGGAGCAGGAGGCTGCCCTGGCCATTGGCACGGCCAAGGACCTTGGCTGCAGTAGGGGTACCAGGGCCATCACGCTCTGCTTGTGTGGGAGATCTCTTTGGTCAGCCCCTAGCAGATCTCTGCAGCCAGGACGGCATGCTGTCACAGCCCATCCAAGTAAGCCAGCCTGGGCAGGGGTTCCCCATCCCATCCCATCCCATCCCATCCCATCCCATCCCATCCCATCCCATCCCATCCCATCCCATCCCATCTCCTCCAGGGAGAGGCTGTCCCCAGCAACTATCTCAACACCTGTCTCCAACGAAGGAACTCTCCTCCTCTGTGCCCTCAGGACCTGCTGGCTCTGTTCAATGAGCATGGCCCATCCAGGGAGGGGATCTTCCGGCTGGCAGCCAGCCAGCGCGCCTGCCGCGAGGTCAGGGACGCCCTGGACAGTGGGGTGCCAGTGCAGCTGGAAACCCAGCCCGTGCTGCTGCTGGCTGTCCTCTTGAAGGTGAGCCCTGCTGACCCAGAGCCCTGCAGCTCCTGGCTCTCTTGGTGCTGATGGGCATCTGTGGGAGCACAAGCAGAAACCCAGCTGCCTGCTCATGAGCCAGAGGCCTGGGGATGCTGCGGATGCATCGAGGGGGCAATGGCCAAAGCCTCACATGGAGCCCTTGGCACTGCAGAACCTCCTCCAGAACATCCCCTCAAAGCTCCTCGACATCCAGCTATAGGAGGAGTGGATGTGTGCCTTGGAGAAGACCTGCAGACAGGACAGGTTGGCAGCACTGAAAGAGTAAGTGTGGCGCAGCCAGCAGGGACTGGCACAGACTGGGACTCATCAGCAAAGCAGTGGCCTGCCTGAAATAGCCATGGTTTCTGGAAGCCACCTCCTGCTGCTGTGGGTTTGTGTTTAGGGGGAAAGGGGCACCAAAAAGCTTTTCTCTCTGGGGAGCACTTCCTACAGGCATTGGGGCTTGCTCCACCAAGGGCCTCTTTCAGAAGGGCTGGGAGGTAGGAAGGTGGCCACATCTCAGCAAAGGCAGTCCCTCTGCCTTGTCAACACTGTTCATTAACACTGTGCTCCTGTTCCCTCAGGGTGGCCAGCAAGCTACCAGAGGCCAATCTCCTCCTGCTCTGGCACTTGCTGTCGCTGCTTAGCAGCATCAGAAAGAACGTGGCCACAACCAAGATGACTGCTGGGAACCTGGCCATCTGCCTGGCACCAAACCTTCTGAGCCCACCCCAGGAGCTGCCCCTGGATGTCCTGGCTCTGGAGACAGGGAAGGTACGCTGTGTTGACCACCCAGCTACAGCGTCACCTGTGTGCAGATGGCTCAGCTGAGCTGACCAAACCCATCCAAGGGATGTGCCTTTTAGAGCTAGGGTAGAAATTGTGCAGGGAGGTGCTTTGCATTGCAGGTGTCTCCTGTTGCTCCTGAGAGTGAACAGCAGAGCAGCTTTTCCGGGGAGGAAAGGTAAAGCTGCCTGACTTTGCTTGGTTCAAGGTAATCACGGCTTCACTTGTCTATGTATACTTTTGAATGGAAAGGTTCCCAGGTTCTTCAAACAACACCAGGAAGCGAAGAGCAACCTGGGAAGAGGGCAGCAATGAGCCACTGTGCCAGAAGAAGAACAAAACCAAGCTCTCAGGGATGGGCAACTGAAGAAATTCAAGCAGGGGAACAACAAGGCACCCAGGTATGTAGCAGAGCCTGTGTTCCATCTTTTTGCCAAGCTCTGAGTATAGGAAACACTCCTGAGATGTACAGCATGGTCCTTCCCTCTGGGGAACATGTATGTCAGGAGAAACATGCTCACCCAGCATTGCCTGCCAACCTGTGATTTTAGTATGGCAGAGAGAGGGATGCTGCTGCTTGGGTTTTGAAAAGGACCATATCCCTGCTTCCCAGGCTCCTTGCTGAACCCTGCTCCCTGGCAGGGTGGCACTGCACATCTGTTTCAGCTTCCCGTGCTCTGAGGGTATCACATGTATTGAGAAGGGACAAAAGCAACACTGTAGTTGCCAGTAAGGAACCAGTAAGGAGCCTCTCTCTTGTGCTAGCAATGAGCTCTTTTACAGCATACTTCTGAAAAACCCAGGAGCCAATTCCCTCCTGCTCCTGCCCTCATGGTTTCATCAGCACTTTCTGAATCTGCCCTTGTAGGTGCCCATTTACTACTTCGATTCCCCGCATGCACTCTGCTGCCTGGGCTTGGAGTTCCATCCTGCGGCCCCAGCAGACCTCAGCAACGGCTAGGACAGAACCACCATGTCCTTCTTCTCTGGATAGAAGGTTCTACCACCTCACCCCGGAGCCAGAGCAGTGCCCTCAGACCCATCTCAGCCCTTGCAGGAGGCCTTGCTGGCTCACTCCTCAGCCCCGCCAGCAAATACCCACCTGATGGAGCATCTCCCCAAGTGGGGAGCTGGCCTCTGGACCTTGATATTATCATTGTTATTCTGCTTGTTACTATGTTTGTTAATACACTTGTTACTGTGTTTAGGGTAGTAGTTATTTCACATTGTTTGAGTACACTCTTCATATGATCATAGAATAGTTAGGATTAGAATAGGATAGTTAGGGTTGGAAAGGACTTGCAGTAATTTCATGGTATGTCACAAGACTACTCTTCACGTGGCTTTTCAGCTGTGGTAGTAAGAAAGCAGAAAGAATTACAAAAGTCATATCTCTCTGCCTTGCCATCTGCATCCTGCAGAATGGAAAATAGGAAAGAAAGTAATCTGAGAGAGTCTTTGCGTTAGGAAAGAAATGACAGATATTTATGAATGCAGAACTACTGCTGCACCTTGAAAAAGATTCAGATAAGCTCCAGAAGAGTACTACTTGCTGTTGGAATACAGCTGCATGTCTTAGACACCTGCTAAAGTCCAGAAATAAAGAGAAACTTGTTTCTAAAAGAAAATGCAGGCACGCAACAGAAAGGAGCACTGAATTGCACCACTGTGTTTTCATTGACAACTGCTCATGGTGGGGAGAGAGACACAGAAACAGACACAAACAAACAAACAAAAAAAAAGGAGGAGACAACATAAAAATAATGTAAATAAATAATAAAATAAAAACCACAAAACTAAACAACCCCTTCCCACCCACCCCTCAAAAAAAAGAAAAAATCCCTATAAATCCTATTTTGGAAAAATATTAAAAAACAAACAAACAAAAAAAAACACCTCCCCCAGATCTCTCTGCACTATGATGGGAGAAACACTGGGAGATGATAGCAGGTGTACCAGCCTTCTGCAAACAAATCTGTCTCAAGTCTGAGTACCAACAGAGTGATTACTTCGTAAGAGAGCTGAGTGACTGATAATACAAGTACGCCCCTTGCATTTGCTGGGATACGTTGTGCAGACTACCTGCAGTTCTCAGCATCGCTTCATATATATTATGCCTTTCTGAATTTTACAGAAATGCATATCTGGCCATTCTCTGTATTTGGATGAGTCCTTTCCCTTTTTATTACTCTCTCAACCTCTGGGTTTCACTTCTCTCTCTGGCTGATACTTACCTGTCCAAGGAGACAAAAAGGTCACGCAATGATTGCATTTGTATAAGCCTTTTCTTTCTCCCAGGAATTTTGATTTTTCTCCAAAAACACCTGGAGAGAAATTTGCATCCAAGAAAAGGTCTTGACAAGGGTAGAACTTGAGTATGTTGCTGCTACTTCTGATCTGAGAAACAAAAGCACTACTTTTGTGCAGAAGGCCACTGGACACTATTTCTGTGATCTTGTTATGCTTTCATTCCATCCTTCTTCACATTCAGTATCAAAGCCCCAGATCTCTTGCCCATTTTGCCATCCCACTAGCTATCTTAGGAAGAGAGTTATTTAAAGAGTGTAGGGAACTTCTGTTTATGGAAAGGAAATTGTATTTTATCACCTGGAAAAGTTAGAAAGTACTGGTAAGTTACAAGGGGACAGCCACTTCAAATCTACCTCACCTAAAATGTAGATGATGAATTAAAAGTTATTCTCTGTTAGCTGGCAATGATAGGAAAGACTCCT
This sequence comes from Pezoporus wallicus, assembly GCF_028554395.1. Taxonomy (NCBI): domain Eukaryota; kingdom Metazoa; phylum Chordata; class Aves; order Psittaciformes; family Psittacidae; genus Pezoporus; species Pezoporus wallicus. The sequence goes on along the minus strand of NW_026642489.1, from coordinate 237,411 downwards.
CATCTTCCTCAGGGAAAAGTAAAACCCCAAAGCCATACAGGATGTTGGTTAGGGATGGAGCATTCACAACTTCCTTGGGCAACCCATTCCAGTGCCTCACCACCCTCACAGTAGAATCATAGAATAGTTAGGGTTGGAAAGGACCTTAAGATCATATAGTTCCAGCCCCGGTGCCATGGGCACGGACAACTCGCACTAAACCATGTCACCCAAGGCTCTGTCCAACCTGGACTTGAACACTGCCAGGGATGGAGCATTCACAACTTCCCTGGGCAACCCATTCCAGTGCCTCACTCCCCCCACAGTAAAGAACTTCCTCCTTATATCCAGTCTATAGTTCCCCTGTTTAAGTTTGAACCTGTTACCCCTTGTCTTCTCACTGCAGTCACCGATGAAGAGTCCCTCCTCAGCATCCTTGTCGGCCCCCTTCAGATACTGGAAGGCTGCTATGAGGTCTCCACGCAGCCTTCTCTTCTCCAGGCTGAACAGCCCCAACTTTCTCAGCCTGTCTTCAGACAGCAGATGCTTCAGTCCACTTAGGATGTTTGTGGCCAACCTCTGGACTTGTTCCAACAGTTCCATGTCTTTTTTATGTTGAAGACACCAGAACTGCACGCAGTGCTCCAAGTGGGCTCTCACAAGAGCAGAGTACAGGGGCAGGATCACCTCCTTCTACCTGCTGGTCACGCCCCTTTTGATGCAGCCCAGGATACGTTCGGCTTTCTGGGCTGCAAGTGCACACTGCTGGCTCGTGTTAAATTTCCCATCAACAACAACAGTTCTTTTTGGTGCCCAAAGTGGGGTTTGAACTTTGAGATAATGGCAGATCTGACCAGACTGTGTATATTTGTGACAAGCATTCATTGTTTTGGTTAATAGTTGCAATGTTGATTTCTTTGCTCTCACAGTTGTTGCACTTGGGCTCAGAGTTTCAGCCTGTCATGCCTTACTTGAAGCCAGTATTTGCTGGTTTAGTGTTTATCAGCGGCGGGGGCAGGGCTAATGTTATTGTTTCACTGTACTTCATGGTAATGACTTGTAATACAATAGAATCATTGATCCTGAAGCTGGTCTAGCTTGTGTTCCCATCATGGTCATTACCTCTATACTTTGGGAGACATATAGTGGATTTTTTTTAGCAATTACACTCCCTTTTTTGCCTCCTTTGTGGGTCAGCCTATGAGGGAGACATTCCCTTACACACATCCCTCCCCCACCAGGCTATTTACAGCAGCATTTGAAAATTCTAAAGGTTTTGGAATTCTAATCTCTTTACACAAGATGCAAGTGGAGAATCACAATTAGAGAGGCCCTGCCTCGAGCCAGGTGAAGGAGAGGTCCAATCAGGTTTGCTGGACTTTGCGGATCAGACGGCCTGCCACATCAGTCCCATAGGAGTATAAGGCTCTAGTGGATACTGGTGAACAGTGTACCCTGATGCCATCAAGCTGTCAAGGGGTGAAAAGCTTTGTATTTCTGAAGTAACAGGAGGATCCCAATAGTTGACTGCACTGGAGGCTGAAATCAGCCTAACTGGGAAGGAGTGTCTATTGTGACTGGTCCAGAGGCTCCATGAGGAGCATAGACTACCTCAGGAAAGAGCATTTCAAAGATCCAAAAGGGTACCAATGGGGTTTTGCTATTCCTGCTTTGGAGACAGAGGAAATTGAGCCGCTCTCCACCTTGCCTGGTCTCTCAGAGGATCCTTCTGTTGTGGGGTTGCTGAAAGTCGAAGGACAAGTGCCACTCGTGACCACAACAGTGCACATGCAGCAATATTGCACCAACTGAGACTCCCTGATTCCCATCCACCAGCTGATCCCTAGACTGGATAGCCAAGGAGTGATCAGTAGGACCCGCTCACCCTTTAATAGCCCGATATGGCCATTGTGAAAGTCTAACGGAGAGTGGAGACTAACAGTAGACTATCGTGGATGAATGAAGTCACACCACCATTGAGTGCTGCTGTACCGGACATGCTAGAACTTCAGTATGAACTAGAGTCAAAGGCAGCCAAGTGGTATGCCACAACTGATATTGCCAATGCATTTTTCTCAATTCCTTTGGCAGCAGAGTGCAGGCCACAGTTCGCTTTTACTTGGAGGGGCGTCCAGTACACTTGGAACCAACTGCCCCAGGGGTGGAAACACAGGCCTACCATTTGCCACGGACTGATCCAGACTGCACTGCAACAGGGGCAAGCTCCAGAGCACCTGCAATACATTGATGACATAATCATGTGGGGTGATAGAGAGGAAGAAGTTTTTGACAAGGGGAGGAAAATAATCCAAATCCTACTGAAAGCTGTTTTTGCCATAAAATGGAATAAGGTCAAGGGACCTGCACAGGAGATTCAATCTTTGGGAATCAAATGGTAAGATGGATATTGACAAATCCCCACAGATGTGATCAACGAGATAACAGCAATGTCTCCACCAACTAGTAGGAAAGAAACGTAAGGTTTCTTGGATGTTGTGGGGTTCTGGAGAATGCACATCCCAAATTACAGTTCGATTGTAAGCCCCCTCTATCACATGACCCGGAAGAAGAATGATTTTAAATGGGGCCCTGAGCAACAACAAGCCTTTGAGCAAATTAAACACGAGATAGTTCATGCAGTAGCCCTTGGACCAATCTGGACAGGGCCAGATGTAAAAAATGTACTGTACGCTGCAGCTGGGGAGAACGGTCCTACCTGGAGCTTCTGGCAGAAAGCTCCAGGGGAAACTTGAGGTTGACCCCTCGGCTTTTGGAGTCAGGGATACAGAAGATCTGACGCCAGCTATACCCCAACTGAGAAAGAGATACTGGCAGCCTATGAAGGGGTTCGAGCTGCTTCAGAAGTGATTGGCACTGAAGCACAGCTCCTCCTGGCACCCCGGGTGCCCATGCTGGGCTGGATATTCAAAGGCAGGGTCTCCTCTGCACATCATGCAACTGATGCTACATGGAGTAAATGGGCTGCATTAATTGCACAACAAGCTCAAATAGGAAATCCCAGTTGTTCAGGAATTGTAGAAGTCATCATGGACTGGCCAGAGGGCAAAGATTTCGGAATGTCACCAGAGGAGGAGGTGGTGTGTGCTGAAGAGGCCCAACCCTATAATAAACTGTCAGAAAGTAAAAAGCAGTATGCCTTGTTTACTGATGGCTCTTGCCATATCGTGGGAAAACATCGGAGATGGAAGGCAGCTGTATGGAGTCCTGGACGACAAGTTGCAGAAACTGCTGAAGGAGAGGGTGGATCAAGTCAGTGTGCCAAGGTGAAAGCCATCCAGCTAGCCCTGGACATTGCTGAACGAGAAAAGCGGCCAGTACTTTATCTCTATGCTAACTCATGGATAGTGGCAAATGCCCTGTGGGGGTGGCTGCAGCAATGGAAGCAGAGCAATTGACAACACAGAAGTAAACCCATCTGGGCTGCTGCACTGTGGAAAGATATCACAGCCTGGGTGCAGAACCTGGTGGTGAAGGTACGTCATGTAGATGCCCATGTACCCAAGAGTCGGGCCACTGAGGAACACCAGAACAACCAACAAGTGGATAAAGCTGCTAAGATTGAAGTGGCTCAGATGGACTTAGATTGGCAACACAAAGGTGAATTATTTTTGGCCCGGTGGGCCCATGACACTTCAGGCCATCAGGGCAGAGAAGCAACATACAGATGGGCCCGTGACTGAGGGGTGGACTTAACAATGGACACTATTGCCCAGGTTATTCATGAGTGTGAAACATGTGCTGCAATTAAACAAGCCAAGCAGTTAAAGCCTCTTTGGTATGGAGGGCAATGGCTAAAGTATAAATATGGGGAAGCCTGGCAGATTGATTATATCACACTGCCACCAAACCGCCAAGGCAAGCACCATATGCTTACCATGGTGGAAGCAACCACCAGATGGCTGGAAACATACACTGTGCTCCACACCACTGCCCAGAACACTATCCTGGGCCTTGAGAAACAGATTTTGTGGTGACACAGCACCCCAGAGAGAATTGAGTCAGACAATGGGACTCATTTCTGGAACAGCCTTATAGACATTTGGGCCAAAGAGCATGGCATTGAGTGGGCATATCACAGCCCCTACCATGCACCAGCTTCTGGGAAAATCAAATGGTACAATGGACTGTTAAAAACTACACTGACAGCAATGGGTGGTTGGACTTTCAAACTTTGGATTACACATTTACCAAAGGCCACCTGGTTGGTCAACACCAGAGGATCTGCCAACAGGGCTGGTACAGCCCAGTCGGAACTTTTACATACTGTAGAAGGGGATAAAGTTCCTGTGATGCACATAAAGAATTTGCTGGGGAAGACAGTCTGGGTTATTCCTGCTTCAGGTAAAGGCAAACCCACTTGTGGGATTGCTTTTGCTCAGGGACCTGGGTATACTTGGTGGGTAATGCAGTAAGATGGGCAAGTCCAATGTGTACCTCAAGGGGATTTAATGTGTGGGGAAAGCAGGCAATGAAGTCAATTGTATGCTGTTCCCTGCTATGTAGCACTTTTATAGTCCACCAACTAGATGTCTTCAGGTCATCAGCGACTGGCCCTGACTTTGCTCCGACCATCATTCCAACAAAGAATGAACTTTGACAAAAACAGATGAGCTCCGCAGTGACTAGACGAGTTCTGTGTTGTCATCAGTAGCAAAAAATCCCACACTGCACACTGTCTTTCCTGCTCTGAAAGACCGTTACAAGAGATGGATCCCAACATCATAGACCGAATGAATTCAGCAGCTTCAGAGTGACTGGTCCATGGACTAAGGAATTATATCTCTTTGTGCATGTGGGGGGGGGTGGGGGGGGTGTGTATTTATGTATATATATGTGTATGACACAAAAGTGATGGTATATTGAAAAATATGGGATCTGAGCATGACGTGAATGGTATGGAATAAGGGGTGGATACTGCCCTGGGTTCAGCTATAGCAGTCATTTTTCTCCTTCGTAGCTGGTGCAGTGCTGTGGTTTTGACTTTCAGCCTGGGAACAGCACTGATAACACTGAAGTTTTTAGCTGTTGCTCAGTAATGTTTACTCTGACCAAGGACTTTCTGAGTCTCATACCTTGCCAGGGGGGAGGGGAAGCTGGGAGGAAGCAGAGACAGGACACCTGACCCAAACTAAACAAAGGGGTATTCCATACCACAGCACGTCATGCCCAGTATATAAACTGGGGGGCAGTTACCCAGAAGGGTTAGATCATTGCATGGGTCAGGCTGGGTATCTGTTGGCAGGTGGTGAGCGTTTGTATTCTCTTCCCTTGTTATTTCCCTTATTATTATTATTATTGGTGGCAGCAGTAGTACTTTTTTTTTATACCTTAGTTACTGGACTCAACCCATGGGAGTTGCATTCTTTCAGTTCTCCCCCCCATCCTTCATGGAGTGGGGGAGAGCAAGCGAGCAGCTGTGTGGTTCTGAGTTACTGTCTGGGCTTAAACCATGACAGCTATCAAGTACAGAATTATTTTTGCAGGTTATATTAGATTTAAGGTGGTTTAATTCAAGTAATGCTTCCAAATACACGTGGGTATTGGTATCTTCTTCCACCAACATTATAAATTGACTTCCTTACATAATCATGAACTTGGCATTTTGCAAGCACTCTAATCAAAAGTCTAATTCCACAGGAAGTTTCATATATCCTTGAAAAAAAAAAAAAAATGTTCTGAGTTTTGGAAAGAGAAAGAAACCTTTATTTTAACACCATTTTCATGTCACATCCACCGCAAAATAAATTATTGGAAAGTCCTTCTGCAAGTATATCTAAATAAATACTATTTACTGCTGTGCTCCCTGTGAGCTCTCCTACCAATTTCAATATCTTTGTCTTCTGCAAAATTTTATGATAATTTTAAGATCAAGATAGGCTTTTCTGGGATAAAGGAGGTAATTGATACACTGGGAATTCATTAGAATAAGATCTTTATTCTCTGTATCAGTCAGGAGGCAATTCAGCTCTGCATGGTTTAGGAAAAGTGTTTAGGGGTTTTGTTTGGTTTTCTTTGTTTTGTTTTTTAGTTTATATGAAAATGTTAGATGTTAGATCCTAAGTAAAGATTATGTTGGTGCCATATGAAGAGACAGCTCTTGCTCTCAAAAGTTGTTAAACAATTTATCATCCTAAGAATCATTTCCTGATATTTAGCTGCCAAGTTGCATGACACATGGTGTCTGGTTAATTTCTATCTAAAAGCTCATTACTTCACAGCTTTCTTGATTTTAAATTTTACATCGTTCATTTCTGCACCTCTTTGGGCAGAAATTTGTAATGCTTTGCTTGTACCAAAAAATGGCTACATAGTTAATAAAATCATAACAAAATGTACATGGCCTAAATTAATAAAAGCAAAAGTTGAACCTTACTATACTATCAGCTCTTATTAGCTATAGCAACTCTACTACACCCTACAATACAAAAAGTTCTGAGAAGCATATTAATTTAAGAAACACAAAGGTTAGGTTTCATGTAAAATGCTATTCAGCAGTAATTATGGTGCAGTAACAAAGTGGGAATGCCTAATTGTGTGTACTGATCTGCCTGTGTGGATCTAAATGTTTTGTCCAGTCACAACTGACATTTTTGGCAAATGAAAATTCCCCTCCCCATGAAGAGAAGAAGATATCAACGTCATAGTAAGCACAAGTTTTAACTCAACTTTCCAGTGTGTTTTATGATCTTCTAAGAATGGGTGTTCTTTTGGTTTGGTTTGACCTTTTTTTTTTTCTTTGTTTTTTTTACCCTTTTGGGAACAATAACTGAATAGTAAAATAGTGGTAAAGGCATTGTTAAGATTAAAAAGATTTTGCATTTACACATTAAAGCCAGGTTATATTCTCTTTTACAGAAGTGTTTTGTGTCATTTTGTATGTTTTTACAGGTATAATATCCATATATTTTATCAGGACTGCATTCAATGTGCATGCTATAACCTCAAGACTGTGAGCTCTGGACCTTTAGTGGTGTAAGCTTGTTCTGTACCTACAGACTGAGATGAAATACAGGTTTAACTTCAACTTTAGTGAGGTTAAATACATAACTGACTTTCTTTTTCCTCACTGTAACTTTTCTATTACCGTACTTCTATAACTATCAGAATATAAAATACAAGCAACCATAATGATAAAAGAGACTAAAATTAAAATCATCTAGCTTCACCTATCTCAAAATGTATTCCAAATAGCTGAAATGAGATAGCTTCTTCATCTCCCTTCCACTCCCCCAGTTTCTGCTATCATTTTTCAGACCACAGTGTAAAATTCACTGGTGCAGAAGAACACAAGATAAAGGCCAAAAGCAAAGCAAATAAATAAACATAAAAGAAACAAAAAGGGAGGTTTGCGCAATTATGACTTTGACCAATTTAGGATTGAGAGCTCCCTTTCCCTTTAAAGAAACCCTTTGGCTAGTTTGGGTCAGGGGTCCTCTCTCTGCTACCTCTCAGGTTTTTTTGCCCCTCCCCACTGGCAGAGCATGAGAAAGTGAGAAGTCCTTGATCGGGGAAAGTGCTACTTAGCAACAACTAAAACATCGGTGACTTATCAGCATTGTTCACAGACTGAAGCCAAACCACAGCGCTGCACCAGCTACTAGGAAGAAAAATAACTCCCCCAGCTGAAATCAGGACATCCCCTCAAGCAGAGAGTCTTCTGTGACAATCGCTCATCTTTTTTTCTTTATGGAATTGGTTTTGACACAGGACATAGGACAACTTAACCTTGGTGATATGTCCAAGCTAGATGAACCATTGTTGTTTGTCAGTGTTCTGTTCCACTTGCAGACCCTTCTACCTACTACTCAAGGGCACCTGTGAAGGTGGGGTAGTCACAGAGGACACTGGGTCAGGCAGGAATGTTTTGCCATTACCCTATTCCTTAAGACACTGTGTTCTGCCGGGTGGAGAAAGGATAGGGAATCCTCCATATTATGTGTCCTGTCAGCCTGTTGGGCCTGTCCCAGAGAAGGTAGTATGTGATTCCAGTAATATCTCTCTCAGACTCCCTGATACTCCTCAACCTACCCACCTCCTCCGGTAGCTCTGCCACCAAGCAGAGGTGTGCCTTTACCTGGGCACACCTCTCACAGGTATGCTCACTGCTGTTGTTGGGGTACTGGCCTAAGTGCAGGGTACAGCCTGCAGCCTGAGACATGTGAGGCAGGGTGCTAGCACTGGAGCTCTGGGCAGCTGCATCAGTCGTGGTGGGTGCTGAGCTTAGAGAGGAGATGGCTTTCTGTCGAGTGGATACCACTGCTCCCTGGTCAAGCTGGCAGAGCTAGAGTGCCTTTCCTGCATGCCTTTCCATCCAAAGTGCCACAGAGACTGCTGCACCACGACCTTGCTGGTGCACCACACACCGTCTGCCCACCCTGTTCTTGGCACTCCTGGTCACCAGGGCTCCCAGGTGCTTATTTTACATGTGTTGGGTGCTTGGCTGCCATTGCTCCTGGCCCTGCTCAGGTCTTCTCAGCTGCTGTAGCATGAGCTGTGGCTCTCTTGGCTCACCCTGAGATTTCACCAGTTCAAGAATTCATCTGTGCTAGAGTGCTTGCTGCAGACCATGCTGGCATCAGAGCTGCTTGCCTCAGCAGTCAGCTCATTTTTCTGAATAGAGACATTTTATCTTCCCATAAATGATGAACTTCAAACATAAATCCAGCAGGAGAAAACAGAAAAAAATACTGAGTAGAATATAAGAATATAGAATCAGTTATTCTATAGCTGATCTAGAAAAAACTTCCATTTTCATTATCACCTCAGTTGCATTATATATAGTACTTTGAATAACAAAAAAACATGGTTTATGGTAGGAAATGACCCTCAAAACACTACAGTATGAAGTGGCACAGGTTCTTCACTAAATTTATTAATGACAAATATAAAGTATAATATATTACCTTTCCTGCTAATTTATCTAACCTTAATTACAGAGAAGCAATTAACATGATACATATTCTTGTCAACTTCCATTTAATTACTCTGTCCAATCAATATCTCCCTTTTTTTACTTGAATGTTAACATTTCATCTTGCAAGCATGATGATGAGGTTTCAAAAATCAGTTTTCTTTTACTGAACAAGGGACATAGCAATTTTTAGTTTAAATACATACACTTTATCACACTGACAGGGTTCTAAGGTTTTAATGACCTCATCCATGTGAAGTCCTGTATTTCTCCTTTGAGTCAGTGACAGCTAGCTTTGTGGTTTTCACAATCACACAGTATCACAGTATGCTAGAGATTGGAAGGGACCTCGAAAGATCATCTAGTCCAATCCCCCTGCCGGAGCAGGAACACCTAGATAAGGTTACACAGGAATGTGTCCAGGTGGGTTTTGAATGTCTCCAGGGAAGGAGACTCCACAACCTCCCTGGGCAGCCTGTTCCAGTGTTCCGTCACCCTCACTGAGAAGAAGTTTCTTCTCAAGTTTAAGTGGAACCTCTTGTGTTCCAGTTTGTACCCATTGTTTGCCACTGAGTACAGCCTGGCTCCATCCTCGTGACACTCCCCCTCTATATATTTATATACACTAATAAGGTCACCCCTCAGTCTCCTCTTCTCCAAACTATAGAGACCCAGCTCCCTCAGTCTTTCCTCATAAGGGAGATGCTCCACTCCCTTAATCATCTTAGTTGCCCTTCGCTGGACTCTCTCCAGCGGCTCCCTGTCCTTCTTGAACTGAGGGGCCCAGAACTGGACACAATATTCCAGATGCGGTCTCACCAGGGCAGAGTAGAGGGGAAGGAGGACCTCTCTCGACCTACTAACCACCGCCCTTCTAATACACCCCAGGATGCCATTGGCCTTCTTAGCCACAAGGGCACAGTGTTGGCTCATGGTCATCCTGTTGTCCACTAGGACCCCCAGGTCCCTCTCCCCTACACTGCTCTCTAACAGGGCATTTCCCAACCTATACTGGAACCTGGGGTTGTTCCTGCCCACATGCAGGACTCTACACTTTCCCTTGTTATATTTCATCAAATTATTCCCTGCCCAACTCTCCAGCCTGTCCAGGTCTCGCTGGATGGCAGCACAGCCTTCTGGCGTGTCAGCCACTCCTCCCAGCTTAGTGTCATCAGCAAACTTGCTGATAGTACACTCGATTCCCTCATCTAAATCGTTGATGAATATATTAAATAATACCGGTCCCAGTACTGACCCTTGAGGCACTCCACTAGTTACAGGCCTCCAACTAGACTCAGCCCCATAGACTACAACTCTCTGGCTTCTCTCCTTCAGCCAGTTCGCAGTCCACCTCACTACCTGATCATCCAGTCCACACTTCCTCATTTTAGCCGTGAGGATGCTGTGGGAGACTGTGTCAAATGCTTTGCTGAGGTCAAGGTAGACCACATCCACCGCTCTGCCATCATCCATCCACCGTGTTATTTCCTCATAAAAGGCTAAGAGATTGGTCAAACATGATTTCCCCCTGGTGAAGCCATGTTGACTGCCCCTCATAACCCTCTTATCTTTGATATGCCTTAAGATGGCACCAAGGACAAGGTGTTCCATCACTTTCCCAGGGATAGAGGTGAGGCTGACCGGTCTATAGTTACCTGGGTCCTCCTTCTTGCCCTTTTTGAAGACTGGAGTGACATTTGCCTTCCTCCAGTCCTCAGGCACCTCTCCCGTTTCCCAAGACTTGGTAAAGATGATGGAGAGTGGTCTAGCAATGACTTCCGCCAGTTCCCTCAGCACCCGTGGGTGCATCCCATCTGGACCCATGGATTTATGGATGTCCAGATTGCTCAACTGGTCTCTAACCCATTCCTCATCGACTAAGGCAAACCGCTCCGTCGACCTGACTTCATCTAAGGTCTCAGGGGTACAGGGCTCTTCAGGACTGCCTGCAGCAGAGTAGACAGAGACAAAGAAGGCATTCAGTAACTCTGCCATCTCTTTATCTTCTGTCACCAGGGCACCCATCCCGTTCATCAGTGGGCCTACATTGCCTCTGGTGTTAGTTTTGTCTGCCATGTATTTGAAAAAGCTCTTTTTGCTGTCCTTGACCCTTCTTGCCAGGTTTAATTCTAAGGAGGCCTTAGTCCTCCTAGCTGCCTTCCTACATCCTCTAGCAGCCTTATATTCCTCCCAAGTGGCCAGCCCCTCCTTCCATGACCTGTAAACGCTCCTCTTCCACTTGAGCATACCCAGCAATTCCCTATTTAGCCACGCAGGTCTCCTGGCCCTCTTCCTTGACTTCCTACGTGTCGGGATGCTCCGATCTTGAGCACGGAAAAAGCAGTCCTTGAATGTCAACCAACTATCTTGGGCCCCTTTACCTTCAAGCAGCCTTGCCCATGGGATTTCCCCTAGCAATTGCTTGAAAAGGCCAAAGTTTGCCCTGCTAAAGTCCAGGGTTGCAATTCTACTTGCTATTCTACTAGTCCTACCACACAAGATTCTGAACTCCACCATCTCGTGGTCGCTGCAACCAAGGCAGCCCTCAACCCTTACTGCTTCGACCAGATCCTCCTTGTTAGTGAGGATGAGATCCAGAAGCGCTCCTCTCCTGGTCGCCTCATCCACCATTTGCAGGAGGAAGTTATCATCCATACACTGGAGGAACCTCCTGGACTGCGGCTGGGTTGCCGAGTGGGCCTTCCAGCAAACATCAGGGAAGTTAAAATCCCCCACGACGACCACAGCCTGTGACTGTGAGGCCGCTCTCAGTTGCCTGTAGAAGGCCTCGTCAACTTCCTCACCCTGATCTGGTGGTCTGTAACAGACACCTACAACAGTATCCCCCCTGCCAGCCTGCCCCTTAATTCTCACCCACAGACTCTCAACTCGCTCATCATCTGTCCCTGGACAGAACTCGGTGCATTGTAGTCGCTCCCGCACATAAAGAGCAACCCCACCACCCTTCCTGGCTGGCCTGTCTTTCCTGAAAAGGACATAGCCCTCCATGACTATATTCCAGTCATGTGAGCTGTCCCACCACGTCTCTGTAATTGCCACCAGATCATAGTCTCCTGACTTAACACAGGTTTCTAACTCCTGCTTATTTCCCATGCTGCGCGCATTGGTGTACAGACGTTCCAGGGAGCGAGCTGAGCACATCGATTTCACCCTAGGATTGTAGGAGGCCTCCCAGTCTTCATTAATTCTGGAGCGCTGCCCCACTGGGGCAAGCCCAGCTACAACCCCATCCCCCTTCGAATCTAGTTTAAAGCTCTCCAAATGAGCCCTACTAATTCGTGCCCCAGCATCCTTTTGCCTCTGTGAGACAAACCTTTATTTGTTTAAACAATAAATAAACAATATTTGTTTATGATAGAATTCTAGCAGAGATCTTGATAAGTACAGTAGACCTGGCAAGTTAGTTATGGGTAGCACAAAGCCGCTACCCAATTTTGTTGCCAGTTTGCCAATGAATTTAAGGTGACATAGTTGATCTGATAGAATCAGATGCTAGGTCCATACTGAATGGAAGGCTCTCATATCTCTTTCACAATTAAGAGATTTATCACACATTATTTTTGTTCATATTCTACCTACTCAATATGTAATGTGTCTTATGAACTTTACACTTGTTTGAGGTGTCAGCTGTCATTGTGTTTTCATACAGTTCACTGCTGCTATCAGTCTGGAAACTAAGGCAAGCTGCATCATAATAAAGATTGATCCAGATGGGATAGGATGAGTGGGGTGCAGCAGGAAGTCCTAAAGCAATTGGAAGTCTAAAGGAGGAAGTGGGAAGGTAAGGGATGGAAAACTACAGGCTTGAAGACCTTTAGCCAATCTGTGCCTGTAAGCCGTAATTCCTTCTGAAGTTTAATTACTCATGATAATCACAAAGACTCAGATACCATATTTATTTTCAAAGGTCAAATGGCTATGTAAAAATATCCTCTGTTCATACTTCACTAACACACCAAATCTGACTTTAATATTGCTAAATGAGATCATGTAAGCCAAGGCCATATGATAATCATGCAACACTCAGATAATTTAAGCATTACCAAGACCAATTGCATAAACAAAAAATCTCTTGAATTATTTCTATACAGAGTGCTCTGACCAAGCTGACAGAAATGCACTCAGTTGCCAGTATTTGATATGTTCTCATGGGGGACTTCAACCACCCTGACATCTGTTGGAGGGACGGTACGGCCCGGCACAAGCAATCCAGGAGTTTCCTCGATTGTGTAGAAGACAACTTCCTTCTGTGAGCAACAGAGGAGCCAACAAGGAGAGGTGCCATGCCTGACCTCGTGCTCACCAACAGGGAAGGGCTTGTTGGAAACGTGATGCTCCAGGGCAGCCTTGGATGCAGCGATCACGAGATGGTCGAATTCGAGATCCTCTGGACAGTGAGAAGAGCATGCAGCAAGCTCACTGCCCTGGACTTCAAGAGAGCAGACTTTGGCCTCTTCAGGAACCTGCTTAGTAAAATTCCATGGAATAAAGCCCTAGAGGGCAGTGGGGCCCAAGTCTGTTGGTTGATATTCAAGGACCACCTTCTACAAGTTCAGGAGTGTTGCATCCCAACCAGAAGGAAGTGCAGCAGGAGGGCCAGGAGACCTCCCTGGATGGATAAGGAGCTGCTGAGGAAAATTCAGAGGGAAAAAGAAGCTTATAAAAGGTGGAAGCAAGGACAGGTGTCCTGGGGAGAATACAAGGATGTCGTCCGGGAAGCTAGGGACCAGATGAGGAAAGCTAAGGCCCAGTTAGAATTAAACATGGCTAGGGATGTTAAGGATAACAGGAAGGGATTCTATAGGTACATAGCAAATAAAAAACAGACTAGGCACAACGTAGGCCCCCTCAGGAAGCTATCAGGAGAACTAGCTACACAGGATTTGGAGAAGGATGAGGTTCTGAATGACTTCTTTGCCTTCGTCTTCACTGGCAAAGGCTCTGACCACACCACCCAAGTCTTGGAAGGCAGATGCAGGGACTGTGAGAATGAAGACCTTGTGCCCACTGTAGGAGAGGATTTGGTTCAAGACCATCTTAAGAACCTGGACATACACAAGTCCATGGCACCTGATGAAATCCATCCGCAGGTCCTGAAGGAGCTGGCAAATGAAGTTGCGAAGCTGCTGGCCATCATTTTTGAAAAATCATGGCAGTCAGGTGAAGCTCCTGACAACTGGAAAAAGCAAAATACAACCCCCATTTACAAGAAGGGGAAAATGGATGACCCAGGGAACTACAGACCAGTCAGTCTCACCTCTGTGCCTGGCAAAATCTTCGAGCAGATTCTCCTGGAAGGCATGCTAAGGCACATGCAAACCAGCAAGGTGCTTGGTGACAGCCAGCATGGCTTCACTAAGGGGAAATCCTGCCTCACCAATTTGGTGGCCTTCTATGATGGGGCTATGGAACTGATGGACAGGGGTAGAGCAGTTGATGTCATCTACCTGGAGTTGTGCAAAGTGTTTTATGCTGTCCCACATGACATCCTTGTCTCTAAATTGGAGAGACATCAATTTGATAGGTGGACCACTCGGTGGATAAAGAACTTTTTGGATGGCCGCACACAAAGAGTTGTGGACAATGACTCAATGTCTGGCTGGAGACCAGTAATGAGTGGTGTCCCTCAGGGATCGGTGTTAGGACCGGTCTTATTCAACATCTTTATCGGTGACGTAGACAGTGAGATTGAATGCGCACTCAGGAAGTTTGCTGATGACACCAAGCTGTGTGGTTCAGTCAACAGTCTGGAGGGAAGGAATGCCATCCAGAGGGACTTTGACATGCTTGTGAGTTGGGCTGATGCCAACCTCATGAAGTTTAACCATGCCAAATGCAAGGTCCTACACCTGGGTCAGGGCAATCCCAGGCACAGCTACAGGTTGGGCAGAGACGAGATTCAGAGCAGCCCTGTGGAGAAGGACTTGGGGGTGTTGGTTGATGAGAAAATGAACATGAGCCGGCAGTGTGGACTCACAGCCAAAAAGCCAACCCTATCCTGGGCTGCATCAAAAAGAGCGTGGCCAGCAGATCAAAGAGGGGATCCTGCCCCTCTACTCTGCTCTCGTGAGGCCTCACTTGGAGTATTGTGTACAGTTCTGGTGTCCTCAACAGAAAAAGGACATGGAACTGTTGGAACAAGTCGAGAGGAGGGCCACAAGGATGATCAGAGGAGTGGAGCACCTCCCGTATGAAGACAGGCTGAGGAAGTTGGGTCTGTTCAGCCTGAAGAAGACTGCATGGCGATCACATAGCAGCCTTCCAGTATCTGAAGGGGGCTTCTAAGTATGCTAGAAAGGGACTCTTCCTTAGGGACTACAGTGATAGGACAAGGGGTAGTGGGTTCACACTTAAACAGGAGAAGTTTAGATTGGATATAAGGAGGAAGTTCTTTACTGTAAGGGTGATGGGGCACTGGAATTGGTTGCCCAGGGAAGTTGTGAATGCTCCATCCCTGGCAGTGCTGAAGGCCAGGTTGGATGGAGCCTTGGGTGGCATGGTTTAACGTGAGGTGTCCCTGCCCATGGCAGGGGGGTTGGAACTGCATAGTCTTAAATTCCTTTCTAACCCTAACTATTCTATGATTCTATGATCCCTTTAGTGCCTTGCAGTATATGGAAGTGATATTCACAGTAACAGAAATATGCTCTAAATGGCTGTAGCAGACTTATTCCTAGGAATTAATCTGAAATAGCAATCAGATGCTGCCCTAATACATATTTTATTTTCTTTATTTCTTGGAAAATGAATTTATCTTTTTTAAGTCTTGTCCCATGATTTCTGAATTTTAAAAAGGGAAAATCTATTGAGATCATGGTAGATAGACACTCTGGTCTGTAATATTTTGTTATTCTTAACCATATATATAAAATTTTATATAACATATATTTTCTACAGAACACGCTTTATGATGTGTGGATGAGTAAACTGGGGTTATTTAGCCTGGAGAAATGGAGGCTCAGGGGAGACTTCACTGCTGTCTGCAACTACCTGAAAGCAGGTTGTAGTGAGGTGGGTATCAGTCTCTTCTCGCAAGTAACAAGGAATTGGACAAGAGGAAATGGCCTCAAGTTGTGCCAGGAGAGATTTATATTTTATATTAGGAAAAAATTCTTCACCGAAAGAGTCATTAAGAATTGGAATAGGCTGCCCAGGGAAATGGCAGAGTCACTGTCCCTGGAAGTATTTAAAAGATATGCAGATGTGGCGCTTAGGGACATGGTTCAGTGGTGGATTTGGACTTGATAATATTAAAGATCTTTCCCAACCTAAACAATTCTGTGATTCTACATTATTATATTTATCTCCTTTGGCTATGGATAATTCAGTTTTATTATACTTCAAGTTTTCAGAAAGTATTTGAATTTTAAACAAGGGCATTTTACAGGTATTTTACAGATGTTTGAAATATGGGCACCACCAGTTTGAGGTAAATGGCTAATTGCACTAAATGGAGCTGTGAGACTCAGTATTTGGTAATGCAGTGTCTAGCTTTTATATGTCACTATGTAGCCTTCCTATCCTGGACATGTAGTGAGCAATTCAGGAGGCAATCTGCAACTGTTGAGGCATTTGATGAGGAGTTACCTATGCAGAAAGGGAAACTAGTTGGAGACAGGAAAAGTAATGTAAATTTTTCATAAATTTTAAGTGTTTTACTCAAGCCCATCTCATTTCATGCAAGATGTATATCTTCTATTCCTTCAGACCAATGTGAAGCACTCCTTGTTTCATGCAATTAGTAACATGTAGCAGTTAGTAGTAACATGTAATCAGTCTCAGAAGTAAATTAAATTCAGTGTCACTGACATTGTAAATGTATTTGTTCCTGTCCTGTAGTCAGAATTTGTTTGCACTTCATGCATAGGCCTTTGTTAAAGAAGAATTTGTTAGTCTTTTTGATTTAATCTTTGTCAAAAGAAGATTATTTGTACATATTCAGCTTGCCTGAGAAAGCTATCAGGAGATACAACTTACAAGAAAACCTAGAGGGAAAACACTGCAAAAAAAAAAGTTTTGTACAGTATACATTGTCCTCTTCTGACTTAAAACCAAAATGCTTTTATAAAAAGAGTGTAAGTTATTACTTTCAAAAATCATGTCTTAAAAATATATATTAAAACATTTGTTCTGATTTTTATGATATTTTACAGTTTTTGCTTCTCTATAAATTACTGGTTAGTGCAAGAAGAAATAGATTTTTATTTTTCAATATCATGGCAAAGAGATTCTGAAATATTTTTTCATTAGCAGATTCTGTTAAGTCTGTAAACATAGATCTCATTTAACAATACAATTCACCACTGATTACCCTTCTGATGACCAGAAAAGCTACTACAATACATTTCATGTAGGAATATTTGATTAAATATTGAAGAAAGAAAGGTATGATTTTCATTAATTCCAACATGATCAGAAGCTAATACTTTTTCCTTTCAGAAAGTTCAAGCTGATAAAGCCTTTGTTTACTTATTATTTAGGGTACTATTCACACTAGCTATAAACATACTTTGAACAAATTGAGTAGAACGTTCCACTATGATTTTAAAAGAGAAATTATTTTCTTGTTTTATATCAATTTGGAAAAAAAACCCTGAATTAAAACTTTACAATACATGAGATTAAAATTGTAATAGAACTTAAAGCCTTATTTGTTGCTTTATTTAAATAAATAAACAAAAAAAAAATAAAAAAAAAAGGATGTATTTCACTACAGGCATCTCCTAATTCTCCAAGTCAGACCAAAGGTATATTTAAGTTAATAGACTCCATTTGCAGTTGTCATGGTTTAAGCCCATCTGGCAACCCAGAATCCTGCAGCAGCTCACTCACTCCTCCCCCTTTCCTCCCCCTGCTCTCAGAAGGATGGGGAGGAGAATTGAAAGAATGTAACTCCCACGGGTTAAGATAAGAACAGTCCAGTAACTAAGGTATAACACAAACCACTGCTGCTACCACCAATAATAATAATGATAAGGGAAATAACAAGGGAAGAGAATACAACCGCTCACCACTCACTGACTGATACCCAGCCTGACCTGAGCAGTGATCTAACCCTTCTGAGTAACTGCCCCCAGTTTATATACTGGCCATGACGTGCTGTGGTATGGAATACCTCTTTGGCTAGTTTGGGTCAGGTGTCCTGTCTCTGCTTCCTCCCTGCTTCCCCTCCTCCCTGGCAGAGCATGAGACTCAGGAAGTCCTTGGTCAGAGTACATTACTGAGCAACAACTGAAAACACCAGTGTTGTCAGTGCTGTTCCCAGGCTGAAAGTCAAAACCATAGCACTGCACCAGAAGCAGAAAAATGACTGCGACCGCTGAACCCAGGACAGCAATATTCTTTGACTCTTGGATCACATGCATATAAAACAGAGTAGAAATACAATTTTGTAGTGTGTGTGCAAGCATATCATGTAAGATTTTCATTGAACCTTTTTTTTTGCTCAGATAATTACTGCTATAGTTCTTCCCTCAAAATACAGAATAGTCAAAATCAAACTCTGTCACCGGACAGATAAAAAGAACTCGGTGATGTTGTAGTTGATTGAGGAAGCAGTCTGCTTCTGATGGAGCTGAGCTCAATAGGATTTATGTTACAGGCTTGAAACTAGCAAATAACAGCAAAAGACCATATCCCTGAAGAACCAAAAATGAGACCAATGCAAGTGGCTTTGGAACACTCTTGTAGAGATCAGTTCCCACAGAGTATTCTAGCAGTGGACTACTAAAGACATGCTTCAGTCAAAACCAGCCCTTGAATGCACCATTGGTTTGCATCTTAAAGATGATTAATTTATTATTAGGATTTTCAGATGGGGTGGAACTACTACGGACTTTTTGTCCGCCAGTATCCCCAATTCCTCTGCAGGGCTGCTCTCAGTTCAGTCTGTATTGATACTGGGGGTTGCTGCAACCAGAAAAGACCAGCAAAGTTTCTAGGATGATCAGATAAACTAAATGATCAGAAAGGAAGTTAAAGTCAGTGAACAACAGTTTCTGCTGTTCTCAGTAATGAGAGAGAGGCTATGATAGTCAAGAGACCCTTTTTGTGTCTGTTTCAAAAACTCAAAAGATAGAAGGCACTGAGGGAGGCTGAGCGCCTGTCCATGGTGTGAAACCTCTTGATGAGTGGGGCAGGGCAGGGATTGGGCTCCAGGAAGTCGGGGAATGGTTTCCTGTGTGCCTGCCCTGAGGCCGCGAAGATCAACTGCCAAGAGACAGCAGCACAGACACCTCAAAGCCCGTCAGGGCACAGCCTTAACCAGGCCTGGGGCTCACCCAATCCCCCTGCCACCATCTGGAACGTTTCAGAACAGCTCACGGCTCATGGCCAGGCTTGGAAATGAGCCTCACCTGTGGGAGGATCCAAGAGAGCCTGACTCTATAAAATAGCAAAACTGTGACTGTCTAGCTTGTACTTTGGCTGCCTGATTGGCTACAGGGATGATAACTGGAAGGACTACAAATCACTGACTAAGACTTTGCTGGATCCATGGGGTGGTGAGCCTATTCTTTTGTTTTCAATTTTTTTTTTCTTTTCTTTGTTTCCCCTCCCTTTTCAGATATTTTATGAGTTTGTCAAGACCTTTGTTCTTCCTGACACAGTTTTAGGGAAGTTTATGATAAAATCAATTATTGTTTTCTGTTTCAGCCTCTGGAGGGTCTGTGATTTCTCCTGCAACCTGCCCAATGTTGTAAAAGATCAGCTTCCACTCACCTGTTACTCACCTGGACAGACAGAGGATATGGATGTGAAGGGTAAGAGCTGGGATCTGAGTCATAACAATTTTCTATGACTTTCCTTAAGTCTTGTACAAGTATGATGTTCTTCACACAGCTAAGCGCAGTTTAGGCAGTAGATGGGTCCAGTCATTTTTATCTGTCCTCAGCAGTTTGGATATTTATGGTTCTAGGCAGAAAACTTAAAAAAAATGCATGAAGCAGAACATCTGAATTGAATTCCAACCAAAATATCTTTACATATATAAAATATGCTTCCCTAAGCAAGTTCAAAATAACTCCGGGATTTTAACATTATGGTTCATCGCTAAAGAAGCATGTGATTTCAGAAGGGATTTAGTAGTATTTATCTTAGATACCTTACAACTGAGGGAAAAAAAAAAATCTGTGTATTTCAGCAGGTGAGAAAGAAATGAGACCACATCAGATAGACTTAGATTAATCTCTTACATCTGCTTCTCATCAATCACATGTCCATCATAGGTAGGGCTGCAAAATTCAGTAACCTTGCAATTGAAGACTGCTTGAGGCAATCAAGAGACATTTTCAAATTCACCAATATGCATTCTACATACCACAGAAGGGTAAAATATACAACTCCAGAGATAGCTCTTTTCTGTAAAACAGCTCAGCTGGAATACATTTAATCAGCTGAACTTTGTAGTTGTCTTATTAGTCCGATTCTTAATTATTATAGGTAAACAAATAAAGCAAAGAATATTGAAACAGAAAAAAAAAATCTCTAAAGTAACAGTACAGTTAAACTTGGTGTAAACATATTTCCTATTGTCTATCTACCCAATTTCTGCTGAGATGTCCATGCTCCTATTGCACCTTGGAATCTTCATATGTATTCAAATATTGGGACAGTGAGTCATCAGCATCCTGAGTCCTTTGTCATGGTGGTTTATCAAGTTGAAAGTGATTTCTTTGTCCTCACTGGAAGAGACAATTGGAACTTTAATAACTTTGCTAACATGTTTTACACTTTGCTTTTTCTTCATTGGTGTGAAAATTCACATTATGCCTCTTATATTTGGCTTGTTAACATATGTCACATACCCATATGTTGTTTCATCTGTTAACCCTGAACCTAATTTTGTTCAGTTCCCATGTCTACAGTGATTCGGAGAAAACTCCAGGAACAAACTTGCCAACAGTTTCAAGTTGACAAGCAGGTATTCTTTATTGCGGTGACGGGAGACATGGGGGATAGCTCCTCCTAACGTGTGTTCCCGAATTGCTATACAGGTCATCCTTATATGGTTACTGAGCATATTACATCATTTTCCAAAAGGTTTCCGGCATGCATACAAAACTGTGGTGGTCTTTAAGGGTCGTTTACTTTTCCCAACAAGCTTAATTAACATTACAGACATAGCAATCATCCTGGCCTTCTACTTATCAGTTAGTTTAACTGCTCTCATCCTGGACATCTGCTAGTCCGGGATACTCCCCATCCCAGGTCCTGTCCTTCTATTCTGCTTTTCTCACACCTTTTGTACTGAGGCCCTGAGGGCCTGAAACTATGTCAACTACCTCCAAGCACTGCAGTTATTTTCCATTACAAAGCCATCAAACTTAACATTACTTAGAACTGATTACATTTTGTACTTTTGTGCCTCCTTGTCTCACAGTTCACTGACAATTAGCTAAATATCCTTATAGCTTCGGGATTTCCTGTGCCACTCTCTGTCCGTTGTCTTGTTATTCCATGCATGTCCTACACATGCATACTGCATTTTGCACTCCCACTTCTGTTATTGTGCCAGGTCTATATGAATATATACTACTACATCAGTATGTTAGTTACAAGTATTTCATTCTACATGGAGTAGCTAGTATTCAAATATAAGCAAAATTTATCAGACATATAGACACCTAGTCATTAGAAAGAATACAGTTACAGATAAACCAAGTGGAAACAACCCTCCCAGCAGATTCTAAAAACTTGCTGTTTTAACGTTTCTCATTCCAAAAATTACAACGTCAGGGTGGGTTGTTTTGTGTGTATGTGTTTGTGTTTTTTTTTTTTTTCTTTTTATTTGTGCGTCTGTGTTTCTTTTGTTTGGTGGTTGTTTTGTGTTTTTTTGTGTTGTTTGTGGGTTTTTTGTTGTTCTTGGTTTTGGTTTTGGGGTGGCTTTTTTCTGTTTTTTGTTGTTGTTGCTGTTGATGTGAAAGGCTTTCTCTTGTGCTTTGTGTCACTATCTTTGTTGTTAAAGGACAAACATTTTTCAAGTACTTTGGGTTGTTTACAGAGACAGTAAAAGGTAATACAAGAAGTCTTTGTCTTCAGTCTCTCTGCCTGACTTATCAGTAAGTTTACTTATAATCACAAATATTAGAGCAATATTACATCAGCAATATGCAAATTGTGAGGCTTTAAGTGACTGACTTCTAGTCCTGTTTGTTCTATAAATGTGAAAGGTGAGAAAAGCCCTCATAAATTTTTTGGTTGGCCTAATTAAAAATTCTCAGCATCACTGTGAAATTTTATTTTGGTGTCCCCCATATATAAAAAAAATTAAAAATGAAAAAAAATCCCTTGCTAAAGAATTATTATAATGGCTCTTCAGAACATCAGGCAGAGGTTAATTAGTCCTTACGCTAACAGTTTACTGACAGGCAAGTCTGCCACTCAGTTCTGAGCACTTGACCATGTTTAGAGCATGTTATCTTCCTAAGAGATCAAAGAAAGCAATCTAAATTTCTGGATGGAGTTTTTTTCAACAGTTTGGTAGCATATCATTAGTGATAAATATGCTTTACAGGATCAGTGGAAGGTGTTATTATTCAAACGACATTAGAACCCCAACAACCACTTTTTCCTGAACCACCTGGCTTTGAACTGACGTATGAGGAATGGAGGGAAATTTTGTAGTAGAAAAGGTAGTACTTGCTTTGATCCCAATTTTAATATATCCCTAAACAGCTTGACATAGAAAACCTTAAAAAAAAAAGTGTTTTATATTACATGCAATATTATTTTATTATTACATGCAAAAGTTGTAATTGCTCAGAATTTAAATATGCTTTCAAGTTAATTGAGCTCCTGTTCTACCAAAAATATTTTACAGTTCTTACACATAAAATAAGTTTACATTTTTATTTGATGTGCTCAAATAAGTGAAAGCAGCATACATTTTCTACATCAAAAGTTTTGCTTTCATGAAATCATATGATAATTGAACAACGTAGAGAGGAAATAATTTTATTGGAACATGACCAATAAACATAATGCAATTCCTGATATTTGGAATACCCATTAAAGAGTAACAAAAGGCTGTCATCTCCATTATTTGAACCTTGTTATTAATTTCATGGCCTTTAATTAACAGAATTCATAAGTGATGTCATGATCTGCCGAATTGACTAAGTGTTGAACAATCTGCAACCTACAATTTGAGAAGATATGATCTATGTATTCACAGTCCATGATCATGACCAGATAGAATCTGAAAACTGGGAGTACTTCACGTCTCCATTCTTTCTTGATAGTAGTCACTGACAGATATGCTTCTATCTCTTTTGATTAACAAACACCTCAGCTTAAATCAGCCATCTAAAAATTAGTTGCTTATTCCAATTTAATAAATGTATTTCCACTACAATCAGTAGAGAGTTTGGTACCTCCAAGTTGCAAGTCGTTCCCTCTCTCTTAGAAAAGTCTTTTAAGGTGGGATGAATTGCTTTCAGGAAATGACTGTCTATTGGCATAAAAGCAACCAAACTGATAGCTCAGATTCTGAGTGTGATTCAGGTATCTAAATACAGGTGTCTAGTATAATTTAAAAAAACTCTTGGGTAACTTTCCTAGCCTGTAGCTGCTGCCTCAGAAGAACACGTCTCCTGTATTTCTACCTCTAAATTGTAAGTGGCTAGGAAAATAGGAAAACTAATTTTTAACATTGTACTGGAAATTCCTTGAACTATAACTTCAGAACTAAATTCCCTACATCTAAATAGAAGCTCTGTGTCTGAACATGTCTGAAGATGTAGAAAAGCAGGCTCTAATCTTTCAGTATCCAGGACATGCTCATGCTGCTCATGCAATTAATTATGGAATGAAATTTCTGAGTCATAATAAAATTTGAAGTGGCATGAATTAGTCCAACAAAATTGAAACTGGGGGACCCTGCTGATATTAGTGAAGTGCAGAGAGTTGGTTTTAATATTTGTGTCATTCAGCAGAGAGATACTCATTACCTACAATTTCACAGAATTAATCCACAGAAAGACACAGACTACTGGAAATTCATAACAGGAAATTCATGTAGGGTAATTCATAACAAGATGTAATTTTAGTCATGTCAGTCCAGTGTCACTGAACTTACTAATGCTTATTGATTGCAATGAGGACAAATCCAATTTGTACATAAATGCAAAATGCACAGAATAGAAGTAGTACAGTTATGAAGTGCGGGTTTGATCTGACTGCTAGATGTGGTATGTATTTGACCAAATGCAGAAATCTACAGTGCAAATACAATACCTGTGACATCTCTGAAGTACTTTTATGGGAAGAAATTTGTTTTACGAGGGCATGGGTCAGGACATCCAAAAAGTATCTGCTTCCTTTCACTGTCTAGAAAGCAATTGACAGTACCAAAATGAAATGTAAATGACCAGGTTAGACATATAAAATTAGGGGAGATTAAACCTTTCAGCAGTTTAATATCATATATTCTTTCCTATTATATGCATGCGTATATCACTTTCATATAATCATGTAATATATCATGAATCTGTTGTGTATTACATTTTGATAATATAAATTTAATATTTCATTGCATTGCTATGTATAAAACATGATATATTGTAAATAATACCCTTTCTAGTTATTACTATTTTGGGAAGGTGTTCTTTTGTCAAGAAAATGTCAATTTATTTTCCCTCCTCCCTGTTATTCCTTTTCTTGTATTGCAGAGGCTTGCAGTTGTTTATATAAAGACATGAGGAAAGGGCTCTACTAAAGAAAGCAAAAAAAACTCTGTTGTATTAAAATTTTAAAATATGAAGACCTAAAAGGAAATCATATTTGGGAAGCTGAGAACCTAAATATATATAGTTGCTGCAATATTTAATACTTTATTTCATCCTATTTGTCCTTCATTTGCCATTCTAGAAATGACTGACTCTCCTATATGCCTGGTGTCATATTTGTCAGCCCTGAGGAGATTTGTTCAGTACCATACCAAAGGCATTTAAAAAGGCAATGGATGTATTTGTTCACATATTCAATTCTGATGTTGATTTCAACTGTTTCACATTTTCCTAGAATTTTCCAATAATAGAAAAATAGACATGAAAGATTTGTCATGTTTCTGGAATTTAGATTACAAGTACTCAGATAACAAGATGCACTGAAGCAAAATTATATACTGCATCTATATGCTTATGTAAAGTATAGATTTGTCTACTCAGTTGCTTCCTAAGGTGTGGAGAACTGTCTTTGATCTGATGTGGTGGTAACAAACTCAATCCGTGTGTCACATTTTCATCCAAGTCAAAATTATTGATGAGATTTTGCAAAGCTCCATTGCTACCTTTTAACTAGTAGAAAATAGTGGGAGTTTTTCTGACAGTGTCAGTTTTAGTGGCAATCAGTGAAGGACATAATTTCAAGTCAGGTCTAGGGTCAAGAAAGCAAAAATGCATTTTAACGTCTCATTTTCTCTCTTTTTCTGGGAACCAGATATGAAATTATTCAGGATATAACTGTTTCAAAATGATTAAACACTAGTGCAAATGAAAAACCTAGTGGTGCTCATGACCTATGCTTGAAGTATTGTTTAGGCTTCCCTATATTATGTCAAGTACTTTGTATTATCAAATACTTCAGCTTTGAAATGGGATTTTTTGCCATTGGAACCTATCTTCTTTCTTAACTTTTTTTTTTATATATTATTATTTATTTATTTTATCTTTAATTCACTTACAGATCTGCATTTAAAAATGAGCTTAGTTTTAGGTCTCAAAAGTCCTTTTACAGGGCTGCTCTAGAACTTTACTGGTGGTAAGGAACCTTCTGATAATCTCTAATTTGGTCCTTTTTTTTCTTTTTCTCCCCACATGTAATTAATTTCTATTTGTACCAAAGCTGTCCTTCAGTTCAAACAGTATTTTTATATAGTTATAGAGAGCAATCACATTCTCTCAGCATTTGTTTTTTGACCTGGACAAGCTGAATTATTTTATTTTCTGCTTGTAAAATTCCATTTCATCCTATTAATCTTTCTGTGACCTAGCTAAGTTTGTGCTCCTCCTTCATGAACCATGGATAACTAAAACTATATACTGTATTCTATAGAAAGGCCCAGTAATACTTTGAGCAGAGGCAGCATCCCAGGCATTTGTTTAACTACCCTGTTGGGCAAAAATAAAATCAGGTTCTAGACAATTTCCCCATTCCTGAATTAACTTCTTTGTTTTGCTGTGATGAAATTACTACAGCAAGGCTATTTGCCATCTCAGTAATTATCTAATAATAAGGTTTCAGTTTATATCAGTCATTTTTGTTATTAGTCCTTTGGTCAAACATTTTACTACCTGTATTGTTTAATTTTATTTCTATCATCCATGCTTAAAAAGTTCTTTATATGTGGTTTCTTCTGTATTGATGAGTATTGACAATGAGTTTCATGTCTGTCTTACAACAAACGCTTCTACACTTAAACAGTACAATAAATGGCTCATTTCATAAATGCAGACTACCTATCTCAGGGTTCTCAAAATCTCCCCTGGGAAATGAGAATAATATGAACATAATATTTTATCTGCATGGCTGACTAAAAGACTTCTTGGTTAAGACTTTGAAGTTGAGATTAGATGCCTGAGAATGGTGACTGAAGTCACCATTG
The DNA here is from genome assembly GCF_028554395.1 of Pezoporus wallicus. Classification (NCBI taxonomy): domain Eukaryota; kingdom Metazoa; phylum Chordata; class Aves; order Psittaciformes; family Psittacidae; genus Pezoporus; species Pezoporus wallicus. The sequence continues at coordinate 210,877 of NW_026642489.1, read as the reverse complement.
TCCTAATTAAAAGAAGGGTGTTAGGACAACTCAGAGGAAGGAACAGGTTTTGGGCAGTGCTGTGTTTCAATGAACAGAATAAGAAGTGCTAGGATTGCAGAAAATGCCTTTAGCACACTGCTCCAGAGCTTTGTACTGAAGTGAATTTCGAGATGTTTACCATTTGCAAGATTAAAAAAATAATGAAATTTTAAATGTGAAAGTAACATGTCACATCCTTCCAATTAATTTGGAGAAGTAAATGATACATTAAGAGTGTGCAACATTAGAGAACACATTTATGAAAGAAGCAACATTGTGGCTTAATTACATGTTATTAACAAGTCAATAACCGTCTTTGATTTGGTTTACATTAGATGAACTTGTTAGAGAGGGTGAAGTTTTTACAATAAAATAATCATATAAAATAGTAAAATGATTATATTTGAGAAATTTATAAATCAATAGTGAGGCTTTGTATATTAGAAGATGTTGTAACTTTGCTGTTTTGTATCATAGTTATGGTAGTCTTGGTAGCAAGAGCTAACATAACTGCATATGGTGAGGGGAGTATGGGTGTATGTATTGTAAAACTCTACCCAAGCAGAACCTAAGATAGCCAAAAAGGGCATATCAGAAGCATCCTGGTGAAGATAAGAGCATGCTAACGTCCACAAGACAATTGGGACCTAGCCAAGTAGAGAAAAGGTGAAGAGGACAACCTGAGGAAGACTTCTTACTTCATCTGAGGAAGACTCCTTACTTCATCAGGGCGGCCACCAGAGGGGGCTGCGCAAGCGCAGAAGAGGCTGATGTCGTAATAGACTGATGTATAAATCCTTGATGCATATGTATTAATAAATGATGTAATCTGTGTTGAATATGTATTAGTTACAAAATTTTTAGTGTATAAATTGCGAATGCGATGTGACGGGAGTCAGAACCAGATTTGGGTGCGTACCCCTGGTTCCCGGCACCTCAATAAAACACCTCATATATCCATCCCGGTGGTTATGTGTTTGTCTCGACGCTAACAAACTGAGAAGTGTTTCCCTGTGATTCTTTGTCCTGTTTCTAGTCCTGCTTGCTGCATTTTAACTTTTCCTAGCTCTGCCTTCTTGTCTGAGGCCTCAGTACACAATACAGGCTCTGTACATCTTCAGGATGAACTCTGATTAATATCTTTCGTTGAATCTTACCAATAATCTTTTATTATTAAGGCACTTGACTAACAGAACTTGATAACTTTTGAGTGGCTGATTCGTGGAGAAAATGTTAATGAATGAAGAAACACTGGGTTGTTTTTTTTCCAGTGTTGACTCTGAGTCTCTGACAATTTACCACAAGCCATATGGATCTTCTAATAAGAACAATTCAACTGAATTATGTAACTATAAGAAGAGATCATACAAAATTGTAACTCAGCTAACAAGTCAATCCAAAGGTGTAAATACATAGAAAGATAAGCTACATTTGTGTGAATGAAGATACTATAATGAAAAAAAGCTTCTGCTGAAAGGACCAGAGCTCTACTTAAGGTAAAATTAGATTAAAAATAAATAAATAAAATCACACCTTATAAAGGCAGAAAAACTTGTTACAATTACCAGGTTTCTCCTGCATATATTCATAGCAGTATACCCTACTAATTTTTATTATATGCAGAGTATTTCTTTAGGGAAACATGGTGTCCTGGGTTCAGCAGTAGCAGTCATGTTTTTTTCCTTTGTGTTAACTGGTGCAGTGCTGTGTTTTGACTTCTAGTTTGAGAACAGTGTTGGTGAAGCCGATGTTGTCGGTTGTTGCTAAGTGATGTTTACCCTGACCAAGGACTCTGTGAGGCTCATGCTCTGCCAGGGAGGAGGGGAAGCTGTGAGGAAGCAGAGACGGGGCGCCTGACCCGGGCTAGCCGGGGAGGTATTCCATACCACAGCACGTCATGCCCGGGGTGGGGGGTAACTGGGAGTTACCCGGAAGGACAGGGGCTTCCGGGTGGAACTCGTTTTCTTGGCCGGTGGTATCGTATTCTCTTCCCTTGTTATTTTCCCTTATCATTGTTTTAGCTGATAGTAGCGGTGGTGATTTGTTGCTGGACTGTTCTTGTCTCAACCCGTAGGAGTTGCACTCTTTCGATCCTCCTCCCCGTTCCTCCGGGAGTGGGGAAGGGGAGAGCCCCGGTGCAGGGGGGGGGGAGAGGGACACGGACCTTTATTGTTGTCAGCTCTGCACCACTCACTGGGAGTGAGTGAACAAGTTACCTGACTGGGTTTAAACCACGACAGTTCTTTTTGGCGCCCAACATGGGGCACGAGGGGTTGAGATAAGAACAGATCTGACTGGATTGATAGTCACTCGTCACAATGCTGATTTATTGGCTCTCAAGGTTTTTCCTCTTGATCTCACAGTTTCAGTATACCATATCTTACGTCCATCCGGTATTGGCTGTATTAGTGTTTTTCAAGTGTGGGGCTTGGGCTAAGGTTTTTATCCCATTGTACTTTATGGTAATGACTTGTAATACAATAGAATCATTGATCATGATACTGATCTGGTTTATGTTCCCAGTGTGGTCACCACCTTTATACTTTGGGAGGTATATGATGGAGGTGCTTAGCAATTACACATCTTTTTTCTCCTTCTCAGGTGCTCAACCTGTGAAGGAGACATCCTTTTACCCTCCCAGTCGTCCCCCCAGACCATTTACATTTGAGAGTTTTGAATTTTTTAAATGGCCTTTTAATGCTGTTGAGACTTGTTTGCTGATGGTGATGGGAATCACCATGCTAACACGCATACAGAGTGTGTTTTGCCCACGACTGATTTCAAGAGTTAAGCAGATTCAGGTTTGGGTCTTGTCTGGGGTCAAAAGACGATGTAGGAGGACCGAGAGATTTTCCCAGAGGCTGGACAGCCATGAGTGGCAGGGTGTGTGGGATAGTATGGGCAAGTATCTAGGTCAGTGGGCCCCTCCAGTATTTTGGAATTTCACTACCGAACAACTGCAAAATCCAGAAGAATTAGTAAAACACTTAAATGAGGTGTGTGGTCATTCTGGCCATACCAGAGATGGACAAATCACGGCAACGTGCTGGGGCTTGGCCTATGCTTACAGGGCTTTGTTCAACACTATCCAGCACCTTCAAAAGGAAAAGAATATCGGCGGATTTGAGGGCAAAGCGACAGTCGCTACTCAAACTTTGGCTGCAATGAACTGCGCAGCTACCCCAGTGGCAAGTACAGCAGCTGCTCAAACTTCAACTGCAACAGACAGCGCGGTTACCCCAGCTCCAAGCACGGTAGCTACACCACCCCCAGCAACAAGTACAGTCGCTACTCAAACCACAGTGATAATCACTGCAGCCAAACCAGAGGACCAATTCGTACCAATATCAGTTGCCCCTGTACGCAAGAGAACAAGCAAAAAGGAGGCAAAAAGGGTGAAGCGAGATGAAGAACCAATGAATTCACCACCCGGTCCAGAATCTGATCAGGAGTCATCATCACATGACGAAGAAGAAGAAGAAGAGGTAACTTCTCGACCTCGGACCTCCACCGAGCTGCGGAATATGCGAAAAGATTTTACCCGTCAACCAGGGGAGCACATCATCACCTGGTTACTCCGATGCTGGGACAATGGGGCCGATGGTCACGAACTAGAAGGTACAGAAGCCAAGCAGCTGGGATCACTTGCTAGAGAAGGGGGAATTGACAAAGCAATTGCAAGAGAGAAAAAGTCCCTCAGCCTTTGGAGGCAGCTCTTGGCAGCTGTGAAAGAAAGGTTTCCGTACAAGGACGATGTTACGAGTCGTTCGGCCAAGTGGACTACTATAGACAAAGGCATCCAGTCTCTGAGGGAATCGGCCATCGTAGAGATGCTCTATCACATCAAGCCGAATAACGGGGATACACCTATAGATCCATATGAAGTTGAATGTACACGACCCATGTGGCGAAAACTTACACGGAATGCACCGTCATCATATGCCCATTCATTGGCAACAGTGACCTGGAATGACATAGTACCACTAACAGTGGATGAAATGGTTCATAAACTCCGAGAGTTCGAAGACAATCTCACTCCTTCCATCATCTCAGCTGTGAAAAAACTGTCCCAGGACCTCGACAAATTGAGGGACGATGTATCTGATTTATCCAGCTCCTCACGTGTACCAACACACGTCTCAGCTATTAACAAAAGACGTCCTATTATTCAAGAGAGGAGATACAGAAGGTATACGCCACGGGGTACCCTATGGTTTTACCTGCTGGATCACGGAGAAGACATGACAAAGTGGGATGGAAAACCTACTTCAGCTTTGGAGGAACGGGTGAGTGAACTGAAGAGGGGAGCAAGGGCCAAGACTGATCGTCCCATGAGAGCTACGGCTTCAGTCTCTGGTGAGCAGTTTCCCAGATGGAGTGGAAGAGCTGATTTTACTCCAGCTCCTGTGATAACGAAGAATAATCCCTTTCAACACGACTTAAGTGTCCAATGCTGTGACGACCATTAGAGGGGCCCTGCCTCCAGCCAGGTGGAGGTAGGGGACAATCGGATTTACTGGACTGTGTGGATCAGATGGCCTGGCACATCAGTCCCACAGAAGTATAAGGCTCTAGTAGATACCGGTGCACAGTGTACCCTGATGCCATCAAGCTGTCAAGGGGTGGAACCCATCTATATTTCTGGAGTAACAGGAGGATCCCAAGAGTTGACTGTGCTGGAGGCTGAAATCAGCCTGACTGGGAGGGAGTGGCAAAAGCACCCTATTGTGACTGGTCCAGAGGCTCCATGCATCCTCGGCATAGACTACCTCAAGAGAGGGTACTTCAAAGACCCAAAAGGGTACCGGTGGGCTTTTGGTATTGCTGCTTTGGAGACTGAGGAAATTGAGCAGCTGTCCACCTTGCCTGGTCTCTCAGAAGATCCTTCTGCTGTGGGGTTGCTGAAAGTTGAAGAACAACAAGTGCCAATTGCGACCACAACAGTGCACCGGCGGCAATATCGCACCAACCGAGACTCCCTGATTCCCATCCATCAGCTGATCCGTAGACTGGAGAGTCAGGGGGTGATCAGCAGGACCCGCTCACCCTTCAATAGCCCCATATGGCCAGTGCGAAAGTCTAATGGAGAATGGAGACTAACAGTAGACTATTGTGGCCTGAATGAAGTCACACCACCATTGAGTGCTGCCGTACCGGACATGCTAGAACTTCAGTATGAACTAGAGTCAAAGGCAGCCAAGTGGTATGCCACGATTGATATTGCCAATGCATTTTTCTCCATTCCTTTGGCAGCAGAGTGCAGGCCACAGTTTGCTTTTACTTGGAGGGGTGTCCAGTTCACTTGGAACCGACTGCCCCAGGGGTGGAAACACAGCCCTACCATTTGCCATGGACTGATCCAGACTGCACTGGAACAGGGGCAAGCTCCAGAACACCTGCAATACATTGATGACATTATTGTGTGGGGCGATACAGCGGAAGAAGTCTTTGAGAAAGGGAGGAAAATAATCCAAATCCTGCTGAAAGCTGGTTTTGCCATAAAACGGAGTAAGGTCAAGGGACCTGCACAGGAGATTCAATTTTGGGGAATAAAATGGCAAGATGGACGTAGACAGATCCCCACAGATGTGATCAACAAGATAACAGCAATGTCTCCACCAACTAATAAGAAAGAAACGCAAGCTTTCTTGGGTGCAGTGGGGTTCTGGAGAATGCACATCCCAAATTACAGTTCGATTGTAAGCCCTCTCTATCATGTGACCCGGAAGAAGAATGATTTTAAATGGGGCCCTGAGCAGCAACAAGCCTTTGAGCAAATTAAACGTGAGATAGTTCATGCAGTAGCCCTTGGACCAGTCCGGACCGGGCCAGATGTAAAAAATGTACTGTACAGTGCAGCTGGGGAGAACGGTCCTACCTGGAGCCTCTGGCAGAAAGCTCCAGGGGAGACTCGAGGTCGACCCCTCGGCTTTTGGAGTCGGGGATACAAAGGATCTGAGGCCAGCTATACCCCAACTGAGAAAGAGATACTGGCAGCGTATGAAGGGGTTCGAGCTGCTTCGGAAGTGATTGGCACTGAAGCACAGCTCCTCCTGGCACCCCAGCTGCCCGTGCTGGGCTGGATGTTCAAAGGCAGGGTCTCCTCTACACATCATGCAACTGATGCTACATGGAGTAAATGGGCTGCACTAATTACACAACGAACTCGAATAGGAAATCCCAGTCGTCCAGGCATTCTAGAAGTCATCATGGACTGGCCAGAGGGCAAAGATTTCTGAATGTCACCAGAGGAGGAGGTGGTGCGTGCTGAAGAGGCCCCACCATATAATAAACTGTCAGAAAGTGAAAAGCAGTATGCCTTGTTTACTGATGGCTCTTGCCGTACTGTGGGAAAGCATCGGAGATGGAAGGCAGCTGTATGGAGTCCTGGACAACAAGTTGCAGAAACTGCTGAAGGAGAGGGTGAATCGAGTCAATTTGCCGAGGTGAAAGCCATCCAGCTGGCCCTGGACATTGCTGAACGAGAAAAGTGGCCAGTACTTTATCTCTATACTGACTCATGGATGGTGGCAAATGCCCTGTGGGGGTGGTTGAAGCAATGGAAGCAGAGCAACTGGCAACGCAGAGGTAAACCCATCTGGGCTGCTGCACTGTGGAAAGATATTGCTGCCCGGGTGCAGAACCTGGTGGTGAAGGTACGTCATGTAGATGCCCATGTACCCAAGAGTCGGGCCACTGAGGAACACCAGAACAACCAACAAGTGGATAAAGCGGCTAAGATTGAAGTGGCTCAGATGGACTTAGATTGGCAACATAAAGGTGAATTATTTTTGGCCCAGTGGGCCCATGACACTTCAGGCCATCAGGGCAGAGATGCAACATATAGATGGGCCCGTGACCGAGGGGTGGACTTAACAATGGACACTATTGCCCAGGTTATTCATGAGTGTGAAACATGTGCTGCAATTAAACAAGCCAAGCGGTTAAAGCCTCTTTGGTATGGAGGACGATGGTTGAAGTATAAATATGGGGAGGCCTGGCAGATTGACTATATCACACTGCCACCAACCCGCCAAGGCAAGCGCCATGTGCTTACCATGGTGGAAGCAACCACCGGGTGGCTGGAAACATACGCTGTGCCCCATGCCACTGCCCGGAACACTATCCTGGGCCTTGAGAAACAGATTTTGTGGCGACACGGCACCCCAGAGAGAATTGAGTCAGACAATGGGACTCATTTCCGGAATAACCTTATAGATATTTGGGCCAAAGAGCATGGCATTGAGTGGGTATATCACATCCCCTACCATGCACCAGCCTCTGGGAAAATCGAACGGTACAATGGGCTGTTAAAAACTACACTGAGAGCGATGGGTGGGGGAACTTTCAAGCATTGGGATACACATTTACCAAAGGCCACCTGGTTGGTCAACACCAGAGGATCTGCCAACAGGGCTGGCCCAGCCCAGTCAGAACTTTTACATATTGTAGAGGGGGACAAAGTTCCCGTGGTGCATATGAAGAATTTGCTGGGGAAGACAGTCTGGGTTATTCCTGCTTCAGGTAAAGGCAAACCCACTCGTGGGATTGCTTTTGCTCAGGGACCTGGATATACTTGGTGGGTAATGCGGGAAGATGGGGAAGTCCGATGTATACCTCAAGGGGATTTGATTTTAGGGGAAAACAGCCAGTGAACTCAATTGTATGCCGTTGCCTGCTGTGTAATGCTTTTATAGCCCATCAACTAGATGTCTCCAGGTCACCAGCGACTGGCCCTGACTTCCCTCCAGCCATTATCCCAACAGAGAATGAACTTGGAACATCATGGACCGAATGGACTCGGCAGCATTATAGGGATTGGTCCATGCACTAAGAAAATGATTTTTTCCTCTTGGTCTGTATGTATATGGATGTATATATGTGGGAGAGCGATGGTGTATTTAAAATGTGGGATCTGAGCATGACGTGAATGGTATGGAATAAGGGGTGGATAATGTCCTGGGTTCAGCAGTAGCAGTCATGTTTTTTTCCTTTGTGTTAACTGGTGCAGTGCTGTGTTTTGACTTCTAGTTTGAGAACAGTGTTGGTGAAGCCGATGTTTTCGGTTGTTGCTAAGTGATGTTTACCCTGACCAAGGACTCTGTGAGGCTCATGCTCTGCCAGGGAGGAGGGGAAGCTGTGAGGAAGCAGAGACGGGGCGCCTGACCCGGGCTAGCCGGGGAGGTATTCCATACCACAGCACGTCATGCCCGGGGTGGGGGGTAACTGGGAGTTACCCGGAAGGACAGGAGCTTCCGGGTGGAACTCGTTTTCTTGGCCGGTGGTATCGTATTCTCTTCCCTTGTTATTTTCCCTTATCATTGTTTTAGCTGATAGTAGCGGTGGTGATTTGTTGCTGGACTGTTCTTGTCTCAACCCGTAGGAGTTGCACTCTCTCGATCCTCCTCCCCGTTCCTCCGGGAGCGGGGAAGGGAAGAGCCCCGGTGCAGGGGGGGGGGAGACGGACACGGACCTTGATTGTTGTCAGCTCGGCACCACTCACTGGGAGTGAGTGCACAAGTTACCTGACTGGGTTTAAACCACGACACATGGTCAGAGTTTAAAACTTTCATTTTGGAAATGAGCCTTGATGGTATTTTTATAATTGGTAAATTGTCTTTTTGCTTATAATAAAAGCAAAAGCCCTCTGCTACCTTTAGAGTCAGTGCAGCTTTAACAGGCAATTAAAACAAGAACGAATTGTAGAGGTAGCTCTATAAATTCATCCTTCAGCAGTCAGATCTTATTACTTTGTCAATTATATCCTTTTCCACTTTATTTTCAAAGTAATGTTCCTTGTGAAGGTAATAGACACTGACCAAGTCAGTGGCTTAGTCGTATCTTTGGTAATTCAATAGAACTCTTGTAATCTTCGACTGTGAGGTACACATTTCAGTTTTTCAGTGATTGTCACAATTCTTTCCAGTTATTCAGATACCTCCTGAATTGTAGGGATCAGGTGCATGATCCTAGATATCTCCCCAGTTCCAAATATAAATTACTTTTTCTGTTTTCTCCTGTTATTGCGTGAGTGATTCCTAACCTTTTGTTCAGTCTGACTCTGCATTATACTTCGCAACACTTAAGACCATTTGTCAGACCCCTGACAACCATCTGCAGAACCCCATGTACTTCTAAGAATCATTGCTTGGTGAATTAGGTTCCATAAGTACGATGCACAGTTATATTTGTTTACATAAGAAAACATATACTTGTGATGTCTTAAACTGAGCTTGAGACTACAGATAAGTAATATTATAAATTATTTGCCAATCTTCAATTCCTGGCCCCTGCAAAATTTGTTAACAAAGTTTTATATCATTTATGAAACTGTAGAATAAAGTCTCATTGCTTAAGCAGGCAAGACTAAAGTTTCTTTGAACAAATGAGTAAATTTTACCCTAACACAAACAAGGCAAATAACAATAAGTTTTTCTTTCAGAAGGCCTGTCTTTCTCCTCTTCTGCTTTGCAACAACAGGTACTGGCTCCTTTAGGTGCCACAAGAAAAAAAAACAAACTCTCTCAAGATAAGTATTTCATTAACTTTTAGATAAGGTAATGACCAGTTATACAGTCTTATGTCCCTTCTTGAACAACCTGGTCTAGTGGAAGGTGTCTCTGCCCATGTCAGGGGGTTGGAACTGGATGAGCTTTAAGGTCCCTTCCAACCCAAACCATGCTATGATTCTATGATTCTGATGGTGGGAATCCTGAGTCAATACAGTATGGACTTCTAGTGTGGCCATGGTATGCTGTCCTAGGTGACATTTGTGGGTATTGTGGACTTCAGGGGGTTCATACGATTTTTCTGAAAAGAACTGTGGTAGAAAAGGATGTTTATTTGAGGTGTTGTTTCACTTCAAGATAAAGGCAATGATAGCAAGTGGCATGATTGCTCTTGTCAAGCAGGTGCAGCCTCCAGGCTTTTCCATTGCCATCAGCTAGCTGGGTTCATCTTCTGTGAAGGAGTATGTGCAACACAGCACAGCCCAGGAGGTCAAGGGTTATTTGCAATGCTGTACAGCACGTACCTGCTTACATCAGTTGTGCGAATCATTAACTCCTCAAAGTACAACAGTCTTCCAGTCAGAATCATGGCATCCTCCCAAGTTTGTCTGAATGAAAGGCAAAGGATTCAAAAGAGGTTGCTGGCAGGAGGCTTCCAGACCTGCTGCTGAGAAAGAAAAGTTAAATTACTTAGTCTACAGAAATGAAATTAGAAGGTTTTCACTTGTTATCTGTTAATTACAATGAGAACTCAAAAAACATGTCAAGATGAAATTACTGAATATATAGAAAATATATATATATTTTCTAATAGCATATTAGATATATAGATATAGATATATAACAGATATAGAACTAAATTTAACCCCTTCCTCCATAGGAAAGTTTCTGCATTACAGTAGGCAAGCCACTTAACCCTTTCGTTTCACAAGTGATAATTTACTGCATATTGCTTATTGTGTATGTCTGACTTAATTTCTGGGATAAATTATGAAGAAAAAATTATCATTCCAGGAAGCAACTAAAGTTATTGAAAGCTGTAGAGATGGAGTGGGAGAAGAAAAAACAAAATACTGCAAAGTATGGTGTTAAAATATTGATGATTTTAAAATATGATCCAGAGCACAGCAGGCTGAACATTAGTATTTTGTGAATATTTATTCTCTGTGGCATTCCTTTCTTCATATCCAGTAAATATCTGGGAAAATAAGATACTGGACACTTCGTGTTATACAGCACAGTGAAAATTAATTAATTAATGTCTGAGAAGTACCCACATTTCATACTGATTGTTATAATGAGAAATACCACATAATTTACTACATATCACTTTCAAGGTTATATTCCATGGCAAAAGTGCTAAAATTTGTACTCGGCTTTAAGTTTTCATAGTATACACAGCCGCAAATTATCTCCAAAAACCAGACTATTGCAGATTAGATTAGATGCATGGATTACTGTCAAGATTTAACCTCAGCTTGCATATAAGCACTACACAGCACTCAGGCAGAATGGGGGGAGAGAACCTGAAGGGTAAAAGTGAGACAACTCATGTTTTTAGATAAAAGCAGTTTAATAATTAAATAATAATTAAAAAAAAATAAAAAAGAAAGGTGTGGGGGGGGAGGAGAAATAAAGTTTTAAGTTTAAACCCATTACCCCTTGTCCTATCACTGTAGTCCCTAGGGAAGAGCATCCTAAGTGAAGAGTCCCTCTCCAGCATCCCTATAGGCCCCCTTCAGATACTGGAAGGCTGCTATGAGGTCTCCACGCAGCCTTCTCTTCTCCAGGCTGAACAGCCCAAACTTTCTCAGCCTATCGTCATACAGGAGGTGCTCCAGTCCCCTGATCATCCTTGTGGCCCTCCTCTCGACTTGTTCCAACAGTTCCATGTCCTTTTGATGTTGAGGACACCAGAACTGCACACAATACTCCAAGTGAGGTCTTACAAGAGCAGAGTAGAGGGGCAGGATCACCTCCTTTGACCTGCTGGTCATGCTCCTTTTGATGCAGTCCAGGACACAGTTGGCCTTCTGGGCTGTGAGTCCACACTGCCGGCTCATGTTCATTTTCTCATCAACCAACACCCCCAAGTCCTTCTCCACAGGGTTGCTCTCAATCTCGTCTCTGCCCAACCTGTAGCTGTGCCTGGGATTGCTCTGACCCAGGTGTAGGACCTTGCACTTGTCATGGTTAAACTTCATGAGGATGGCATCAGCCCACTTCACAAGCGTGTCGAGGTCCCTCTGGATGGCATTCCTTCCCTCCAGCATGTCAACCGAACCACACAGCTTGGTGTCATTGGCAAACTTCCTGAGTGCGCATTCAATCTCACTGTCTACATCACTGACAAAGATGTTGAACGAGACCGGCCCCAACACCAATCCCTGAGGGACACCACTCGTTACTGGTCTCCAGCTGGGCATTGAGCCATTGACCACAACTCTGCATGCAGCCATCCACACAGTTATTTATCCACCGAGTGGTCCATCTATCAAATTGGTGTCTCTCCAATTTACAGACAAGGACGTCATGTGGGACAGCGTCGAACGCTTTGCACAAGTCCAGGTAGATGACATCAACTGCTCTACCCCTGTTCTTCAGTTCTGTAGCCCCATCATAGAAGGCCACCAAATTGGTGAGGCAGGATTTACCCTTAGTGAAGCCATGCTGGCTGTCACCAAGCACCTTGTTGTTTTCATGTGCCTTAGCATGCCTTCCAGGAGAATCTGCTCGAAGATTTTGCCAGGCACACAGGTGAGACTGACTGGTCTGTAGTTCCCTGGGTCATCTGTTATCTTCTTCTTGAAAATGGGGGCTATATTTCCCTTTTTCCAGTTGTCAGGAGCTTCACCTGACTGCCATGATTTTTCAAAAATGATGGCCAGCGGCTTAGCAACTTCATTTGCCAGCTCCTTCGGGACCCGCGGATGGATTTCATCAGGTGCCATGGACTTGTGCATGTCCAGGTTCTTAAGATGGTCTTGAACCAAATCCTCTCCTGCAGTGGGCCTAGGGTTTTCATTCTCAGTCCCTGTGTCTTCCTTCCCAGACTTGGGTGGTGTTGTCAGAACATTTGCCAGTAAAGACTGAGGCAAAGAAGTCATTCAGAACCTCAGCCTTCTCCAAATCCAGGGTAGCCAGTTCTCCTGACAGCTTCCGGAGAGGGCCCATGTTGTCCCTAGTCTGTCTTTTATTCCCAATGTACCCATAGAATCACTTGCCATTTTGTTTAACATCCCTAGCCAAGTTTAATTCTAACTGGGTCTTATCTTTCCTCACCTGGTCCCTAGCTTCCTGGACAACATCCCTTTATTCTCCCCAGGCCACCTGACCTTGCTTCCACCTTTTATAAGCCTCTTTTTTCCTTTCAATTTTCCTCAGGAGCTCCTTATCCATCCAAGGAGGTCTCCTGGCCCTCCCACTGCACTTCCTTCTAGGAAGTGCACATCTACATACCTACATATGTCTATAGGTGATACTGTTTTCTTTATTGATTTTACTTACTCTAGCTTTATCATTGGGACCACATAAATAAGTGAACTTGAAAGTACACACAACAGTTCAAAACTAGAGTTAGGAAAATGAATGTGAAATTAGGTTGCCATTTAAAAAACATGAGTTTACATAAAGAATGAACATAAAATTACATTCCTATTGACATGCTAATTTGTTTGAGAGTATTCAGATGCTTAATTGGAAATTATCAAGGAACCTGCATATTTATGACAGTAATATCCTTTATTCATCTATTAGTTTTAGATTACACATTTTCAGTAATCTATGCTCCTTTAACGATTGTTTTGTCTCTTCTTGCAATGCTGTTTACTGAGGCCAAACAACACTGAATGCAGAAGAAATTTCGTCAGATTAGACTGTGGGACAGAGCTGTTTTTTGACAACTTTTTTCCCCAGTATATGTCTTTTGATACTAATTTGTGATTTTAGTATTTTAAAGACAATTCAAGGAGTAATGAGAGGGAAAAAGCAGAGTTCCAAGTGAAAAAAGTACCATAAATTTTGTACTTACTGAGCTCTGAAGCCTGACTATGCAAGAAACAACGAGAGAGTTCCTCATCCTTATTTTCTTTGAAAAAGCAAGTTTGTAATAGAGTTTTTAAAAGTGAGGCAAGTAAGTGAAGAGGGATCATGGAGGGAGAAGAAATTCAGTTGATTTGTATTTGTGATTATGGGATGTAAATGGCCTATAAAGTCTTATTCCACTGAGCCATGAACTGAAGTGAATGTACCTATGCAAGATTTAGGAAAATTTTCCAACTTTGGAAAAAATTACAAAATTTTAAAGCATTTCAGCACATGAGAAATGATCTTCAGCACATGAGAAATAAAGGACCATTCAGTTCATGTCTGAGCCCTTAGTAATGCTGTCAGATCATTTTACCCATTTTATTTTGCATGTTTTATGTGATGGACACCACTCAGCAGATACCAGAGGGATTTATCACATTTAGGTCACTTTTAGGTCACTTGAACTTTTAGATGTCTACACTGAAGATAAATTAACCACATGCCAAACACTTTTCTTTGTTTCCTTTTGTTGTAAAGCTCCAAAATATAAAGCCTACCTATTAAGGATATAACAACTTAAAATGAGGCAATGTCTTGGGTGACGTGATTTAGTGTGAGGTGTCCCTGCCCATGGCAGGGTGCCTGGAGCTAGATTATCTTTAGGTCTTTCCAACCCTAACTATTCTATGATTTTATATGCTGCTGTCATAAGTTTCAATTAATGAACAGGGTGTTGTGGTTTAAACCCAGTCAGGTAACTCGTTCACTCACTTCCCCCCTTCTTTCCTTCCCCCTACTCCCGGAGGGACGGAGAGGAGAATTGAAAAGAATGCAACTCCCACGGGTTGAGATAAGAACAGTTTAGTAACTAAGGTATAACACAAATCACTACTGCTACTACCAGTAATAACAATGATAAAGGAAATAACAAGGGAAGAGAATACAACATCTCACCACCAGCCAACCGATAACTCACCCCCCTCAGCCCGACCAAGCTCTGACCCATACCTCCTCCAACCCTGCAGTCTCCCAGCCCTTCCGGCTAACTCCCACTTACATCCTGGGCATGACGTGCTATGGTATGGAATACCTCTTTGGTCAGTTTGGGTCAGGTGTCCTGTCTCTGCTTCCTCCTGGCTTCCCTTCCTCCCTGGCAGAGCATGAGGCTCACAAAGTCCTTGGCCAAACCAAAACATCGCTATCAGTTCTGTTCCCCGAAAGTCAAAACACTGCACTGCACCAGCTACCAAGAAGGAGAAACATGACTGCTACTGCTGAACCCAGAACACAGGGAAATTGTTTATTTGACCATTTCTTTGTTTTAATCATAGAAAACACCTGATTAACAATTTCACATACTTTACTGCAGAAAGTAGTAATCCAATAGCAGGCATTTCAATCATCAGGAAGAAACAAGCTCTAACCCTGTTTTGACGGTAGTCACTTAAAGGCAGCAATTTTTTTGCTATACTGTGATATACCTACCATGGGTTTGAATGCAGTTTGTGGGGTTTTTTTCTCATTAAAAGGTTCTTTGGGAATGACATTAGAGACCTTTTAGGATCTTTGAGGCTTGATCTGACTCATTTGCATTTTTGCTTGGTCTCTGTGGAAAAAGCTAGTTTGTGCTCCAGCAAGTAGAATCATAGAATTCTAGAATCCTAGAATCCTAGAATAGGATCATAGAACAGTTAGGGTTGGAAAGGACCTTAAGATCACCTAGTTCCAGCCCCCTGCCATGGGCAGGGACACCTCACACTACAACATGTCACCCAAGGCTCTGTCCAGCCTGGCCTTGAACACTGCCAGGGATGGAGCATTCACAACTTCCTTGGGCAACCCATTCCAGTGCCTCACCAATCCCCAACTCTATTCTGGATCCCCAACAGTATTGTGGATCCCCAACACTATTTACTGGTGGTACAAGTATAAAAATTCATCTTATTCTCTTAAATATCTATATCTTAAACATTATATCAAAGCTATCTGAAATAGCTATCTGGAATATTCTATAAGTCAATGTTAATACATCTGTATGTTCTAGGAAGGAGTGGTGGAGACAAGGTGTGATGAACTGACTGCAACCCCTGTTCCCTGTCCCCTTGTGCCGCTCTGAGGGAGGGTATAGAGAAACTGAAGTTGAGTGTGGGAAGAAGGGAGTGGTGAGGGGAAGGCCTTATCTCAACCCATGAGGCTTTTGTTGTATTTTCTCTTCCCCTATCCAGTTGAGGAGGGGAATTGATAGAGTGGCCTGCTGAACACCCAGTGTCCAGCCAAGATTAACACACCACAGATAATTATTCGCAGTTTGTACTAGACAAGAAACCACTGCTGGTATTAGTGACTCACAACTACTGCAAGCTATGTTTCTGACTGAGTAAAGTCTGACAAAATGTAGAAATGAGGCATGAGATATTTTTATTAAGTTTACTTCCTGCTCAAAAGGGTTTGTTGATACTCTAATCAATCAGTGCTCCATTGTTTTTAGTTTTTCACGAACTGTAACAAAAAGTATGGATCTGTTGAATTTAACAATATGTATTGCACATATGTATCTCTCTGTACATAAATTAAATACTATATATAAATATATATATAAAAATATATATATAAATTAAAAACTACTTATAAAAAACATGTTTGAACTTGACAGGTATAAAACACAGGCATGGTTCACTTAATGCTCTTATCCCCTCTAAAAGTGTCCTAAGAACGTGAATCAAAACATTACAGGCAAAATTAAAATAGTATAGCAGTTATGAGGAGAGGTCCTTGAAAATAAAATTATATGGTTTGGGAATAATTAGTTCAGTAATTTCTGGCATTTCTTGAGGCTGTTTTTCTTGTGTTTGTTTGGTTCAACTCAACAAATTAATGCATTTTAGATGAAAATTATGGAATTTATTATACCTAACTGATTCTGAAATATAGTTCTGTAGCTCAGAGTCCCTCTATACTCATAAAGGTGAGATGCATGGGTAAAATTGGACTTCAGATCTGGATATCTCACAGAGATAAAGCAATGGAGAAGACAAAATGTAACAGACAATTTATTAAAAAAAAGACTAATTCTGTCAGCCTTCTTTTTCTTTCACCAGATTTATGTGGATTGAAACTCAAGCATACAGTTTAGGAGACAAAGAATGCTGAGCAAACTCTAGCTCACTGCACTGTTGCCTGCTTTTCTTTTAGCTTTTTAATATCTTCAATTATTTAGATAATGCTGTTTCCCTCCTTGCAGGCAGTTACCTGTCCTAATTACCTCTCTGACTTCAAGTATGTTTCCTTGTGATGCTTCTTTGCCAAAATGCTTTTGTATTCCTGTGTGTTAATGCTCTATTAATGTTGAGGAAGGCTTCCTTTCCTAAAGCATAAAAGCTATTTCCCCAAAACCAAAAAATACTATTCCCTTATAATGAAACACACTATCAGAATATAATAACACATGGAAATGAATATGTTGGATATCTGTTCTTTCTGTCACTAAACCACTGCACACAGTGCAACAGAAGCAATGAAATGTAAGCAAACACAATCAGTGCCTTTGGTTTTAATAGTAATCTAATGAATAAAATAACCAGATATGTCTCAGGGCATAATGATACTTGTAATAATTTTTATAATAAAAAAGAAGTTTGCTTAAGAGGCTTCAATAAGAAAAGAAGGAAACTGTGACCTTGAAAAGGAGGCAAGCGGCAACCTATAAAAGAAAATTTTCTCAGTATAGGAAAGCATGAACTGGACTGGTTGGACTAGTGAGAAATTGTGTCATTTATGCAAATTAATACATAGGAAGTTGTTGCAAGGATAAATACATTATTTTAAATTAAATGTTTGTTGTTTTTTTTTTTTAATAGCCTGATGCATACAAATGCCCTTATTTATAATTTTGATGATTCTCAGAATGGAATTAATTGCCACTAGCTTTAGAGGTCTATACTGTGGACATTGTTCAGCTCTGAACTTCCAATACATGATTCATCCGACCAGAAATAGAAATCTACTTTATGATGAAATGAGATTTAGTTAAAAATGTGTGCATCTCCATAGATGACTTAGAGAGAGAATTAGGTGACTAGCTTAGTTTCAGACATGTACATTTATTTTTAAAAAATCAGTCACATAAACTTTTAATGAGACCTCTGCCCTATATGTGGTGGAATAAGCATTTTTGTTCATATATAGATCTTCTTATATAATTTCCCCTTATTATTTATATATCTGTAATATACATATATTTATCAACTTTATATATGTATATGTATTTATATCCCTTAGCTTCCAGTCTTATTGGATTACAGTTCACTAGTATGCAATCTTATTGACTGAATTTCTCAAATGATCTCTTGGTTACATGAAAGTAATGGATGTGTCAGGATGCTAAAAATGGTACCATCTTTTATTTATCTTATTATATAAATATTTTCTATTTTCATTACGTATTTAAATTATAATAATTCCTAACATGAGCTTTTTATCTTACTGGCTGAGAATCTATAACAATTTTTAGTTTTCAATTCAGGCATGATACTTCATTGGGTTTCTTAAATATAGATGTATTTTCTACTATTGCATATGTTGATGAAGCAAAAAAACCTCCCTTTTTTTCCCCTCTGTTTTTACTCAGGAATTCAGGAGTTGATGATGACTTGAAGACTAATATCAAAAGGTGGGTGGCTTACAGAATTGACAATAACCACTAAGAGTACATATCTTAAAGGTTCTTTTTTTTTTTTTGAACAAAAAACAAAGCACAGTAAGGATTTTCACAGGCTTGTTTTCTCTGTCTGGACCAAATCCCTTGAAATTAGGCATATTTAATTTTTAAAAAGACGTATCTACTGGATATGAAAATGATGAAATAATTATCCTCTATTTTTGCATCACAGAAGAATCATAATCTTTATCATGCTTTTTCCTCCACCGAGCAGTTATTATTCTTTGGCTTGTAGAGATGAAGAAGAAAGACCAAAAGATTGATCCTAATGCTTATGCTTATATTGAAGGAAGGTGTTCACCACCAAGCCGGCTAGAGCCCAGACCACACAAAACGTGGTATTGTAGAGAGGGTACTACATAGAAAGTACTTCAGCTCCCTCCATGACTGCATGTTTAGGTTTTCATTCCAGGGGAATCTGTGGAGGCAAGTGGTGGCAAGCCTGAAGGTCCCTTGCTGACATGTCTCAGGGCAGCCATGATGTGTTCTCTAATGACTGGGATTAAAAATATCACCATTCATCCTACCTGCAACATAGTATAATGCATCAATTATTTATATTTTTCTTCAGCAGAAATAGGGTGGAAAAGATATTTTTCTCTTGTTAAGCATCTTATCAGAGATACTATTTATTTCACTGACAATTAGACATTTGAGCCTTCATTCATTACTGCAATAATTTAGAATTAAGCCTACATAATACTGTTGACAGGTTCTTGAAGGTATTCTGGCATGTGGCATGCTGTAACAGCAAAAATGTTGCTGAAGCATGAGACAAACATTGATTATTGGAAGTTTCAAAAACAGAGACTGATTGTTTAAATATTTCAGCAAGCAATTATTGACCTTTTTATCAGATCAGTAATTGTAATTAGTCATATCTTTGAATCTTTAGGATCCAGTTTATCAGTGGATATTTGCATGGATTAAACACAAAACTGATTCCTCTTAGTTGTTCTACACTTTATTACTCTCCTCAAAGGCTGATAATTTTTACTTTTTTTTTTCTGCTGAGCACTCTTCTCCTCCCATCCCATGCTGTTGTTGCAATGGTTAACCTGCTTAATGTTTTAGTGCTTCCAATTTCACCATAGTTTCAATTATATCCACTGTTTATTTGTCATGTGTGTCCATGAAGTAATAATGATTAATATTGCAGTTTAAAACAAGAAGTCAACAATCAAAACCTGATTTTCAACCCTTGGTTCACCTACTGCAGTCCTGTTGGCATCCCTTTCCCCCATCAATTTAGTTTAAAGCTCTCTTGAGCTAACTCTAATTTTCTTGCCATTCTATTCTTCCAAAGAGAACTAAACATTTTGCAGAAAGAAAATGAGCCAAGAAAAAATTTAGCTATATCTCCATCTACTCCTCAATCTTCAGTGATACTTCAGGAATCTCAGCTGTATCAGTCTGAAGAGACATACAATATTCAACCTGTAATGGAAGATAGATTTTTACAAGCTGTATTTGAACAGTTTATTTCATCTCAAAATTCAGATAAAATGCAGTTGATTACTAAATTACTATTTTTGTGCTGATCAAATCCAATCTTCAGTTTCAGTTACCTCTGCTACTAAATAGGTTTCAGTTATCATTATAGTTTGTGATTGATATGGGAGTTTTAAGAAGGTGCTAGCAGATGCAATAGAAACACATATTCTTTGTTTGCACTTCATACAAAACTGTTAAATCTCTTAACCTCCTTTAACAGGCTTTAAAGCAAATATATTTACAGTAGGTTTGAGACAGGTTTTAAGTATGCCAGGGGGCAGGACAGTACTGGTAGCATAACCCTATGGATCAGTTTCCTAGTGTTAGCTGTGCTTTGCATTCATTTTGTGACTGAATTCTCACAGGGAACAGTTCTTTACTTGTATGATACTTCCATCTAACCACGTCTTCCTCCTAAAATCCAGAATTACATGTGAAAATGACTGCCAGCTTTGATGTTACTACATTATTGGTGAAAGTGCCCTTGTGACAGATTCTGGTCTTAGTTGCATATTGCAAACTAAAAGGAGCACTGCTATCTTCATTAGAGTTGATCTTGACCGATACTGCTTCCCAGATTCTATTTAGTATATGATTTTTTTATCAACTGCTTTAGATTGTGTTTTCACCAACATGAAAGTTTTACAAGCAACATTTGAACTTAACCTGCATAATAGAAAACACACACACAGAAAAGAAATAACTGCAGATTTTTAAAATTGTTCAAGACATTTTAATATTCACAGCATTGTGTTATACACTGCAATTCCAAGCTGCAGTAATTTTAAGAGTTGCAATATTTCTCCTGTAGTTTCCAGTCTTTCTTGACTCTTATTATTAGTTAAATCACATCACAAATGTCAGTTTCAGATTACAGTACATTTCTGAAAGAATTAAATTCCCAACACAAAGTAATTTTTTAAGAGTTAAATCAAAAATAGTACGTGTTGTTTTCGTTATATTTTATTAGATAAAATCATGAATAGACGAATAGGCCTTCTGTCTTGATTTCAGATAGGATAGAATTAATTTTCTTCCTGGTAGCTGGTACAGTGCTGTGTTTTATCTTTTATCGGACAATAATGTTGATAACAAGGATTTTTCAGTCTCTCATGCTTGGCTCGTGAGGAGGGGCACAAAAAGCTGTGAGGGAGCACAGCCAGGACACCTGACCCAAACTAGCCAAAGTGGTATTTAATACCATAGAACGTCATGCCCAGTATATAAACTGGGTGGAGTTGGCTGGGAGCTGCCAATCGCTGCTCATGTTGGGCTGGGTACTGGTCAGCAGGTGGTGAGCAACTCTATTGTGCATCACTTCAGTTATCTTGGGTTTTATCTATCTCTCTCTCTTTTCCCTATTATTATTGTTGTAGTTATTATATTAATATTTTATTTTATATCAATTATTTATGTATCCTTCTCTCAGCCGTGGGTTTTTGCTTTTTCTGATTCTCCTCCCTATCCCAAATGGGAGTGGGGGGAGGAAGGGAAAGCAAGCAAATAGCTACATGGTATTTAGCTGCCTCTGAGGTTAAAGTACAACACCTTTAAAAAAACACTGAAAACTTGGGTGACTACTAATGATATTCTTGATCTGATCCCTGACTTCATAATGTCAAACATGACATCTTAGTGTTTACAGGTTTTGAGATGTTTAAATTTAGAACCAAGTTTTGATGTGAACTAGTATTAATCATAAAATCCTCAATACCTGGAATTACACTAAAGTATTTTAAAATAACTATTAACTTTGTTTTAAAATAATTATTACTAGGACTAATCAATTAATCACACTACATTCCTGTAACCGAGAAAACTACCCCATCAATAGTAATAGTGCAAGTATTTACTTTTCTTCCACCCTTCCACCCCCCCCCCCCCCCCCATTACCCAGGATGCTTTTACTGGGATTTGATCATTGAAAACAGATTTAAATTAATTACATGATTCTCTTTTCAAATTCATCCCTTTGGGAAACGTCATGTACTAGCAAGACAAAGATGTTGACCTCAATAATTGACTGTGGGAATCAAAGCTACTGGGGACTTGTTGTGTAATATTAAACTTTGCACAGTTGATAAGCTCAAAACTAAATTATCACTCTTCTCTGTCTAATTGTATTAATATATGCAAATCTGAAAGCATATTTATAAGTCAGCATTTATTTGTTTAATTTCTCCAAAAAGCTCCACAGTTTCAAGTGAACTCATCTACTCCAAAAAAACCTCTACATGTCTATGAAACACTGTGAATGAAATTCCTGGTGGCAGCATCCATTCCAGCAAATAAATTCACAGATGCTTCCTTCACAGTGTCTCATAGTAGTTCCTTCACAGAGCTACTTAACAGGAAATAGACTGTGAAGTATATTTTGTTGCTCCTTCAAGAACTTGCTATTCAGTCTTAACCAACAGCCACTTAACTCTTCTAGTAACTGTGCCATCTGTTCAAGTCAGCTGGATGTTCATTAGCATTCAAAAATTTCAAAACTCTTTAAGAAAACAGCTATTAGACCTGATTGTTTCTATATAATAATAAATAGAGTTAACATTTGTAAGAGTTTTAATAATAGGGGAGAGAAAGCAAGTAAAATCCCTACAATTAGATAATGAGATTGCTCGGAAATAACAGTTTGATGTCTTAAATTCACATCAAAAATCAGCTCCTGTGTTAACAAGTTTAAGCAATATTGTAGAATATCCTGTTTCCTACAAAAGCATTAATCATTGAATTGTATCATTACCTTTGATCATTTGCTTTGTTTCTATTGACATACAAGGGAACACATATATGTGTGTTTTTGAGAGTATGCAAGTAAACAAACATCAAATAATAACAAGTCTTAAAATGGGGGATCATATATACTGCCAACAACATCTTGATTTAAATCTCTTATTTTAGTTAGGTAAATTTGAATGCAAACAATTCCTTATCACATCCTTGGTTTTATTAGCTTCATTAAAAGATTGTAAATTTTGTATGTGTAACCTTATTTTGAAATTTTAATATATATTTCTTTAGTATATATTTTATTTCAAGAAAGCACAACACAAATGCTGGATGTAAAGGGTTTCCATCTGAAAACAGTTCAAGCACAGGAAAATGTAGCTTACTTCAGTTTACCTACCAGTATAATTTTATTTCTTGATAACAGTGAAGATAAAATGCCAGATGTGGTGCTGAGGAATAAAAAACATTGAATGTTTTCCAATGCACAGAAATGACATACTGTGTTTTTTAGCAAAGGGCTACAAATGCTGTACTGTTGGGGATGTTGAAGAAGGCTGACTAAGCCAATTGCAATGAAAAGAAAGAATCAGTTAGCTAAGGTGTAATTAGGCAATGTTGTGTAGATACCCATTTTGAGAAGACAAAAAATGGACAGGTTAGCTGATAATTAAAGAATTTAGTAATGGAACTGTTAACAATTAGAGATTTGTCCAGAAACTGAAAAACTATTTAAGTATGTGTTAGTTAGAAGATTTAATTGATGAACTTTAATTCATGAACCAGAACTTTAATTGATGAACTTCACATAGTATGAATAACAGATACTGCAGCTGCAAGAAGAGGGGTTTTGTGCAGTGATTCACTTTTAAAATGTCATCAAATTTCCATTAACCACAGCACTTTACAAGTACTTCCAGTATGTGAAATCTACTCTGCTATCTAGCTGATACAACCAGGAGGTCAAATTACTGAATTCAAATTCATATTGCTTTCATAATCCATTTTTTTTTCCCAATTAAAGTTGTGAGGACACTAACAAATTACATTCCTTAACAGTAAATGCTCCATTGTCAAATGATCTCTTTAAAATGTAACTGTTACCGATATAAATCAATCAATATGGTACCTATGACAGTAGTCATCTATTAACACCATATTGAAATATTTTCAAACATTTTTGCTTTAATTTTCAGGTCATTGTTTTTATTGTAAAGTGAACTTATGTTTTAAAGGATATGCAAGCTTGGTTGTGACCTTGAGCTCAGTTTAAGCTACAAGATAATCATATTATTGCCAAGGGTGTTCTGTGTTGCACTCTTGAATGATCATTACTTGATATTTTGAGCAGTTACTAGCTTCTTTTCAAGACATAACTAGAAGTGGATCCTTAAAACAACTTTCCTAGAAAAAAG
Source organism: Pezoporus wallicus (assembly GCF_028554395.1). Lineage (NCBI taxonomy): Eukaryota > Metazoa > Chordata > Aves > Psittaciformes > Psittacidae > Pezoporus > Pezoporus wallicus. Next base: position 186,962 of record NW_026642489.1, on the reverse strand, counting down.
TATTTGATACATGCCATCCATTGTTTTGCTCTGACAATATTCTATATCGATTTAAAAAAAAAAATCCAATTTCATTTCAATAAAGTACAAAAATACAGATTGTCGTGGTTTAAACCCTAGCCAGACAGCTTGTTCACTCACTCCCAGCGAGTGGTGCTGGGCTGACAGCAATTGAGGTCCCCCCCCCCACAGGGGCTCTCCCCTTCCTCGCTCCTGGAGGAACGGGGAGGAGGATCAAAAGAGTACAACTCCTACAGATTGAGACAAGAACAGTCCAGCAACCAAGGTGCAACACAAATCACCACCGCTACTACCAACGACAATGATGATAAGAGAAAATAACAAGGGAAGAGAATACGATACCACCGGCCAAGAAACAAGTTCCACCTGGAAGCCCGTGTCCTTCCGGGTAACTCCCAGTTACCCCCCACCCCGGGCATGATGTGCTGTGGTATGGAATACCTCTTTGGCTAGCCTGGGTCAGGTGCCCCCTCTCTGCTTCCTCACAGCTTCCCCTCCTCCCTGGCAGAGCATGAGCCTCACAAAGTCCTTGGTCAGGGTAAACATCACTTAGCAACACCCGAAAACATCGGTATCACCAACACTGTTCCCAGGCTGGAAGTCAAAACACAGCACTGCACCAGCTACCACGAAGGAGAAACATGAACGCTACTGCTGAACCCAGGACACAGATTTAGAATGTAAATTACTTATCTGTAGTTCACGCAGCACAAAGTTAGAATACTGATTTCAAGATTCTACTTAGTGATTTAACTGACTTAGATATCAAAGAATTTATTTCCCTTCTCCCAGGAAATGTACATAGATAACAAAAAATCTGGCCATATGCAGGGGGTTTTAAGTTTCTCCAAGAATAAAGGCTTTTGAATGTCATGTTTTTTTGTGCTCATTGGTTCTTGTCCTGTCAGTGGGCATTACTGAAACAAATGTTTTCTTTGTTCACTCCCTTCCAGTATGTAAAGATATTGATACGATCTTCACTAAGGCTTGTTTTCTGCAAGCTTAACAATACCAGCTCACTCAACCCCTTAGCATATGGAAGATGCTCCAGTCCCTTAATCATCTTTGAGGCCCCACAGCCCCATGATGCACTTGCTCCGATAAATCCATATCTTTCTTGTATTAGGCAGACCAGACTTAGATGCACAACTTGAGGTGAGGATCACCATTGTAAATTTGAGTGGAAGGATCACCCCTCTCAACTCACCGATGATGCTTTTCCTAATGGAGCTCCAGAAACAATTGGCTTTTTCTGCAAGGGTACATTGCATTCTAGCAACTGTACTTTGAAAGTAGATAATTCTTTGCATTCAAAATTGAGCTACATACTGTTCCTTCTTTCTAACTTAGTAGAAAAAAAAGTGTTTAAATTCCTTTGAATAATAGCACAGGAAAGTACTGAAATTACAGTCATCTTTAATCTTTTATTTACTTAATTTCTCCATTTTTTTCCAGCATGCCATCTCATTTCTACAGTATGATATTGTGTGTCTAATTTAAAATTCCCATCTATTGCTTTTTGTCACCAGTGAGAGCAGATAGCTGTATCTAGCTTTATCTAGTACTCCACTTTAGTTGTTCCTTGCCATGGAGAACGGGACCCACAGACAATGTAGACATACAAGCAAATATTGCTAAGGATCACACTAGGGTGGAGGAGTTCAGAAGCTCTCCCAGGTGTCTCTTAAATATTAAAGTAGAGGTCAGTTATTCCAAGCAAAACCAGGTGGATTAAACTTGCTTGTGTGGCTACCCACTTTACCAAGTGACTGCTATCCACTATTTCAAGTTTTCCGTGTGGACAGTAAAGCACTCGAAGTGCTTTCAACTAGTAAAAATTCCCGGTGATACTTACCTCAGTTTTGCCCCTTACACCTTTCTCTTGGGGTGGAATGGGGAGGGGGAATTATTTTGCTTGAAGATATTCAGAATTTTCCATGTTTATACTCTTGACCTGTCTGCTAGAGTTCTCATTTTGTGCTAACTCATCACTAGACAAAATAGCCCTGTTGAAATCCAGAAGCTAAGTCATATAAGCTTGGAACAACTGAAATAATGAGGTAGTATCATCTGCTCTTAGTTCAGAGTTTGAAAGAACTCTGGGAATCCATCTTTCTACATCAGCAAGGATTGCCAGTACTCAGTCAATCTACTCACAATACTTGAAAAAGAAAAAAAATTACTTTCATACCAAAAGCATGCAAAGTGCTTCCAGTATTATTTTCAATTTGTCAACATGACAAAAATGATGGAAGTGATTATCCCTCTAATACGTAATGCAGTTACTATTGAAAATTTTAGAAGCTAGCCATCAGGTAAGGGAACAATCTATTTCCCTCCAATATCATATAGTTTAGACATTGGCAACCATTCAGAATAGCACTCTCCCAGTAAAACACTCAGTTTTCATTGTTTAGGGGCTGATGTATTCTCAGGAATCATGAATAGTTTGTCCTGAAGAAAAGAGAGAGTTTTACTGTGCTAATTTTGTCTCGGGTGAGATATAAATATGATGCAATTAAATAGAAAGATTTGGGGAAAAAATTATTGAATTTATTGAAGTTTGCTTAAAAATGTTAAAAATAGCCTTCGAGCCCATGAAACACAAACCAGAATGAATGCATGTGCCTGAGAGAGATACATAAAGCCTTGCTTAGAAGGTTAAAGGTTTTTTTTACCCTGTTTTGTTTTGATTTGCTTGTTTTTCTTAATTCAGTAGAGCAAAGCATCTAATGTAGGCATGAGCAGGGATAAGGAAAACAGGCTTTATTCTAATTATGTAACCTAATGTGGTGATTTAGTCTTGGACAGTTGCCAGCCTCCTACCTCCCTCCTCCTTCCCCCCATGTAATTATTCCCCCTCAACAGGACAGAACAGAAATTAAGATGAAAAAATCCTGTGGGTTGAAGTAATGACAGGGAGATTCTTTACCAATTACTGTCATGGGTAAAAAAGACTTAAGTTGGGGAAAATCAAAACATTGCCAATTAAAAAATCAAACCCCCCAAAATAAAGCAACAATTTCTCATACCTACACCCCCAGCCTAAGCAGGTTCCTTCTCTTTCCAGTGCTTAATTATATTCACACAGATTTTATTTTCATTCTATCCAGTCACAACCCCTCAATTTGTGGCTACTGCCTCTTGTTCTCCTGCCATGCATTTCATCAGAGCCTGGCACTGTCAGTAACCTTCTTTTGCATACTGGGAAATTGCTCTTTGTTTCTCTCGAAACCTGCCTTTTTCCAGTTTAAACATGCTTTGTCTCTTAGCATTTCCTGACAGTTCAAGTGCTCCAGACCCATCTGGGTCGCTTTCCAATGAACTCATTCCAGATGATCGACATCATTCTTGTACTCCTAAATCCAGTTCTATTGTCCGTGTTGCAAGTCCAAGTATTCTTGAGGCTGCTGTTCCTTCATTTCCACCAAGGCACACTATTGATTCCTGTTTAACCTACTGCCCACCAGGATTCCAAACTCTCATTCACAAGCCCTGGTCTTCATGGGGGACTTCAACCACGCTGATATCTGTTGGAGGAACAAAATAGCAGGGCACAAGCAATCCTCACCTGGGAAATAAATATTCATATATACTGAAAACTTTATTTTATGGTTCTCTAAAATCATCTTGTTCTGTAAAAGTGGTATTTTACAGTAATTTTGACTTAAATTGAGGCAATGCATTTGTGTCTAAGTTAACAGTTTCACATATTCGTTGAGCAGTTTTCTGAATTCTTACACAAGATGTAATGGTAGAACAAGCACTTAATTTTCTGCAGAAGGAAACCAATAAAATGGAATTGATGCAATTTCAGTACATCAAGTTAGTGGTACAGAACACCAAGTTTCAGAAACTGTTATGTTTTCCACAACTTTTATTATTGATTGTGTACCAGAACTAAGTTTATATGTGGTAAGGAAAACTGTCTATGCAACTGCAGGTCTGTTACTTCAGCTGGATGAGTAAGACTCTTAAACAGGTTCCAGGAAACATAACACATGCTAGAGTGGTTAACTCTCACTTTTGCTGGTCAACAATGGCTCTGTCCATTCTGCTGAGTAACACAGAGCTCACTGAAAATCTTCGTTACTAGATCAATGGTTCTTCATAATCTTTGAGTGCTAGAAGGCTCCCTGGCACATGCAGCTGGTGTCACTCAGGTTTATGAGAGACTGCTGAGGTGAGTAGCTCGAGAGAGGACACCTTCAACACCGGAGCGGGGTGGGGGGAGATCAGCGTCCAGGAGCCTCAACTCAGAGCGACAAGAGCCACCGAGGGAGCCTCAAGTCCTCGACAGGCCCTGCCTGAGCAGCTGACTCACAGGGGGCGGAGCCTGAAGCGGCGTTACCAGCCCTGGCTGGGTAAAAACCTGCCCCAGGGAGCGCGAGACACCGGGCGAATAGAGGTGGTCGAGGCAGTTTGTGCGGGCGGTCGAGCGGGATGGTGAGCACTCGTTGTATGATCAGGGCCCGGTTTGGCAGCTCTGCTCTGGCTGCCCCGGCGGTGGCCAGCGTAGGCACCCAGACAGAGCCGATGAGAGGGGAGGCTGCAGTGCAGAGCTCGGGGTGTAGAGACAGCCTGCACTGGTCTGGTGAGGGGAGGGTGCACAATGGGCAGGGCTGCACTCGGTGCCCCCTGGTGGAGGTCCTCCTGCAGCAGGTGGCTGAGCTGCGGGATGCTGTTAATAGACTGCGAGATATCAGGGAAGCTGAGAGTAAGCAGGAATGCTTGCACCTGGCCCAAACTGTGCAGGGGCCTCGAGCTTCACCTCTACCTCATGAAGGAAAGAAGGAGGCCGTTACCCTGGGAAGCTGGGAATTAGTGACAAAAAAAAAAAAAAAACAGCAAAAAAAAAGAAGGAAAAGGACTACCAAAAACAAGGGGCTTCCCCCTAAATCCCCTGTCCCCATGCAGAACCACTTTGCTGTCCTGCAGGGGGCTAATGAGGAAATGCACTCGAGCCAGAAACAGCCGGCTGATGCACTGGTAAAGAAGATCTCTACTGGTGCTGCTAGGAAAAAGCGGTGGGTCGTAGTATTAGGGGACTCTACACTGAAAGGGACAGAAGCACTTGTCTGCCGGCCACACCCTGTCTCAAGGGAGGTGTGTTGCCTACCAGGGGCACGGATCAGGGATGTGGCAGAGAGGCTGCCTGCTCTAGTAAGTCCCATGGACTATTACCCACTCCTGGTGATACATGTGGGTGCTAGGGATATAGATAGTAGTAGCCTGGGGAACATAAAGAAGGACTAGAGAGCCCCGGGGGAGGTGGTTAGGGGCTCTGGAGCTCAGATAGTATTTTCATCAATTCTCCAGGGCACAGGGGAGGACCTAAAAAAAGCTAGGAGGATTAGACAGGTTAATAAAAGGGTGGTGTCATAGTCAGGGGTTTGGGTGTCTTGAACACAGGACCCAAGCTTGTAGGCCAGGTCTAGTGGGGGCTGGTGGAGCTGGTTTGATAAAGAAGGGAAAGAGCAGTTTTGGTAGGAGGCTTGTCAGACTGGTCAAGGAGGCTTTAAACTAGTTGTGCTGGGGGAGGGAGGCATCATTCCATTCCAACACACCCAGTCAGTTGCCAGAACCTATAATAAGTGCTTGGAGCACTGTAGAGATATCCCAGCCGCTCCAGCCAATGAGCCAGCTTCAGCTGGAGCTCGGCTCAGATGCCTCTATACAAATGTCCGTAGCATGGGGAACAAACAAGAGGAATTAGAGATGTGTGCACATCTACGGGGGTATGATATAATAGGCATCACAGAAACATGGTGGGTGGCTCCTGTGACTGGAGTGTTGGAATGGAAGGTTACGGGCTCTTTAGGAAAGACAGGCCTGTCAGGCAGGGAAGGGGAGTTGCCCTTTATGTTAGGGATAGGCTGGAGAGTATGCAACTCTGTCTGGGGACAGGTGAGCAGTCCACAGAGAGTTTGTGGGTCAGGTTAAAGGGAATATAGCTATGGGAGACATTACTGTGGGGATCTGTTACAGACCGCCTGATCAAGGAGAACCTGCGGATGAAGCACTCCATAGACAGGAAGAGCCTCACGCTCGCAGGCCCTTGTTCTCATGGGTGACTTCAACCACCCTGACATCTGTTGGGGCGACAGTACAGCCCGGCACAAGCAATCCAGGAGGTTCCTCGATTGTGTAGAAGACAACTTCCTTCTGCAAGTAATAGAGGAGCTGCCAAGGAGAGGTGCCATGCTTGACCTCGTGCTCACCAACAGGGAAGGGCTCGTTGGAAATGTGACTCTCCAGGGCAGCCTTGGAAGCAGCGATCATGAGATGCTCGAATTTGAGATCCTCAGGACAGTGAGAAGAGCATGCAGCAAGCTCACTGCCCTGGACTTCAAAAGAGCAGACTTTGGCCTCTTCAGAAACCTGCTTAGGAAGGTTCCATGGGATACAGCCAGGAGGGCAGAGGGGCCCAAGACTGTTGGTTGATATTCAAGGATCACCTTCTACAAGCTCAGGAGTGTTGCATCCCAACCAGAAGGAAGTGCAGCAGGAGGGCCAGGAGACCTCCCTGGATGGATAAGGAGCTGCTGAGGAAAATTCAGAGGGAAAAAGAAGCTTATAAAAGGTGGAAGCAAGGACAGGTGGCCTGGGGAGAATACAAGGGTGTTGTCCGGGAAGCTAGGGACCAGATGAGGAAAGCTAAGGCCCACTTAAAGTTGGCTAGGGATATTAAGGATAACAAGAAGGGATTCTACAAGTACATAGCAAATAAAAAACAGATTAGGGAGAATGTAGGCCCCCTCAGGAAGCTCTCAGGAGAACTGGCTACACAGGATTTGGAGAAGGCTGAGGTTCTGAATGACTTCTTTGCCTCGGTCTTCACTGGCAAAGGCTCTGACCAAACTGCCCAAGTCTTGGAAGGCAGATGCAGGGACTGTGAGAATGAAGACCTTGCGCCCACTGTAGGAGAGGAACTGGTTCGAGACCGTCTTGAAAATCTGAACGTGCACAAGTCCGTGGGTCTGGATGAGATCCATCCGCGGGTCCCGAAGGAGCTGGCAAATGAAGTTGCTAAACCGCTGGCCATCATATTTGAGAAATCATGGCAGTCAGGTGAAGTTCCCGACAACTGGAAAAAGGGAAATATAACCCCCATTTTCAAGAAGGGGAAAATGGATGACCCAGGGAATTACAGACCAGTCAGTCTCACCTCTGGGCCTGGCAAAATCTTCGAGCAGATTCTCCTGGAAAACATGCTAAGGCACATGAAAAACCACAAGGTGGTTGGTGACAGCCAGCATGGCTTCACTAAGGGTAAATCCTGCCTCACCAATTTGGTGGCCTTCTATGATGGTGCTACAGAACTGATGGACAGGGGTAGAGCAGTTGATGTCATCTACCTGGACTTGTGCAAAGTGTTCAACACTGTCCCACATGACATCCTTGTCTCTAAATTGGAGAGACATCAATTTGATGGATGGACCACTCGGTGGATAAAGAACTGGCTGGATGGCCGCACACAAAGAGTTGTGGTCAATGGCTCAATGTCTGGCTGGAGACCATTAACATGTGGTGTCCCTCAGGGATCGGTGTTGGGACTGGTCTTGTTTAACATCTTCGTTGCTGACACAGAGAGTGGGGTTGAGTGCGCCCTCAGCAAGTTTGCCAATGACACCAAGCTGTGTGGTTTGGTTGATACCCTGGATGGAAGGAATGCCATCCAAAGGGACCTCAACACACTTGTGAGGTGGGCTGATACCAACCTTATGAAGTTTAACCATGCCAAGTGCAAGGTCCTACACCTGGGTCGGAGCAATCCCAGGCACAGCTACAGGTTGGGCAGAGAAGACATTCAGAGCAGCCCTGTAGAGAAGGACTTGGGGGTGTTGGTTGATGAGAAAATGAACATGAGCCGGCAGCCCAGAAAGCCAACCGTATCCTGGGCCGCATCAAAAGGAGCATGACCAGCAGGTCGAAGGAGGTGATCCTGCCCCTCTACTCTGCTCTCGTGAGACCTCACTTGGAGTATTGTGTACAGTTCTGGTGTCCTCAACATCAAAAGGACATGGAACTGTTGGAACAAGCCTAGAGAAGGGCCACGAGGATGATCAGGGGACTGGACCACCTCCCGTATGAAGACAGGCTGAGGAAGTTGGGGCTGTTCAGCCTGGAGAAGAGAAGGCTGCGTGGAGGCCTCATAGCAGCCTTCCAGTATCTGAAGGGGTCCTATAGGGATGCTGGAGAGGGACTCCTCATTAGAGACTGTAGTGATAGGACAAGGGGTAATGGGTTAAAACTTAAACAGGGAAGTTTAGATTGGATATAAGGAGGAAATTCTTTCCTGTTAGGGTGGTGAGGCACTGGAATGGGTTGCCCAGGGAGGTTGTGAATGCTCCATCCCTGGCAGTGTTCAAGACCAGGTTGGACGAGGCCTTGGGTGATATGACTTAGCGTAAGGTGTCCCTGCCCATGGCAGGGGGGTTGGAACTAGATGATCTTAAGGTCCTTTCCAACCCTAACGATTCTATGATTCTATAAAATATCCCTGCAGTGAGGTTATTTTGAACACTGCACCAGGTTTGGCTACTCCATCCCATGCAGTGCTTCAACACTGTTACATATATCTTCATACCTCCATATATTTTCATGCTGCATCCCAAAGAAATACAGTACCCCTCAACAACATGCTCCGTAAACACTAATCTGGCAAACAGAAACTTCACCTTATTTCGTACAATTTGATTTGGGAAAAAAGTGTCCAGCAGGGCTACTACATGTTGGCTCTAGAGACAATCAAAGGAGCCACAGGAAAGATCCATATCCAGAGCTTTCGTGATGTAATTGTGGCCTCTTAACTTATGGCCAAAGAGTAGTCTTTGGCCCCACTTTATTTAGTAATATATAGAAAGAGTTGGTCAGAAGCTAGTTATGAGCTAGTAACATTTACATTATTTAGCATTTATGTAGAAAATGCATAGTTTGCTGTACAATATATTTCAGTGCAAGGGACATTTCATACTGAAACACAGCAATCAGTCACCAAAGGGATAAAATAACTGGTTTACATGTCATTGAAATGCAGGTTTACTTATTATACATTTCAGTGCAGGTGACTGCACTTTCTGTTTTGAAAAGTAAAAAAGACACCTTTCTTCCTAAAGATGTAAAGCAACATCTACTTTAGCTAAGAAAGTGGCACAACTAAGTCCAAGATAATGAGAGAATAGAGGAAACTTTAAATGAAAGACTACATTTTTATAACCCACTAGAATAATTCAAAGGGGATACAGGCTATAAGAAATCAGCAGACTTTCTCAAAAATAATGGGAGAAAGGATAATATTTAGGATTCAATTTTATGTGCTCTCTGAGAAGTGACCTTGAATGTGTTCCATGACAGCATCTTTTCAAGACAGACTCTTTCCTATGAATGATTTTATTCATAAATATTAACAAATAGTTCAAACTGGAACATGTAAATGGAAATCTCAATTGCTGTGTCCTTTTGAGGAACACAGCAAGTCAGTAAAGCACAGAAGACTGAGAGATAACTGGTAAGTACTTACTTCCTGTAAATGCATTAAGCAGATTTTCTTTCATTTCTGCACCAGTTATCTTATTACAAGTATCTATATCAGTGTTGACTATTTTGAGTTTTATTACTAAAGCATTATATGTACAAATGACCTTAATCTAGTTTGAATTTCTTTTGTGGTTCAGCAACCCTGATGGTAACATGACATTCTATTCTTTGAGTATGCTGAAACTGTAGATCAGTCCTTGTGTTACCTAAAGCAGTCAATACCTTAACTCAATGTCACTTTCAATGTTCTAAGGTTAAAACAGTACATTCCCTTGGAGAGTCTGTATTACACAAGTCAGGCTGACAGAAAAATCTTCCAGTAACTGCTGGTGACATTGAAGGCTTACTGGCAAGCAGAAAGGTCTTAATATGCACTCATAAATCCATGCGTATGTGCAAACAATAAGAAAACTCCATTAGCTGTTAATATTTCTGTATATTTCTGTTAACCTGTTGTAACAGGCAGCTGTAATTCCAGCTTATTTTATTAGTTTGTTTTTGCAAAGATTCCTGTGAAAATGGTTTTGCCTGCTCACACACTGCTGGCTGCCTTCAGAAGCATAAAAGACCATTAAAACAAAAGGTTGACTAAAGGGATGTACCAGGTTAATGTTCTAACTATGAAAAAAAAGCTGTCATGTTCTTACACCTAATAACACATGACATTTTCTGTGGTGAGGAACTCAATAAATGAGTTACAGAAATGAAAAAAAAAAAAAGCTTCCTTCATACCTTATATGTTCTTCGAGATCAAAGTCATTAAGTTACAAATAAAATACAATGGAAACCAGGCTTTATAAAATCCATGGGCCTACTTGTTTAATTTTCATAAATGAGACTCACTAGTACACAGACATTCTTCAGTCTATACTGTCCTCCAGAAATTTGATACTATTTATCAAGCCTGAATTAGAGAGACTGTTGCCTGCGAGAGAGCACCTACATTCCTCTGTCCAAGAGAGTACTTCTGCTAACTTCCAATCCATATTTTCCACCTCAGAAATATATCGGACTTTCCTTAGCTTACAGTTCTATTCCTCAAGAGGAAAACCTAGGAGAGAAGGTCTCAGAAGAAGATCATGATGCTTTTCAGACAGGAATTATGTGAAGCACTTGAGTGATCACAATGCTGGAGTGCACTGGATTTAAGTTAGACAAAACCCTGTTGTGGTCCACTTTTCATTGTTGTTTATGTGTTTGTTTTTTGGTTTTTTTTTGTAATTATTTAAATTTCATTCTTTTCACATTCCTCTATCTTTTGATCAAACCTGAAATAACTCAGTCATATAACTCTTCTGTGTTTTCAGTTGGTCTTTTTTTAGTTTTCCTTAATCTCTGGATGTACAAAAATATGTATATTCTTTGTTGTAATTAGAAATACTGTATCTCCTTTCACTCAGAGGGAATTCCACTTAGGCAGTAAACACCTAATTTATCTAAAGATGCCCATTTATCATTTATGAACAGAGCTGGAAAATGACTTGCCGAAGAAGATGACAATTATGTTCTAATACGTATCTTTAGGCAGTTGAGGTATATGAAGGTATTTAAGAAAATGTAGGATTTCCTTATAAAAATTCTATCTATTGATAAATTCAGGATTGGTCAAATCTATCCAGTTTTGCTTTTCCCTTGGGATATTTAAATACAAACACTTAAGGCTAAGGATAGACTTTATTGAATTACTTTTGTTCTGGTTTTATCGTGACACTGGCATTCTTTCATGTCTAGACGCTGTTCTCAAAAGCAGCTCATGAGAATCTATTATTATTTTTTAAAATTATTCTTTTTATTTTCTATGTTTCTCTTTAAAACTTAGCAGTCTCTTTAAATACCCCCACAGAAACATGCAGTCTAAAATCAGAAGGAATTATTTTCTTTTAGATCTTTCTTACGCTAAATTACCTTAACCCCTAGCTGAACCAAAATTAGTGATTCTGTGGGGAAGTAACACTGAGAAAGATTAAATTAAATAGATGCATTCAGGAACTAATACATGACCAGCTAAATTTCTGGTAGCTTATGACTGTACACTTAATTAATGGGATCCATCCTACAAATCCCCTGGCATTCTTATTTGCAGTGAATGTACTTCATTACCTTTTGAAGTATCAAATCAATATAGCCATTGACAACCTTTTTTTTTCAGTTTTGGAAAGCCTACAGCTTTTGGAGGAGTCATATCACAATGAAGCAGTTTTATTTCTGTCCCTTCGACATCTTTCATTCTCTACCTTTTCCAGGTATCCTATCTTTATCTGCATATCACAGACAAACTACTAATAATGCAGTTTTCAAAAGTAATATGCCAAGTGCAATAACCATGACAAGTGCAAGGTCCTACACCTGGGTCAGAGCAATCCCAGGCACAGCTACAGGTTGGGCAGAGAAGACATTCAGAGAAGCCCTGCGGAGAAGGACTTGGGGGTGTTGGTTGATAAGAAAATGAACATGAGCCGGCAGTGTGCGCTTGCAGCCCAGAAAGCCAACCGTATCCTGGGCTGCATGAAAAGGAGAGTGACCAGCAGGTCAAAGGAGGTGATCCTGCGCCTCTACTCTGCTCTCGTGAGACCTCACTTGGAGTATTGTGTACAGTTCTGGTGTCCTCAACATCAAAAGGACATGGAACTGTTGGAACAAGTCTACAGAAGGGCCACGAGGATGATCAGGGGACTGGACCACCTCCCGTATGAAGACAGGCTGAGGAAGTTGGGGCTGTTCAGCCTGGAGAAGAGAAGGCTGCGTGGAGACCTCATAGCAGCCTTCCAGTATCTGAAGGGGGCCTATAGGGATGCTGGAGAGGGACTCCTCATTAGAGACTGTAGTGACAGGACAAGGGGTAACGGGTTAAAACTTCAACAGGGGAAGTTTAGGTTGGATATAAGGAGGACATTATTTCCTGTTAGGGTGATGAGGCACTGGAATAGGTTGCCCAGGGAAGTTGTGAATTCTCCACCCTGGCAGTGTTCAAGACCAGGTTGGACGAAGCCTTGGGTGATATGATTTAGCGTAAGGTGTCCCTGCCCACGGCAGGGGGGTTGGAACTTGTTGATCTTAAGGTCCTTTCCAACCCTAACGATTCTATGATTCTATGAATATAATTAATTATATTACTATTAATATATTAATATATAGAGCATATTAATATATGATTGATATATTATATAATTAATAAAAGTAATGTAAATAATTATAATTAATATATTAACTATAATAAATATAATAAAGTAATATAATTGCCACTAATAATATAATAAATATATATTACTAATATAATAGTTAGAATTAAAAAAATAAGTAATATAAAATAATTATGATATAATTATAAATAATATAATTTAAAAAAAGTAATAAAAGTAATAAAAAGTAATATAATTAGCATTTTCCATTTAGTTCATTCCTTCTGTTGGATGGTTGGGAGGAGCGGAATTGCAGCGGAGTGTAATACTAAGTCATTATTTACTCAGTAATTATCATGAACACTACTCCTCCTGGGTAACTTTATAGGATCATACTGTGACATAGTCCCTTCGCTGTTGGTTTTCTTTTTGTTTTGTTTTGTCTTAGTTTGTTTTTCAGTATATTAACACTGCTTATGTGATTAAACCAAAGGTAAACATGAGTAGTTTCCCATAGATCCAGTATGGAAACAGCTTGTAGTTTCTCCAGAGGTTTAGTGTAGACAGGTCCAAAATATATCTGCCTACTGTAAACACTGACATATATTACACCTAAAAAGCTGCAATGGCTTTAGAACCAAAAAAAGAGAAAATCATATCACATAATCACAGAGTCACAGAGTCAGTCACAGAATCACAGAACATTTGAGGTTAGAAGGGACCTCCAGAGGTCATCTAGTCCAGTCTCATCTTGGAGCCAGCAGTAGGAAAAGCTTGTAGCAGCTTCCCACAGTAAAGTCACACCTGTGGCCCTACCACTACCAAAACCTTGCCATACAAACCCAATACAGTTCTCTAAACATAGAAGATAAAATCTTTTGTAATCAAAAGAGAGCAAGTTGCAGTTGGTTTCTGCATTTTATTTTTTAATGTTTTTCCTTTATACTTGTCAAAGTAATTAATACTCGTCATTACATTACAATGTACAATTGTACATTACAATTAATGCAGGCATATAGTTGTCAAAGTAATCTAAAATATTGGCCCATTTATTTTCATTAATATCTTTGGAGTTATTCTTAGAATTACAGAACAATAGATCGAAACAGAAAGCTCTTATGCATTCTTCTAGTTCTGTATAATGCTATTAACCAAGACTCAGTTTGTCACAAAATACACAGTTCAGAAAATAATAGTCGGGTAACATTTGGAAATAAGAATATTAAGCCTTTATACAGACATCAAAACTATAAGTAATGACTGTATTCATCACAATCCATACCTACTACATGCGTGGCCAATATGAAACCTGGGGAGCTTGCAAAGGTTACTGAGGTTACTGAGAACAGATAGGTAACAAATGCCAATACCAATTTTTGTCATCTAAAGAACTTCAAACATTGCTGTTCTTACTGCTCTCTTAGCTTATACAGTTCAGTGCTAGCTAACCCATTTCAAAATCTGCAAATTTGGTGAAGGGACAACTAGTTCTTCTTCACCACTGAGCATATCAGCAGTGTGAACACTAACCACGTAGGTGAAAATCAACAATGGCAATGTGAACTAAATCTAGTTTTTGTAAAACAGCTTGACAGATGAAATACAATTTCTTCTCTCATTTTGGAGTGTTGCACTTTTGGATAAAAGGATGAAAACAATTTATTTAGGTAAAAAAAAAAAGCACCTGGCTGAGCAAGGAAAAGTCATAGAATGATTGAACGATTTGGTTGGAAGTGACCTTAAAGATCATCTAGTTTCAACCCCCCTTGCCATTGGCAGAGCCACCTTCCACTAGAGCAAGTTGCTCAAAGCCCCATCCAACCTGACCTTGGACGCTTCAGTGAAGGGACACCCTCAACTTCTCAGGGCAACCTCTTCCAGTCTCAGCACCCTCACCTGTTCTAGTGACCCACCAGAGATCATGATCCTGATCTCTGTTGACTGTAATGGAAGCTTAGCCATCTATGCATATGTAATCACTGGGGTCCCTCTCTGAAGACATTCAGAACCCACCTGAGTGCATTTCTGTGTAACCTGCTCTAGGTGCCCCTGCCTTGGAAGGGGGGATTGGACTAGTAATCTCCAGAAATCCCTTCCAACTCAAACAATTCCATGATTCTGTGATCCATGGAATACTTCTGGTCCTTCTAAAATTAAAATAGGAGATGAAGTGACATACCTACTGTAGGATCTCCCAAGTGGCACTCATTTCTAGGGTGAATTCTAGGGCTTTATTTAGACATGGATGTCTAAAATTTGCAGCTGAATCTATGCGTGCTAAATTATAAACACTTCTTTAATCACTGATCTTTTAATTCTTTTTCTCTAGTGGCAATCTTTCTGTAAGGAAAGTAAAGTGACTTGTTTTCAAATCCGTTTGGGGTTTTTTGAGGGTGGTGGTTTTGGGAGAAGGTTGTTTTCTTTTTTTCTGAGTGTGGAACATCCTGTAATTTTCCCTTGGAAATGTGTTTCTCTTCAGCTGATGGAGACCTATATGACCTATATTGAGCATGGTTGCTTCAAATGCTGAATTGGTTTACAGTAAGAAACCGCTGCTGTCTTCTTCAGAAATCACATTTTAGAAGCAGCCATGCTTAACACCTTCAGTTAGTAACTGTAAGTGGCTTTTGTAGGCAGACAAACATATTCTGTCCTTGTAGACCTGATTCAAGCCCCTAATCTCTAGAGTACAATAAGAGTGCAGACATACCTCTGGCTTTAGGTCTTTCCCTTGGGTAGTTCTAGATCCATTCCACAGTCAGCATACAAAGTGGAGTTTTTCATGTTCTATCTCTGAAGCATTAAACATTCCTGCATATAGGAGAGAGAACCCGAAGATACCACCTTTGGATTCTATTAAGGTATGGATAACTAAAAACTAAGTTCTGTGATACGTAACTGAGAGATGACTGAAATTTTATTTTGGGCTTTAGTCTCCTGACAGGTTTATCCATCTGGCATCAATTGATTAAGCAGATTTAGTGGTTGGATTAGGTGGTTAGTATCAGGAAATGCTCAAAAAGCAAGTGGCTTTAAAAGCCTGGGTAGAAGGTAAGTAGCATGTGGAAGACCTCATTATGCCGAATTAAGAGGATCTCTCACACTGCAGATTTTACCTGTCAGGGAGCAGAAATATACTTCAGTGATTTGTATTTCTAATTATTTCGATGCTCTGCCTGAGAGGCCCTCCAATTCATCAGACAGAGAGTTCTCAGACGTATACTTGAGTACCTTGGATCAAACCAGTTTGTTGCATGAGTTTACAAATGCAGACAAATGTACATGTAAATGCAATATTGAACCTTACTGTCTCAGCAGATTTAAAGGTTACACTCAGAACTAGCTGAATAGAGCTCCTTGGCTTTTTGTCTTCACTGCATGCACATATGGAAATTGCTTTCTATTTTGCTTAACAATCTAATCGTTCAAGATCTGGGTTTGAAAGTCATGTGGTAGTTTTTCTAGTCTTATATAGCTATTCAGAATAATAAATTTAATTCACCCTTAATGTCATGTATTTTAAATCAACAGTTTTTATGCCAAGGTTGAACTTGGCATAAAAAATAGTGTAGGGAGAAAGTTAGTGCTGTAGTTTGCTTTTACCATTGCATTATAATTAATTTTAGTAGAATTGGAAATCACCAAAGAAAGGATTAAGGTACGGCCTAGTGAAGGTAATGAATTTCTGTACCAGGTTCAAAAAAAATGGCACAGGCAAGAGGTACCAAAGCAGAATTGAGAAAATTAGTGACTACTTATCATTATTTAGCTGCATCTCCAGCTATCTCATCTCTCTTTTAATGTAAGTGATTTTATCACCTGTAGAACAATGCTCAAGACTGAATGGCATGAAAGTGACACCTATTTGCTCACAGAAGGAAACAAAACACTACACTCAAAGGAAGCATACAGGGAGAAGACAAGAGAACATGCATATGAAAAGCAAAGCAGGAATACCTATCTGAAACAACAGGGGATTTGAATTAAATTAAACTGAATTTCTGTCAGTGAAAATAATTACCATGACAGCATATCAGAGGCTTGTGCCATGAGATACACAGGGTATGTAGCGTATAGCTGCAGGTGTTCTATATTTGTATCAGTGCACCAGTAACACAACAAAACAGCTTCTCTCTTGGAACTGCCTCACTTCAAGGTGGACTGGTATACAGATGGAGCTAGGGAAACTTGGAAATTACTGTGAAGTATGTATGTGTGAATTCTGAATGTATGCAATCACATCATGTCTTTCTCATTAATTACTGTACTGGTTTTGGCTGGGATAGAGTCAAATTTCTTCACAGTATCTCGTATGGCACTGTTTTTAACTTGTGACCAAAATAGTATTGATAACACACCAGTGTTTCAGTTACTGCCAAGCAGTGCTTACACATAGTCAAGGCCTTTTCTAGTTTCACACCACCTTACCAGTAAGAAGGCTAAGGGTACACAAGAAGTTGGGAGGGGACACAGCAGGGACAGCTGACCCCAACTGACCAAAGGGATATCCCATAGCATATGACAGCATGCTCAACATATAAAGCTGGAGGAAGA
This sequence comes from Pezoporus wallicus, assembly GCF_028554395.1. Taxonomy (NCBI): domain Eukaryota; kingdom Metazoa; phylum Chordata; class Aves; order Psittaciformes; family Psittacidae; genus Pezoporus; species Pezoporus wallicus. Next base: position 169,728 of record NW_026642489.1, on the reverse strand, counting down.
AGAAGGACAGAGGGAAGTTTGGAGCGATGGCATTTGTCTTCCCAACCAACCATTAATCATGATGGAGCCCTGCTTTCCTGGAGATGAGTGAACTTCAGACTGCAGATGGGAAGCAGTGAATGAATTCCTTATTTTACTTTATATGGATGTACAGTTGTTTTGTTTGTTTGTTTGTTTTTAGCTATTAAACTGTCATTATCTCAGTCCATGAGTTTTTGCATTTTTGGACCTCTAATTCTCTTCCCCATCCCACTGGTGAAGAGTGACTGAGCACTGTGTGGGGCTTAGCTGTCTACAGGGCCTGAACCACAACATAGCCCTAAGAGTTTCAGTATTAACTGCAAGGGTGTCTCTTTTATACATATATGCCAGACATATATTTATGAAATTGTCCTAATATTCATTAAAATGCCTGATTTTTTAGCTTCTGGACCTCATTAAATCAATTCAATTTTGAGCTTTTTTATGTAAGACAGAGACTTTTTTTGCTTTTAAGATACTCAGTATATTGTTTCATCATACTTTCTCTGCTATACTTCTGTTATTCATTAGTGATCACATTTACAAAGCAAATATTATTTATATTACAGCTTAGTGTCTCCCCAGGCTATACGAGATAGTGTGACTTCCTAACAGTGAAGCTTACCTTAAGGCCATTAGTATAATAAGTACATTTCTTACTCAATTCTCTGTGTAAACATTTTGACTTCTGAGCCTTTGAACTGATTGATGTAGTTTACATGAGCATTGCTTATTTGTACAGTGCATTTTAAAGCATATCTACCATAACTAAAAATAGCTAAAGCTCAATGATTATTTTGAAACAAGCCCACTAGAAAGTAGCCCCAGATGGACTCTTTCTGTCTCACATAAAGCCTGAACTGACATTTCTTGTGTATAATAAATTGCTTCTGGAAAGTAGCTCATTAAGTCTTTCTTGCTACAAAATTTCTATCAAAACAAATGAATGAGTTCATGATAAGGGTTAAAAGAGAACAAAGGGGCTTTCTCTCTGCTGAAGTATGGAGCTGTCCCCTATACCCATGAAGAAATTAAGATTTTTTTTCTTCTTCTTACTTTCTTTTTATTTGCTTGTTTATTTTTAAATACTTTTAAAAATTACCGTATGTTCTGCTGTAGCTGTGACAAAAAGATTTTGAAAAAATGTAATGTACACTGGGGACAAATTATCTGTTGACATAACTGCATTATCAGTCCCACTCCTGCCTTTCTGAGTACCATATGCTGGAAGTGCAAAAGTCATACTATCACCATAAGGAATATATCATTGTTAGTTTGTTTTCCTTCTCTCTCACTGTGATGTAGCTAACACAGTATGCTTGAACTGTCCTCTGCAGGAGTCTCTCATTTCACAGTACAGAAGACTAGGACTTGTAAGTCAGACAGTGATGTTTCACCTTAAGCCATCTAAAATTAAGAGAATACACTGCTCAGATCCCTCAGAGGGATGACAGACTTGTGGCAAAACCACTGCAGATCTTGTTAATCACTTAAATCTAAGTGATAAATGCTACTGAACTGAATGGAACTGGCATTGCCCAGCCCTTTTGTTTTGGTTTTAGGTTTGTTTTGGTTGGTTGGTTGGTTTGGGTTTGGTTTTGATTTACTTTTTTGCTGGTCTTCACTCTAATAATTCAAACAGAATTCAAGCAGCAGTGGTCCTGAAATTTGCAGTGTGTAGGAAAATAGAAGACAGAAGGTCAATCAGGAAGCTTTTTTTTTCTTTTTGTTGCTTTTTATTTGCAAGTAATAAAGTGACCTTTCTCATTGTGTAGTGCATATCCATATTTTGCCTAGGTACATTACCTCTTAGAGTCAGATAGTTGCTAACTGAAACCTGCAAGAACAGATTTTTATGTTTTTTTTTTAATGCTTCAGGACTTTTTTGGTAACTGTGAAGTGCCAAAAAAATGGCAGAGAAGAAGACTAAGTGTTGTCCCAGGATAAAGGTGTTAGCAGGAAACCAAAAACAGTAGAAAACAGTAGAAGCAAGTTAAGGAAAGACAACAGGATATTGTTATAAATAAGCTTTATCCTACCTAACAAGAATTTTGACAATGTGAAGGCAAACTGGTTTAAATCAGGTTATCTACAGGCTAAAGTGAGAATGATAGAATAAAAACATTCTGTTGAAAACACTTTCCAAACAGAGATACTGGATAATGGAAAGATATTAGGGAAAGATGTTAAAGAGTATATGTCAGTGGAATTTTAAAGAGCAGGTCAAACAAAAAGAATAGTTTAAGCATAGATTATTTACCTTTGGGGAAGTCAGTGGCTCAATGACCTTTTGAGAACACATTGCGTCTTTTTTTATGTGGTGCTATGATTTTACAGCAGGTAGGCCTCCATACTAAATGCTCATTTAGAAAAGCAAACTGAATTTTGTCTTGATACAAGAAGAAGGCAGAATTTGTAATGAAATAGTGTTAAAAGAGATCTAAATACATTGTGTTCAATAAAAGGCTTTTACACAAAACATTATTATCAATGTACCATAGCAATTACAGTGATAAAAACAAGATCAAAGGCTTCAAAGTTGTCAAAATTGAACATACCAATGAAAATGTCATTTGACATTACTTTGTTCATATGAAAAACCCCACAACTTTGTTTAATTAAATACAAATATTTATTTATATTTATTTTACTAAAATGTTGTCAACCGGTAATAGTAAACATAATAAACACTGACAAGATAGTCAAGCTATCAAAAAAAAATCAAGAACCTGTAAAAGATTGATCAAAGGATAATGCTTGGGAGATAATTTCTCATAGTAAACTACTATTTTACTCAAGGATTTAAGGGGGAGGAAAAAAACCCCAAACCCTAACAAAGAAAAAAAGCTCCTTTATCCACCTTGTCATGTGACCTGTAAGTAAATGTGTGAAACCTTGCAGGCAGTAGCTAACAACATAATAGGTCAACATTCTGTTCTGTTCTATTGACTCTTTCCTACAATATCATTCCAAGAACATCACTGTTCCCAATATATGAAATTTCTGCATCTGTATGATAAAAGTAGAGATAACACAAAAATCTTACAGGCAGAAGCATCCAAAAGCTTGCATATTAAATGGAGATATATTATAATTTCAGTTATAATTGAAATTATCTGCTTTTACTGATTGAAATACACACTTTACTTTCATTCAGTTTTTCAAGAATGTGTATCTATATCTATCTACCTTTCTATCTACCTATCTATCTATCTATCTATCTATCTATCTATCTATCTATCTATCTATCTATCATCTATCTATCTATCTACAATGATCAAAGAAGCAAGGCACAATGCTACAAAGTAGTTGTGCCAGAAAAAGAAAGACAGTATTGAGGCTGTTTAGATAAACAAAAATGCATTTTAGGTAAAATAATTTTATAATTTCAAAAGACTGAACAATTTTTTTAACAGATCACATGGAAACACTGGTTCTTTATAAACCTATAAAACACATTACACTGTTGTTCAATATTATGTCATACAATGTGTTCTTTATGTCTGTAACATCTATAGCACAGAAAGATAAAGTGAATATACTGCAGAAGAAATCACTAGTTTCAGTTCTATGCTAGGTAAGAACACAAGTTGAACAAAAACTGAGGAGAAAAAAATGCTGACAATAGATCTATTTAATTTCAGTGTGATATTATCATATTTTTCTATCATTCTACGAAAACAATTTTAAAATTAGCATGGGGAAAATATAACAGACACGTTTTGAAGAGAAATAAATTGAAGAGGAATCAATTTCAAATGTGGAAAGCTTATAAATCTGAGATCTGAGGCAACCCATTTAATATAGATGTTTGGAGACCCAGAAAGAAATACGAAGTCATAGACCTTTCACATGCATTTGTTCAGATCTAGAGAATTTCTCCAAATTTAAAGAATGGATATTTTGTCTACTTTATGGGGTGAAGCAAGAAAAATGTTTATATTAATTTTCAACAAACGGTTTCTTTGCATTAATAAACCAGATTATCAGAAAAGAGTCTCTGCATCTTGTAATATGACACTATTCATATGGGTATTGTCAAATCATTCACCTTTCCGAGGATATTATCTGCCTCCAAGTGTTTGTTACCTAATTTCTTTGATTTTGAGACAATTAGCCTTTTCATTTGCTATTCAAAAGAGACCATAGAAACTGCTGAAGTAATTGAGAAGCTATCTTGAAAAGGTAAAAGCAGACATGGTTACACAGTACATGTTACTCCAGTAACCCAATGCATTACATTTCTTCTTTTATGTGTGCAAGCATTTTGAATGTTATCAATTTAGTCACACAATTCTGCACTTCAGCTAGAAGCAAAATGTCAGCAGTAGCTTAAGTTTCCCTTTGTATAAGGTTAAGAAATTAAGTACATTTAATATTCTTTCTCCTATGCGAATAGATAACATACTGTTTTCCAGTGTGATACTGGAATATCTTCCAATACTTAACTTGTGTTCTTAGAACCATGGTATTTTTAATCTGACTTTTTCCATTAAAATGTCAATTTACTTCTATGTAGGTTACAAAATACAAGGGTATTTTCTTAACCATAGAACTTGTGGAGCTTATGTGAGATTTTAATTTGGTTTGGTTTGGTTTTCAAGCAAAAACACAGATCCATGTTGCTTCCCTCAAAAGTATTCCCCAATTTCACCTGTAAGCTTGTCTAACCTACTGCTTATTGAACTCCTTTACCTTAGAACATTTGAAGAAATTTGCTTTCTAATGTTTCAAACAGACCTCGTATTGTGTTGGGGTTTTTCTGTTTGGGTTTTTTGGTGTTTTGTTTTTTTTTTTTCCTAATTTTTATTTTATTCTTATCAAGAAAAAGCTTCCCCAGCCACAGTATTTGTTCAAAAACCCAAATTTGATATTCAGGTTCACTGGAGGAATGAGGAATGCCTTAACAAGTACTGGAAAGCTGTACACTGAACAAAACTAATACGCAAGGACAGTAAGGGCCATTGAAGCAGGTTTGTGAGATTCAAAAACATCCTCAGCTGCTGAGCCTGATCCAAAGGTCACTGAAAGTCAACAAATGGCCATTTATGATGTCAAAAGAGATTTTGAAATGTACCTCCCAGAGCATCTGTAGATGTTGTAAGTGTCGTAACACCAGTGTTATCAGAAGCTGCTACAGGTTTTTGGTGCTTTTGTTGTTTGGCTTTGGGTGTTTGGGGTTTTGTTTTGTTCTGTTTTGTATTTTTTTTTTTTGTTTGTTTTGTGGGTTGTTTTTTTTTGTGCATGTGATATATTGCATGCTACATTACGTTAATGGTGTGATTTATTCATGACTGAGGTCATAACAAATCATGCTTAATGTTTAGGACAATGTGAGCATTCTCTAAAGAAATAATTTTGTAATTCAATGGTAACTAGATAGAAATAAAGAGTTAAGGTGTACTATGAATAAATCCAAGGTGAAAATTTATTGATTTTTCAAATCTCTCACATTGTTTCTCAGAACAAAGCAAGTGTAAGTCATCATTATCTGGATCAATATCATAGATAAATAGCTCAGCATTTAAAGTTCTTCCTGTGAAACAGTACTTCTTGCTAATGGCTATAAGTATTAAATTTCTTTTAGGTATCTAATTTTGTTATTAGCATTATACATTGTACTTCCTATCTACTAATCTCATGTGTGGTATCAAAATCAGATAGTAAGTCCATTAGTGCAGGTTTATTTGCAGTATTTTAATTTACCATGGTTTTCATTTTTCCCTTATAGATACTTTTTAATCAAGTGGTACAGGAAAATAAAATTTCTACAGTACCTAAAATGACCCTTTTAATGGTTTTAAATATCTGTATATAAGAGTTTACTGGTGTTTATAAAATTATTTATAATGATAATATATTTCTAGCTTTTTTATTTTGTTATTTGGTTTTGATTGCTTCTAAAAGCTTATTTTGTGTTTGTTTCCGTCACTTTTTTGTAGGGTTTGATTATGTAACACACTGACTCCTGCTCTTTGGTACACAAGATGAATGCTAAAATTTTTTTCTGCTTTAAGATAAAAAATCCTTCTGCCTGTCTCTCCAATGCCTTGCGTATCTCAAGAGCTAGAATTTTGTTCAATTCTATGTAAACTGTATTTGAAAGTACTTGATAGCTCCACCACTTGTAGTCACAGCATATACCATATCCAGACCAATGTGCTGACCACCCTTAAATCTGTGACCAGGTTTCCAAGCAAACTACTTAGCCTGAAGTAACAGACTGGAAGTTCCAGTTAATCTGTACATGGTGGGATGGGCAAGGAATGTTCCAGTATGAAGCAGGTTAGAATGCTGCACTGGGTAGACATACCTCAATCAGTCTGTTGAAATAAAATACACAAACACAGGAACTGTATGTTTTACTGATGCGCCCCCTGCCCAACACCTTAGCAAAAACTATTTTAACTTCTCGTAAGAGAAAATCCACTATCTTCTGAAAACCAACTGACAACAGGCTAAATCTTCAAAGTTCTATGTGTCACTTTAACTATGTGTGTTTCAAATGCCAATATCTGTTTCTTTAAGTCATCAGCTACCCCTGACATACATTGACAGGGAATGTTTCCCAGCACAGGAACTTGAGCATGCACATATTCTTAAAAGGTTAGATCAGTATCTGTCAGAACTTTTGTTTATGCCAGCTCTCCCAGTGAATATTTTTCATGAGTGTAGAGTTGGCTTATATTAAGAAACATTCCCAATAGAATGTGTATAACCGCCCTGTTCTGAATACGTTTAATAGAATTAATGTAGGCTGTCCCGCAGCTATCTGTTTCAGTATCATTTATCAACCTAACTGTAGTCTATCAGCACTACCCTAACAGTAATGGAAAGGATGTATTTTAAGAAGGACAGTTTTCAAACAACAAGTTTTCAGAAGATTATCTGTATTAAAATAAGACTTGTAAAACACAGCAAAGAGATAAGGAGGATAGAAATACTTTGCTGACCATGACAGAATATGGCACTACCTGCTACAGTTAATTATAAAATATAAGTAATAAAAACATATTCTTATATAAAGCAATTACCATTGAAACAAAGGTGCGTTAGGTCAATACATGAGTATACTACAGAATGAAAAGAAAATATTTAAAGGATACACTAAGGCAATTACTTGCCCGCTTAATTTAAAAAGCGCTGAAGCTCGTATTTGTTAAGATTTATACTTCTGCTATACCTCATCTACCCAGACATGCTCTTAATTCTATTCCTAGTCCATAAAGTAAGTATGTGCATACACTTTTTTTTTTTGGGGGGGGGAAGAACTTCTAAGAATTTCAACATGTTTGCATGCTTGGCTTTTCCTCCATTTACTTTCCCATGCTTGAAACAATGTCTGTATTTATTCAGTTTGTATTTATTCTTTTTATTTTATTTTTTTGACAAAGAAATTACTGTCAGGTTCTAAGAATTCACAGCAAATAATGCATGTAATACAATTTAGAAAAACTTCTCAAAAACTTCAAACTGACAGATTTTAATTAACAATGAAAGTCAGAATTCATAATTCTTCCAGTCCATTGACTAATTTGTTAAAATATTTTGGATTTATTTGCTGGTGGTGAAGAAACACTCAATGAACAGGTTTAAGGGTGTATTTGGTACCAGTATGTTCTTGTACAGGTACCTACAAAAGATTTCAAAATGTTTCTCATAAGGCAATCACAAACCACCATAAAAATCAGTATGTATCCTTCACCTTTCACTGCTGTATGAATGTTTCATACAGTTTCAGCAGAAATGGTATATATTTTTGCTAAGAATGACTGTACCACTTTCTTCAGCAGCACGTTTTAAAGTATTACCAGGTTATTGTAATAATTCTCTAAAACACTATTTGTGATGAAATAGATACTTAATTTGAATTTATCATTCTTGGGAATCAATAATGCCATTTTCTAAAGTTTGTAACCAAAATGAGTATCAGGCACTGTGAAAACAATATGGAAAGTCTAGCTGTTTCACTTTTCAGAGAACACTTGAATTATTCATTGACTGAATAAGCTTTCTTGATTCCTTAAATGTAAAGTTTCAAAGGACAACCACTTCGCATTTATAAGGAACTGCTTCCAATCGTACTTAATCTGCTTTCTTTTCATTGCTCAGGACTTCATAAAAGCAGGGAAAAAGTGTTTACCCTTTTACTGTCAATAGTGTACTCAGCCTGGTGCTTTGATTTTAAGGTCTGCTTAATATTTTATGCAGACTTATTTCACAGTTATTTTTGAAACTACCACGTTACTTATTTATTCCACAGGTGTATTCTTGCTGTAGGGTCTAGGATAGAGGAAACCAGCTAACTGTATTTTAGTATTTATGTTGGCAGAATTCCCATTCAGGGATATGAACATCATCTTTTAATTAGACTCATCCAAAGCCATGGTTCTTGAAAAAAAGAACTGACAACTTGAATTATATTTGGTATAGGATGTCTATAGCTAGTGCAACGCACTACTACTAAATGGACAGTCATGCTAAAAAAGTTGCTGTTATGAATTGCCATCAAAGCTAATAAGCACATGCAAGTTACATAAAAATATATTTGAACAGGCCTCCATAAACTACATTCATCATTGACACCTATAGATCAGGGAAAAGTCTGACCCTGAAAAGTGCAACCATAACTTTGATTAGCTGACAGAAGGTAAAACCACAGACGTTAACAGTATCACTCCAGACTTAACACCAATTTAAGTGGTAGCAGTATTAATGATTCAAAAATTAAGTGTATGTGTGTCTTACTAAATAGGAATTCATGTAGGAAATTAAGTGATTTTTTTTAATCAATGATTATTTTTAATCAGTGTTTTCAACACATGAAGATGACACTTTCCCTAGCCTGGAAAAACCTAATGAAGTTCTAAAAAATAAATATTATATCAACTGATGACAGCTTTAAAGAATTAAAAACAGAATTAGAAACCTTAGGCTAATAAAATATGACAAGGCATAAGACTGCAAACAGAGGTCCTGCAGCACATTAAAAAGAGAAAGAAATCAAGCAAGACAGTCTAATAAATATAATATGTTTTTTCTTCTCTTTCTTCTCTGTGAACAGTTTTTATCTCTTGTTGTGAATATTTAAAGACAAAAGCAGAAGTATCTGAGTTGCCTGTGTTCATAGTTATGTATTCTGAACACTGTTACTCAAACCATAGCACTCCTCAAAAGACGAAACATGGCTGCTTATAGAAATTTAAGATGACAAAATAAAATAAAGGGAGTTACTAACAAGGAGTCAGTCAGTAACTTGATCATTGTTGTGTTGCTGGGTAGAAAGTAAGTTTAGGGATTCTTTTTTTAATAATAAATACATAAGTACAACTGCATTATGCTTATCTGTAAATCCTACATAGAATTCTTACCAAAATTTCTTAAAAATTCTAGTAAAAATGGTTGGAAAGTACTTAACTGTCACTCTATTTATAGTTTGTCTCTTCTGCTCTACTGTTTGATATTTCTTGCTTGTTTGTTTTTCTTGGCTTGCTTTCAACTTATTCCTAGGGAGAATTATCTTTTCCAAGCTTCACCACTTTGTTTTAAAATACTCTCTACCAAAATACACACTACAAATAAAACCCCATATCTTGATGTGCTTCTGTTTAACTACTTGAGTTTTAAAATACAAGGTTCAGATTTTGAAAACTATATAAGGTAATACATTAAAAATTCATATGATTAATATGTTCATATTAATGATTCAATAATTTGCTGAATATGAGCTTAAAAACCTGTGATTTATTTGTATACTGATTATAATGCTATATTTTGATCCAGAGTATCTGTTAAAATTACTTATTTCTTAACAGGAAAAGACAAAATAACAAAAATTGTGGCTCACATAACATTGAGATGACTTTTCATATTTCATGTGCCCTATTGATTTTGTGCCTTTGGCGCTGAAACTTCTAAAGCAATAGTTTTCTCCCAAGGCCTTATCCAAGGATGCTAGTCAACTGAGGTATTGGGAAATTACAGCATTTAGAACACACACAAAATGTAATTGCTCTCCCTGATGTTTATGTAGTATAGTTCACTCTTTAATCACATATGTACCACCTATTCTTCTTCTAAGAAGATATACTTTTATTCATGTGCAGGCTGGATTATGACTGTTTAATTAGAAGCTATTTTCTTTTCACTAGTCTATAGCTGTCCCCCGGCATTATTATTTACTCTACACTATTTAAAATCTTGTTCAAAGACAGGACTATTAATTTTTTTATCAATCTTTATGGCACTCATTTTAGCATCTGAGTGCTTCATAAACAATAATACATCTTCTTTCACAAGTCTCTGAGATAAAGCAGAAGTATTATCCCCGCTCTAACTAAACATAGTAGAAGAATCACGTTGATTCTGAGGCTAGTCTGACAAATATATTTTACAACTTAAACCAAGATTATTAAATTTGCTGATAAATATGAGTATGTAAGATTTCATGATAAGAATCTTGTTAAAGTAACTCAGTATTAACCATGGATGTGGGGTAATGTCATGGTTTAAGCCCAGCTGTAAATCAGAACCATGCAGTCTCCCCCCCCCACCCTCCCGCCCCCAGTAACTCCCACGGGTTGAGATAAGAACAGTCCAGTAACTAAGGTATAACACAAAACCACTACTGCTACCACCAATAATAATAATAAGGGAAATAACAAGGGAAGAGAATATAATCGCTCACCACCCACCAACCAATACCCAGCCCAACTGAGCAGTGACCTAGCCCTTACAGGTAACTGTCCCCAGTTTATACATCGGGCATGACGTGCTGTGGTATGGAATACCTCTTTGGTTAGTTTAGGTCAGGTGTCATGTTTCTGCTTCCTCCCAGCTTCCCCTCCTCCCTGGCAGGGCATGAGATGCAGAAAGTCCTTGGTCAGAGTAAACATTACTGAGCAACAACTAAAAACATCGGTGTTATCAGTGCTGTGCCCAAGCTGAAAGTCAAACCCACAGCACTGTAGCAGCCACTAAGAAGCAGAAAAATGACTGCTACTGCTGAACCCAGGAAAGCTAAGCAATTGCATATAATAGATACCTAACTAGAGCTATGTAAGATAAATTATTTCATAATCCATAAAATGGGCTCCTTTACTATTTCTTGCAACATAGACATTAAGTCAATCTACCTATTACCTACAGATGTTTTCCTCTTTCATAGTCCAGCATATGCAGCAAAAGTATCCAACGTCATCTACTCAAGATACCATGCATTGAAGACGGTGACATTTTACTCTTTCCAGAAAGATTTTGCATGTTGCATTTATCTAATTTAACTTTCTGACAGCCGCATAACCAGAGAATTTTAAAGACAACATTAGTACAATTTGAAATGACTAGTCACCAAGGAACATCTCTTTCACAGAGAAGTCATGTAATCTATAAAATTGCATATATTTGTGTTCCAAGTGCTTCAGTTTCCAAACTTTTCACAATATTTTGTCTTAGAAAGCAACATGAGTGTTGAAAGGATTGGTGGCATTGATCCTTCCATTGATCCATGGGCAATTTACAACAGCACTCATGTTTCACATACTCTAACATGAATTTATTTTTTTATGTAGAGGTTCTCCTACTCTTTAGAACTCACAACTCAGATAGATAGAATTTTAGCATCCAGAAACTAATTTTAGAGTTTTAAGTACAGGTTTTGTTCCTAGCCTGTGAATACCTTTAATCAGCATAACTTTTTTTTTGTGAATGCAAGGAAAATCTGCAGTGTTGCCTGTTGTCATCTTTGACCTCCGCTGACAATAAAGAATAAATCATATCCTGACATAAAGAAATTTGCTGGACAAGATGTCAGGGTACTTAGTGAACATGAACTGTGTGTCTTGATCTCTAAGGTGAAATACATCCACTTACTTTCCCTTAATCATGCTAAGGAACATCATGATCAGGGATTGACTATATTCACCACAGAACAGAATGAACTTCATACCATATAATTATTTTCCTGCCTCTGCAGATGATTTAAGAGCTGAGGATACAAATATTGCTATTTAAACCATGTCAGATAAAGCAGTTGGCACAAGACTTTCACTATTTTAATTATTACTAACAATGTTATTCCAGATTTATTAAATGAAAAGCAAACATCACATTTCATGCATTAAAAATCTCCCATTTTTAGAATGAAGTGCCAAGTGATGGGGAAAAGTGTAAAGGGAATTTTTAAAGAAAATCCAAAACAGCCTCCTGAAATCTTGTTACCCAGGTACAATGCTCATACTTGGACAGGAATTGTGCTATTGTAACTGACACTGTGTTTGGGGATTTCTACCTCAAGAGGCAGCTCCACCTATTTAAATAGCAGCCTTTTGACTTAACTGTGACTGGGATCAAGTCCTTGATGAATGATCAGTCTATATGCTTAACTGTTTTACCTTTATGCAGGTAACTTACTAGTGCAAAGATACAGTTTTCACATTTTGCAATGTTACTCTGTTGTCTGCTTTTTAATCAAGAAGAGTTGTTTGTGATCAATACAGTGATCATTTTATGTTAATCATCTTCATTTATCATAAATCTGCAGATGTTAGTTTTCTAGAAGCATCATTTGCAGTATTTCTGATGTATGATGAAAGTGATTTCATCCTTCCTTAAAAGCTGTAAAACTGCTACACATATTACACAAATATTACAGGGACACATTCTAGCTGATGCTTTGTATAAAAGTCATATAGTTTAGTTAGTGGCAGTTGTTGGATAAGCTAATCTTATAACATTGCTCTGTCACTAGCAATCTAATTTCACTTGCTGACCATGTGCGCCCTAAAATATCCCACAACTGCCTATTACCATTATTATCTCTTAAATAGCACCATGTGATATGAAAAACAATCAAGCTGTTTTTTTGTTAGCATACAAAAACATTTTTGAAAACTTCAAGACTAACAGCAAATTATTAAGAGAAAAACAGTTAGGTTCACATTAAGTCAGTAGAGCCTTAAACCCATTTGCACCAGCTTTTGCAATACATTTAATGTGTATTTTATTTAGATTGAACTCAGCAGCCAGGCCCAGGATCTCCCATGTCCTGTCAACTACAGTGGGAGAAGCAGGACATCTCGGGGCAAGAACCATCCTACCAGGAAATGGCTGCAGGTGCCTCTAACTGGCAGGAGCTCCTGAAAGCTTCCAGAAGCAGCTGGCAACAGGGGTCCAGATTTAAGAAAAACAAACAGGCAAATGAATAATCCCACGAAAAAACTGCTCAAGTAGGAAGAGCTATTAATTCCCCTTCCCCCCTACAATTATCCCTGCCTAAACACATAAAATTAACCCACAGAGAGCTGCCAAAATCCAGGATCCTTCTTCCAAAACTGCTGAAAGTGAAGATAGGCCAAACAGTGATAAAATAAATGGACTCCCCCTCCCCAGAATGCAGACTATTAGAAAAAAAGGCTGGGACATAAACACACACTCCCCTCAGCAATAACAGGAACCACTGTTAGGTACTCAGTATTAGAAGATTGCTCTACAGATAGCTGCTGAGGATACAAGTCATCCTTTTCAATCCCAGCTGTGCTAATGCCCTTTGGAAAGTCACTTCACCTTCTGTAATCTTTATATGTAACCTTGTCATATAATCACAGCATGGTTGAGATTGGAAAGGACTGTCAAAGGTCATCTGCTCCAGTCTCCCTGCTAGAGGAGGGCAACTTATAGCCTGTTGCCCAGGACCTTGTGTACACAGCTTTTGAATATCTCCAACGATGGAGACTCTATAACCTCACTGGGAAACTGATTTTAGTGCTTCGTCACTGTTCCAGTTAGTGTTTCCTTATGCTCCTGTATTTCAGTTTGTGTCCATTGCTTCTGGTCCTGTTACTGGACACCACTGAAAAAAGCCTGGCTCTGTCCTTTTTTGTACCCTCCCTTCCAGTATTTATATACATTGATGAGATTCTTCTCCAGGCTAAACAGTCCCAGCTCCCTCAGCCTTTCCTCACATGAGAGATACTTCAGACACTTTAGCTGTACAGGGTAAAAAAAACCCAAACAAACAAAAATAAAACACCCCACTGACTATGCATTATTTTAATTAAATAATACAGTATAATTTCTTAAAAGTTCCCAGACAGTAAATTCTAAAATTTTCTGCTCCTCTTCAGAAATCTACTGAGTAAAATACTAGAGGAGTACTTCAACTTTTTGGAAAACAAGTTGTCTTCTGGAATTCATATCCCATTTTTCCTCTCAAAGCAATCAGAAAAGTCATGGTGTTCAGGAACTTATACTTTACTCATAAATTTCTTTTTAATGTTAAAAATGATAACTTGGTAATTGTCCTTTTTAAGACAATTCGAATCACTTAAAGTATATTTGCATTATTTAATTAAAAAGGAAATTAATCTGAGGAATCTACTTATCAACTTTTTAGCAATTATTTAACAGCTATGCAATTAAGAAAGCTCTATCTTTTGTTTGATGCCTAAAACTGTCACCATTCCTACAATGTGAAGCAAGCCTGCATAGACAAAATCAGCAATGTACCATTTATTAGTCATGTATTCATACCTTAAAGTATCAGAAAGTTTGAAAGAACTGAATAATTGCATTTTTACACTGCTGCTATCTTTGGAAACTGTACACATTCAACATTTTTTACTAGGTTTCATTAATAAAGATGTGTCAAATAGTTGAGTGTCCTGGGTTCAGCAGTAGCAGTCATGTTTTTCCTTTGTGTCAGCTGGTGCAGTGCTGTGTTTTGACTTCCAGCCTGGGAACAGTGTTGGTGAAGCCAATGTTTTCAGTTGTTGCTAAGTGATGTTTACCCTGACCAAGGACTTTGTGAGGCTCATGCTCTGCCAGGGAGGAGGGGAAGCTGTGAGGAAGCAGGGATGGGGCGCCTGACCCGGGCTAGCCGGGGAGGTATTCCATACCACAGCACGTCATGCCCAGGGTGAGGGGTAACTGGGAGTTACCCGGAAGGACACGGGCTTCCGGGTGGAACTCGTTTTCTTGGCCGGTGGTATCGTATTCTCTTCCCTTGTTATTTTCCCTTATCATTGTTGTAGTTGATAGTAGCGGTGGTGATTTGTTGCTGGACTGTTCTTGTCTCAACCCGTAGGAGTTGCACTCTCTCGATCCTCCTCCCCGTTCCTCCGGGAGCGGGGAAGGGGAGAGCCCCGGTGCGGAGAGGGGGACGGACGCGGACTTCAATTGTTGTTAGCTCGGCACCACTCACTGGGAGTGAGTGAACAAGTTACCTGACTGGGTTTAAACCACGACAGTTCTTTTTGGCGCCCAACGTGGGGCACGAGGGGTTGAGATAAGAACAGATCTGACTGGATTGATAGTCACTCGTCGCAATGCTGATTTATTGGCTCTCAAGGTTGTTCCTCTTGATCTCACAGTTTCAGTATATCATATCTTACTTCCATCCGGTATTTGCTGTATTAGTGTTTTTCAAGTGTGGGGCTTGGGCTAAGGTTTTTGTCCCATTGTACTTTATGGTAATGACTTGTAACACAATAGAATCATTGATCATGAAACTGATCTGGCTTATGTTCCCAGTGTGGTCACCACCTTTATACTTTGGGAGGTATATGATGGAGGTGCTTAGCAATTACACATCTTTTTTCTCCTTCTCAGGTGCTCAACCTGTGAAGGAGACATCCTTTTACCCTCCCAGTAGTCCCCCCAGACCATTTACATTTGAGAGTTTTGAAGTTTTTGAATGGCCTTTTAATGCTGTTGAGACTTGTTTGCTGATGGTGATGGGAATCACCATGCTAACACGCATACAGAGTGTGTTTTGCCCACTACTGATTTCAAGAGTTAAGCAGAGTCAGGTTTGGGTCTTGTCTGGGGTCAAACGACAATGTAGGAGGACCGAGAGATTTTCCCTGAGGCTGGACAGCCATGAGTGGCAGGATGTGTGGGATAGTATGGGCAAGTATCTAGGTCAGTGGGCCCCTCCAGTACTTTGGAATTTCACTACCGAACAACTGCAAAATCCAGAAGAATTAGTAAAACACTTAAATGAGGTGTGTGGTCATTCTGGCCATACCAGAGATGGACAAATCACGGCAACGTGCTGGGGCTTGGCCTATGCTTACAGGGTCTTGTTCAACACTCTCCAACACCTTCAAAAGGAAAAGAATGTTGGGGGATCTGAGGGAAAAGCGACAGTCGCTACTCAAACTTTGGCTGCAATGAACTGCGCAGCTACCCCAGCGGCAAGTACAGCAGCTGCTCAAACCTCAACTGCAACAGACAGCGCGGTTACCCCAGCTCCAAGCACAGAAGCCGCACCAACCCCAGCGACAAGTACAGTCGCTACCCAAACTTTGGCCACAATGAACAGAGCAGCTACCCCAGTGGCAAGTACAGCAGCTGCTCAAAAACTTCAACTGCAACAGACAGCGCGGTTACCCCATCTCCAAGCACAGGAGCTACACCACCCCCAGCAACAAGTACAGTCGCTACTCAAACCACAGTGATAATCACTGCAGCCAAACCAGAGGACCAATTCGTACCAATATCGGTTGCCCCTGTATGCAAGAGAACAAGCAAAAAGGAGGCAAGAAGGGTGAAGCGAGATGAAGAACCAATGAATTCACCACCCGGTCCAGAATCTGATCAGGAGTCATCATCACGACGAAGAAGAAGAAGAAGAGGTAACTTCTCGACCTCGGACCTCAACCGAGCTGTGGAATATGCGAAAAGATTTTACCCGTCAACCAGGGGAGCACATCATCACCTGGTGTCGTGGTTTAAACCCAGTCAGGTAACTTGTTCACTCACTCCCAGTGAGTGGTGCCGAGCTGACAACAATCGAGGTCCGTGTCCCCCCCCACCGGGGTTCTCCCCCACTCCCGGAGGAACGGGGAGGAGGATCGAAAAAATGCAACTCCCACGGGTTGAGACAAGAACAGTCCAGCAACCAATGTACAACACAAATCAGCACCGCTACTATCAACTACAACAATGATAAGGGAAAATAACAAGGGAAGAGAATACGATACCACCGGCCAAGAAAACGAGTTCCACCCGGAAGCCCGTGTCCTTCCGGGTAACTCCCAGTCTCCCCGCACCCCGGGCATGACGTGCTGCGGTATGGAATACCTCCCTGGCTAGCCCGGGTCAGGCGCCCCGTCTCTGCTTCCTCCCGGCTTCCCCTCCTCCCTGGCAGAGCATGAGCCTCACAAAGTCCTTGGTCATGGTAAACATCACTTAACAACAACTGAAAACATCGACTTCACCAACACTGTTCTCAGGCTGTCATAAAAGGAAAATTAGTTTTCTTAGCATTAACACAATATTATGGGAGTACTGGACAATGCTACTTAAAGTGAACATTTCCTAGAGTTTTGTGCAGGAGGAAGAAGGAATCGGTTCCATGGGAGAAAACAATTCACGATACTGAGGTTTGTGTTAGCAAAACATTTCCTAACTTCTTAAGAAAGTGATCATGTGAGCTGAAATGATATACAAACTGTTTCAATTTACGTGAAACACTGTTGTACCAAGGTTAGATTTAATTACTTCATATAAAACATTTGTGAATTATTAATATTTAACAGAAGATTAAGTAAAATAAGGTCATCTACTGCTCCTTTCTGCTCCTGAAAGCTTCTATGTTTACAAAAAAAATCATAGATTTTTTTTTTAAAATATGCATTGTTATGTTTTATATTATGCACTTATATTCTTTACTATGAGGGAGGTGAGGCACTGGAATGGGATGCCCAAAGAAGCAGTGAATTCTCCATCCCTGGCAGTGTACAAGGACAAGTTGGACAGAGCCTTGAGAAACATGGTCTAGCATGAGGTATCCCTGCCCATGGCAAGGGGCTTAGGACCACATGACCTTTAAGGTCCTTTCCAACCCCAACGACTTTATGACTCATGATTCTCTTCCTTTAAAATCAAGTGTAATCACTTAAATGTGATGGAAAAACAATAGATCCCAAACGGAATAGTCATTTATATCATATTAAAAGACAATTATTAGAAATTTAAAATAAGCAGTAAATTTAGGAGATTCATTTAGTAAAGAGTAGGAATTTTATTGAAATAATTAGCACTGGGTAAAACATTGCCAGCCCTTTATACTAATGAGCATCTTCTTTAAACAAAAAGTAACTAATCTTATTTTTCAGGCAATACACAATATATCTGCTATTCATTCTGCTAATAGTACAGGATGCATTCTATCACTTGAATCAGGCTTTACATATTTTTATATGATTCAAAAGGAGAAAATGTATGACATATGATAAAAGAAATCACATAACGGAGTGTCATGCTGTCGTGGTTTAAACCCAGTCAGGTAACTCGTTCACTCACCCCCCCCTTCTTTCCCTCCCCCTGCTCCCAGAGGGACGGAGAGGAGAATTGAAAAGAATGCAACTCCCACGGGTTGAGATAAGAACAGTTTAGTAACTAAGGTATAACACAGATCACTACTGCTACCACCAATGATAATAATGATAAAGGAAATAACAAGGGAAGAGAATACAACACCTCAGCACCAGCTGACCGATAACTCAGCCCCCAAGCCCGACCAAGCTCCGACCCATACCTCCTCCAACCCTGCAGTCTCCCAGCCCTTCTGGCTAACTCCGTTACATCCTGGGCATGACGTGCTGTGGTATGGAATACCTCTTTGGTCAGTTTGGGTCAGGTGTCCTGTCTCTGCTTCCTCCTGGCTTCCCCTCCTCCCTGGCAGAGCATGAGGCTCACAAAGTCCTTGGCCAAACCAAAACATCGCTATCAGCTCTGTTCCCAAGCTGAAAGTCAAAGCACTGCACTGCACCAGCTACCAAGGAGGAGAAACATGACTGCTACTGCTGAACCCAGGACACATGCCATGAAAAAGTACAGATTATGTCAAAATTACGGCACAATACCCTCTCAGTTCCTGCACAATCCATTATAATATTGGAGATCTGTTACTTCTAGAAATGTTGATAAGGGCATGCATAATTAGCTGGTCTCTCATTGCTAACTCTTCCCCTTCTCTTATACTATACTACAATAAAGCTGCAACTATGCAATATACTTTTGTGAAAGCTATTTTGGATGTACATATACATGTATATATATAACTATTTATAGCACCAAAAGACCAAAATATGAGTGCTTAGATACCTAAAATTTACCTAAAGTCCTAAACCACTCAAAGTGTCTGATTGGATTCTCAGGCATCTAATGTAGCACTAAGTTGAGCTTAATAGCTGATATCTACCTTTCACACTGCAAGAAGGTGATCAGATCAGTGGTTTAGGACATAGGACATCCAGATTAAAAAACTCCAAACTTATTCAGATCAATATCCCATCTCTACTACTGGGGAAGAGACCAAACAGTGAGATCCAAAAAAAGTATGACTCAGGGTCCCTCTCCATGCTTCTTTGAGTACTCCCCTAGACACAGAGAAGGGTGCATCATTATAAGTGAGTTTCCTAGATATCTACTTTGCTGTTGATTTGGTATGAGTAAGAGTTATCACCCTGTTTTCTGGTGAAAATCTGCCTTGTTTAACTGCATATGAGTGTTACATAAAAAAGGGGAAACCTCTGTTTTCTCATTTAATTACTTCAGTGAATTGAATGCTACCTGGTGTTCACAGAAAATTTCTCTGTATCCCCTGTTGTCTAACACTGAATCACAAAATGTTTGTCTTTTCCACTGGTTTGTCTAGCTTATTTGTTTGTCTGTTCTACTGAAAAGAAATGAATCTGATGACTTAATATTTATATGAAGTCATCCTGTCCTTACGAGATGACTTACATCCTTACAGGACAGGACTCATTCAACTAAATTTAGATTTCTATAATGTACATCCTTATATTCAGGCTAGTTCCCCTAGGCTTCATTGTCCTGACTGAAAAGAAATAGGGTCTTTTAAAAATAAAATTCACCTCATCCTAAAAATAGGTCAGATACATTACTCCTTAGAAGTACCCACTTCATCAATTATAAAAGATGCCTTGGTGATTAATTCAGATTAAGACATTTAGGCCTTAGATATCTGATGGGTGGTTCAGCTAACTAAACATCAGTGTCTGGCAACATTTGCAATGCCCTAGGTTATCCAAGGGCACATGCATAAGACTGGAAAGTGTAACAGAAGGCTCAAGAGAGAAGCCGGCCCTTCCAAAGTGGGAGCTGGAAGCCAGTCAGGGTTCATTAAGAAAACTCACATGAGCTACTTAAGAAAATTTATCAAGTCCTATAGGTATTCCAGTTCCAGATTAGACACCTACATTTGAGTACCTATAGTATAGAGGGATTAAGCATTTCACTAAAACTAATTAATTAACTATACTTTAGCAACTGTACAGTTACCCAAACTCCACAGACTATATTTACAGACATACAATAACAGAAGTTAAAAATTCCAATCACATTTAAGCACCTAAATTTACATGTTAACAATCTGGGAGTAAATCTAACCCCTGAAGTGAGACAAAACAACTCTTATTTCAAATGTATTGATTACAAATATATCAAGTCTATTTAAATTCATATAACTACCTTTTACACATTTCAAATTAAGCTAAATAAATATTTTACAAAATATCTCTGGAAAACTCCAGTGATTTTTAAGTAGGTAGCTCATGGTTCACATATTCATATGCTGGAACAGTAGACACAAGCTGTTAGATTCCAACTGTGAACTAGAATCTTTTTAAGAAAGGCCATCAAGATGTGGCCCAGTTATGGCACGAAACTCTGAAAATCACCTTTATTAAACAGTGACACCCAGGCAATTAAGAAAGGGCAAACACAGGTGATAAAAAGAAAGTAGGTGACTTGAGTGAGCACTAGAAACTATATCAAGAATTATTTAATTAGCTAAGTAAACATACTTAACTAATCAGGCTTTTCTTGCACAGTTTAAATCTCCTTCCTGTAACCTTCTGCCTTCTTCTCAGTCCTTGGTTCAGTTCCTTCTTAGCTTTTGTACATTCATTATCTTCCTTTTCTCACTGTTTCTTTTAACAACTATTTTCTCTTCCCTTACCTTGCTGCTGGGAACTCCCATATACTTCTACATTTCAGCTTTCCCCTTGCCACATTTGACTCTTTTCAAGCATTCTAAATGTCTTTTTACACTTCACAGTGAGGTCTTCCTTTGCTCTTTCTTGTTTGCTTGCAACTCTGAAAAATATCATTTCTTTCAAATGCTTTTCCCTTTATTTTTGTAATCTTTCTAGGTTCATTTCAATCATTCTTTACTAACACCTGATGTTAACAATCTGATTTTAACAAATCATACTGTTCGGTGTGACTAAGCAAATCCTTCTTAGTAAAACAAAGTGCCTGAGAATCTGAATCCATATTAGACCTTCATGACCAATACACAGTTTTCTCTTTGTTATACTGGTTTTGCCAAAGTCTGTGTACATACTGGTAAGTTATACTACAGCTTTTTGTTTTTTGAGCAGGAGGTGTCAGAAAAGTTACCACAGGGATAACTGGCTTGTGGCAGCCAAGCATTCATAGAGACGTCGCTTTTTGATCCTTCGATGTTGGCTCTTCCTATCATTGTGAAGCAGAATTCACCAAGCATTGGATTGTTCACCCACTAATAGGGAACGTGAGCTGGGCTTAGACTGTCATGAGATAGGTTAGTTTTACCCTACTGATGATGTGTTGTTGCAATAGTAATCCTGCTCAGTACCCCTGGTGCATGCGCTTGGCTGAGGAACCACTGGCACGAGGCTACCATCTGCGGGCTTACAACTGAACACCTCTAAGTATCCCGCCTAGATGCTTGTTGTGCTGTTGCGTCATCGAGTCTTGTTCAGAATGCGTGGGTGAAGGTCATCTCAAATCTTCATTAGCGAAGACAGGCCTTCCTCATAGGAGAAGGAAAACTCCTATCTTCAGACCCGGGCTGATGGAGCTCGTCTAGCCTTGTATGGTCTTCCATCAAAGAGAAGGACACTCTTACAAAACCTATGACCTGTGGACTTTGCTGTCACCATCCAGCTAACTAGGTCGTGGCAGTTAAACCTCAGGTGTAAAGGGTGGGGCCAATTCTGTGCAAGCTGCGCCTCACCTAAAAAATCCACTGCGCAGGCTGGAAGGGCTTACTCTCACTTGTCTGAATGGACAGGTGATGGTTGAAACGGTAGGTGTCAAGGTGCATGGGAAGCTGCAGATCTAACCTTGCATGCGGGCAGACCAGCGCATGAGTAGCTTGAGATCACTCAGGAGATGACAGTCCTGGTTGGACACTTCCTGTTTGCCTGAGCACCCTTTTTTCCAACCAGATTTGCATAACCCCCATGCCCTTGGTCATCGTGCTTGTAGTAAGTGTGGTTAAAGCCCTTCCCAAACCTTTGCTCGCAAAGCCAAGCCATCATCATACTACAGCTATGTATATCTTTCTGGTTTTTGTTTGTTTTTGGGTTTTTTTTGAAGCTAATGATCAAACCCAGGTATTCTTCAAATGTCCCAATCTAATAACTTGAAGTTTCTTTTTTTTTTTTAAAGTATTTATTGTTTCTTGCTTTCTTTCACACATACATACGAGTGAGAGAATATATCCATTTAACTGAAGCCACCTGGCAGTACCAGAACAGAAATCTAAAACTGACGAAGCAACATGAGCTTTAAATATGAGCAGCTTCTTCCCTAATAACCATGCCATTCTTTAATGGCTGTAAAATATTCTTTATGCTATACTAAACCAATAGTCTCAGAAGAATACTAAATGCTAGGAAAATGGTACAATAATAAATAAATCTACTTTTAACAGATGAGAATGAAGGGAAAATTACAGAAAAAAAAGAGCTTCTTAAATTACAATGAAGTTCTTAGTCTCAAATGAAAAGCTAGACAGCTGTGTTACCCATTGTGGGCCAAATTGTATTCAGAGCTATGCTAACATCAATTTCAGTTAATCCCCAATGAATTCAAGAGTTATTGCATTAAAAAATTGGAAGGAAAAAAAAAACCCAGACAACGAAACATTCTACTTCTTTGTGTTGTTAGTGCAATTCTTTTTAGCAGAACATGTTGTAATGAGTTTGTCCCCAATATTCTCACACATAATTTCATTATGTTTTTTTTTTCTGAAATACTAAAAAAGACTGGATTCCCTGACTTGAATTTGAAAACAGAGCCTGAAGAGTTCAGATACTGTCTCCATTACAGACTCTATGGCCAGTTTTGGCTTTCCCCAAAAAACAAGTACAGGTTGCATACATGTAGAACTGCAGCTTTCAGGTTTTCAAAAATGCCTTAAAAATACCCAGATCCCTTCTATTTTCCATGAAAAACTAATTCTACACCAGCATTTCTTTGTTTCTACCTTTTTTTAGCTACTGTGTTGTCATGGAAGATATCTGATTGGGAAATATCAATTATTGAAAATTTAATAGAGAATGCATTCTGTAACAAGGGTAGAAATAGAACAAAGAACCACTGACCCATTATCCAGTCTCAAACACAAACCAGTTGCAAATGTTTAGTGTGCCTTAAGTTTTAGGAAAACACGTGACAATACTTCCCAGGAATAAATTCCCACTTCCTGGTGCTATCTCAACAACTTCCATTAATCAAAGAGCTGCATGCAGATACAATAATCTTACTGCCGTAGAAAAAATATGGACTCAGTCACAGATCAATATGATCAGACCAAAGCCATTTATTGCAAAGCCTTAACTCCTTATATACTATTGCTTACATACACTTACAGTGATTTGACATATTATGATTGGATACATGTCTTGAAGACCCTTAGAGGCTAACATATAATTGGTTAAGCACAGGTGTGAAAACTTGACCTCGAAAGCTTGTCAACAGTCCACAGTTCTCATAACTCAGTGAATTCCAGCTTCTTCTCATCTTGCTTGCTTAAGCTTCCTCGGGCCTCTCATGGCCTTGCTATAACTTTCAGGATTATTTAGAGTTCATATACCAAACATATTCAAGGGTAACCTGCTACAAGCTCAGGAGTGTTGCACCCCAACCAGAAGGAAGTGCCAGGGGGGGAGTGCAAGGAGGGCCAGGAGACCTCCTTGGATGGATAAGGAGCTCCTGAGGAAAATTTGAAGGAAAAAAAAGGCTTTTAAAATGTGGAAGCAAGGACAGGCGGACTGGGAAGAGTACAGGGATGTTGTCCAGGAAGCTAGGGACAGGTGAGGAAAGCTAAGGCCCAGTTACAATTAAAGTTGGCTAGGGATATTAAGGATAACAGGAAGGGATTCTACAGGTACATAGCAAATAAAAAAAAGACAAGGGAGGATGTAGGCCCCCTCAGGAAGCTCTCAGGAGAACTGGCTACACAGGATTTGGAGAAGGCTGAGGTTCTGAATGACTTCTTTGCCTCGGTCTTCACTGGCAAAGGCTCTGACCACACCACCCAAGTCTTGGAAGGAAGATGCAGGGACTGTGAGAATGAAGACCTTGCGCCCACTGTAGAAGAGGATCTGGTTCAACACCATCTTAAAAATCTGAACACGCACAAGTCCATGGGTCTTGATGAAATCCACCCGCTGGTCCTGAAGCAGCTGGCAAATGAAGTTGCGAAGCCTCTGGCCATCATATTTGAGAAATCATGGCAGTCAGGGGAAATTCCAGACAACTGGAAAAAGGGAAATATAACCCCCATTTTCAAGAAGGGGAAAATGGATGACCCAGGGAATTACAGACCAGTCAGTCTCACCTCTGTGCCTGGCAAAATCTTGGAGCAGATTCTCCTGGAAGGCATGCTAAGGCACATGGAAAACAACAAGGTGGTTGGTGACAGCCAGCATGGCTTCACTAAGGGGAAATCCTGCCTCACCAATTTGGTGGCCTTCTATGATGGTGCTACAGAACTGATGGACAGGGGTAGAGCAGCTGATGTCATCTACCTGGACTTGTGTAAAGCGTTCAACACTGTCCCACACAACATCCTTGTCTCTAAATTGGAGAGACATCAATTTGATGGATGGACCACTCGGTGGATAAAGAACTGGCTGGATGGCCGCACACAAAGAGTTGTGGTCAATGGCTCAATGTCTGGCTGGAGACCAGTAATGAGTGGCGTCCCTCAGGGACCGGTGTTGGGACCGGTCTTGTTTAACATGTTCAATGCTGACATGGACAGTGGGATTGAGTGCACCCTCAGCAAGTTTGCTGATGACACCAAGCTGTGTGGTTCGGTTGATACCCTGGATGGAAAGAATGCCATCCAGAGGGACCTCGACACGCTTGTGAGTTGGGCTGATGTCAACCTCATGAAGTTTAACCATGCCAAGTGCAAGGTCCTACACCTGGGTCGGAGCAATCCCAGGCACAGCTACAGGTTGGGCAGAGACAAGATTCAGAGAAGCCCTGCAGAGAAGGACTTGGGGGTGTTGGTTGATAAGAAAATGAACATGGGCCTGCAGTGTGCGCTTGCAGCCCAGAAAGCCAACCGTATCCTGGGCTGCATCAAAAGGAGTGTGACCAGCAGGTCGAAGGAGGTGATCCTGCCCCTCTACTCTGCTCTCGTGAGACCTCACCTGGAGTATTGTGTGCAGTTCTGATGTCCTCAACATCAAAAGGACATGGAACTGTTGGAACAAGTCCAGAGGAGGGTCACAGGGATGATCAGGGGACTGGAGTACCTCCTGTATGAATATAGGCTGAGAAAGTTGGGGCTGTTCAGCCTGGAGAAGAGAAGGCTGTGTGGAGGCCTCATAGCAGCCTTCCAGTATCTGAAGGGGGCTTATAAGTATGCTAGAAAGGGACTCTTCATTAGAGACTGTAGTGATAGGACAAAGGGTAACAGGTTAAAACTTCAACAGGGGAAGTTTAGATTGGATATAAGGAGGAAATTCTTTCCTGTTAGGGTGGTGAGGCACTGGAATGGGTTGCCCAGGGAGGTTGTGAATGCTCCATCCCTGGCAGTATTCAGGACCATGTTGGATGAGGCCTTGGGTGATATGATTTGTGTGAGGTGTCCCTGCCCATGGCAGGGGGGTTAGAACTTGATGATCTTAAGGTCCTTTCCAACCCTAACTATTCTGTGATTCTAATATCCATTCTCCTGTGAGAGCACTGTCTTCACATCTTCCCCTTTTAGTTTAATATATCTTTTGGATGACCCTACTTGAGCAGGGGATTTGGGCTAGATCATTTCTCCTATATATGGCAAATACAGGCTGCTGGGCCTGCTCTTTTTCTCCTGTATGGCTTTCCTATAAGAGGGGAGGCCATCCCTCACATCAAGGTCTGGCATGGCATGTGTCCCTACTGCTCCACGCCTGCTGGGTTGCAGCCAACAGCAGAGCTAAAGGTTCTTCTTGGTGGCAAACACAGAGGCCAACACAGTCTTGCCCTTCACTGTGGTAGCAGGCATTTGGTCTACCTCAGTCCTTGCACCTTGTTGTCAATGCAGAGTTTCACCTGCTTCATCCAGTACCAAGTCGCTACTGTGGCAAAGCACACACAGATTTACATTAGCAGAGTAACTATTACAGGGTGCAGCAGCATGTTGAAGATGCTGATGGCAGCGAGGGACTAGCCAAAGAAATTTCTTACCAGTGGAGTTCTCTCACCCTCTTAATTTGTTCCATTACCTGCTTTATAACACTACCATTGTATTAGAAACTTTCCAGCTTTTGCCTTAGCATTTTTTAGCAGCTACTGCAAATTTCCATACTCTAACATCTCTTTTACAAGTGACAAATCTATACAATACAAGGTGTAATTTCTTATTAGCAACTGGCTAGTAAATACAGGTGGTTTTATACACAAAATCACAACCTCTAATAATAGCTACTTTACAAGCACACATATTCAAGTTGCTACTTTTCAGTTGCCCTCAAGTGATGTTTTGCAATCATTTGTTCTTTCTCTTCCTCTATCTCATTCTGCTTGGGGTATTCACGGTCAGCTGCTCGTTTGGCTTCAAAATCAGCCAAATTATTTCCAATTTCCTGATCAGAGTCATCTTGTTGGCGTCCTTTACAGTACATAATAGCTACTCCTTCAGGTAGATGAGCAGCTTCCAGTTATTGTAGAATTTCTGTAGCATGTTTAATCTGTTTCCCTTGTGTGTTCAAAAGTCCTCGCTCTTTCCAAGATAGCACCATGTGCATGTACCACACCAAATGTGTACTTAGAATCAGTCCAAATATTTATCCTTTTATCTTTAGCCAGTTCCAGGCTCTCGTTAACGCTGTTATTTCTGCCTTCTGGGCAGAGGTATTTGAGGGTAAAGGATTAGCTTCTATTACCTGTGAAGTAGTGGTAATGGCATATCCTGCCTTTTGTTCACCATTATTCATGAAGCTACTACTGTCAGTAAACCAAGAATCAGCATCTTCCAGAGGTTTTTCTCTCAAGTCTGGTCAGCTCGAATATACAGTCTCTATAGTGGCCAAGCAGGCATGAGTTAGTGATTCTGTTGACTGTTCCTGCAAAAAGGATGCTGGATTCACGACATTAGTGCTCATAATTTCTATATCATCTTGTTCTTGGTATTTTAAGAAATGTGAAGGAGATAACCAGTGGGCTCCTTTCTGTTCCAGGCCTGCTGATACAACATGGGGCACTAGCACAGTAATCTTTTGTCCCAAGGTGAATTTGCGAGCCTCTTCAATATTCATGATGACGGCTGCCACAGCCCTTAGGCATCCGGGCCATCCTTTGCTCGCTTCATTCAGCTGTTTTGAAAAATATGCCACTGCCCTTCTGTAGGGTCCTAGTTTCTGAGCAAGGACCCCCAAAGCTATTCCCTGTTTCTCATATGAATATAGCCAAAATGGTTTAATCACATCCGGAAGTCCCAGAGCTGGAGCTCTCATTAACTCTGTTTTTAAATTTCTAAAAACCTCTGCTGAATAAGTCCAGTCCAGAGAGGGAGGGTTTCCCTTCAACAGTTCATATAGGGGTCTTACCAGAACACCATAATTATGGATCCAGAGTCTGCACCATCCAGTCATTCCCAGGAATGTCCAGAGCTCCTTGACGGTCGATGGTCGTGGAGTCTGGCAAATGGATTCTTTTCTAGCAGTTCCAAGTTCTCTCTGTCCTCCTGTTATTTCATATGCTAGGTAAGAAACTCGGGTTTGGATCACTTGTGCCTTGTTTGGATAACCGGTCAGTCACAGAAAATTTAATAATTCCACTGTCCACTGGATACATTCTTCCTTTGTTTCTGTAGCAATTAATAGGTCATCCACATATTGTAACAGATTCCCCATCTGAGCAGGTGGCTTTCATGATTCTAGTTCTCATGCTAATTGATTTCCAAAAATTGCTGGACTGTTTTTAAACCCCTGAGGTAATACCGTCCAAGTTAATTGAGTTTTTCTTCCTGTGACAGGATTTTCCCACTCAAAAGCAAATAAATTTTGGCTTCCTTTCAGCTAATGGTAAGCAAAAGAAAGTGCCCTTTAAATCCAGGACAGCAAACCATTTCTGATTATTATTCAATTTAGTCGATAAATCATACAAATTAGCTACTATTGGACAAATATTCTCTGCGATTTTGTTGATTGCTCTGAGACCTTGAACTAATATGCAACTTTTTCTATCATGTTTCTTTACTGGCCAGATAGGAGTGTTATATTCCAATTCACATTCATTTAAAAATCTGTATTTTAAAATTTGTCAATGATTTATTTTTTTTTTATTCCCTTTGATCTTCTAATTTTAA
This sequence comes from Pezoporus wallicus, assembly GCF_028554395.1. Lineage (NCBI taxonomy): Eukaryota > Metazoa > Chordata > Aves > Psittaciformes > Psittacidae > Pezoporus > Pezoporus wallicus. The sequence continues at coordinate 141,098 of NW_026642489.1, read as the reverse complement.
GGGATATTGTTTTATTCTTATTGGGCAGGCCCCCCTTTTTATTTCTGCTTTAACAGGCAAAGCATTTTTCACCTTACCTGGAACTTCAGATGCCTATACTCCCAGATATACCTGATTAAGGTTTTCTTCTATTTCAGGGAGGTCCTCCTTTTTGCTTTTCTGGTGAATTAAAGATAAACTCAAAACTGCAATTAATTGATTGTTTTTAACTCTAAATTCCATTTTGCCTTCTTTAAATGTTGTTTCTCGCCCTAATAAAAATTTTAGGGACTTTGGCATGCATAAAAATGTATGCATTCCTATTTGTTTTCCCAATTTGTACTTTAAAGGGTTTTTTTTTAATTTTTTTTTTTTCTTCACTCCTCAGCTCTGGCGTCCATCCTGGCAGGCAAGTGGGTGACCGCCTGATCAAGAGGACTCGACTGGAGCTCAGGAGGAGGAAGGACTGCTTGCTTGTGCAAAGAGATGTAGGCGAACCGATCAACCAGATAGATCATGGTCACCACTCGATCAAAACCTGTAGCTAGGAATAACGTGGGTACCCAGACTGAGCCTTCCTGCAGACATGCGATCATGCAGGTCTCTGGCTGCAGTGAATGCCAAGCCTGGCACTTGTATGGGAGAGAGCCAGCAACACTGCTTGTGTGAGGTGTCAGCAAATAGATGACCTGCTAAAGGAGGTGGTTGAACTGAGGGAGGACGTTGAAAGGTTGAGAGCTATCAGAGAGTGTGAAAGTGAAATTGATTGGTGGAGCCACACCCTATGGCAAGGGCAGAGGGAAGTGGTTGAACAAGTGATAGATCCTCTTCCCTCCTACCATCAGACAGAAGGAGTAAACTTAAGGAACAAGGAAGCATGGAGGGAGGTCCCTCCTCAGAGAGGTAAACGAAAACCTTCCCAATCCCTTCCTTCCTCCCAGTTGCCCTTGAGTAACAGGTATGAGGTCTTGGAACTACAGGGCCAGGTAAATGGAGATGGAGGGGTAGATCCATCTAGTAAGTCACCTAGGGCTTGTCACTCACCCCCATGCCTTAGAACTTCCTCAACCAACAAGAAAAGAAGAGTAATTGTGGTGGGTGACTGTCGTGGTTTAAACCCAGTCAGGTAACTTGTTCACTCACTCCCAGTGAGTGGTGCCGAGCTGACAACAATTGAGGTCCGTGTCCCCCCCCACCGGGGTTCTCCCCTTCCCCACTCCCGGAGGAACGGGGAGGAGGATCGAAAAAGTGCAACTCCCACGGGTTGAGACAAGAACAGTCCAGCAACCAATGTACACAAATCACCACCGCTACTACCAACTACAACGATAAGGGAAAATAACAAGGGAAGAGAATACGATACCACCGGCCAAGAAAACGAGTTCCACCCGGAAGCCCGTGTCCTTCTGGGTAACTCCCAGTCACCCCCCCCACCCCGACCATGACGTGCTGTGGTATGGAATACCTCCCTGGCTAGCCCGGGTCAGGCGCCCCGTCTCTGCTTCCTCCCGGCTTCCCCTCCTCCCTGGCAGAGCATGAGCCTCACAAAGTCCTTGGTCAGGGTAAACATCACTTAGCAACAACTGAAAACATCGGCTTCACCAACACTGTTCTCAAGCTGGAAGTCAAAACACAGCACTGCACCAGCTACCACAAAGGAAAAAAAAAAAAACATGACTGCTACTGCTGAACCCAGGACAGTGACTCCCTTCTGAGGGGAACAGAAGGGCCCATTTGTCGACCTGATCCATCCCACAGGGAAGTCTGCTGCCTACCTGGGGCTCGGATTGGAGATGTTAAAAGGAAACTCTCTGATCTGGTGCAGCCCTCTGACTACTATCCGCTGCTGTTTTTTTCAGGTTGGCAGCGATGAAATTATTACAAGCAGGGTAAGGGCAATGAAGAGAGACTTCAGGGCCCTGGGACGGCTGGTTAGAAGGTCTGGAGCACAAGTGGTTTTTGCCTCCATACCTGTTACAAGCAAAGGTGAAGAGATAAATAGGAAGAGACTGCAGATCAATATATGGCTACAGGACTGGTGCCAAAGGCAGGGGTTTGGGTTTTTCAATCATAGGCTCCTATATGAGACACCTGTTTTGCTGGGGCAGGTGGGATACATCAGTCCCAGAGAGGGAGAAGGTTTTTGGGCAGGAGTTAGCAGGGCTCATTGACAGGGCTTTAAACTAGGTAGGAAGGGGGAAGGGGAGATAACTGGGCCTGCTGTGGACAAGCCCAAGAGAAACATGCTAGGGCTTGAAGAATGGTAGACTAGGGAGAACTCTCAATCTATTGTTTCATTTGAGGGAAACCCTGTCCTGCAGGGGAAAAAGGGTACCTGGGCAAGAGTTAATAGAGCTCACTCACAGAACTCTAGGTTAGATTCGAAGTGCGAGGGGGTTGTAGCTGGGTTTGAACTAGTGGGGCAATGTTCTAGTATGGATGAAGACCAGAAGGCCTCCCGCCTTCCAAGGGTGCCACTAACGTGCTCTGCTCGCTCCCTGAAATGCCTGTGCACCAATGCACGCAGCATGGGGAATAAACAGGAGGAGTTAGAAGTCTGTGTGCGGTCTAAAGGTTATGGTCTGGTGGCAATTACAGAGACATGGTGGGACAGCTCACATGACTGGAATGTGGTTATGGATGGCTATGTCGTTTTAGGGAAGATAGATCAGCAAAGCAAGGTGGTGGAGTTGCTCTTTATGTGAAAGAGCGACTAGAATGTATTGAGTTCTGTCCAGGGACAGATGAGGACCAAGTGGAAAGTCTGTGGGTGCAAATTAAGGGACAGGCTGGTACGGGTGGCACAACTGTGGGGGTCTATTATAGACCTCCTGATCAGGACGAAGGAGTTGATGAGGCTTTCTACAGGCAATTGAAAGCAGCCTCACGACTACATGCCTTGGTCCTTATGGGGGATTTTAACTACCCCGATATTTGCTGGAAGACTTACACAGCCAGTCATTCACAGTCTAGGAGGTTCCTCCAGTGCATTGATGATAACTTCTTAATGCAAATGGTGGACGAACCAACTAGGAGAGGAGCGCTGCTGGATCTGGTACTCACCAGCAAGGAGGGTCTGGTTGAAGTAGTGACGGTCAATGGCAGCCTGGGCTGCAGTGACCATGAGATGGCGGAGTTTAGGATCCTGTGTGGGAGGAATAGAATACCTAGCAAGGCCCCATTTCTGGATTTCCAAAGGGCAAACTTTGGCCTCTTCAATCAATTGCTAAGGGAAGTATCATGGCAAAGGGTACTAGGTGGTAAAGGGGCTCAAGATCAGCATTCAAGGACCACTTCTTCAAAGCACAGGATCAGAGTGTCCCAATGAGTAGGAAGTCAAGTAGGGGAGCCAGGAGACCAGCATGGTTAAACAAGGAACTGCTGGGCAAACTCATATGGAAAAAAGAGAATCTATGGATTATGGAAGGAGGGGCTGGCCACTTGGGAGGAATATAAGAAAGCTGTTAGAGGATGTAAGGAAGCAATTAGGACAGCTAAGGCCTCCTTGGAACTTAATCTGGCAAGTCAGATCAAGGACAATAGAAAGGGCTTCTTCAAATACATAGCAAATAAAACTAACACAAGAAGCAGTATAGGTCCACTGCTGAATGAGGTGAGTGCCCTGGAGACAGAGGATATAAAGAAGGCAGAGGTGTTGAATGCCTTCTTTGCCTCTGTCTTTACTCCTGCAGACTCTCCCCGGGGGACCCAGATTCCTATAGCCACGGAAGGAGTCAGGATAATGGAGGAGTTTGCTTTGGTAGATGAGGATTGGGTTAGGGATCAGTTAAGTAATCTGGACATCTATAAATCGATGGGTCCGGATGGAATACACCCGTGGGTGCTGAGGGAGCTGGCGGAGGTCATTGCTGAGCCACTCTCCATCATCTTTCGTAAGTCATGAGAAACAGGTGAGGTGCCTGAGGATTGGAGGATGGCAAATGTCATGCCGGTCTATAAGAAGGGCAAGAAGGAGGACCCAGGTAATTATGGACCGTTCAGCCTTACCTCCATCCCTGGAAAGGTGATGGAACAACTTATTCTTGACACCATCTCTAGGCATATGGAGGATGAGGGGGTCATTAAGAGCAGCCAACATGGCTTTTCCAAGGGGAAGTCATGTTTGACCAACCTTATAGCCTTCTATGAGCAAGTAACTAGGTGGATGGAAGATGGTAGAGCGGTAGATGTGTTTTTTCTTGATTTCAGTAAGGCATTTGATACTGTTTCCCACAGCATCCTCATAGACAAGCTAAGGAAGTGTGGGCTTGATGATCAGGTGGTGAGGTGGATCAAGAACTGGTTGGAAGGAAGAAGGCAGAGAGTTGTGGTCAATGGGGCAGAATCTAGCTGGAGGTCTGTGACCAGTGGAGTCCCTCAGGCGTTGGTGCTGGGACCAGTGCTGTTTAATATTTTCATCAACGACCTGGATGAGGGAACTGAATGTACCCTCAGCAAGTTTGCCGATGATACTAAACTGGGAGGAGTGGCTGACACACCGGAGGGCTATGTTGCCATTCAGCGAGGCCTGGACAGGCTGGAGAGTTGGGAGGAGAGGAACTTGATGAAATTCAACAAGGGCAAGTGTAGAGTCTTGCGTCTGGGGAAGAACAACCCCATGTACCGGTACAGGTTGGGGGCTGACCTGCTGGATAGTAGTGAAGGGGAAAGGGACATGGGGGTCCTGGTGGACAGCAGGATGACCATGAACCAGCAATGTGCCCTTGTGGCCAAGAAGGCCAATGGCATCCTAGGGTGCATTAGAAAGGGTGTGTTTAGTAGGTCAAGAGAGGTTCTCCTCCCCCTCTACTCTGCCTTGGTGAGGCTGCATCTGGAATATTGTGTCCAGTTCTGGGCCCCACAGTTCAAGAAGGACAGGGAATTGCTTGAAAGAGTCCAGCACAGAGCTACAAAGATGATTGAGGGAATGGAACATCTCTCTGATGAGGAGAGGCTGAGGGAGCTGGCACTCTTTAGCTTGGAGAAGAGGAGACTGAGGGGTGACCTCATCAATGTTCACAAATATGTAAAGGGTGAGTGTCAGGAAGATGGAGCTATTTTTTTTTCAGTGATGTCCAGTGATAGAACAAGGGGCAGGGGGTGTAAACTGGAGCATAGGAGGTTCCATGTGAACATCAAGAAAAATTTCTTTACTGTGAGAGTGACAGACCACTGGAACAGGTTGCCCAGGGGGGTTGTGGAGTCTCCTATGTTGGAGATATTCAAGGCCTGCCTGGACAAGTTCCTCTGTGATGTACTCTAGGTTACCCTGCTCTTGCAGGAGGGTTGGACTAGATGATCTTTTGAGGTCCCTTCCAACCCTTAGGATTCTGTGATTCTGTGAGTCTGTGAACTGCACTTTTGCATTAACCCTTTCTTGCTCGAAATGTTAAACTGCCTCCCGTTAAAAACTTTTACATGAGCCCAACAACAAAAGATACAGAGAACACCATCTGCCCTCAACACATGCACACACACACGCACGTATGGGATCCCATAGGCACGCTCCACAGAACTACAATATTTGAAGCACAAAATCCAGACAATCATTACTTCCACTACAGTCCCCCGTACAGAACGTGCCACAAGGACCCTATAAAAACTATCAGGAGACCAGCTCCGAGAAGCACCATTGCAGTGCGAGGTGGCAGGCTCAACTTTAGTGGGTGTCCCCACAGAGGCTCTGCCTCCCCCACATCGTATGAGGCTTAGGCATTTATACTGACCAAAATGCACACTCATTCCAACACAGGTGGCCAGCCTATGTTGGAAGAAGTGGCCAGCAATATCTACAAAGATCTCCAAAGGTCAATAGAAACCTGGACATACTTATATTTACCAAATTCTAGTATATGAGTATCACAGAGAGACTGTATCAAATGAGCTGTATATGGGGTCCTAAGTCCATGGTCCGTCACAGTCTGCCCGATACCCCTGATAAGAGCATACGAGAGACCTTCCCACCGCAGGTCTTGATCCAGCACATACACCACCAGGAAAACACACAATACATCTGCATCCCCCACTGGTCTTGCTTCTCCCTTTACAGCTGTGCATTTCACATGAGGATCTGTGGGATATATATCAGGCTCCTTTTCCAGATGAATAGGATCCAGGTCAAAAGGATCATCCAGGTCAGCATCAGAATTATCAGGCATCAGAACCTCAGGAGCAGCAACAGCAGTCTGGTGGACAGGCACAGGCTCCTTCTCGGTGTCAATAGGGGCTGAGTCAAAAGGATAGTCTTCATCTCTGTCCTCAGTCTTCGCAGGTGTGGCGGCAAGTGGCAGAAGTTTAGGGGGATGGGGGGGGGGGGGGGAATGATGACTGAGCTCCACGATCTCATTTTTTGACTTTAACGTCTCTAAAATAGATCTCCAAATGACTAACAAATTTTTCACAGTGTCATTGCCTTTTGTAACTGCATCCCACAATTTAACTCCTGCACCATTCCACAAAGGGATTTCAGATACTCATCAATTTCTGGATTACGTGTCTTTGACCATTTCAACATTAAATTTAAGTCTGTCTCTTTAAAGGTTACTCCCTTCACCTTAAGAAGGACTGAAAACATCCATAAAACAGAGACTTCTTCCTTAGCAATTTTTTTCCCAAGTCCCAGACGCAAAGGCTTCACTAACTCCCTGGATCAGATCTTTTTCTTTACTCCAGAGCAATACTCTTTGACAGATTATCATCATACTCTATCCCTCTCGCTGAGAGGATATGCTGGAAGAATTTAAGGATGGCCATTTCTTCTTTACTTAATTGATTCCCCATCCTAATCCTCTTCCAGACCTGCCGGTTGTTACCTTATTTACACTGCACAGTGTCTTCCAGGCTCACAAGGCTCCGTTCTGAGGCTTCTACCTCCCAGTCCTCGTCCTGCCAGATCGAACCCAGCCAACGTCCCTGCAGCTCCGTGTTTTCCACTTTCTTCGGTGCCACGCACTTTAATTCCTTCAGTTTCAATATGAAAAATAGGGGGGTGCCCCATGTTGGGCGCCATTTGCTGCAGAAATATATGGACTCAGTCAGAGGTTAATATGATCAGACCAAAGCCGTTTATTGCAAAGCCTTAACTCCTTATATACTATTGCTTACATACACTTACAGTGATTTGGCATATTATGATTGGATACATGTCTTGAAGACCCTTAGCGACTAACATATAATTGGTTAAGTACAGGTGTGAGAACCTGACCTCGAAAGCTTGCCAACAGTCCACAGTTCTCATAACTAGGTGAATTCCAGCTTCTTCTTATCTTGCTTGCTTAAGCTTCCTTGGGCCTCTCATGGCCTTGCTGTAACTTTCAGGATTATTCAGAGTTCCTGTACTGTAAGCGACGAGGAGAAGCAAGACAGGCCAACCCAATATGGGTGATAAGCAAACTTCTACTTTATTTGTGGCGCACTTCGCTTATATCTGCTTGGTGTTTAGCCACGCCTACTAGTCAGAACAATATTGGTTAGTTCTACACAGCTTCCTTCACGTTCTCCTCCCACATCCGGTATCCGGTTACCTGTGAGGCCTACCCCTTGCCTTGCTCGCACAAGGCCTCTAAGGCTCCATGGCCTTGCTCTTAGAGCCATTCTGCAACACTGTACCAAATATTCATTCTCCTGTGAGAACACTGTCTCCACATCTTATCTAATTTTAGTTGCCTACTAATTGTTTACTGTTTACTAATATCTAAATTTAAGCTACTCACCCCAAGATTCCTTTTAAATCAAAAAGGAGAAAAAAGCACTTTTTAGAGCGTCATGCATCTTTAGATTACTACCTTGAGAACTGAATTCTACTCTAAAGCTAGGCATACACAGTTGGCCATATAAATCTCACATATTTTACTGATTTATTTTCAGTTAGTATGTCTAAGCTTTAAAAAAAAAAATCATTACTGAATTCTATTATTACTAATGAATTTTTTATTATTTCTGGCTTTTAGCATTTATTTTGGTTATTTGATAGTCTAGTGAGTGGTACTGCTTGGCTTTTCTTTGGATCCATATAGCAGTTATATTTTGAGGATGAAGGATTCTAAATTACTGAGTTGACCTCTGAGGAATGTTTGAACATTTGAACAAACAATAATGAACCTTAGAAAGATTTATAAATATAACTGAGACCCAGCACTGAACACAGACATGTAGCAGTATCAGCATAGGTATTCCAGTGTAACTCTTATTTGTCCCATATATTGAAACGTTGTACAAATGTCGGCTTGGGATATTGTCTTTGCAATATAAGGTTTTGAATAATTAACTTTTGAAAGGTCGAGAGTAACCACAACTAGGAACAGCATATAACAGAAAAATTTGTTTCCACTTATACTTGTGTTTGCCCCCAAACACCACTGTGTTTGATACACTTGTGTTAGATAGATAGAAAATTTGTTGTTTATAGTTACTGTGATTTCTGAGTGACACTCTGTAAGATATACTGTGTTATCATTTTATACCAAAGTGATTGTTTTAATGAAAGTGCAGTCATGTAAGATAATGTATTAGCATGAAATGTACTATATGGGATCAGTTTTATAAAACAAATAAACCAAAGCAAAACTAAAAACCAACCACTAAACTTAGAACAAGATATCTCGATTTAATTTTGTGATAAAGCATCCAGGAGAGTGAACATCAATATATGAAACTGACAGACAAAATAATCCAGTAACTTGAAAGGAAAAATTAGGAATTCTTGTGTGTGTACAGTGTAAAGGCATTTTCATTGTCTCCATACCAAGTGACTCAGATATTCATTCATCATTTATTTAAAGAATTTCTAAAAATATTTGAAACCAGGCTTGGTTCCCTCTAAAGAAACCCACTCAAAACCCTAAACAAGGGTAAATCTTGGTACTGCATCTTATTTATATTGTAAAGTTTTTTCATTTTACCTGTAAAAATTTAAATTATCTATCTATCTATCTATCTATCTATCGAATGTATCCACATACATCTGTATGTATACAAACTCTAAACTACCAGGGAATGGTATCTCAAACATTTTGCATGTTAGTAAATACCAACCTACCTCAGGTTTCTATAAATAAATAATATTATTGAAATAATAAATTCTTGTATCTAAACTGTATGATGACATTTATAGTAAAAGCCTTTTCAATGCTTAAAATATTCTTGTGCAAGTATAATTTTAGTTAACGTGTCAAGTTATTGCAGTTTATTCACAAGCTTAATTTCACAGCTCTGCAGGAGAGCTATCATGAAGAACCATGGATTCTGTCTTTAACCTTCAGACACAACTGCAATACTAAGGATTGGAGGTCTAACTTCTCTAGCATAGAAATGAAGGAGAACAGAAAAAAAAACCAAACCAAGGATTTCTACCTCCTTCAGATGTCCAGAGGTTATGTACTTCTAAATTCACAGTGCACAAGAGCAGAGAAAAATCTGATGTGGAGGTATTCTACTGTGAAGAAGGGGGAGGAAGTGGATCTGTGTTCCTTGAAAAAGAAGAAATGTTGTTTACTCCTTTTCAGGCTTGCAGAGAAGTGTAACATTTTTAAAGAACATGCAGCTGCCATTACAAATAATTCTCAGATTATTTCTTTCTGCACGTGAGAAGCACACTGAAAGCAATTCTGCTTCAGAAATCTGACAGTATTTACTGTAATTCAGTATCAGTATTCTGAAAACAAATCTCTCCATGACTGTGGTCAATCATAAAATCACAGTTTATCCCTATGCAGAAAGTGTAATATCTAAGAATGAGTATATTATTTTTCTCTCCCTTTCCTCTTTTACATCATATTTTGTTACCACCAAAAAGCATTGAGAGATCGAAAATATTGCCTGTTGGTTTCACATTCTCTAGCTCATTTCACTTTCATTCTGCTTTTCTGCAAAAGTCCAATGATATAGAATAAAACCCTTCACAGCTTCCTTGTATATGAAATAATACAGGCAACAAGTCCCAGGTATTTGCAGGTAATCGCACCATTTGATATCACAGAAGAAAAATCAGTAATAATATCTGACATTGTTCTTGTGATATTTCATTTTGCTAATGATTCATAATTAGCAGCATAGCCAAAAAGAGAAATTTCTCATTGTGTTCACCTGTAGTGTGGTGTTCCTAGAACAATTACTAGCTACTGTCCTTGGTTCAGCAGTAGCAGTCATTTTTCTCCTTCTTAGTAGCTGGTGCAGTGCTCTGGTTTTGACTTTCAGCCTAGGAACAACACTGATAACATTACTTAACAACAACTAAAAACATCAGTGTTTAATCTAACCAAGGACCCTCTGAGTCTCATGCTCTGCTAGGGAGGAGGGGAAGCCGGGAGGAAGCAGAGACAGGACACCTGACCCAAGCTAGCCAAACAGATATTCCATACCACAGCACATCATGCCCAGGAGGTAACAGAGTTACCTGGAAGGGCTAGTTCACTGCTCGGTTGGGCTAGGTATTGACAGGTGGTATCGTATTCTCTTCCCTTGTTATTTCCCTTATCATTATTATTATTGGTGGCAGCAGTAGTGGTTTATGTTATACCTTAGTTACTGGACTGTTCTTATTTCAACCTGTGGGAGCTACATTCTTTCTATTTCCCTCCTCCCCATCTCCCCCGGAGCAGGAGGGGGAAGAAGAGGAGGAGTGAGTGAGTGAGACTGCATAGCTGGCAGAGTTTAAAACACTACAGATGTATATAATGGAAGTGCTTAGCAATTACACATCTTTTTTTTTTTCCTCGGGTGGTCAATCTATGAAGGAGACGTTCCCTTACACCCCAGCTCCCTGACCAAGCTATTTACAGCATCATTTGGGAGTTCTGAAGGTTTTGAATGGCTTTTGAATACCCTTGAGACCTGCCTGCTGATTGTGATGGGGACCACCATGTTGGCACACAGAGTGTGTTTTACCCACGATCATTTTGTCTCATATCAAAAGTTAACCAGAGTCGGGTTTGGATCTTGTCTAGGGTTAGATGATGATATAGGAGGACCAAGAGATTTTCCCTGAAGCTGGACAGTCATGAGTGGCAGGGTATGTGGGGTAGTATGGGCAAATATCTAGGCCAGGAGGCACCTCCAGTGCTTTGGAACTTCACCACTGAACAAGTGCAAAATTCAGAAAAGTTAGTAAAACACTTAAATGAGCTGTGTTGTCATCCTGGTCATACCAGAGAGGGACAAATCATGGCAACGTGCTGGGACTTGGCCTATGCTTACAGAGGCCTGTTAAACACTATCCACACCTTCAAAGGGAAAAAGTGTCTCTGGATCTGATGGCAAAGCAACAGACAACACAGCTACTCCAACTAAAAATATAGCAGCTACACAAACCCCAGTGACAAGTACAGCAGCTACTCAGACTCTGACTGCAACAGACAATGCAGCTACTCCAACTTCAAGTACAGCAGCTACATCAACTCCAGTGACAAGTAGAACAGCTACTCAAACCTCAACAGCAGCAGTCAATGCAGTTGCTGGTGCTATTCAACCCCCAAGGACAGTGGCTGCACCAACCCCAACAACAAATACTTCAGCTACTCCAACCCTAGTGGCACACACTACAGAAACTCCAACCACAGTGACAATCGCTGCACCTAAACCAGAGGACCAATTCATGCCAATATCGGTTGCCCCTGTACACAAGGGGAAAGCAAACAAGAGGCACAAAGAGCAACCAGTACAGTGAAGAAAGATGAAGAACCAATCCACTTACTACACGGGACAGCATCTGGACAAGAGTTATTATTATGTGGATCAGAGGAAAAGGAAGAAGAAAAGGTGACTTCTCGACCCCGGACCTCAACCAAGGTACGGAATATGCAAAAAGATTTCAGCCATCATCCAGGGGTCACATCATCACCTGATTGCTCCAATGCTGGGACAATGGTGCCAATGGTCATGAACTAGAAGGTAGGGAAGCCAAGCAGCTGGGATCACTTGCCAGGGAAAGAAGAACTGACAAAGCAGTTGCAAAAGAGAAATTGTCCCTCAGTCTTTGGAGGCAGCTCTTGGCAGCTGCGAAGGAAAGGTTTCCCTACAAGTACAATGTTATGAGTCGTTTGGCCAACTGGACCGTGATAGAGAAAGGCATCCAGTTTATAAGGAAATCAGCCATTCTAGAGATGATCTCTTGTAGGCCGAATGCCGAGAATGCATCTGTAGATTCAGATGAAGTCAAAGGTACATGACCCATGTGGCTGAAATTTACATGGAGTGCACCATAATCATATGCCCACTCACTGGCATGACATAGCACCACCAACAGTGGATGAAGTGATTTGTCAACTCCAAGAGTTCAAAGACAATCTCACCATTTCCACCAATTCAGCTGTGGAAAAACTGTCGCAGGAGTTCAAACAATTGAGAGACGATCTATCCGATCTGTCCAGCTCACCACATTTACCAACCCATGTCTCAGATATTAACTAAAGACGCCCTACTGCTCAAGAGAGAAGATACAGGAGGTAAACGCTACAGGCTACCCTATGGTTTTACCTGAGGGATCATGGAGAAGACATGAGGAAGTGGGATGGAAAACCTACCTCAGCTCTGGAGGAATGGGTGCGTGAATTGAAGAGGAGAACAAATGTCAAAGATGATCATCCCATGAAAGCTATGGCTTCAGTCTCTCATGAGCAGGTTCCCAGATGGAGTGGAAGAGCTGATTTTGCTCCATCTCCTGTGATAAAGACGAATAATCCCTGTCTACAAGATGTAAGTGACCAATATTGTGATCACTATTAGAAGCGCCCTGACTCCAGCCAGGTGGAGGTAGGGGACAGTCGGGCTTACTGGACTGTCCCCTGACACATCAGTCCCACAGGAGTGTAAGGCTCTAGTAGACACCAGTTGTGGGAAAAGCCAGAGGCAGCAGAGAACTGTCCTCAGGTCACCATCAACTGACTCTGACATCCCTCTCTGATCATCACCCCAGCAAAGAATGAACTTTGATGAAACCAGACAAGCTCAGCAGTGACCAGACAAGTTCAGCAGCATTGTCAGTAGGCACCAACCCAACACTACACACTGTCTCTCCTGCCCTGAAAGACTGTTACAAGAGATGGAGCCTGACATCATGGAATGAATTCAGCAACTTCATAGGGATTTATCTGTGGACTAGGGAATGATACCTATCTCTTTCTCTGTGTGTGTGTGGGGGGGCATATTTATGTATATCTGGGACAAAAAGTGATGTTATATTGAAAAAATAATGGGATCTGAGCATGATGTGAATGGTATGGAATAAGGGGTGGATACTGCCCTGGGCTCAGCTGTAACAGTTATTTTTTTCCTTCCAAGTAGGTGGTGCAGTGCTGTATTTTTGACTTTTGTCTGAGAACAAAGCTGTTAACTCACCACTGCTTTTGTTGTTGCTAAGTAATACTTACGCTGATGAAGGACTTTTCATTCTCTCATGCTCTGCCAGTGAGAAAAGGCACTTGAAGCCAGGAGGAAGCAGAGACAGGACACCTGACCAAAACTAGCCAAAGAGGAATTGCATTCCACAGCACATCATGCCCAGTATGTAAACAGGGGGGAGTTACCAGGAAGGCCTAGATCACTGCTTGGGTCAGGCTAGGTATTTGTTGGCGGGTGGTGAGCTATTGTATTGTGCATTACTGCTGTTTATTTTTTCTTTTCCTTTTCACATTTTATTTTTATATTTGTATCCTCTCCCCTTGTTATTTCCCTTATCATCATTATTATTGGTGGTAGCAGTAGTGGTTTTGTGTAATACCTTAGTTACCGGACTGTTCTTATCTCAGCCCATGAGATTTTCATTTCCCACACCTCAGCTGGCAATACCATACTGTCACTGCTGGGACAAGTGAGGCTGCAGAATTCCTGAAGTCTGAGGAAGGCAGCTTCTTTCCACAAGTACTCAGTGAGCCAACTAGGAAAGGTGCCCTCCTAGGCTTGCTCTTTGTGAATCAAGAGGGTGCATGCGAGGTGTGATGGTGGGAGGCTGTCTTGGCCACCCTAATCCCAAAGAGTTGAGCTCAAGCTTTTGGGTGTCATGAGGGAAAAGTTCGGCAGATTTGGTACCCTGGGTATCAAGAAAGCAAAACTGAAGCTACAAAGGGACCTCCTTGACAGGGTCTCCTGGGCATGAGCTTTTGAGAACTTAGGGGACCATGAGAGCTGCTCGCTTTTAAAGAACCATCTTTTGAAAGCACAGGAGCAGCACTCCCATTGTGTCAATGGAAGTCAAGCAGGTGCAGCAGAAGAGCAGCTTGGAAATCCTCCTGGAACTGGGGTGGGAACAGAAATTGTATGCTCTCTAGAAGCAAGGTCAAACTTCTCAGGAAGACTGCCGAGCTGTGGCTCACACATGGAGGGAGACATCACAAAAGGCCAAAGCTCAGCTGGAGATGAAACTGGTCAGTGTTCTGTCAGACAACAACAAAAGGCTTTTTGAAGTATGCTAATAACAAGCAGAGACCTAAGGAAAGTATTGGGACCTTGACTTTATGATGGACACTGAAAAGTGGGGATGAAGAAAAGACAGAGGCATTTAATGTTTTTGCATTGCCTCAGTCTTCAATGTTCATGGTAGACCTGGGGCTCCCCAGGTCCTGTGAGTGGGAAGACCATGGCTGCAGGAGCAGTGACTTTCCATTGGTGGACACAGCAGTTCTAAAGCAGGAGACCTTGGGGCCAAGGCTGGATATGGACACCCTGGGGAGAGGCCCACAGGGCTCCACCCCATCTGGGCCCCTGGGTTCCAGAACCGAAGTACAATGGTGCTCTCTTCTTACCCAGTGCTGCCCCAGCAACAGCTCCAGTGCCTGCACGAACAGTGCTGCGAGTGGCAGCACCAGAGGCACTGGCGGTACTTCCTTTTTGCGGAGGAGTACTCCTGTTGTATTTTTCAAGGAGTTTTCTACACGTATGTTTTCCCCTAGCCCTTTCAGGATGGGGCAGTGGCTCTGTTGCTGTGGGTCCAGGTGAGTTGCCCCACAGCTTGGGGATGCACAGGCACAGCAAGGACCAGCAGCAGCCACCTTGCTCAAGCCAAACGCCATCTGCTCTGCAGGGATGACCCTTGCCCCGACCAGCACCGTGAGCCCGATCTGGCATTGCCTGAGACGCTGCTCAGGGAGCGTGTGAGGGTGACCCAGGGCCGTGGCCAGAAGAAGAAGAGGGACCTCCTCCTCTTCTTCAGAGACACCCTGGTCATCGCCAACACCAAGTAAGACAACCAGAGCCCAGCTGCCTTTCCTCCCAAGCCCTGCCCCTAGCACCAGGGCACCAGATCAGGGACAGCCAAGGAGCAGCCCCAGGCCCCTGGCACTTTGGTGCTGGATGCACTTGTGGCCATGCCCATGGCAGGCAGGAACAAGAGGGGATCCAGTGGGCTCGGCCACCTCCAGCTGACTCCCTGCCGCTCTTCTCTGCAGACCTGGCAGCACCCCGCACCCGCTGCTGTGCCTGGCCCTGGGCCTGCTGCAGGTGCTGAGCAGTGGGAAGGGCTGAGCTGGTGATGCTGCTGAAGAGGAGGAGGAATGGAATGCCTCCAGCTCCCTTGTCTTCCTCTGGCCCTGTGGCTCCTGTGTTGTCAGTTTCTGGTGAGTCTCGGTGCAACTTCCCACCAGAGGGGTGGGCAGCTCCTCTGCCCTGCCTCATGGGGCATCATCTGCTGGGGCACAGCAGGCACTGAGGCTGTTTCTTCTCTTTTTTTGGCAGCTCCCGAGTAGTGAAGGAACTCTGGGTCAGCACCCTCCTTGGGTAAGCCCTGCCAGGCACTGCAGCCTGGGCTGCCTGTGCTCCCATCATGGGGAGATGCTCCATGAGTGGCATCCAAACAATGAGAAAACACCTCTTCTGAGCTGGGCACAGGTGCTCCACAGCTGCAGGCAGAGGTGCCCCCACTGCTGAGCAGGCACATCTGGTGAAGATACTTCATCCAGCTGTGTCCAGCCCCATCCTCGCCACTCCCACTGCACCCCGCTCCACTGCTGGGTGGTACCGGCTGTTCTGGGCACTATGGAAGCACTCCCCAGGCTGGCAGCAGAGGGAAGAGCTAGCTTGGGTCTCACACAGCTCTTTCTCTGCCCCTTCCCCATGCACAGACCACAGGAAGGAGTTCAGGGAGCCAGGGTGACCCAGCTGCCGTCCATCAGGATGGTGATGAAGGAGCTGAGTGGCCACCATGCTGTGAGTGTCCCTCCTGCCTCTGCTCTGTCCCCAGGGGCTCCTCCAGCCCAGCATCAGCTGCATTGCTCCTCACCTTCTGCTCTTTTCCTCTTGCCCAGGGGACGACACTGGATGACGGCAGCCTGGAGAAGATGCTCCAGCTCCAGGCCCAGGTCAGGGTCCGTTGCAGTGCAGTCTCACCCATCCCCACTTCTCACACACAGCCAGGGGCTGATGCAGCTCTCCAGGGGCCCTTTCTGCTGTGGGGCTCCTTGGTGAGTGCAGCCCATTTCTTGCAGGCTGGTGCCAAGCAGCTGCCAGGTCCTGTGCCATCCGGCAGTGAAGGCAGATGTGGCCACATGGATGGTGAGTGTGGAGAAGACAGGGGCAGGATGGCCCTTCTCTCCTGCTCTTACAGGCTGGCACATGTGTGGCAATGGGGATGCTGCTGCCCTTCCCGCAGGGCACGTCCACCCTCATCACTCTGCAGCAGGAGAGAGCTGAACCCCACGTCCCCTCAATCCAATATGTTGCTGCCTCTTCTGTGCCCTCGGTGGCAGGGGGGGACAGCACTGAGGGAGGGTTCTCCTGGTGCTTTTCCTCCACGGCTCTTTAATCCATTTCTCTTTGCAGGCGGGACCCACAGGAGCAGGAGGAGGCTGCCCTGGCCATTAGCACGGCCAGGGACCTTGGCTGCAGTAGGGGCACCAGGGCCATTGGGCTCTGCTGGTGTAGGAGCTCTCTTTGGCCAGCCCCTGGCAGATCTGTGCAGCCAGGATGGCATGCTGCCACAGCCCATCCAGGTAAGCCAGCCTGGATGTGGGGTCCCCATCCGTCCCATCCCATCCCATCCCATCCCATCCCACTGACTCCTCCAGAGAGAGGCTGTCCCTTTCACCTATCTCAGGGCCTGTCTCCAGCCCAGCAACTCTCCTCCTCTGTGCCCTCAGGACCTGCTGGCTCTGCTTAATGAGCATGGCCCATCCACGGAGGGGATCTTCCAGCTGGCAGCCAGCCAGCACGCACCCCACAAGGTCAGGGAGGCCCTGGACAGTGGGGTGCCAGTGCAGCTGGAAACCCAGCCCGTGCTGCTGCTGGCTGTCCTCTTGAAGGTGAACCCTGCTGACCCAGAACCCTGCAGCTCCTGGCTCTCTTGGTGCTGATGGGCACCTGCGGGAGCACAAGCAGAAACCCAGCTGCCTGCTCATGAGCCAGAGGGCTGGGGATATTGCAAGTGCTCCTGGGTGCAGTGGCCGAAGCCTCACATGGAGCCCTTGGCCCTGCAGGACCTCCTCCACAATATCCCCTCAAAGCTCCTTGACATCCAGCCGTTCGAGGAGTGGATGCGTGCCATGAACAAGACCAGCAGGCAGGAGAAGCTGGCAGCACTGAAAGAGTAAGTGTGGCAGCAGCCAGCAGGGACTGGCACAGGCTGGGACTCATCAGCAAAGCAATGGCCTGCCTGAAATAGCCATGGCTCGTACAAGCCACCTCCTGGTGCTGTGGGGTTTATGTTTAGGGGGAAAGGGGCACCCAAAAGCTTTTCTTTCTGGGGATCACTTCCCACAGGTGTTGGGGATTGCTGCAACAAAGACCTCTTTCAGAAGGGCAAGGAGGGAGGTGGCCGTATCTCAGCATAGGCAGTCTCTCTGCTGTAGAGCAGGCAGTGGCCTTGGATGAGATCAGCCTGGGAGACCTGTGCTGTCAACACTGACTTCGTTAACGCTGTGCTCCTGTTCCCTCAGGGTGGCCAGCAAACTACCAGAGGCCAACCTGCACCTGCTGCAGCACTTGCTGTTGCTGCTTAACAGGATCAGCAGGAATGTGGCCACAACGAAGATGACTGCTGGGAACCTGGCCATCTGCCTGGCACCAAACCTCCTGAGCCCACCCCAGGAGCTGCCCCTGGATGTTCTTGCTCTGGAGACAGGGAAGGTACGCTGTGTTTACCACCCGGCTACAGAGTCCCCAGCCCAGCCCAGCTTTGCTGCTCAGACGGTCCTGGCTTTCTTCTCCTGTCAGCAAGGCCATGGGTCAGCAGCTGGGAAGAACAGCCCCACGGCTACACCTTCCTGCACAGAAGCACAGGTCAGGCTGGGAAAGATTGTTTGAGCCCTCATCAGCCCCCTCAGTGAAACCAGTGGTTTGCTGTGTGCAGGTAACGAAGCTTGTTGAGTTCTTCATTGACCACCATGAGGAACTCCTTGGAGAGCAGGTGGCCAGGCTGGCCAGAGAGGGGGATGAGGAGACACCAGCAGCACAAGCAGAGCTGGAAACAACAGGGGTAAGTGAAGTGCACAAGAAGTGTGGCAACAAAAACCTTCCCTCTCAGAAGGTGGGGCTACTGCTGCTGCTACAGAACAAGCATAGTCATCCAACTCCAAAGTGCAGAGCAAGGCTGATGCAGGTTGGCCATCCCACTTTGTGAGGTGGTCCCACCACAGCTGGCTCAGCTGAGCTGACCAAACCCATCCAAAGGATGTGCTGTTTAGAGCCAGGGTAGCAATTGTGCATGGAGGTCCTTGCCCCCTGCTAATCTACACATTGCCATTGCAGGTGCCTCCTGTTTCTCCCAAGAGCAAACAGAGAGGAGCTTTTCCAGGGAGAAAAGGTAAAATTGCCTTACTTTGCTTGGCTCAGGGTAATCATGGCTTTACCTGTCTCACAATACTATTGAATGGAAAGGTTCCCAGGCTCTTCACACAACACCAGGAAGCGAAGAGCAACCTGGGAAGAGGGCCGTGATGGACCAACCATGCCGGAAAAAGAGCAGAACTGATCTCTCAGGGCGGGCAACTGAAGAAATTCAAGCAGGGGAAGAACAAGGCACCCAGGTATGTAGCAGAGCCTGTGTTCCTTCTTTTTGCCAAGCTCTGAGTACAGGAAACACTCCTGAGGTGTACAGTATGGTCCTTCCCTCAGGGGAGCATGTATGTCAGGAGAAACATGCTCACCCAGCATTGCCTGCCAACCTCTGATTTTAGTATGGCAAAGCAAGGGATGCTGCTGCTAGGTTTTTGGAAAGGACCATATCCCGGATTCCCAGGCTCCCTGCTGAGCCCTGCTGCCTGGCAGGGTGGCACTGCACATCTGTTTCAGCTTCCCGTGCTCTGAGGGTATCACATGTATTGAGAAGGGACAAAAGCAACACTATAGTTGCCAGTAGGAAACCTGTAAGGAGCCTCTCTCTTGCGCTAGCAATGACCTCTTTTACAGCATACTTCCAAAAAACCTAGGAGCCAAGTCCCACCTGCTCCTGCCCTCATGGGTTCATCAGTGCTTTCTGACTCTGCCCTTGTAGGTGCCCTTTTACTGCTTTGAATTCCCCTCATGCACTCTGCTTCCTGGCCTTGGAGTTCCACCCTGCGGCCCCAGCACCACCTCGGCAGTGGCGAGGACAGAACCACCATGTCCTTCTTCTCTGGATAGAAGGTTCTACCACCTTGCCCCGGAGCCAGAGCAGCTCCCTCAGACCCATTCCAGCCCTTACAGGGGGCCTTGCTGGCTCACTCCTCAGCTCCACCAGCAAATCCCCACCTGCTGGTGCATCTCCCCAAGTGGGGAGCTGGCCTCTGGACTTCAGCTTCCCATGTTCGCTGCCACATTTGTTACTATCATTGTTACTACACTGGTTACTATACTTGTTAATACACATGTTAGTGTGTTTATAACTATGTTTATTCATCTATTACTATGTCTTTTAGAACCAAATTTTAGGATATACTTTAGGAAAAATTTAGGTTATAGTTTAGGAAACAGATTATAGGATATAGGATAGATTTAGGATATAGTTTAGGAAGCACCTTATAGGGTTGTTTTTATTTCATACTGTTTGAGTACACACTTCATATGATCATAGAATAGTTAGGGTTAGAATAGGATAGTTAGGGTTGGAAAGGACTTCCAGTAACTTCATGGTATGTCACAAGACTACTCTTTGACTGGCTCTTTAGCTTTGGTAGTAAAAAAGCAGAAAGAATTACAAAAGTCGTATCTCTCTGCCTTGCCATCTGCATCCTGCAGAATGGAAAATAAGAAAGAAAGTATTCTGAAAGAGTCTTTGGATTAGGAAAGTCTCCTGGGTTCAGCAGTAGCAGTCATGTTTTTTTTCCTTTGTGGTAGCTGGTGCAGTGCTGTGTTTTGACTTCCAGCCTGAGAATAGTGTTGGTGAAGTCGATGTTTTCAGTTGTTGCTAAGTGATGTTTACCCTGACCAAGGACTTTGTGAGGCTCATGCTCTGCCAGGGAGGAGGGGAAGCCGGGAGGAAGCAGAGACGGGGCGCCTGACCCGGGCTAGCCGGGGAGGTATTCCATACCACAGCACGTCATGCCCGGGGTGGGGGTGACTGGGAGTTACCCGGAAGGACAAGGGTTTCCGGGTGGAACTCATTTTCTTGGCCGGTGGTATCGTATACTCTTCCCTTGTTATTTTCCCTTATCATTGTTGTAGTTGATAGTAGCGGTGGTGATTTGTGTACATTGGTTGCTGGACTGTTCTTGTCTCAACCCATGGGAGTTGCACTTTTTCGATCCTCCTCCCCGTTCCTCCGGGAGCGGGGAAGGGGAGAACCCCGGTGCGGAGAGGGGGACACGGACCTCAATTGTTGTCAGCTCGGCACCACTCACTGGGAGTGAGTGAACAAGTTACCTGACTGGGTTTAAACCACGACAGTTCTTTTTGGCGCCCAACGTGGGGCACGAGGGGTTGAGGTAAGAACAGATCTGACTGGATTGATAGTCACTCGTCACAATGCTGATTTATTGGCTCTCAAGGTTGTTCCTCTTGATTTCACAGTTTCAGTATATTGTATCTTACGTCCATCTGGTATTTGCTGTATTAGTGTTTTTCAAGTGTGGGGCTTAGGCTAAGGTTTTTGTCCCATTGTACTTTATGGTAATGACTTGTAATACAATAGAATCATTGATCATGAAACTGATCTGGCTTATGTTCCCAGTGTGGTCACCACCTTTATACTTTGGGAGGTATATGATGGAGGTGCTTAGCAATTACACATCTTTTTTCTCCTTCTCAGGTGCTCAACCTGTGAAGGAGACATCCTTTTACCCTCCCAGTAGTCCCCCCAGACCATTTACATTTGAGAGTTTTGAATTTTTTGAATGGCCTTTTAATGCTGTTGAGACTTGTTTGCTGATGGTGATGGGAATCACCATGCTAACACGCATACAGAGTGTGTTTTGCCCACTACTGATTTCAAGAGTTAAGCAGAGTCAGGTTTGGGTCTTGTCTGGGGTCAAACGACAATGTAGGAGGACCGAGAGATTTTCCCTGAGGCTGGACAGCCATGAGTGGCAGGGTGTGTGGGATAGTATGGGCAAGTATCTAGGTCAGTGGGCCACTCCAGTATTTTGGAATTTCACTACCGAACAACTGCAAAATCCAGAAGAATTAGTAAAACACTTAAATGAGGTGTGTGGTCATTCTGGCCATACCAGAGATGGACAAATCACGGCAACGTGCTGGGGCTTGGCCTATGCTTACAGGGCCTTGTTCAACACTATCCAGCACCTTCAAAAGGAAAATAATGTCGGCGGATCTGAGGGCAAAACAACAGTCGCTACTCAAACTTTGGCTGCAATGAACTGCGCAGCTACCCCAGCGGCAAGTACAGCAGCTGCTCAAACCTCAACTGCAACAGACAGCGCGGTTACCCCAGCTCCAAGCACAGAAGCCGCACCAACCCCAGCGACAAGTACAGTCGCTACCCAAACTTTGGCCTCAATGAACAGCGCAGCTACCCCAGTGGCAAGTACAGCAGCTGCTCAAACTTCAACTGCAACAGACAGCGCAGTTACCCCATCTCCAAGCACAGGAGCTACACCACCCCCAGCAACAAGTACAGTCGCTACTCAAACCACAGTGATAATCACTGCAGCCAAACCAGAGGACCACTTCGTACCAATATCGGTTGCCCCTGTACGCAAGAGAACAAGCAAAAAGGAGGCAAGAAGGGTGAAGCGAGATGAAGAAACAATGAATTCACCACCCGGTCCAGAATCTGATCAGGAGTCATCATCACATGACGAAGAAGAAGAAGAAGAGGTAACTTCTCGACCTCGGACCTCCACCGAGTAGCGGAATATGCGAAAAGATTTTACCCGTCCACCAGGGGAGCACATCATCACCTGGTTACTCCGATGCTGGGACAATGGGGCCGATGGTCATGAACTAGAAGGTACAGAAGCCAAGCAGCTGGGATCACTTGCTAGAGAAGGGGGAATTGACAAAGCAATTGCAAGAGAGAAAAAGTCCCTCAGCCTTTGGAGGAGGCTCTTGGCAGCTGTGAAAGAAAGGTTTCCGTACAAGGACGATGTTACGAGTCGTTCGGCCAAGTGGACTACTATAGACAAAGGCATCCAGTCTCTGAGGGAATCGGCCATCGTAGAGATGCTCTATCACATCAAGCCGAATAACGGGGATACACCTATAGATCCATATGAAGTTGAATGTACACGACCCATGTGGCGAAAACTGACACGGAATGCACCGTCATCATATGCCCATTCATTGGCAACAGTGACCTGGAATGACATAGTACCACTAACAGTGGATGAAATGGTTCATAAACTCCGAGAGTTCGAAGACAACCTCACCCCTTCCATCATCTCAGCTGTGAAAAAACTGTCCCAGGACCTCGAACAATTGAGGGACGATCTATCTGATTTATCCAGCTCCTCACGTGTACCAACACACGTCTCAGCTATTAACAAAAGGCGTCCTATTGTTCAAGAGAGGAGATACAGGAGGTATACGCCACAGGGTACCCTATGGTTTTACCTGCTGGATCATGGAGAAGACATGACAAAGTGGGATGGAAAACCTACTTCAGCTTTGGAGGAACGGGTGAGTGAACTGAAGAGGGGAGCAAGGGCCAAGACTGATCATCCCATGAGAGCTACGGCTTCAGTCTCTGGTGAGCAGTTTCCCAGATGGAATGGAAGAGCTGATTTTACTCCAGCGCAAGTGACAACGAAGAATAATCCCTTTCAACACGACTTACGTGTCCAACACTGTGGCGACCATTAGAGGGGCCCTGCCTCCAGCCAGGTGGAGGTAGGGGACAATCGGATTTACTGGACTGTGTGGATCAGATGGCCTGGCACATCAGTCCCACAGAAGTATAAGGCTCTAGTAGATACCGGTGCACAGTGTACCCTGATGCCATCAAGCTGTCAAGGGGTGGAATCCATCTATATTTCTGGAGTAACAGGAGGATCCCAAGAGTTGACTGTGCTGGAGGCTGAAATCAGCCTGACTGGGAGGGAGTGGCAAAAGCACCCTATTGTGACTGGTCCAGAGGCTCCATGCATCCTCGGCATAGACTACCTCAAGAGAGGGTACTTCAAAGACCCGAAAGGGTACCGGTGGGCTTTTGGTATTGCTGCTTTGGAGACTGAGGAAATTGAGCAGCTGTCCACCTTGCCTGGTCTCTCAGAAGATCCCTCTGCTGTGGGGTTGCTGAAAGTTGAAGAGCAACAAGTGCCAATTGCGACCACAACAGTGCACTGGTGGCAATATCGCACCAACCGAGACTCCATGATTCCCATCCACCAGCTGAATAGTAGACTGGAGAGTCAGGGGGTGATCAGCAGGACCCGCTCACCCTTTAATAGCCCCATATGGCCAGTGCGAAAGTCTAATGGAGAATGGAGACCAACAGTAGACTATTGTGGCCTGAATGAAATCACACCACCATTGAGTGCTGCCGTACCGGACATGCTAGAACTTCAGTATGAACTAGAGTCAAAGGCAGCCAAGTGGTATGCCACGATTGATATTGCCAATGCATTTTTCTCCATTCCTTTGGCAGCAGAGTGCAGGCCACAGTTTGCTTTTACTTGGAGGGGTGTCCAGTTCACTTGGAACCGACTGCCCCAGGGGTGGAAACACAGCCCTACCATTTGCCATGGACTGATCCAGACTGCACTGCAACAGGGGCAAGCTCCAGAACACCTGCAATACATTGATGACATTATTGTGTGGGGCGATACAGCGGAAGAAGTCTTTGAGAAAGGGAGGAAAATAATCCAAATCCTGCTGAAAGCCGGTTTTGCCATAAAACGGAGTAAGGTCAAGGGACCTGCACAGGAGATTCAATTTTTGGGAATAAAATGGCAAGATGGACGTAGACAGATCCCCACAGATGTGATCAACAAGATAACAGCAATGTCTCCACCACCTAATAAGAAAGAAACGCAAGCTTTCTTGGGTGCAGTGGGATTCTGGAGAATGCACATCCCAAATTACAGTTCGATTGTAAGCCCTCTCTATCATGTGACCCAGAAGAAGAATGATTTTAAATGGGGCCCTGAGCAGCAACAAGCCTTTGAGCAAATTAAACGCGAGATAGTTCATGCAGTAGCCCTTGGACCAGTCCGGACCGGGCCAGATGTAAAAAATGTACTGTACACTGCAGCTAGGGAGAACGGTCCTACCTGGAGCCTCTGGCAGAAAGCTCCAGGGGAGACTCAAAGTCGACCCCTCGGCTTTTGGAGTCGGGGATATAAAGGATCTGAGGCCAGCTATACCCCAACTGAGAAAGAGATACTGGCAGCCTATGAAGGGGTTCGAGCTGCTTCGGAAGTGATTGGCACTGAAGCACAGCTCCTAGTGGCACCCCGGTTGCCTGTGCTGGGCTGGATGTTCAAAGGCAGGGTCTCCTCTACACATCATGCAACTGATGCTACATGGAGTAAATGGGCTGCACTAATTACACAACGAACTCGAATAGGAAATCTCAGTTGTCCAGGCATTCGAGAAGTCATCATGGACTGGCCAGAGGGCAAAGATTTTGGAATGTCAACAAAGGAGGAGGTGGCGCGTGCTGAAATGGCTCCACCATATAATAAACTGTCAGAAAGTGAAAAGCAGTATGCCTTGTTTACTGATGGCTCTTGCCGTACTGTGGGAAAGCATCGGAGATGGAAGGCAGCTGTATGGAGTCCTAGACGACAAGCTGCAGAAACTGCTAACGCAGAGGGTGGATCAAGTCAGTTTGCTGAGGTGAAAGCCATCCAGCTGGCCCTGGACATTGCTGAACAAGCAAAGTGGCCAGTACTTTATCTCTATACTGACTCATGGATGGTGGCAAATGCCCTGTGGGGGTGGTTGAAGCAATGGAAGCAGAGCAACTGGCAACACAGAGGTAAACCCATCTGGGCTGCTGCACTGTGGAAAGATATTGCTGCCCGGTGCAGAACCTGGTGGTGAAGGTACGTCATGTAGATGCCCATGTACCCAAGAGTCGGGCCACTGAGGAACACCAGAACAACCAACAAGTGGATAAAGCGGCTAAGATTGAAGTGGCTCAGATGGACTTAGATTGGCAACATAAAGGTGAATTATTTTTGGCCCGGTGGGCCCATGACACTTCAGGCCATCAGGGCAGAGATGCAACATACAGATGGGCCCGTGATCGAGGGGTGGACTTAACAATGGACACTATTGCCCAGGTTATTCATGAGTGTGAAACATGTGCTGCAATTAAACAAGCCAAGCGGTTAAAGCCTCTTTGGTATGGAGGACGATGGTTGAAGTATAAATATGGGGAGGCCTGGCAGATTGACTATATCACACTGCCACCAACCCGCCAAGGCAAGCGCCATGTGCTTACCATGGTGGAAGCAACCACCGGGTGGCTGGAAACATATGCTGTGCCCCATGCCACTGCCCGGAACACTATCCTGGGCCTTGAGAAACAGATTTTGTGGCGACACGGCACCCCAGAGAGAATTGAGTCAGACAATGGGACTCATTTCCGGAATAACCTTATAGATATTTGGGCCAAAGAGCATGGCATTGAGTGGGTATATCACATCCCCTACCATGCACCAGCCTCTGGGAAAATTGAACGGTTCAATAGGCTGTTGAAAACTACACTGAGAGCAATGGGTGCGGGAACTTTCAAGCATTGGGATACACACTTACCAAAGGCCACCTGGTTGGTCAACACCAGAGGATCTGCCAACAGGGCTGGCCCAGCCCAGTCAGAACTTCTACATATTGTAGAGGGGGACAAAGTTCCCGTGGTGCATATGAAGAATTTGCTGGGGAAGACAGTCTGGGTAATTCCTGCTTCAGGTAAAGGCAAACCCACTCGTGGGATTGCTTTTGCTCAGGGACCTGGATATACTTGGTGGGTAATGCGGGAAGATGGGGAAGTCCGATGTATACCTCAAGGGGATTTGATTTTAGGGGAAAACAGCCAGTGAACTTAATTGTATGCTGTTGCCTGCTGTGTAATGCTTTTATAGCCCATCAACTAGATGTCTCCAGGTCACCAGCGACTGGCCCTGACTTCCTTCCAGCCATCATCCCAACAGAGAATGAACTTTGAACATCATGGACCGAATGGACTCGGCAGCATTATAGGGATTGGTCCATGCACTAAGAAAATGATTTTTTCCTCTTGGTCTGTATGTATATGGATGTATATATATGGGAGAGTGATGGTGTATTGAAAATGTGGGATCTGAGCACGACGTGAATAGTATGGAATAAGGGGTGGATAATGTCCTGGGTTCAGCAGTAGCAGTCATGTTTTTTTTCCTTTGTGTTAGCTGGTGCAGTGCAGTGTTTTGACTTCCAGCCTGAGAATAGTGTTGGTGAAGTCGATGTTTTCAGTTGTTGCTAAGTGATGTTTACCCTGACCGAGGACTTTGTGAGGCTCATGCTCTGCCAGGGAGGAGGGGAAGCTGGGAGGAAGCAGAGACGGGGCGCCTGACCCGGGCTAGCCAGGGAGGTATTCCATATCACAGCACGTCATGCCCGGGGTGGGGGGTGACTGGGAGTTATCCGGAAGGACAGGTGCTTCCGGGTGGAACTCATTTTCTTGGCCAGTGGTATCGTATTCTCTTCCCTTGTTATTTTCCCTTATCATTGTTGTAGTTGATAGTAGCGGTGGTGATTTGTTGCTGGACTGTTCTTGTCTCAACCCGTAGGAGTTGCACTCTTTCGATCCTCCTCCCCGTTCCTCCGGGAGTGGGGAAGGGGAGAACCCCGGTGGGGGGCGGGGACACGGACCTCGATTGTTGTCAGCTTGGCACCACTCACTGGGAGTGAGTGAACAAGTTACCTGACTGGGTTTAAACCACGACAGAAAGAAATGACAGAAAGATATTTGTGAATGCAGATGAACTACTGCTACACCTTGAAAAAGATTGAGATAAGCTCCAGAATAGTACTGCTTGCTGTTGGAATACAGCTGCATATCTTAGACACCTGTTAAGGTCCAGAAATAAAGAGAAACTTGCTTCTAAAATGAAATGCAGGTAAGCAACAGAAAAAAGCACTGAATTGCACCACTTTGTTTTCATTGACAACTGCTCATGGTGGGGAGAGAGATGCTGAGACAGAAACAAAAGAAACAACAAGGAAACAAAATTGAAAAAAAAAAACAATGCAAAACCAAATAAAAACACCTGAAAAAAAAACATACTAAAACCACAACAGGGGAAAAAAAAAAAAAGCCAAAGCAAACCAAAAATATATATAAAAAAAAAATAAATCAACAAACACCAATAACCAACCAACCAAAAAAAAAAAACAAAAAACAACAAACAAACAAACAAACAAAAACACAACCAACCAAACCCTAAATCCTGTTTTGGAAAAAAAATAAATAAATAAAAATTCCCTCAGATCCCTCTGCACTCTGATGGGATAAACATCAGCTCTCAGGATCTTAGTGTGCTCTGCCATAGATGTCCAGTGTTTATTGTGATACTTTATAAACAGAAGACTGGGTAAATGCCCCAGGTGCTACTTCTTCTGATCTGAGAATCAAAAGCACTACTTTTGCCCAGAAGGCCACTGGTCAGTATTTCTGTGATCTGGCTATGTTTTCATTCCATCCTTCTTCACATTGGGTACCAAAGCCTCAAATCCCTTGGCCATGTTGCCATCCCACAGACTCTCTTAGGAAGAGAGTAATTTAAAGAGCGTAAGGAACTTCTGTTTATGGAAAAGAGATTGTATTTTATAACCTGGAAAAGTTAGAAAGAACTGGTAAGTTACAAGGGGACAGCCACTTCAAATCTACCTCACCTAAAATGTAGATGATGAATTAAAAGTTATTCTCTATTAGCTGACAATGATAGGAAAGACTCCTCTTCTTCCTCAGGGAAAAGTAAAAACCCAAAGCCATACAGGATGTTGGCCAGGGATGGAGCATTCACAACTTCCTTGGGCAGCCCATTCCAGTGCCTCACTACCCTCACAGTAGAGAACTTCCTCCTTATGTCCAGTCTATACTTCCCCTGTTTAAATTTGAACCCATTGCCCCTTGTCCTATCACTACAGTCCTTGATGAAGAGTCCCTCCCCAGCATCCTTATGGACCCCCTTCAGATACTTAAAGGCTGCTACGAAGTCTCTATGCAACCTTCTCTTCGCCAGGCTGAACAGCCCCAACTTTCTCAGCCTGTCTTCAGACAACAGATGCTCCAGTCCACTTAGGATGCTCATGGCCCTCCTCTGGACTTGTTCCAACAGTTCCACGTCCTTTTTATGTTGAGGACACCAGAACTCCACACACAGTGCTCCAAGTGGGGTCCCACAAGAGCAGAGCAGAGGGGCAGGATCACCTCCTTTGACCTGCTGTCATGCCCCTTTTGATGCAGCCCAGGATATGTTCGGCTTTCTGGGCTGCGAGTGCACGCTGCCAGCTCATGTTAAATTTCCCATCAACAACAACAGTTCCTTTTGGTGCCCAAAGTGGGGTTTGAACTTTGAGATAATGGCAGATCTGACCAGACTGTGTATATTTGTGACAAGCATTCATTGTTTTGGATTTATAGTCACAATGTTGATATATTTGCTCTCACAGTTGTTGCACTTGGGCTCAGAATCATGCCTTACTTGCAGCCAGTATTTGCTGGTTTAGTGTTTATCAGCGGGGGGGGCAGGGCAAATGTTATTGTTTCACTGTAGTTTATGGTAATGACTTGTAATACAATAGAATCATTGATCGTGAAGCTGGTCTAGCTTGCATTCCCAGCATGGTCATTACCTCTATACTTTGGGAGACATATAGTGGAATTTTTTAGCAATTGCACACCCTTTTTTTGCCTCCTTTGTGGGTCAGCCTATGAGGGAGACATTCCTTTACACACACCCCTCCCCCACCAGGCTATTTACAGCAGCATTTGAAAATTCTAAAGGTTTTGGAATTCTAATCCCTTTACACAAGATGCAAGTGGAGAATCACAATTGGAGGGGCCCTGCCTCCAGTCAGGTGAAGGAGAGGAACAATCAGGTTTGCTGGACTTTGTGGATCAGACAGCCTGCCACATCAGTCCCATAGGAGTATAAGGCTCTAGTGGATACTGGTGAACAGTGTACCCTGATGCCATCAAGCTGTCAAGGGGTGAAAAGCTTTGTATTTCTGAAGTAACAGGAGGATCCCAATAGTTGACTGCACTGGAGGCTGAAATCAGCCTAACTGGGAAGGAGTGGCAAAAGCACTCTATTGTGACTGGTCCAGAGGCTCCATGAGGAGCACAGACTACCTCAGGAAAGAGCATTTCAAAGACCCAAAAGGGTACCGATGGGCTTTTGCTATTCCTGCTTTGGAGACAGAGGAAATTAAGCAGCTGTCCACCTTGCCTTGTGTCCTGGGTTCAGTAGTAGCAGTCATTTTTCTTCTTCTTAGTAGCTGGTGCAGTGCTGTGATTTTGACTTTCAGTCTGGGAACAGCACTGATAACACGGATGTTTTTAGTTGTTGCTAAGTAATGTTTACTCCAACCAAGGACTTTCTGAGTCTCATGCTCTGCCAGGGAGAAGAGGAAGATGGGAGGAAGCAGAAACAAGACATCTGATCCAAACTAGCCACAGTGGTATTCCCTATCACAGCACGTCATGTCCACTATATAAATGGAGGGCAATTACCCGGAAAGGCCAGATCACTGCTCGGTTGGGCTGGGTATTGGTCAGTGGGTGGTGGGCGGTTGCATTCTCTTCCCTTGTTATTTCCCTTATCATTATTACTACTGGTGGCAATAGTAGTAATTTTGTGTTATACGTTAGTTACTGGAGTGTTCTTAACCCGTTAGAGTTACATTCTTTAGATTCTCCTCCCCATCCCTCCATGAGCGGAGGGAGGAATGGTGGGGGAGGAAGCCAGCGGCTGCGTGGCTCTGGGTTGCTGGCTGGGCTTAAACCACAACTCCACAACACAGAAAAGTCTAATAACTGTCATATAAAATTTGTTTGTTGAATGAACCATTTAGTTTGTTTCTTGTTTGTAGTAAGTTTGTACTAAGCCTGTTGTTGTAAACAATTTTACTATAAAGGATGGACTTAAAAATCTCTGTACCTCAAGAATATAGTTAAGCTGTCTCTTACACTGACAGTTTATAAATGCTAGTGACTTTCAGAACAAAAAATCTACTGTACAATATTGTCCATGATAATCTGACAGCATTATGTTACTATTTTATCTGATGAAAATATTTTTTCTCTTAAGTAACCCAGTGGTTTTGCATCTTGCTCCTCCTGATTACTCTTGAAGATATACATGGAAAAACCTCAGCAGATTAAGGTGGAAATCACCATAGTAGTACCAATTCCCTGAGTATCTCCTTCCCCAGCTTTCAAATTTCCTGAAATTTATTCTTGACTTCCAGGAAGAGCTGACACACATTTCTTTGATTTGGATTTTATAAGCAAAACAATTTTTCTCTGCCCATATTTCCTATTTGATATCATTGGCAATCAAAAGAGAATAAACAAACTCCAGGCCTTCAAAAATAGTTGTGCAGTTTCCCAAAATATTATGATATTTAATTGTTAAGAAATACTTTAAAAATGGGTGTTTTGCTATTGACTTCTAGTAGGCATGCTTTTATAATACATTTTGTAAAGTCTTGCTGAGATTTAGACAGTTTATCTTGTAGTTATTTTTTAGAGAAGAATCATTATTCCTTGGAGTTTCTGTCAGGCTACTACATAATCTTCATTGACATAAAGGAATTCCTCACATTCATGATATATTTTTTCTGTTTTGTTCAACCTCAACGCAGCTCTAATGATTAAATAATTAATCTCATAGGAGTTATGCAAATATGAATTTTATGAATCAGCTGCAACATCGCTACAGGGAAGGGAACACTATGCCCTGTACCAAAGTCAGTAATAGTTTTAAGGGTAATCCTAGAATTAACTCAATTTTACCATCATAAATAATAAAGGCTGATGGTTTTTTGAGGAGTTTTTTCATATTTGATAGGATAGGATCTTGATTTGCAGAATGTATTAATTAAATCTCTACTTTTTGTCTGCTGCTTAGCACTAAAAAACATTGATACATGCAAATGAATTCTGCAAGCATGACTTTTTCTTTTTTATTACCTTTCAACAGGAAAGAGCAGAGCTTCTTTATAAGTCTCCTACCTATTGATAAGATTCATTTAACAAAAACCATGGAAAAGGTCAGTTGAATTTAAAATATTCTCATTAAGATTTTCCTGCTTGTTCATACAGGCTATAACAAAGAACTCGAACTGTTTTAATCCTCTGTGTCTGTAATTTGGATTGATGCTGTTCATGAATTTAGATACACAGCAGCTTTTCTTTTCCTGATTCAGAAAGGAGTTGTCATTACCTTGTTGAAGTGCTGAAAAAGAAGCTACTTTTAGAAAACTGCTTCAAAGCTACATGCATTTGTAGGACAGATAATTCTGTCTCAATTAGGAGCTGCTATTACCATTGTAACCCCTTACCACTTTCTGTACACATGCACGCATATATACACATGAATATACACGCACATACACACACACATATTCTCTCTCTCAGTGCATATTTAAAGATACATAGACACTGCAGGTACATCAATAAACAGGAGTCTTTACCACTGCTTCCACATCGCAATTTGAATTCTTGACACCTGAAGACTAGTTCTGGTGTGTTTTTACAATATGTATAGACCTTCAGGAGTCCATTCCCCCTGTTACGGAAAAGCCTCTGCACCTTGTCCTGTCAAGTACAAAACTTTCTGTTTGAGAGATTCTAAGGACAATAAAGGTAGTTTAGATATCAGTGAAGTAAAAATAGTAAATTTTTTTTTTTTTACTTCACTTATAGTTTTCTTTATGATTTCAGAACAGTGGAAAGAGGTATAATTGCAAATGGGAATCAAACAGTATTGTTAGTATTATTTTGTAATTAACTAACATTTAAAGGATAATAATTTTGTGGTTGGTAGTAAATCAAATGGAATTAAGGATACACATCATTTAAACCAAAACTAAGAACAAGTGAAAGTGCAGTTGATGTTACTAACAAGAAAAGATGATCACATATAAAATCATACATATAGCAACAGCCACACATATTCCCATTTGAAGCTGAGAACAAAATTCCTGACTCTGTTAAGGCCACTCCTGGAAAAAAACACAGCTGCCAAGCTAAAAATTTGAGAATTAAAAGAAAAAAGAAATCCACCTGTTCATTCAAGATTTTCTCCACACCTAATGTAGACAGTCTCATAATGCACTACCTGCTCTCCCCCCACCTTGTTGCTGAGGAGCAACAACAACTTCCAGACACTGCTTGAATTCCATCAGGGTATTTTGCTGCCAGAGGCCCCAGGAAGCACAGATAGTCTGTATGGTTAGGTAATGCTAGGTTGTAAAAGTAATGAAGCTGTGTATCTGTTCTCCTGTATTCTATAGTCATTTAATCAGTGTTGTTTTCAGTGATATTTCTCATTATGTGATGCAGAAAAACATACGGAGAATATTTTACAGTAACTTTTTGCTTCTACTTTTATGAGAAGTAAACATGAGTGTCAGAACAGGTATTATAGAGTTAATTTATCACTGGATAATTCTGTCTCTGACTGAGGTGTGTTATTAAGTTGCCAAGTTAAATATTTTTGTTAGCTGCTTGAATACTCACAGACCTTCAGATATCATGGTAATGAAGGTAAGATGAAAGATGAATTGCTGTTACAAGCCAAATACATTGATTTATAATAGTAAATGCTGGTGGAAATAGGCACACCACTGTATATTCCCTTCTAATGAACTTCTCATTTTATGCTTGCCTATGCATATGTGTCGTGGTTTAAACCCAGACAGGTAATTCGTTCGCTCACTTCCCCCCCTTTCTTGCCCTCCCCCTGCTCCCGGAGGGACAGAGAGGAGAATTGAAAAGAATGCAACTCCCACGGGTTGAGATAAGAACAGTTTAGTAACTAAGGTATAACACAAATCACTACTGCTACCACCAATGATAATAATGATAAAGGAAATAACAAGGGAAGAGAATACAACACCTCAGCACCAGCCGACCGATAACTCGCTCCCCAAGCCCGACCAAGCTCTGACCGATACCTCCTCCAACCCTGCAGTCTCCCAGCCCTTCCGGCTAACTCCCAGTTACATCCTGGGCATGACGTGCTGTGGTATGGAATACCTCTTTGGCTAGCTTGGGTCAGGTGTCCTGTCTCTGCTTCCTCCTGGCTTCCCCTCCTCCCTGGCAGAGCATGAGGCTCACAAAGTCCTTGGCCAAACCAAAACATCGCTATCAGCTCTGTTCCCAGGCCGAAAGTCAAAACACTGCACTGCACCAGCTACCAAGAAGGAGAAACATGACTGCTACTGCTGAACCCAGGACAATATGCAATGCATTATTTAGACTTTTTGAAGGGCTTGCATTTGATTTCATGGAATTCACTTTCATGAAGAACAAGTTTCTATTAAATTTTCAGGTGTTATTACAGGTCTTTTTTTCCTGTCGAACTGTTAAGTTTAGTTGCAGTCTTTATCTGCCCTCTGCTTTCCTCTGTGTTGAGCTATTACAGGAAGATCACCTCATAAAAAGCTCCAATGCTACATTATTGTGGCTTTTTACTTCTTAAAACCCAGTTCTGATGGTCAAGAGACCCTTTTTGTGTCAAGAGACCCTCCAAGCAACTCAAAAGATGGAAGGCACTGAGGGAAGCTGAGTGCCTGTCCGTGGTGAGCAGAAGATTGCTGGTGAGGGGGCAGGGAAGGGATCACACTCCAGGAAGGTGGGGGATGGTTTCCTGTGTGCCTGCCCTGAGCCCGTGAAGATCAACTGCCCAGAGACAGCGGCACAGACACTATGGCGCCCGTCAGGGCACAGCGTTAACTCGGTCTGAAGCTTACCCGATTCCGCTGCCACCATCTGAAATGTTCCGGACCAGCTCACGACTCATGTGCAGGGATGGAAATGACTGGGAGGAACCAAGAGAGCCTGACCTGATAAAAGGCGGCCTTTGAGCACATGGATTGTGCTCCTCTGTGTTGAGATCCTTGGATGTCTTGCTGTAAGGGGTCACTGATGGAGCAAACGTCACAAGATGTACTTGGTGGTGAGCTTAGTGGTCTTTGTTTCTTTCCTTACTCTTCTTTTACCGCTACTTCAGGTCTTTTATAAAAGCAAGAGCTTGTCAAATCTGACAGTGTTAGAGAAGTTTACAATAAAATCAATCATTTTGTTTCCAGTCTCTGGAGGGCCTGTGGTTTCTCCTGGAAACCATGTCGTGTTGTAAAAGATCAGTTCCCCTTTTACCCTGCGGGCAGGACACCAGTAACAGCACAAATATCTTGAGATTATGTAGGCCTTGATCATGTTTTCTCTTTTTTGTTCTTTAACATTGTGTTCTTTATTAACATCATGTTGTCCCTGCTCATACAGGTTTTTTACAGATTACGAGACAGGATCCTCTTTTTCATAGTGACTGCAACACATAGATCTGTTCTTTCATGGCGTCTCTAGAGTTGTTTTACAAGTTGATACAATAGGGATAATACAGCTGTATAAGAGATTGGATAATGAGAAGTTTGCTTAACAAATAACCACTGTTACTCGCAGACTTGCCACTGAATTTGGCAACTCTTCGGCCTCGGTACAACTGAAACTATAGTATTACTTCATTACTAGGTGAGCTTGTTTTTCCCTTAAAATGGGTAATGTTTTTGCTAACGAATTAAAGTACTTGTCTCCAGGCATTTTTTGCAGTGATGTGGATTGAAAACAAAGGACTTGAGCGAAAATATACCTGCTGTCAACTCATGGCAGACAAAAATACTATTTTATATTTTAGAATTAATGATAGTGTACAAACTGCTGTGAATGAAGACAATTTTAGAAATACATATGCGCTCATGCTTTGAAAAAAAAATCCATTTTGATTCTGAACGAGTTGCAAGTGGGTTAATGGAGTGTAGAAGCATGCAGCAAGCTAAAAGGCTAATATTATCTGAAATGAATTAATAGACCTGTTTTGCATTGTGGCAAAGTCTCTCATACTTTGTTGCAGAAAGGCAGACTTGACAATATTAGCCTCTGGCTCAGGGATACTGTTTTGTGTTCCATTCAGTTGATTGTTTCTCTGAAGAATTTCATTGGAGTTACCTACAATTAGGTTCTGTGCAAGTCTCAGGAGTTGTGTCCAGAAGAAAAGCTGAAATGTGTAGGTATCCTGATAAAGTTCAGTTATTTGTAGTATAGAAAGTAATAGCTGATACATATCTTTTATGTTTTATTATTTACACTTTTAAATAGATAATGATATTTAATTTTTGAATAAGACACGTAAAACCTTATGTATGTTATGTCTGGAGATAAGGCAGAGCATATTATGAGGTATGCATTAGAGTCTGAAGGCTTCAGATGTTAGTATTCATTGAACACCAGATGTACACCAAGTCCTTTACTAAAATATTTAGAGAGCTTTATTAATATCCACAGTTGAATACAGTAACTGCCACAGTGTCAACATTATGAATCGGTCTCTGAATCTGTTAATAGCTCTTTTGTTTACCTTCTAGCCATCTGGAATATTTAGCAGATTCAGACTCTCAAAACAAGACGGTGTGCTTAGGTGCTACCATCCTTTTCAGGTGGGCAACAGTTAAAACACAGTTATTAGTCTGAATATTCTTCATCTGTAGTGTCACAGCCCACCTATAACATAGGTTTAATTACCTAAGTAAGTTATTTCTTACTAGTTTTACATTAAAAAGTAGTTCATTTAGACAGTTAAATTGCACATAAGAGTAATGTTGTGAAGTTTGTTAGAGATGACTGCATTGATCAGCTTTTCCTGGCAGACAGGTATGTAAAACTAATGACATGTAATTTTGTAGATATCATAGCAAATTGTAAGATGGAAGCCAGGCAGTAAAAGCAAACATTCAGGAATATAGAAGAAACATTTATGTAAATCTGAGAATGTTTTGGAGATAATTAATTATATTTGAGTTGATTTGCAGAAACATGTATCACCTTCTTTGGAGGTGATGCAAAAAATTAAAAGGATCTGCATTATTTAATCCTAGATTACTATACAAATGGAAATACAATTCTACTGCAACTGACAAAAAACTATTTAATAGAAATATGCAATGAATAACACTAAATGCAAAGATCATATATGGTCAGTTGTAAATTGTAGCAAAAGTTGAATTCTTTTAACTTCCTTAATATAACATGGATGAGAACAAGTTTGGAAAGCAGTTATTTATTAACTCATGCTATTGGAAATGGATTTGTATTGAATATGTAACTATTTCTGTGTACTTAATATGCCAAAGTTCAAACGAGTTAATGAAAATATTCATATTATGGCCCAGATGGAAGGAATTAACTGGTGATACGATTTGGACATCATAGTGTGACTTGCTTTAGTGGTGGACTTGGCAGTCCTGGGGTGATGGTTGGACTTGATGATCTTGAAGGCCTTTCCCTAGTTGATTCTGTCTTAAGAAAACAGAAGGGGAAAACAGCAAAGATTAGTTAACATGAATATTATTATTCTTTGACTTGTCCAAAACAAGACAAAAATTTTAACTAAATTACATCTGCATATGTTTTGGGTAAATACAGGACCTCATTATTGTCTCCAGGTCCACTTCTTATATTCTATAAATTTTATGTCTAGTTAGTCTAAGGCTAAAATTGTTCCTCAGTGTGCCATTGCAGCCAGGAGGGCCAATAATATCCTGGGGTGTGGCCAGCAGGTCAAGGTTGACAATCTTCCCCCTCTATTTGACCCTGGTGAAGTGACATCTGGAGTACTGTGTCCAGTTCTGAGCTCCTTGGTGTAAGAAAGACAAAGAGCTACTGGAAAGAGACCAGTGGAGTGCCTTAAAGATGATCAGGGGTCTGGAGCATCTCTCTTAAGCTCCAGATTGTGGAGGAGAGATTGTGGAACCTGAGCTTGTTTAGTCTAGAGAAGACAAGACTGAGAGGAGATCTTATTAGTGCATGTAAACATTGCAAAGGCAGGTACCAAGACAGTGGTGCCAGACTCTTTTCAGTGGTGCCCAGTGACAGGACAAGGAGCAGTGGCCATAAACAAAAAACACAAGAAGTTTCACCTCAGCATGAAGAAGGGTTGAGGGTGGCAGAGCACTGGAAAAGGCTGCCCAGGGAGGTTGTGGAGTCTCTCCCTCCATTCAAAACCTGCCTGGACGTGTTCCTGTATAACCTGCTTTAGGTGGCCCTGCCTTGGCGGGGAGTTAGACAGGATGATTTTGAGCTCCTTTCCAACCCTAACAATTGTGATTCCATGCTTTATCAGTTTCATAATTAGGAAAATTCTTGCAAGACTTTGCAAAACTTTGCATAACTGTAATCAGCTCTGTGTTAAAGATGGTAATATGTAATTTGATATAAATACATGGCATAATTCAAGTGACTGATACCTCATGCTAGAGCAAATACTAATTTTTTTACTACATTACATGGATTCTTATTCATAGATGTAGTTTACAAGCCTTCAAAAAGAAAATTATTTTTTATTGTCATTGTCAAAACAATGAGTTAACTAAATCTTTGCCTCAAAAGTTGTATCTTACCAAATAACACTTTCTGATTTTCACACGTGTCTCGAAGGAGGAGTTTTATGGGAAAAGCTAGATCAAAGATGAGAGGGCATTTATCCTTTTTCGAGTGGTACCACAGTCACTGGTTGCTGGTTTTTACATCTTTTTTGTTTCTTAAAAGACAAGTTCTTTATAACTGTTTTGACGTGTTAAAACTATCATTTATGCAGACACCTCTGTTCTCTTATGCTATTTTCCCGCCCTCTACTTTATGTATGAATAGTGTGGGTAACTCTGATGTTTTAGCAAATAATGTATACTTTTCGGGAATAAACAGCGTGTAACAAAGCTCTTCAGATACTGCTTTTTGAATTTGTGACATCTTTAAATAGATGTATTTGAGTGTGTTTTTTTTTTTTTGTATGTCATTTTCTCAGCTCTTTCAGGTGCTTTAGCTGAAGCAATCAGCACCTGCCTTAGAATTGATTTTTTTTTGATGTGCTGTGCAGTATTGAACCAGAAAAAACTGGTTGTCAGACTGACTCCTACAGGAAGACTTTCAGTAGTACCATTCCCTTCATAAAAGATTAAGTAGAGCTTTTTGTTTTGCAACATATTGAAGTGTAGCTGAGAAATGAACAGGGTCTGGTTTTCTGGATGGGGGGAAATGTCATTATCACTTGGGAAAAAAAGTAATGTGTACTGTGCTACTAAATCTACCCTAGAAATAGCTTTATTTATCCTTTTCCTGAGTTCAGGGAATATCTGCCTGTTCAGTCAGGCCAGTGGTCTTCCCTGCCAGTAATGTCAGACTTTGCTGTTCATACACATATTCAAGTAGCTGAAGTTAAATGAACTGAATATCAGTTTTTGTTCCTATATTACTGAAACCATTTTTTTATCCTTTTAAATCTTTACATAGTTTGCATATCCTTATGCAGACATGGAACCAATGAAATGGAGCAGAGACTCTTACATGAAACTTCCCCTCCTCTATTGTAATTTAGTTAAGGTGCTAGCTTACTGCATATGTGCTTTTGATGCTTTTGGATAATTTGGTCCTGGTCTTTGTCTTCAAATTATGTAAGACAGATGTCTGTAAATATTTCTTTTTTTTTTTTTTTTTACCTTGCATTTAACTCCCATTTGATTACTGCTGCTATTTCCTGAATTTACGTATGACCGCCTCCTTGAAGACCAATTCTTTGTTTGCTATACCTTCTTGCTTTAAGGTTCATAAACTCCATAGTTGCTCTTGGTAAAGTTACATTGTGTCTTCAGATGGTCTTCCAACAGATCCCTGTTAGCAGTAAAAAAAAGCTAGTTTATTTCTGATGTGTTTCTTATTCAACAACAGTTTTCTAATCTTTGATAATGCACAACAGGTGATCTTTAATACATCCTTAATATGTCTTTAAAATATCTAGGTTAATTTACCTATTCTTTTTTCCTGCTGTTTAAAGTGGTAGAATGTGATTGTTCCTTGACTCTGCTGTTTAAATCATCCTTATTTTGTCAATGTCTTCCTTGCTGTCACTGGGGAAAACCTTAACTGAGCCACTTTCTCTGTCAATATGTTTATGTAACAGCAGGAAACTTGATGAGAAGCCAGCAAAAAAACTTGTCTTCTCTGCAATAGGTGTAAAAATCTGTGAAACCTGGATAATTCAGACAAGTTCATGTGTTCTTCAAAGTTGGGATTATGAAACTCAAGGTATTACAGAAGTGGAAGCTTCTACAAAAAAGTAAATCACAGCCACATAAAACAATGGTGTAAGCACTATATTTTCAAGATTTCATGTACATGAGTCGTATATGAAGTCTAAACAGCAATAGCATCTCTTGAAGTGATTTGACAATCATAATTGTTGAAATGCAAGGGTTTTAAAATTGGTTCCAGGTTCAAGGAAGTATTAAATGTTCAAGTTGTCTGTGTAGACATAATGTTCTTGGAAGTAGGCACTTGAAATACTGTTTGGCACAAACATAAACTAGGGATAGTGCTTATATCTCTTGTAATTCAAGTAAATGTTACTTGCAGTCAGTTACTTATTCAGTGTTGTGTTTATAACAGAAGAAAGAAAATTTTTGCAAATTAAAGAATGTTGGGATTTATTGGGTGTAATTATTTATCAGGGTTCACAATTGATACCATTTTCACTGAGGCGGCATTTTAGGGGATCAGTACTGAAACTGGGTAATGGAGTCATATAAAAGAATATACTTCTATTAAAAGAATTTACTTCTGAGGAACTTGTAAATAAGCAGTCTTTCTGCCAGGAACTGCTCCATGGTGAAGTGGGGAGGTAGTGAAGAGGACTTAGTGGTAATAGTGAGGGAATAGTAGTGGAACTGAAGATTGTGACTGTTGATAGGAAGGCTTGTGGTAGGGTTTTCAAAAGAGCACTAAAGATTGTGGAGCTGCAGAAGCAGACTGTGCCAATTTCATAAAAACGTCAGTCTGAAACTCACATTGGGTTATTCAGGGAAAAATGGATATAAAGTCAGGTATACAGAATTCGGATATTCTCTATTTATAATATACTGTGTCACTGGTGAAAGTACAAGAAGTGTGTGATAGAGTTCATCATAAAGTAGGAATCTAAACATCTAAACTAGTTCAAATTAATCGTACTCTAAACCCCGTCTATTTCTTTGTTAAAAGAGAAGGGATATTAGAACAGACACTTGCATGTAGAAACTTGTAGCTGGTTAAAGTTGCGTAGATAGCTCCCACTGTCATTGACTGCTGTTTAACTTTTATGCTTTTGGGATCCCTTGGAAAAGAATTACATATACACTTTTTCTTTCGACTTAATTAGAACGTGTTTAGATTTTTTTCTTTGCTAGTAACTGCCATTTACTTGCCATTTTCCTTTGTTTCACTTGGAATTAATATTTTACCATTTTCTGGGATGGCTTTAATCAGTTTGTGGTTGATTATGTATGTTGCTATTAATTTACATAGCTCTGCATTTGTTGGTTTTGCTTTGCAGGCTTCCTTGCACTTGCAACTTTATGACATTTTATTTACATTCCTTAAGGCTGTAGTGGCAGTGTCACTGCTTCTGATTCTCCAAATGCTCTTGCCCTTACTGCCTTGTACCTGCAACCTCCAACTCTGCTATGGATCACTGCTGTGTCTGTTTTGTTGGATTTCTATAGAGAAACAATCACCACTGATATGTGAATCTCCCTTCCTGTTTTATGCCTTACTTTGCAACTTTTAATTTGTTAATTTGTGCTGGAGAAAAATAGTTGAAAACATTAGTATATAAGACATCCAATAAATATTACTCACTGATACATACATGCTCAAAATTTAGCATCCATTTAATGTGTTCAACTGCATTGATCATGTGGGCACCAGTCAGTAGCATAATGATGAATGCTGACAGTTGTGAGCAAGGAAAAACTTGATAGATATACTTGATGGGTTACCAGAAAATGAATATCTGGGGACGTGTTGCTTCCTTTCCCAGCTGGCCATTGAGAAAGGATTTATTTCCTTTCTCCTTTTTTTTATGTTCATTTTTCTTCTAACACACTTGGAGTATTTGTCGGTGTAAGTAGGTCATCAGCCTTGTGAATACATTTCTGTGCATGTAAACCTGCCTTATCATGCTTTGTATAGCAGTGAATAGTGCATGTAAGCCTGACTCACTGTTCTTTGTGTAACAGTGGAAAGTTGGGGCTGTTCAGCCTGGAGAAGAGAACGCTGCGTGAAGACCTCATAACAGCCTTCCAGTATCTGAAGGGGAGCTATAGGGGTACTGGGGTTGGATTATTCATTAGGGACTGTAGTGATAGGACAAGGGGTAATGGGCTAAAACTTAAACAGGGGAAGTCTAGATTGGATATAAGGAAGAAGTTCTTTACTGTAAGGGTGGTGAGGCACTGGAATGGGTTGCCCAAGGAAGTTGTGAATGCTCCATCCCTGGTGGTGTTCAAGGCCAGGTTGGACGCAGCCTTGGGTGGCGTGCTTTAGTGTGAGGCTTCCCTGCCCATGGCAGGGAGGTTGAAACTAGATGATCTTAAGGTCCTTTCCTACCCTAACTGTTCTATGATTTTATGTAGTTTTGGTTCACAGCGTCAGAGCAAAGATACTCTAGAGTTTGTCAGCACTTAACTCAAAATATTTGTTGCTCCATAAAGCTTCAAGCTTTCAACTGCTCATTTCATTCTGGGATTAAGATGAATGTGGGGATCAAATAATCCTAAAGAAAAATAATTTTCCTGGCATGGATTGAGGGAAAGATACAGTGCTTTCAAAAGTATTGGTTTGAGGTTAACCTTACAGTTTGGTGTTCATATGTTGATTTGGATCTTTATTTTTCCCAACTAGAAAGGAAACAAAATTATACATTAATCACTAAATAGCATTCTCCTACTGCGGGTGCAGAGTGATCTTAATCTCACATGATTTATTCAAATTAGGTTGATGTGTGTTAACTAAAGTAGTATGTAGCTAAGTGTCAGAAGTCAAAAATATTTTAGTCAATCACTGTACTAAATTCAAATTTTAGGTCTCAATAGTATCCTCTTGAAATATGTATTGTGACAGTTAGAAAATTAAAAATTGCATAAATACTTCTGATACTTTTAATAAAGATATATGGGCTGTCATTAGGATGCAGATTTAGCAGGAGTAAGCGCTTACTGAGTTCACTAGAAATAATGAAGTTGAAAACATTTGGGGAGGGAGGCGGGGGAGAATACTTTTAAATATTCATCCAAACCCAATCCATATAAGATACATTTGGGTCAGGATTTAAGCACCTAAACCCCATGTATCTTGAAACAGCATCAAGGGCTTATGAGTATCTCTGATGCATCTGTATATATGTGTAAGCAAAAAATAGTTTGTCTGCCTTATCTGTCTGTAAACTTGAAAAATAAAATCTTAAATGGAGAAAAAGCACGTGTGCTGGGATTTCACAGCCCTGAATGATTAGTTCCTATGTTGCTGCCGTGAACAGCTGCTATGAACAGCTGCTTTCAGGGTAGCAAGGAACTGAAAACACCCGACACCTGTATTTTCTTTCTTACTGTGTCTATCTGTTTGCACAGTGATGTGTGTTATATTTTTGTGGTGGTATTTTTTTTCCAGCATGCCCATCTGTTTATTTCAGAAAAACCCAACAGAAGACACATTTGAATTGGCCAAAGAATTTCATAAAATTACATTAAATGAAATCACTAATACTGGGAAAAATCAAACACTAGCCAGAGACCTGTGGTTTTTTTTTATTTTTTTAAACCTAGATTTTATGTAATATTTCTACAACGATTTGGAAACCTTATCAAATACCTCTGGATCAAGATTCTAAGGGGAATCTTGGCGTAAACATCTGTCAGTCTCCAAACTATATGATAAGGTCAGTGACGCAGTATTTGTCACTTGAACAAGCTTTGGGTCAACAGAACCTGTTTTTTCTAGGTGACTTAAAATACCCAGACATTTGTTGGAGTTAAAGCAGCTAACATCATCTGTCAAGGTCCTAGAATGTGTAGAGGACTGTTTCCTCACACAAATGATGGATGTGCTACCAGGAATGAGGTACTGCTGAAACCAAGAAAACTTGCTTTGTAGTCTCTCAGTTGGTAATGGCCTTGGCTGCAGTGATCATGAGATTGTGGAGTTTGGAACCTGACTGGGCACATTGAAGGCTAGTTCTCAGGTAAATGTTTTAAATTTTGGAA
The DNA here is from genome assembly GCF_028554395.1 of Pezoporus wallicus. Classification (NCBI taxonomy): domain Eukaryota; kingdom Metazoa; phylum Chordata; class Aves; order Psittaciformes; family Psittacidae; genus Pezoporus; species Pezoporus wallicus. Next base: position 97,484 of record NW_026642489.1, on the reverse strand, counting down.
GTCTTCCAGAAAATAGCTGATGTTGTGGCTTTGTAAATCTTCCTCTCTATCTGAATTCCAAATCTGATATTCAAATTAAATGCATTGAGCATGAATGTGATATTGGCGGAATCTGTGGCTTCAGCATCTTTAAAATTCAATGTGAACATGGATCTGGATTTAGCAAACAATTTACATAAATTATGATGATGTAATAATTCACTGCTATTTCCTTGTACTATGAAAGTTAACGCATGCATATATATGTGGGTTTGTATATATGAATGTATATATCCGTATATATGTATATGCATGTGTATGCATATGTATATGTATATGTACATACAGACATATACGGAGAGAATGAGACAGATCTTATTTTCTTTACCATTCCAGAGCTCTAATTGTCTCATTCAGAGCACATAGTAGTTCTTGCATTTTCTGTTACCCTAATGTTTTCTGCAGAGCCCAGATGTAAAACATCCGGAGACACGTGAATTTGAGTAAATGCTGATACTTGAAAATTCTGGGCTTCAGTATTTGAATTTTTTGTCAATTTTGATAAAAATGAAAAGAAGTATTTTCTTTGTGTATGTATCCATCTGGATCTAATTATGCTAATTGCTATAAGTTGCCTAGCAAACTTAAAATTCTTTTTTTATTTATGATCAGAGGTAAAATACAAGTGAAAAATGTCTATTGGTATAAAGAGTTGTTACGTGTAGTAGTTACTAGGTTGTCTCATGTTTTATAATTATGATTTGACTTTGACTTCAGTTTATTTCAGTATTTCAGTACTAATTTAGCTAAAAAATCTTGTATGCAGACATACATAGTTCTACAATATGAGTTGGAACTCTCTTTTTCCTGTTTTTCACTGGCTTTTCTTTCTGGGACTGTTTTACTGCTTATGCAATCCAAGCTTAATGTGTGCAGCATTTTCAGTAGCTCATCTTGAAAGGTTATTTGTCTTCTGCATAAGCTTCTTAGAATTGAAGACAGCAGGGCAATAGAGGTGGGAATATTTTGATATCATGGGTAGAAGAGGTCATTACTCAGGACCTATTTGAAATTTAGGTATATGGTTGCATGGACTTCTGAGTAAAAATGGCAAAAGTTGGTCCCATACAGATAACAGCTTCTTGCACTGTTAAGATACTTATTTAAAATAAATGGCTTGTTTTCCCCTCTGGAGCAACCTTTCTTTGACCAGGTGAAGAGTTCAGGCTCCTAGGATACATTACATAGCTACATTTTTATATTGATAAATACTACTCTGATGTAAAGCAGCTAATTTAATTCAGACAAATTCCTGAATGAAATTAAATACTATAATGCCAAGTGGACATTGGTCATAGTTATCTTAACAGCCTATGCTAAATGAAGTAATCCGTCTAAAGCAAAGACAAGCGTAATTTTTCTAGGCTTAAAATTTTACCATAGTACTTAGTATAATTATTCATATATAACTTTAATTGTTTAATACAGGGTATTGTTTATGAAGAAGAGGAAGCTACCAGATTTGGCACTGCAATTGCCTAAAATGTTTCCTAACAAATATCTGCTAGTAAAGGTATGATGTATTTACAATATTTTTATAATCAGCTATATTCTTTGATAATTCTCTTTATCTGTTTGATAATATCTGTTTGATAGTCAAAATATTGCATATTAGAGGGAAGGACAGTTTTTCTGTAATATAAAATAGCAGGCTATAACTGATGACAAATACACTGTTCCAAAGGGAAAGCATTGACTACAGTAGGTTGTATTATCTTAAGTGACATTTTCATGGTATATTCAGAGAATGACAGTTTTGCAGCTCTAACTTCTTTGAGTCTGTTTTAATTTGTTCCATTTATGTCCAAATTTCTGTGTTCGATGATTTTCTCTTGAAGCACACGATGTATTTCATAGAATCATAGAATAGTTAGGGTTGGAAAGGACCTTAAGATCATCTAGTTCCAAACCCCCTGCCGTAGGCAGGGACACCTTACGCTAAATCATATCACCCAAGGCTTCGTCCAACCTGGTCTTGAACACTGCCAGGGATGGAGCATTCACAAACTCCCTGGGCAACCCATTCCAGTGCCTCACCACCCTAACAGGAAAGAATTTCCTCCTTATATCTAATCTAAACTTCCCCTGTTTAAGTTTTAACCCGTTACCCCTTGTCCTATCACTATAGTCTCTAATGAAGAGTCCCTCTCCAGCATCCCTATAGACCCCCTTCAGATACTGGAAGGCTGCTATGAGGTCTCTACGCAGCCTTCTCTTCTCCAGGCTGAACAGCCCCAACTTCCTCAGCCTGTCTTCATACGGGAGGTGCTCCAGTCCCCTGATCATCCTCGTGGCCCTCCTCTGGACTTGTTCCAACAGTTCCATGTCCTTTTTCTGTTGAGGACACCAGAAGTGCACACAATACTCCAAGTGAGGTCTCACGAGAGCAGAGTAGAGGGGCAGGATCACCTCCTTTGACCTGCTGGTCACGCTCCTTTTGATGCAGTCCAGGATAGGGTTGGCTTTTTGGGCTGCAAGCACACACTGCAGGCCCATGTTCATTTTCTCATCAACCAACACCCCCAAGTTCTTCTCTGCAGGGCTGCTCTGAATCTCGTCTCTGCCCAACCTGTAGCTGTGCCTGGGATTGCTCCAACCCAGGTGTAGGACCTTGCACTTGGCATGGTTAAACTTCATGAGGTTGGCATCAGCCCTCCTCACAAGCATGTCGAGGTCCCTCTGGATGGCATTCTTTCCCTCCAGGGTATCAACCGAACCACACAGCTTGGTGTCATCGGCAAACTTGCTGAGAGCACACTCAATCCCACTGTCCAAGTCAGCGACGAAGATGTTAAACAAGACCGGTCCTAACACCGATCCCTGAGGGACACCACTCGTTACTGGTCTCCAGCTTGACATTGAGCCATTGACCACAACTGTTTGTGTGTGGCCATCCAGCCAGTTCTTTATCCACCAAGTTGTCCATCCATCAAATTGATGTCTCTCCAATTTAGAGACAAGGATGTCGTGTGGGACAGTGTCGAATATTTTGCACAAGTCCAGGTAGATGACATCAACTGCTGTACCCCTGTCCATCAGTTCTGTAGCCCCATCATAGAAGGCCAACAAATTGGTCAGGCAGGATTTCCCTTAGTGAAGCCATGCTGGATGTCACCAAGCACCTTGTTGTTTTCATGTGCCTTAGCATGCCTTCCAGGAGAATCTGCTCCAAGATTTTGCCAGGCACAGAGGTGAGACTGACTGGTCTGTAATTCCCCGGGTCATCCATTTTCCCCTTCTTGAAAATGGGGGTTATATTTCCCTTTTTCCAGTCCTCAGGAACTTCACCTGACTGCCATGATTTCTCAAATATGATAACCAGTGGCTTCGCAACTTCATTCACCAGCTCCTTCAGGATCCGCGGATGGATCTCATCAGGACCCACGGACTCGTGCATGTTCAGATTTTTAAGATGGTCTCGAACCAGTTCCTCTCCTACAGTGGGCACAAGGTCTTCATTCTCACAGTCCCTGCATCTGCCTTCCAAGACTTGGGCAGTTTGGTCAGAGCCTTTGCCAGTGAAGACCGAGGCAAAGAAGTCATTCAGAACCTCAGCCTTCTCCAAATCCTGTGTAGCCAGTTCTCCTGAGAGCTTCCTGAGGGGGCCTACATTCTCCCTAATCTGTTTTTTATTTGCTATGTACTTGTAGAATCCCTTCCTGTTATCTTTAATGCCTCTAGCTAAGTTTAATTGTAACTGGGCCTTAGCTTTCCTAACCTGGTCCCTAGCTTCCCAGACAACATCCCTGTACTCTTCCCAGGCCACCTGTCCTTGCTTCCACTTATTATAAGCCTCTTTTTTCATTTGAAATTTCCTCAGGGGCTCCTTATCCACACAAGGATGTTTTTCCCTAGCAGCACCAGTAGAGATCTTCTTTACCAGGGCATCAGCCAGCTGTTTCTGGCTCAAGTGCATTACTTCATTAGCCCCCTGCAGGACAGCAAAGTGGTTCTGCATGGGGACAGGGGATTTAGGGGGAAGCCCCTTGCTTTTGGTTGTCCTTTTCCTTCTTTTTTTTGTAGTTTTTTTTTTTTTTTTTTGTCACTAGTTCCCAGCTTCCCAGGTTAACAGCCTCCTTCTTTCCTTCATGAGGTAGAGGTGAAGCTCGAGGCCCCTGCACAGTTTGGGCCAGGAGCAAGCATTCCTGCTTACTCTCAGCTTCCCTGACATCTCGCAGTTTATTAACAGCATCCTGCAGCTCAGTCCCTGCTTCAGGAGGACCTCCACCAGGGAGCACCGAGTGCAGCCCTGCCCATTGTGCACCCTTCCCTCACCAGACCAGTGCAGGCACTCTCTACACCCCGAGCTCTGCACTGCAGCCTCCCCTCTCATCAGCTGTCTGGGTGCCTCCGCTGGCCACCGCCGGGACAGCCAGAGCAGAGCTCCCGGACCGGGCCCTGATCATACAATGAGTGCCCACCATCCCGCTCGAACTGCCGTGCAAACTGCCTCGACCAGCTCCTGGTCACTCATCCTCCCTGGGGCAGGTTTTTACCCAGTCAGGGCTGGTGCCACTGCTTCAGACTCTGCCCCGTGTGAGTCAGCTGCTCACATCAGCTGAGCTGCCAGCTCCTGGGCAGGTCCGGTTGAGGACTTGAGGCTCCCTCGGTGGCTCTTGTCGCTCTGAGTTGAGGTTCCTGGACGCTGATCCCTCCCCGACTCCGGTGCTGAAGGTGTCCTCTCTCGAGCTACTCACCTCAGCAATAAAAAAGAATGGCAGACTGCCATGTGCAGCGCCTCACTTGGATGTGTCTGCAGTCTTGGAAGCTTGACTACCCTACGTTCTCCTACAACTGGACCTTGAGCTTGTTTGGAGGTTCTAGCAGGGGAGCACAGCTACCCTATACCCGTGACCAATGAACGGTACCACCTGTATCAGGGAAGGTCATCCTCTTCGACTGAGCACAGAGCTTCGGGAGAGATGCACGTGGAGTGGTGACGGAGAAAGGGGACATCCGCCTAGCCAGCCAGATCAGCCGAATCAATCCTGGCAATCTATGGGGTGACAGATGTCGCAGCCAGATCGCACTCACATCCAGCTTTAGAAGCTGAAAGTTTGCTGTATATTTTTTAGCCTTTGTGCTACAGCTGCTGTTTCTAAAATGACTCCAGTAAGCCATAGTATCTTGAAAATTTTATTATATTGACTAAAGCAGTCTGTCTTCCTGGAGAGCAGCCATCTCCAGGAGCTACAGACTTCCTGGCTCACATTAGTGTGGTGTTCCTTTATTTCTCTCTGCCTCTTTTCTTGGAAATATGAGAGGTTTGTTAATTTCCATTACTGTCTTGTTTCTTTGCTTTTTTTCTGAAAAGGCCAGCATGACTGTGATACCTGACTTGTTTGGGTAAACTGTTGCTGAAAATCTTGAGTAAAAGACCTGATACTTTAGTTCAGAATGAAGCATGTAATTACTATGCGCAGTCTTAAGCATCTTACACCTTTAGTGGTTTCTGAGATGACTTGTGTTTCAGGAAAGTAACACTAGGATATCTACAGATAGCAGCAGAGCAACAGAAGACTTTCATGGCCCACAGAACTCCCTCAAAAAGGGATGGAAAGAGGTACTTTGGCTGTAAGAACATCCTGAGCCCTGTACTGATTTAGCTGCATAGCTGTTCGTATCTGTGCTGAATTTTTAATATTTAATTTATATTTAATTTACTTTTAATTCACATTAATAAAATAATATTTACATTAGTAGCAATTATTGCAATGCAGGTATAATCTTAAACTCCTGTTTAACTATGGATTGAGCTATTGAAATACGCACAAATACCTTCATCACCTTCTTCCCAGTACAGGGATAGCCCTACAGTAAACCTTACATTTTTAGCTCATGGTGTTTGTTTGTGGCTTGGCCAAATGTACCTTTTGCACCACCTTAAGAATTGTGCTCCTCACTTTTGAACACGTTGCGTAAATGTTTTAACTCTGTCTGCGTTCTGTATGGGAAATGGATGGGCTGGACTCAGAGCTGAGGCTTCTGCCAATAGGCAGATGGTAAGATTCACCTCATCTTAGTGTAGGTGTGTCAAATAGGTCAGTTGAATCAGAGAATAATAGAATTATGAGTTATAAAGAATTATAATTAAGAATAATGGAATTATAGAATTATGAGAATTAAGTGGTGCCCCTCAGGGGTTGATGTTGGGACTGATCTTCTCCAGCATTTTTGTTGGTGACATGGGCAGTAGGATTGAAGGCACCCTCAGCAAGTTTGCCGATGCCACCAAGTTGGGTGGTTCGGATGATAGGCTGGAGGGAAGGAATGCCATCCAGAGGGACCTCGACATGCTTGTGAGGTGGGCTGATGACAACCTTGTGAAGTTTAACCATGACAAGTGCAAGGTCCTACACCTGGGTTGGAGCAATCCCAGGCACAGCTACAGGTTGAGCAGGGAAGAGATTCAGAGCAGCCCTGCAGAGGAGGACTTGGGGGTGTTGGTCAATGAGAAAATGAACATGAGCTGGCAGTGTGCACTCGCAGACCAGAAAGCCAACCGTATCTTGGGCCGCATCAAAAGGAGCATGACCAGCAGGTCAAAGGAGGTGATCCTGCCTCTCTAATCTGCCCTTGTGAGACCTCACTTGGGTTGTTCTGTACAGTTCTGGTGTTGTCAACATATGAAGGACATGGAACTGTTAGAGCAAGTCCAGAGGAAGGCCACGAGGATAATCAGAGCACCTCCTCTATGAAGACAGGCTGAGGAAGTTGGGGCTGTTCAGCCTGGAGAAGAGAAGGCTGCGTGGAGACCTCATAACAGCCTTCCAGTATCTGAAGGGGGCCTATAGGGATGCTGGGGAGGGGCTCTTCATTAGGGACTGTAGGGACAGGACAAGGGGTAATGGGTTCAAAGTTAAACAGGGGAAGTTTAGATTGGATATAAGGAGGAAGTGTTTTACTGTGAGGGCAGTGAGGCACCAGAATGGGTTGCCCATGGAAGTTGTGAATGCTCCACCCCTGGTGGTGTTCAAGCCCAGGTTGGATGGAGCCTTAAGTGGCGTGGTTTAGTGTGAGGTGTCTGTGCCCATAGCAGGGGGGTTGGAACCTTAACTGTTCTATAACTCCAATTCTAATCACAGTATCACAGTATCACTTGGAAGGGACCTCGAAAGATCATCTAGTCCAATCCCCCTGCCGGAGCAGGAACACCTAGATAATGTTACACAGGAATGTGTCCAGGTGGGTTTTGAATGTCTCCAGGGAAGGAGACTCCACAACCTCCCTGGGCACCCTGTTCCAGTGTTCCGTCACCCTCACTGAGAAGAAGTTTCTTCTCAAGTTTAAGTGGAACCTCTTGTGTTCCAGTTTGTACCCATTACCCCTTGTCCTATCACTGTTTGCCACTGAGTAGAGCCTGGCTCCATCCTCGTGACACTCCCCCTTTATATATTTATAGACACTAATAAGGTCATCCCTCAGTCTCCTCTTCTCCAAACTATAGAGACCCAGCTCCCTCAGTCTTTCCTCATAAAGGAGATGCTCCACTCCCTTAATCATCTTAGCTGCCCTGTGCTGGACTCTCTCCAGCAGCTCCCTGTCCTTCTTGACCTGAGGGGCCCAGAACTGGACACAATACTCCAGATGGGGTCTCACCAGGGCAGAGTAGAGGGGAAGGAGGACCTCTCTCGACCTACTAACCACCGCCCTTCTAATACACCCCAGGATGCCATTGGCCTTCTTAGCCACAAGGGCACAGTGTTGGCTCATGGTCATCCTGTCGTCCACTAGGACCCCCAGGTCCCTCTCCCCTACACTGCTCTCTAACTCGTCGTTCCCCAACCTATACTGGAACCTGGGGTTGTTCCTGCCCAGATGCAGGACTCTACACTTTCCCTTGTTATGTTTCATCAAGTTATTCCCTGCCCAACTCTCCAGCCTGTCCAGGTCTCGCTGGATGGCAGCACAGCCTTCTGGCGTGTCAGCCACTCCTCCCAGCTTAGTGTCATCAGCAAACTTGCTGATAGTACACTCAATTCCCTCATCTAAATCGTTGATGAATATATTAAATAATACTGGTCCCAGTACTGACCCTTGAGGCACTCCACTAGTTACAGGCCTCCAACTAGACTCAGCCCCATAGACTACAATCTAATTATTTAGATTGGACAAGACCTTGCCATTGCCATGCCTTAACTTTCCTACTTTTCTCTGGACCTAATCCAATTGCCCGCATTTGGGCATTTTACATCACATGAGATGCGTTTGATATATCTCTGGCCTCCATCTGTCATTTTATAGGCTTTGGATCTCTCTTAGGTCTTGTGTAATAGCTGCTTGGCTAATATAAATATTTCAGACACCATAGTCTGTCAAAAATTTTACTAAGCACATGCGTTCAGTGAGTAATTTGACTATAAACTTTACCTCAAGAGGCTAGTTTTGCTATAGTTTCTTATGTACATACGTACACCAGAATTATCTGGAGCTAGCTAAGATAACATGCATTAAGAATACCTAAATATTAATTTAAATGTCTTCATGGAGTCTTCTGACACCTGAATATCAATATCACTAAGAGTGGTTTCAGCATGAACAACAAGCGATAACAGTTGGGAATATATATATAAACCAGGGGCACCTGTGGTCTCAGCAGGATTCACTTTTCTGTGACAGCTCTGCAGCAGCTTGAGAATCCTGTCTTAAGAGATGTGCCCAATGTTACAAAAAAAAAGACTACATAAAACTAGAAACTGCACACTTTTTTTTTTCCACTCTGACTAGTGAATAATTTGAAACAGTTTTCTTCTCTGCAGTGTTATCTAGGTACTTACTTATATAAATACATCAAATACATGAAAGCATTCAATTACTTCTTATATAACTAAAAGTTAAGTCTTATCTCAGCATTTTATAAATATTTATATTTATATTAATTGTGAGTGTCAAGGACTACAAGAGAAAACCCTAAATGAGAGTTCCTCATGCTGAAGTGATGAGACTTGCTCATGCGCTGTAAATTGTACTGTTGGCTAGTGTGCAAAGATGGTAAGATGTTACTGGTCTTGAATCATTAATACAAGATTCAAATAACTCTGAACAAATATCAACCAGCAATAGCCTGAAGCATATTGATTAGTGGATAAAAATACATTTATTCAACTTCTATCTGTGCAAATGTGAAATAAAACTACTTGTCTCTCCTCTTAATGTAAAACAAGGCAATTTATTATGTGAAGTGATAAGTTGACAAGAACTTTAATTCTAAAAAGTGTTAAATACTTGGGACATTCACCTATCTTCTGGTGAACGTGACAGTCTAATCTGTCAGCATTTATTCTATTATCTGATCATCAGCCACATTAATACTGCCAAATCTTATTGGTAAGGATAAAACTGCAGCATCGCTGTGTCTCATTTACTGGAAGTTAAGAGTCTAAAGCGATTTATAGCTTCCATGCTCTAATTGACCTACTTGCCAATTTTGTAACTGCTGATAGGAAAAAAAAAAAGAAGGGGAAAAAGAATTAACTTCACATAATTTAGTGTTGTAATAAAATTACATATAAAATAATTGTGTTATGTGTATAAGCCAAATAATAATTCAACTTATTAATGACAACAGTAAAATGGATGCTCACTGCATTAGAGCATGTTGTGATAAAAGCAAGAAACTTTTGTAAATTGTCAGATGGAATTAAGAAAGGAAATCCAGAACAAGTGAGATGGTATTTTTAAGTCTCCATCTGTATCTGCCTTTACATTTTTTTTTTCAAAAGCATTTATTTAAGATTTGTTTAAACTACATGGTAAATTGACATCTGTTATAATTTTGGTTGACAAAAGATCATGAACAACTAAACTGCAGGCACCTAAATGTAGAGTTCTACATTTGAACTAGAAGCCAGGATTTAGTTGTCTAAAAACAATCATGCGCTGACTTAATTTAAGAGACATCAAGATGACCACTTCCCTCTGTTTGCCAGGTTGCCTGACATCTTTATGCAGCTGTCTCTGATACTCTTAACTTCTAAAAAAGCAGCAGTAAATACCTGCAGTCAGGAAGTTAGCCCTGCCCCTATTTAGTGGAGCCTGGAGTTACTCAACTGCTCATACTTACATCTTCTGGTTAAGTGGAATATTTAGCTTTAACTCTAGGAACAATTTCTTCATTGACTGTTGTGTGAGCTTAGTAACATAGCTCACATTTAGACATCTGCATTGTAAGCACTGAAGAGTGTCTGAATCTGGATCTGAAACCAGTCATGATTCTCCACATCTTCTCTCCTCTTCATCTTTTAAATGACTTATTGGCCACCTATACGCATGACTCCCTTTCTGCAATTTAGGGCTTTGATTCAGTTGTCTAAACATAGGCCTTCAGTAACATCTGAGATGCTCTGGACTATCTGTGACATTTCTGCTGGTCCAGTGGGCCTATATTGAACCAAGTCCTAGACTGACAGCTGGGTGCCAGGACAGACGGACACTGTTGAACTTGTTGCCCAGCAGTAGGCTTTTACGCTCATACAGCTGAACAGTTCTGTCTCTGAGTTAGGGCTGTTTATATTCAGGAGTCACTGTTTTTGAATACATAACAAGACTGAATCTTACTCCCTAGAACTGGCCCAAGCAAAACTTGATGATTGTTTACAAAATTGAGCTTGTGCAATCAATAACTATTCAGCTGTTATGTTTTGTGAATACTCCATCTCTGGAGGTGTTCAAGGCCAGGTTGGACAGAGCCTTGGATGGCATGGTTTAGTGTGAGGTGTCCATGCCAATGGCAGGGGGGTTGGAACTAGATGATCTTAAGGTCCTTTCCAACACTAATTATTCTATGATTCTATGATTATATGTGTACTACATACTTGGATTATGTAGAAGCTACACTGAAAATCATCCTATAGTGTTTATTTAGAAGTTTTTGCTAAGACTTAACAAAGTTTAAGAATCCCTGAAATGTCATTTTTTGTTAGACAAGAGGTTATCCGTGAGGTCTCTGAATCATAATGTACATGCACAAGAATATCTTTACTGTCTCTTGACCATATACTATCTCTTGAGCTATTTACTTATGGCTGCATAAAGTGGGTGCCTTGCACTATCATGCTTTTGGTAGTTTTCAAATCCCTTTGTCAAACTTAAAAGGGAAAGAGAACAACAGACAGCAAGATACTATATAGTTATGGGATTTGATAAATATGTATTTTAAAGGATCTTGGACTAAGTCATATCAGAATATTTCTGAAATATTCCATGCAGCTTCTCACAAAGCATCTACAGGAATAAGTACTTAATCTGTTTGTCATGGTTTAATGAGAGAATACAACACCTCACCACCCGCCAACCGATAACTCGCCCCCCCAGCCCAACCGATAACTCCTCCAACCCCACAGTCCACTAGCCCTTCTGGGTAACTCCCAGTTACCTCCTGGGCATGATGTGCTGTGGCATGGAATACCTCTTTGGTCAGTTTGGGTCAGGTGTCCTGTCTCTGCTTCCTCCTGGCTTCCCCTCTTCCCTGCTAGAGCATGAGGCTCAGAAAGTCCTTGGCCAGACTAAAACATTTGAGTGGTAACTAAAAACATTGGTGTTACCAGCACCGTTCCCAGGCCAAAAGTCAAAAACACAGCACTGCACCAGCTACTAAGTAGGAGGAAAAAATGACTGCTACTGCTAAACCCAGGACAGTGTTGATAAAATCTGTCAAATTCAGGTCTTTTGAGATATGGGCTTACATATTTGACCACATTGATTAGCAGAAATAGTATGATAATTACAAAGAAATGAAATACTTCTTAGTAAATTGTTGAGTCCTGAGACTAAAAAAATCCTCAGAAGTTTAGAAAGCCTCATTTAAAAAAGCCACTTTTTAAAAACCAAGCTGCTAAAAGTGGAAATTTCTGAAGTGTTCTTGTGCACTGAGATGAGGCAATGCAGAGATTAAGGTTAGGTATTAAAGGCAAAGCAAAATAAAAGATTTTTTTTGAATGAGGACTTCAGCATGATAACAAAGTATCTAGAGAGCTTGTAAAATCTCACTCTTCAAAGATCGTCAAGAATAAGTTAGACAAACAGAAAGAGGGCTCATCTACAAATACATCTTTAGATTTTCTTGCAAGGAGTGAACTATTGAGTATCCTCATGTATCTTCTAGTACTGTATTATTTTTATATTATTAAAAAAAATTTGGTAACAACTACATTCCAGCCCTGGGCTGTAAATATTTCTAAAGCACTGGGAAGAGGGAAATATTTTTTTTTTTTTTGTTGAAAATCTTCCATTTGTAAAAAGTTAGTAACTTTAAAGATTTATTTGAAGAAGAATTCTTACTGCTATGTGTTATAAACATCTGGCCACAATCAACCTTTTGCTTTCCTTCTCCTGAGTCAAAAAACCTTGAAACATTGGTGTGTGGCTTTGGTGTGTTTCCTTCTTTTTTTTTTTTTTTTTTTTCCCAATTGAAGCAGAGCTCACGCAGAAGGAGAGAAACGTCCATGTTATTTTGATAGCTCCAACATTATTTGATGAAGAAGGCTTTATAGGTTTGTATTCTCTCTCCATCAGAAAGTCATGGTATCCCATCAGCAATATTCTCCGATTACCTAACCATGAGCAAGTCACCAACAGAATGGGGCTAATATGTATGAGATTCTTCTGGCTACATTTAGGAGATAGTTACTGTCAGTTCACATATGTGGAGATTAGTTGATAAGGTGTGCTCTAAAGAAATTCACTAGTACAAATTTCTTAATATTAATGTGTAGAAGAGCACTTTAGTTCAGACTTGAGCTAGTCACTTGCATTCACAGAAATGTTGACAGTCTCCCTCAGAAGCTAAACATCCAGGGCTATGAAATGCATGTAGCAAATTCTAGGAAAGCTTAAAAATTGCAGAGGCTGAACAGTTTCCTTTGATCACTGTTTTGTACCTGTTTGATTTCTCTGAGGTACATAGCTTAAACTTCCTTTGTAGAGAAAAAAAAAATAACACCTGGAAGAATATTTTCTCCTACTTCAAGTATATCAAATAAGTAAGATGTGTTGTAGTCTGCAAAACCTGCTTTAAAAAAAAACAAACAACAAAACAACAAACCCAAACAAAAGAATATCCAAATCAACCAAACAAACAAAAAAAACCCCAAAGAAATCAAAGTTGAATTGCATTGATTTACTCTAAGTTACACCTCAGGAATATAGGGAGAAATGTTGTTGGCCAAATACAGGTACTCATGTGTGTTAGTGTACCCTTGTGGTTTTCAGAATATGGAGCTGGCAGACATGATGTAGGAACTACCTTGCTAGGAACTTGCAGCTAAAGATCTGTGGGATACTTTAGGTTACCTCAAGTAGCATAAAAACCTATCGTGAAATCTCTGAATCCTACTTCTGGTATATTTTCTGTGTTGAGTTTTATAGGACTTTTTAGGACTTTTGTTGAAAGTATTGACTGTTTTTGTTTGTTTGTTTGTTTGTTTGTTTTTGTGACCTGGGACAGTCTTAAGTCAGTGTAGCATATGCTACTGAAACAGTGTTCAACTTTTGCCATGAAAATGATGGCACAATACCTATAAGACACCAGAGTCTTCCTTAAGTATGTTGAAGCCATCTGGGTTATTACTAGGAATTTTCAAGTTGATTGAATCTATGTTTAGATGATTGAATTTAGTCATATGTGTTCTAAACTCTCCTCTTTGTTCACCTAATGCTTTGTGATTTGGAATGTTTTTACCATGTGAAGGGCAGTTTGTCCTTTCTCCTCAGCTGTTCCAAACCTTCACCTGAAATAATAGAATTCAACACAATATTTTAATGAATGACCTTCTGTTCAGATGAAAAATATTACCTGAAAGATGATTACCACTATATGGTTTAGTATACAGGAAATAGTTTCTTCCTAAAACATAGAGAAATTTGATAACATTACTAATTCTGTCATTTTCCACCTCTGCCTGTTCAAATCCACTTACAAAACAACAATAACAAATTCCTGGAAACAAATACACAGTTTTTTGATGTATTGCTTGTTTAGCTTATTAGGAGACTTGCTATCTTCTAGTGACACTATTAATGACAATATTTATTAATATTTTCTTTACCTCATGACTGTCCTTTTATCACCATCCCTGTAACAACAGTATCTGAGAGCAACAGGAGATACTGTAAATGCATAACAAAGTCTTCCATTAGAAGATCATATTTAAATTGTGACTGTTTAAGTTTTAGTAATGGTAAATGCATTTAATTGTTTTAAAAAGAGTAATGAGTTTCCCATGGTGCACAGCACAGCAGTTTTGTTACCTGCTTTGATGTAATGTAGTACCTTTTATAATGAATTAGGTTAAGTGACCCAAATGCATTTTCTTTGGATATAACAACTACTGTTAAGGTTAAGCTGATTTGATCCTAAGAATTTTGACAGAATAATTCTAAGGTCATTCTGACTTTAATGATGTTCAAAGTCTGCATGTGATTTAATCTTGTCTAACAAGTAATTGGATCAAACCAAGTGGCTGATTTTCTTTTTGCTTTAAAATAACAAAAATCAATGGCAGATTAAGATGTTCATTTGCGGATATGGAAGATTTAGACATGCCAAAAGACTGTTTTATATTCTGGCACATATTAAATTCAGGTTAGTGAAAAATTACTAATGAAAGAATCTTCCCTTACCCCTTCATTAAACAGAAACAAGAAAAAAAAACAAAACAAAAAAAAAAAAACACCACTCGAATGTGCAATGATTACATTCAAGTTTAAAGATCAGAAATAAAAGGAATGAATTCATGTGCATGTTTTTATGTAATCTTCAATATATGTCAAAGATAAGTTATATTTATCCTGCCTAACTTCAAGCACAGACACAGGTGAGGCTCCTGAGACTACGTTAAGATTCCTACTGGAGTCTGAGTTACTTTTCACTTCTCTGTGAAATAATACTGCAAATTCGAAGGAAATTGAACAAAAAGATGGGTGGTTTCACAACATACTGTACTAGGTGAAATTAACATGACTTGCTGCTTCTTTGCTTCTGGACAAATTGTTGGTCAGTCTATCAGGCCCATTACTTGTGTTTGTCATGTAAAGGAAGCCATCAAACCCCTGAATTCCCTCCTCTGAATTCCCTCCATCTGTCAGAATCTGACTTGCACACATAAATCATTCAGTCATATTCAGTCAACAGAAGCAATGAAACATTTGCATCATCTAATTCTGATGAGAGTTTTCACAATATTTATATTTTTAGTCCTGCAGATGTTTGTGATTATATGTTTCCCTGCAGAGCATGTTAGCTTTGACCTAACACCTTGCTAATGTGGCTTTCTGGTTTCCATTCTGTTGCTGGCCTGTAGCAGCCAGCTTGAACCACAGACATCTGTGTGTTTCTCTCCCCATGATCTCTCTGGCAATTTTAATGAATTTGTTTTTCCCTTTTTGTTTCAGCAGAGGAGCCAAAGAGGACAAGAAAGAAAAAGGCTTATACCAAATTGCTTCTTGTGCTAGTATGGACTAGTCAAAAAGTTATATGTTCTTTTGGGAAGCTGTTAAGAACACAGGATAGTAGTACTCAATAATTATTTTTGATAAAACACTTTCAATAATGTCGAATTAATGGATATTTAATACAATGTTCAAAATCTCTTGACGAAGTCGTGCCTTGGTGCCTCTCTGGGGCACCAAGCTTGGTCAACTTTTACCATGCCTAAGTAGGTTAAACGCAAAAGTACAAGGTAGTATCTGTTGGACACACCTACATAATAGACAGCTAAGATTAATAAGCTTTAAAGCTGGATTTTAATATTGTCATCACCTCCAATAGGACTTTTTAGGAGTTAACTAGACACTTGCCAGTAAGGTAAGGAAGGGTTATGCTATTTGAAATGACCTGATGCTCAGTGTTGACAAGCTGCTGATTCCCTGTTTTTTTTCTTTTCTTTTTTGATAGTTTTACACATTTTCACATCACTGTTCTTGATCTTGGATCTTTACCTGCCAGTTATACACAAGGATCTTTACCTGCCAGTTATACACACCTCAACAATTTTACTTCTGCCTGCAGTTCTGCTTCTACAGTTCTCTCTTGCACAGCTATGTTTGATGTGCTTTCTCATAATTTCCTCTGAATTTAGCATTCTTCTCTGAAGTCTGATCCTAGGGTGGACAGGCATATAATACTGAAACTATAGACCTAGCATAGAAAAATGAACACCCTGGTAAAAGCATTGATGGAGTTAACATGCTGGGGATAAGTGCGTATTACTACCTGTGTCTTAATTTCTTTTACAGTTCTCTTCTGAAATGATTCAGATGAATCAAAATAACTCAAATGCATTCAGAAATCATTCAGAGTGCAGTTCCAGCTGGGGATCTGCACCATATACTGCAGCAGTGATCTATGCCTCCACCCAGCCAGAGCTGCTAAAGGGGAAAACAGCAAAACTGGAGAGGGAATTTTTACAAGGATATGTAGGGAACAGAAAAGGGAAAATGGCATTAAACTGAATAGAATAAAGTAAGGTTAAAGATGAGGAAGAAACTTTTTACTGTAAGGGTGGTGAATGCTTCTTACACTGGAACATGTTGCCCAGAGAAGCTGTGAATGCCCCATCCCTGAAAGTGTTCAAGGCCAATTTGGATGAGGCTTTGGGTAATGTGGTCTAGTGGAAGGTGTCCTTGTCCATGGGAGTGGGTTTGGAAATAGATGATCTTTAAAGGTCTCTTCCAACCCAAACCGTTCTGTGATGTAGACAACCAGTGCTTTAGTATTCCTCTGTGTGTGGTGTCACATTAGCTCTCACCCTTTCCTTGAAACTTTGTCCAGATGCTTTCAGACACTCCATCCTGATGCTGTAAATTCTGTGATAATCCTTTTGTATTCCCTTTTCCCTTCGTTTCTTGCATAGCAAACAAAGGCGCATAACATATCTGTGGATTCCTATGTTTTAGTGGTAGGATTTGCCTTGTTTACACCTAGCACTGTAAAAATCTAGTGTGAATTCTGTTGTTCCCCTCAGGTGTTACTTATTCTGTCTTGCATATTAAAAGAAGGAAAGGGCTCTTATCACAGGTATAAATGCTTGTTATTTGACTTGTAACAGATGCTGGATAAGTATTTTAAACTAGACAAGTAACTTCAAAGAACTACAGCTCTGTAAGATTGATATAAACCATGTCAGTCCTGACGTTTCTTCTGAAACCTTAGAGATACATTTGAATTTTGCCATAAGAAGCAGTGATTTCCTCACCTGGGATTTCTTAGGTGCTTAGACAAGATAAGATCAGTGAAGAGTCTTCACAGAGAACTTAAAGATTGACTTTCATATTTCCAGTTGTTTTCCTATGACACTGAGACACTGGTTTGCTTCTTAGTTTACAAATGAAAGTAAGTGAATTTTTCAAATAGTTGTCTCACTTCTTGCTAAGTACAATGGTTGTCAGGTAGATAAATCTGATTTGAAGATTTACCATTAGAGGTGCTCAATATTCATTAAAAGAAGCATACCATGACTTGCAGTACTTTCTGTCATGACACTGCCGTTGCATTTCATCTTTCCTTGACTTCAGTCCTTTTGCAGTTCATTCATATTACTTGTGACATCTCAGCCCTTGGGACTGTTGCCTTTGCGCAAGAACATTTAAATTTGTCATCTCAACCTGGTTAATATGCTGGACTGAAAGCAAAGCTTGTGAGGTTTAAAAAGCAATAAGAAAGGATTCTCTTGCAGGGAGAGCATGCTCAGGAGGGCTTTAATATTCCTTCAGCTTTTTCAGTTTGTGGGAAAGAGGAAAGTAAATACCGTCTGGCTTTACTTGTCTTGTGTCGGTTTATTCAGACAGACAAGTTCTAAGAGTGTACTGTGAAGTAAATCAATGTTCATATTTCATTTTTAAGAACACAATTGGTTAATCTCTTAAGTAAAATATTTTCAAATAATCATAAAAGAGAGAAGGCTATTGGGCTGATGATGTTTATATTATGTGATTTTTACATGGTTTTCCAAACTTGCTGTTTAAGTACATGGTAGCAAATAAGTCAAACTGCTCTTAGTGCTATAGCACCCATAACTCTTACCTTCTGTTCAAAAAGAAGGAAGCACATAGAATTTTGTCAGTGGAATTTAATAACTCTCTTTTTGCAATATAAATGAGTCCAAGTTATAAAATTTTGAAAAAATTAAATGTTAAGAAAGCTTAGCTTTAGTGTTTAAGTGTAAATCTGTGCTTTTGATTAGAAGTAAATTACAGTGGGAAAACCTAAGTATTTGCATCAACAGACAACCTTAATTTTTGTGGTCTGTAGCAGAGTCTATAGTACTTTCAGTCTGGAGAATCGTGGTGGGCTGCTTCTACATTCTATTTTAATTTACCACATTTTTTTTTCCCCAATTATATCCATTTGCAATGAAATAAAATCTGATTAGTACCCCTAGATATGAACAGAGATGATAAGTAATGCACCGAGCTCTGGGGTTCCTAATACAAGACATGGATCTATTAGGGTTCAGCAGAGGACCAGAAAAATGGTCAGAGCTAGAACTGGGCTTTTCTGTGAAGAAAGGCTGAGAGAGTTGTGGTTGTTCAGCTTTTAGAAAGGAAGGGTCTAGGGACAATTTACTGCAGCCTTTCAATACTTTAGGAGTTTTAAAGAAAGATGGTCATTTTTTTTCAGAATAAGGGTGGTGAGAAACTGGAACAGGTTGCCCAGAGAAGTTGTGGGTGGTTAATCATTGGAAATGTTGAAGGTGAGGTTGGATGGAGCTTTGAGCAACCTCGTCTAGTGGAAGGTGTTCCTGCCCATATCAGGGAGGTTGCCCTAGGTAATCTTTAAATGCCCCTTCCAATCCAAACCATTCTATGATTGTTTCCACTTTAAAAGTTTCTTCAAATCAGCTCTGCTTCTAGATAAACTTGATTAAGCTAAGACTTTAATATGAAGTTTTCCATTTTTTAAGAAGTCAGATTGATATGGAGTATTTTATATTCTATGCTGAACAGACACATAGAAACTGAAATTTATAGCTGGAAGTGCACTATCATCTAGAACCAATTTAAGGGAGTAAGCTCAACTGAAACTCAGAAATGTGTGCTATCTAGGACACCAGCTGCTGTAGCAGGAAATGCAAAAAGATTTTTTAGTTCTCCCACACTGTAGCAAAATGCTAGTGTTCTGTGACATAGCTGACAGCACAGTAAGCACTTAAAAAGTACAATGGAGATTAAATGGATGTTAAGACAATGTAATAGAACTGTACATTTCTCAATTATTTTGACTGAATGCAAAGGAAAAAAGGCAATTTAACTTTTTTTTTTTTTAAGGAAAAGATGGTCACAAGTGATCAAAGCTACATACACCTTTAAATTTGCCTGTATGTTTGGACTGTAACACAGATTTTAGTTACCTTACATGTAATTTTATTCATACATAAATTGTTAATCTGCAGAGATAACAAACCCTGGAATCAGTGCATGTATTTCCAATACAGGAAAAATACAGTAGAAGTAGAAAAACTAAAAATGACAAGAATGATGAAGATCAGACTTCCGTCCAAAGGAAAACTAAATAGAATACTATACTTGAGCCTGGAAAAGAAATAGCTGACAGGTGATAACAAAGAAACATGAGAAATAGGAAATGATACTTTTTCAAGAGACCCGATTTAGTGAACTAGTATAGACCAAATACAAGATGAAAAAGCAGATTCTTTATGTAACACACAATTAATATGTGAAAGTCCTTATAGAAATAAAGATAGACCATTTCAAAAACTACCAGAAACAACTCCTGTAAATAAAATACAGCTCAAGTGGTAACCTACAGAGCACTTCATCCTTTGCTCGAAAGTTTTCTGCCATTAGAAGTATCATTACATTTATTTATTTTATTTTGAATAATTTTCTTATTCATTTGCATTGGCATCTGTACTGTGTCCGGCTGAGATGGAGTTAACTTTATTTATAGGAGCCCATATGGTTTGTATTTTGGATTTGTAATTGAAACAGTGCTGGTAACACACCAGTGTTCTGGCTAATACTGCACAGTGCTTGTATGACATCGAGGTTTTCTTCTTCCAATTCTGCCCTATCTAGCAAGTAGCTGAGGCTGGTATTACATGAGAGGCTGGGAGGGGATGTGGCCAGGATGACTGACCCCAACTGACCAAAAGAGCATTCCATACCATTTGATATTGTGCTCAGCAATAAGATCAGGGAAAAGAGTAGGAAGTTAGAATGTTTGTGGTTACAGTGTTTACGTGCTTCTGTGACTGTTACGCTTACTGAGACCCTGATTTCCAGGGTGTGACTAAACATCTATCTGACATGAGACGTATATAAATTTTTCTTTTGCTTTGCTTACATGTGAAGCTTTGCTTAATCTATTAAACTATTGTTATCTTGACCCAGCAGTTTTCAGCTTGTTTCTATCTGATTCTGTGAGTGAGCAAGCTCCTGGATGGGTGCTTAGCTGCTGGTCAGAGTCAACCCACCACAGCATCCCACTGTTAGGCAATGGTGGGTCTTTTTTTTAACCAGTCATCTGTTGCCATTTGTTTGTATTTACAAGATTCAATGGTATTAATTTAAATTTAAGAGGTGATTGCTTGTCTGGTTTTATAAATGATCAGTATTTTTTTTTAGTACAGAATTTGCTACTTTGCAAAAAATTATTAATTTGCAAACTTGAACACTCGGAACACATGAGAAGCACCTTAGAATGAGAGATACCATTGTTCATCAAAATCCTGGATTTAGGTGTGTACGACTATTAATAAGAGCTATGGCTGCAAAAGATAATAAAATTTTTGAATTTGAATATGTTGGCCAAGGCAGCTTTAGCTAAATATACAAGTAAATGTACTTTAACACTGAATCATTGCCTTTATCCTAGATCTAATGTGTTATCTATGTATTGCAGCAAAATGATGTCTGACATTTCTATTTTTACTGTCTCCTTACACATTTTGATCTTAGCTGTAGAGTTAGTGCTAAGCAATAGCAGTCAGATTTGAATCAGTCATTGAGTAAACTTCAATTACTAAATTGTCAAGGACAATAGCGGTACCCTTAATTATGTTTTTTAAGTTATTTTCTCATATGCATCAACATTTTGCTGAGCTTCTTCGATTTGAAAGCTATAACCATATCATCCTTACATTGTTCTGCACTTGATCCTTGAGCTTACTTGCATTATCTGCAGTAAATTCCAATTTCAGTGCAACGCAGTAGAAGAGGTAGATTATTTTGGCATGTTGTATAAGCTAAATGAGTTTGGGAAGATAAACATGTGTTAGAATTCATAGAGCATAAACTTCATTTGATATGGCTGTTATAAATCCCTGGACAAGAAACTGCAACATACTTAGGATCATACTTTGTTCTACTCTACCACTGAGCATTTATATCCATCACAGAAATTGCACCTAGATAGGATTTAAGGTGTCATTTATTTGCAGGTGATGATAATGACAAATAAATCCTTACTGTGCTGTGCAAGCTCAGCAACAAAACTGAGACACGGTAAAACATACCACCAGCTCAATGAATGTAATTCTTGTATGGTGTTTTCTCATAAGGTAGGTTCAATAGGATGTAGCCAAAATCTTGCTTCACATTATCCTAAGTAAGTAATTTATTTTTGAACTCACAAGAATGAAGTATATGAGGTGATTGATTCTGTGGTGAGGAGTAAAGACAGATGCATTCTGAGTAGCTTACAATACCTACAATCTTGTGTGTTGGTGGACCCAGTTTAAATACAGAATATCAGCTCTTTCTAAAGAGAAATTATTTTAGACTTCTGTGTGTTAATATATTTTTATTATTTTTTTCTAAATCATTTACACAAGGTGTGGAAAGTAATTTTAGAAATTATTAAACACATACGTAAGCCAGATTCTTTTTCCTTGCTAACTTAGGCTGGTGTCTATTTTGTAGATAGTCTGAGAGAAATCCTGGAGGCACTCAGGATAACTTTGAAAAATATGACCCGAGTAGAAGCTCTTCCAACTATTAGGGATTGTCAGAATTTCATTCCTTGCACAAGAAGAGGGCAACATGGCATTTCTTAAGCAGAATAAAATTTTAAGACAGAAAGTTACTTTTAATACCCTATTGTAGCCTGTACAGAAGCTGCTTTAGAATATAATTAGAATATAATAGGTTACACATTGGTATCCAGTGCTTGAAATTGGTAATACTAAGGGGTTTTTGTTGGCAGTTAAACGAAAGAAAAATGGAAGACAGCAGTACTGTGATACTGTGAAGGAAGTTCCCCTAAAGAACACCTTAGGATAGAAATGTGTTACTATAAGTATTCCATTCCCAATTTCACTGTTATCAGATTTTAATTCTAAAAATTATTTTTAGTGTAAAAGCTAACTGAAAGTGAAATACAACATCAGAACTGAGCAGTATTCATTAAGAGTAGGTACTAGTTACAAATATCACTGCACTGATGTATATATAAATTATTCCAAAACTTTGTTCAATACTGATATTTTCTTTTCTGACAAAATCATGATAAATAATGGAAACTGGGATATTGAAATTCGTGAATATGTAGGAAGCCACTGCAACAAATGATTTATAGCTGAAAGGACAATAATTTTTCATCAAAATTGCAATACAGAAAAACAACCAGAAAAATTCTCACTTACAAAACCTGTAATTAGGGCTTGCTTGTAACTGCAAACCCACATTCTCAAGGGTATTAGAGATATCCTTGCACACGTAACTGAAATTATCCTTGTATAATTGTTTGTCTATTCAAATCACTCTTGACTATTAAATTGTCACACTATAATAAAAAAGCTACAAGGGGAACATCCTAATTAATATCCAAAATTGGAACGGTTAATGCATTCTCCTAGAAGGGCATTTCTGAATCTTCATGCCAGGGTGGTGGATAAAGGGAAAATACAGAGTTCCTGGCTTCAGTTTGTATATATCTGTCTCAGGGCCCCACTGTCCTTCCCACGTTGAATACTTACATATTTTGAGTGGAGGAACTGAACTCGATTTTACCAAAAAAAATGTGGAAAATAAAGATTTAAAGTTTGGAAATCACAGCCTTTCATTAAGAAAATTTGCATCATATGTAGACCCAGGTTAATATTTAGGAAATCAGACCTGGAAGCTATGTGTATACTGCTAAAATAGCAAGCTGGTCCTCAGGCACTAGTGTCCAAGCTGTAAAATGTTAGAATGGCCCATAACACAGATTTGGTCAGTCTAGGAGTCACTTATTTCCCAGTAATTCCTGGCCATTGTTTCACACATACTAAGAGTTAGAAGTCACTTGCAATAGATGGCATAGATGGCATAGACAAGTCTTCTGAGGAGAAGAAAGTTTAATAATGTGGGTATGAATAGTGCTATGGCACTTTCCCAGGTATGGCAAATGGGCCTTGACCCTATTCAATTTTCTAATGCAGACATACAATTCATATAGCCAAACTTAATTTAAATGACTGTGTATATCTAGTTAAGTTATGATACATACCTTGATCATAATGTTAATTTTCTGGTTAGAGTAAGCTAACCTAAATTAGGTTAATAACTCTCTGGGCTCCTTTGCTGTTCAATCAAGAGAAAGAAATAAAAAAAATAGCCCATGTAAGAATTTGATTGCTCTAAAGATAATTCACTGCCTTCATTGACTACAGAAGCAGCCTAGGGACTTTCTCAAACTTCACTTACTGTCATTTAGGCATACCAATTAATTGTCTTCCATTACATGGGACAAATCAAGTCCCTGACAGCTGGTTCTTGTCATGTTCAATTATTAAAACAAATTTAAGTTTTCTTATTTTTGGGGGGTTTCTGTTGCTCCGAAAGACATTTCCGAGTTTAGTCTTGAGGCAGTTAAATGAGTGAAGTATACGTTTTTGCTGTATCAGCTAATGCAGTCACTGCTACTAAGTGGAATCATAGAAGCAGCTAGGTTGGAAAAGACTTTTAAGATCATCAACTCCAACCATTACCCCAAGAAGATCACTAAACCATGTCACTGAGGGCCTCATCTACACAATTTTTGGTAACTTCCCAGGGACAGTGATTCCACCACTGCCCTGGGCAGCCTGTTCCAGTGCCTAAGCACCCTCTCAACAGGAACAACTTTTTCCTAATATTCTATCTAAACCTCCCCTGGTGCAGCTTGAGGCCATTTTCTTTTGTCCTATCGCTTGCTACTTGGAAGAAGAGACCAACACCCACCTCACCACAGCCTCATTTCAGGTAGTTGTAGACAGCAATAAGGTTCCCCCTGAGCCTTCTCTTCTGCGCACTAAGCCCCTCGCAGGTCCCTCAGTCATTCCTCATCAGACTTGCTCTCCAGGCCCTTCACCAGCTTTGTTGCCTTTCTCTGGATCTGCTCCAGCACCTCAGTGTCTCTCCTGTAGTGAGGGGCCTGGAACTGAAGACAGAATTTGAGGTGTGGCCTCACCAGTGCCAAGTACAGAGGGATGATCACTGCCCTGGCCCTGCTTGCCACACTATTGCTGATACAGGCCAGGATAATGTTGGCCACCTTTTCTGCCTGGGCACAAGCTGGCTCATGTTCAGCAGCCATCCATCAGCTACCCCCAAGTCCTTTGCTGCTGAGCAGCTTTCAAGCCACTTTTCCCCAAGCTTATAGAGTTACATCTAGAAAAACAGATGGAACAAACTAAGAGCGAATAAAAAAAACCCAAACAACAGTTCACACATATATTGAAAATTTTAGTTACATCAGGTTAACAATTTAGAAAACAAATAACAATCACTTTTTTTTTTAAATACATAGCGAATTCTTGCGTTTACATAAAAAGATTTTATCTTATGCTGAAAGATTTAAAAACCTGTGTTTCTTCAAATGAGGGGAAAAAATTGCGTTGAGAAAGAACAAAGTTTATCTTGTGAAGTCCTGCCTTTTTTCTTGTGACATTTTGTTTTTTTCTGGTTGTAGTTCAGGGCAACTAGCTGTAGGTGTCCCTGTTTGAACAAGAGGTTGGACCAGATGACCTCCATAAATACTTTTAAGCTTCAACTATTCTGCAATTTTATAATTGGTTTCAAAATTATACTGTGACTTTATCTGCAGTTTTCTACAAGCAGTAGAATTAATAAAAAATACTGTAGTTTCATTGTATGTTTCTATTTAAACTCTTTCATAGCAAAATGAAATGGTGAAAAATTTTGAGTGCACAAGGAAGCTCATTTATTTTTCAAAAAAAAGGTCAGTATACAAAATTTTCTATGAAACAATTTATTTTAACATTATTATTCAACATACTAAGTTGAAATGTAAGATATATAACAAAGTAGCTACTAATGTTCAATATCTAAGAAAAAATATTTGGGAAATAACACCCATTCAAGCCAACATAAGATTAAAAGAATTACAGTAGAAATAAAAACAGAGTTAAATATTTTGACATTGGTCCACTTTATTTGCTCAGTTAATTATTTGATTTTTCCAGGTGAAAATACTTGGTTGGAGAGATGTTAATTTTGCCAAGAAATATAGAATGTTTGATTTCAGAAAACAATGGTGGTTCTGCCTGTTAAAATACAGGGGATACATTTGAGTCCATACCTATTCAAGACAGAGCAGTCTAAAATCAAAAGCACTGTTCTGTAATTTTCAGATGACCTTCAACACATTGTGCTATTTTTAAGGTTAGTGTTCTAATTTCATGTACGAACCAAAGTGTCCCACTTTACATAAACATCATCACCTGTCTGATGGTAGTGTCAGGTTTCCATGCAAACCCAATGGATTGCCAAAAGTTCATTTTCACCTAAAGCCCCAACAAAAGAAAGCCAAAACTTTCAAAACTTTGTTTGTTTTTCTTTTGTTTTCTTGTGTGCCTGTGTAAGACAAAACAAATGTCAGGCCTCAAATTTGGCTTACATAAAACAGATTATTTTTCTACCTGCACCTACAAAAATATTCAGTGTTAAATTAGCAATGTTTGCTTATTAACATTTGAAATTTTGCAACAGAAAGATTTCCAGTTGGAAAATTCATAAATAAGAAAATACACAAATATTCATCTGGTATTTACATTAGCTCCAAAGATTTTTATGTCATCTTCTATAGTTTAGTTAGAGGTAAAAGACATGCATAGTTTCCTATATTCAGATCCAGGTCCTTTCTAACCCAACTGAGTTACCTTCGTGTACTGCTATTGGAATTTGGAAATCTGCTTTCTTTTCTAACCCCCCCCTATATTTAAGAAATATATAGAACCTGTCATGGACATGCAGTTACTCCCTTCTTTCTCGGCTATGAAGGTCAATTTGCAGGTCTCTTGGTGCTTGGAAAAATCCTAAACAAATTGTAAGGCAGGAGACGGTTCCATTCTATACAAACACAACTTAGTATTTTCTAATACTTTATGACTGGGTTTAATGTACAGCACAATGCATGTTCTTTGTGGACAAGAAAAAGTAAGCGTAACTGTTTTGGGGGGATAATAAATGTGGACATACCTGACCTAAACTCTGTTTGTCAGGATTATGATGACAAGAGCAAGGAGGAAAAAAAAGATCATATCCCTTTAGTTGGTGGCACCAAAAGTATTGAAATAGAACAAAATGTGTGATTTTGAGATTCTGTTTAGTATTTAGCCTTTATAACTTCTCTCCTATTTTAATGGAACTTCCTTTTTTGCAAAACATTATTTATCATAACGTTTTGAAGCGCTGTCAGAAATACTAAATGTGACACTATACAAGAGAAGGATCATGGGGATTCTTGAGCCTCATGATACCGACAAAGTCAGGTTCACCCAGTTCAGAAGCTTGCCATAGAGCTGCTCTGTCATGGAGAAGCCATTTTGGGGGGAATATGTAACAGAGCCATAGACATTTAAGCAGGGTAACCTGTCAAAGGCCTGGTGTTTCAACTCACTCTTGGCCCCTAGATGTTTCTTAGAATTGGACACACTAAAAATTGTGATATTTTGTACCTGCATTTTGTTTTCTTTATCTAGTCTGTTATTTTGCACTGTTGGCTATTATATCATGGATGCTTTAGATCAAGTAGGAAACCAAATACTTTAGAAGGTATATAAAATAATAATCTTAAGGCAGTAGTGGAAATAATAAGTTTGAGTAAAACTTAAGTACAGTTAAAAAGAAACCTTTATAGCTTACTAAAAAAATGGATTATGGTACAAGCTGAAAGTGGAGGAAAAACCTCAATGTGTTTGCTGTAATCTGTTAAATTCACTATCCTAACACACTTTCACAAACTCTGTAGGTTTGCTTTCAAAAAGCAGACTCTTACTTTGGTTTTGATAATAGTATAATAGCTTAGCTGAATGTCTTCATTACTTCAGCTGAATTTTTTTCAGATGAATTTTTTTAAGTTTCGTCCATAGAGGAATGAACTTAACATATTGATCATGTGTTATTCAGAAGGGTCTGACAGTTAAAAGGGATATCTATTTCTCCCTTGCATTAGTTCAGTGTACTGAAGTAACTTATAAATAGACATTTTCATGAGGAAAACTTTATATATCAACGAAACAGAATGTGTAAATGCATTATGCACTTTCCTTGAAACTATACCACCATAGGGCAAGAGAGAAAACTGCTGGTGATTGCATATAATAGATTATAAAGCAATTAAAAAATAAAAGGGGGGGGGAGAAAGGATTGCATAAGGTGTTTAAGTTTTTTATTACAAAAGGGGAAGAGAAAAAAAAATTCAGTAGTGGATTGCAGTAGAGGTTGACCAAGGCCTTTGGTTTCCTACCAAAAGGTTTATGGCATAAGATCCTTCCTTGCTTTTATGATGTTTGCTGACATAAATACTACATTTACAGCATGCTATATTAGCTGGACGTGTGCCTTTAAAAATTTTAGGACACAGTTTTTTAGCTTTCAGGAACCTTGGAGAGCACTCATGACCTTGAAAAAAAGAAATGGATAGGTATTTTCATCTTTTACACTGGAACTTGATGTTTCAAAACAAACAAAGGATACGAAAAGTTTGCAAATAGTATTTAAATATGAAATAGGAATTTAGTATTGAGCTTAGTGCCGTACATAGAAATTTTAATTTTTTTTCGGGGGAATGTTTCTAAGATAATTGTCTTCCATAGGAATACAGTCGCAGACTGAGTACAGGACTTCAAATAATGTCCTTTGAGAAGCAAAGGGAGAGAAATTGAAAACTGTCATGTAGACAGTGTTTATTACTGGAGCTTACATTTCTATGCCTTTATTTCACTAGGATGTTCAGCTCAGTGGGCACATGTCTTGAAGATAGAAGGTGCAAATAACTTACAGAATTATATAATCAGACAAATGCTTAATTCTCTTAATAAGTAGGTTTCATATTTTTTTATTAGAAGGACTACAAAACCACATTTTTCAAAACAGGAAAGTAAATATAGATCAGACACTAAGGATGTAAAGACAAAATTGACAACAATAAAGAAAGAACTGATTTTTATGAGTTGAAAGATCTGTTTTTATAAAATACCAGAATGAAAGACTCAAATACAAATATCTGATCCCGTATTTACAGGCCTTATCAAAGTGTTTTGCTTGAGGTGTTGTATTAATCTGCTTTACCAGAATGTTGTAACTCTCACACTAGACATTCATTATATGGATTATTTCAGATGGCCAAGTAATCCCTACAAATTGAAGGCAAGTAGCTGAATTTTAAAACTTGATATTTGGTGTATTAGATTATTGTCATGTTTTTTAGTCGTCCCGTTCCCCCCCCCCCCCCGCCCCGTGAATAGCATTTACCATCAAAACTCTTTCTAGAAATAAAATGGTGCAAACCTATTGAATGGTGTCGTGGTTTAAACCCAGTCAGGTAACTTGTTCACTCACTCCCAGTGAGTGGTGCCGAGCTGACAACAATCGAGGTCCGTGTCCCCCCCCCCACCGGGGCTCTCCCCTTCCCCGCTCCTGGAGGAACGGGGAGGAGGATCGAAAGAGTGAAACTCCTACGGGTTGAGACAAGAACAGTCCAGCAAACAATGTACAACACAAATCACCACTGCTACTATCAACTACAACAATGATAAGGGAAAATAACAAGGGAAGAGAATACGATACCACCGGCCAAGAAAACGAGTTCCACCCGGAAGCCCGTGTCCTTCCGGGTAACTCCCAGTTACCCCCCACCCCGGCGATGACGTGCTGTGGTATGGAATACCTCCCTGGATAGCCCGGGTCAGGCGCCCCATCTCTGCTTCCTCACAGCTTCCCCTCCTCCCTGGCAGAGCATGAGCCTCACAAAGTCCTTGGTCAGGGTAAACATCACTTAGCAACAACTGAAAACATCGGCTTCACCAACACTGTTCTCAGGCTGGAAGTCAAAACACAGCACTGCACCAGCTACCACAAAGGAAAAAACATGACTGCTACTGCTGAACCCAGGACAAATGGGATGAATGAATGGTAATGAAAACTAAAACAAAATTATCCCCCACAGAAAGAAAACAAACTCGCTCTCAAACTTACAAATGTTTCTGTTTATAAGAACCAAGGTATAGTTCCTAAATTCAATATCATACAAAACCGATAAAACAGCAATACTAAAAAACCCTAAAACAAAACCACATCACTTGCATGTGAAAATCTCCTATATTCACTAACACTTTCAAAAAGGAGTAAAATGTTAAATTGTTTTTATCATTAATGTAATGCCGACTTCATAAAGAACCTAATACAATAATAAATTATTAGCTATTAAAATTAATTTGATATGTATCAAAGTATCATATTAGCATAAAAAACTTGTACTTTAAGCTCCTGAAAGCCAGTACAAGATAAGGATGTAATGAACAAACAATATAATCTAATAACATTCCTGTTGACAAGCTAATTGCATTTCATTTTCATACAACAAAATCACAGAATAGTTTGTGTTGGAAGGGACCTTAATGATCATCTACTTCCACCCCCCCGTCACTGGCAGGGACACCATCCACTAGACCAGGGTGCTGAAGGTGCTCAAAGCCCCATCCAACCTGGCCTTGAAGTCTTCCAAGGATGGGGCAGCCACAAATTCTGTGGCAACCTGTACCTGCCCTTCACAGCCCTTCTACTGAAGAACTTCTTCCTAAACTCTAACCTAAATCTCCCCTTTCGGCTTAAAGACATCCCCCCCCTTGTAAATCGTCCCTTGCACAGGGCTACAGGTAAATGGTATGAGTTGCTTTTCCTGTATCCACCAACAGCACAGTCCCTTTGTAGAAGGCCACCGGACTTCTCAGGCATAATTTGACCTTGATAAAGTGTCCTGGGTTCAGCAGTAGCAGTCATGTTTCTCCTTTGTGGTAGCTGGTGCAGTGCTGTGTTTTGACTTCCAGCCTGGGAACAGTGTTGGTGAAACCGATGTTTTCGGTTCTTGCTAAGTGATGTTTACCCTGACCAAGGACTTTGTGAGGCTCACGCTCTGCCAGGGAGGAGGGGAAGCTGTGAGGAAGCAGAGACAGGGCGCCTGACCCAGGCTAGCCAGGGAGGTATTCCATATCACAGCACGTCATGCCGGGGGTGGGGGGTAACTGGGAGTTCCCCGGAAGGACACGGGCTTCCGGGTGGGACTTGTTTCTTGGCCGGTGGTATCGTACTCTCTTCCCTTGTTCTTTTCTCTTATCATTGTTGTAGTTGGTAGTAGCAGTGGTGATTTGTGTTGTACATTGGTTGCTGGACTGTTCTTGTCTCAACCCGTAGGAGTTGCACCCTTTCGATCCTCCTCCCCGTTCCTCCAGGAGCGGGGAAGGGGAGAGCCCCGGTAGGGGGGGGGGGGGGGGGGGGGGGCTCGATTGTTGTCAGCCCAGCACCACTCACTGGGAGTGAGTGAACAAGTTGCCTGACTGGGTTTAAACCATGACAGTTCTTTTTGGCACCCAACATGGCGCCCAATGGGTTGAGATAACGACAGATCTGACAGGATTAATAGTCACTTGTCACAATGCTGATTTATTGGCTCTCAAGGTTGTTCCTCTTGATCTCACAATTTCAGTATATCGTATCTTACGTTCATCCGGTATTTGCTGTATTAGTGTTTTTCAAGTGTGGGGCTTGGGCTAAGGTTTTGTCTCATTGTACTTTATGGTAATGACTTGTAATACAATAGGATCCTTGATCATGAAACTGATCTGGCTTATGTTCCCAGTGTGGTCACCACCTTTATACTTTGGGAGGTATATAATAGAAGTGCTTAGCAACTACACATCTTTTTTTCTCCTTCTCAGGTGCTCAACCTGTGAAGGAGACATCCTTTTACCCTCCCAGTGCTCCCCCCAGACCATTTACATTTGAGAGTTTTGAATTTTTTGAATGGCCTTTTAATGCTGTTGAGACTTGTTTGCTGATGGTGATGGGAATCACCATGCTAGCACGCATACAGAGTGTGTTTTGCCCACTGCTGATTTCAAGAGTTAAGCAGAGTCAGGTTTGGGTCTTGTCTGGGGTCAAACGACGATGTAGGATTTCTTGGCCGGTGGTATCGTATTCTCTTCCCTTGTTATTTTCTCTTATCATTGTTGTAGTTGGTAGTAGTAGTGGTGATTTGTGTTGTACATTGGTTGCTGGACAGAGCTCCGGGGAGGGGGGGGGGGGGGGGGGGGGCCTCGATTGTTGTCAGCTCGGCACCACTCACTGGAAGTGAGTGAACAAGTTGCCTGACTGGGTTTAAACCAGGACATGAAGTCATGCTGGCTATCATCATGGCTGTCTATGTGCCATAGCATATTTTCCATGAGGATCTGCTCCATGGTCTTGCTGGGCACTATGGTGCGACTGAGTGGCCTGGGTTTTCCTTTTTTTCCCTTTTTAAAAAATGGAGGCTATATTTCCCCATTTCAAGTCAGCAGGAACTTCACCAAACTGACTTTTCAAATATGGTGGCTAATGGCTTGGCAGTTATATGTGCCCATTCCTTTGGGACCTCCTGATGCATCTTACCAGGTCCCATGGACTCGTCCACCTTGCAGGTTCCTTAGACGATTTCAAACCTGATATTTACCTATAGCAGACTGTTTTTAGTACATCCAGTCCCTTCCTTTGCCTTCTTTGCTTCATGCATATTTTCTAGCCAGGAAATGTTTTATTGTTTACACAAAACAGAGCAATTTAAACTCAGCCCCTAGAGCACTGACAGGGCCCAAATGCTTTGATTCTACAGGTTTCTTCAATTTCCTCACCAGGAGAGGAGTTACTCTTATTTCTTACAGGAGTCTTCCCACTCTCTTCACTTTATATCAGGGGCCATGTGGAGACATGATGCTATACCCTCTCTGATCGCATTTTATCTTCTCATTACTGTACCTGTAACCCACTTGAAATGTCCTCCCATTGATTTCCAACATCTGTCAACACTTTTAATCAGTCACTGTAATAAGCTGCCCTGCTGATTTTCTTTAGCACCTTTGTAGGATTAAACACCAGCAAGCTCTTCTAGGCTGTCTAGCTGTCCAGAATAATTTTACTTCTTGTTTCTTGAAAAGTTTGTTAAATTATTCATGACCGCTCATGGCTTATCAAAATCTACAGTATTTATGTATGACAAAAAAGGATTAGACCAAATCAGATATTTAGAATTATCGTATCTTTACGAATGGTGTTGTGGAAATGTGATGAAAAATAGATCTTCAGTTTAAGGGTAGAAAAGAACATTGCATGATCCAGTGACTCAAATGAAAAAGTTGACTAATTTGGACTCAAAATGTACATTCTTGCCAGTAAAATTAATTAACCCAAATTAATTAACATATGAGGAATCCCTCTTCAACCAAGATTTTGAAATTGTCTGTTTTTTTCCCCCTAAAGCATGCTAATAAACTTTTGCTATATACAGAAAATGTGATTACAGTTGTCCTGTGAAAAAGTACTCCAAAATTAGATGGATGCGGCCTTGAAAAATACTCCTAAATCATTTGCTGTGTGTTCCGTGTATAGACTTTAGCAGGGTGTCCTTAAGCTAAACTTGAATTAAAAAAAAATGTAAATCAAAAAAAGCCTCAACAAAACCCACCGTCTTTCTCAGACTGTATAATTTTTAATTTAACTACTGTGTCTTGGAGAGCCTGTAGGGACCAAAACCGGACTGAAACATAAGCTAAGAAATGCGCTAATAAATTGTGGAATTCTATACTAACCAAGTAACCCTGAAGAAGAAATTGATAGACTGACTGTCAGCATCATGTTATGCTCTAGTACCTGGGAAGTATGAGACAGGTCGAGAAGTTTCTATCTAATCACAAATTTCCCTAGCCAAAGAGTCTTGTAAGATTTGATCTGGCAAATTACAGACATTTATGTTTCAAGTGTTCCACATGGAAATTACGGGAGTCCTTTTTTAGGCCCTGAGTGCTTTTGGAGTTTCTTATTGCTGATTTAGTGATCCAGAAGGTGAAATCTGGTCTTTGAAGCTCCTGGGCCTATACTCTACGCTACTTATGCTCTTAAAGCTAATTCCTAGTTCTCTTCTCAGCCAAGGCTAAAGTTGCACAGCATGCTTGCTTTCTAGAGTATGTGGATGTACACATCTTCCAGCAGAAAGCAAATCTTCCCTGTTTAGGTTTTTTGGTGTTTTGTGTTGTTTTTTTTTTGGTGTGGGTTTTGGTAGTGTTTTTTTTTTTTTTTACTGTTGTTGGTCGGTTTTTGTGGTATTTTTTTTTTTTTTTTTCTTTTGCAAAAATGCATATTCACATCTCTTCCTAGGAGGGTAACATAAGCTAGGCTGTATGGCTGTTCTATTGGTGTAAATACACAGGAGAGAGAAAGAATCTTTGCAAAAAACGTAGGTTAAGTTCTTGATTCAATATGTAGGGTATAAGTTGTATAGGAATTCTGGGTTCCAGTCCCTGTTCCTTGGACATCTTATGCATTTTATTTAAATTGAGTAAACAGTTACTGAAGCATAAAGAAATGGTGGGATTCAGATGTTTGACAAACTTAACTGCCTTCTAGGACAAAGTAACCTACTCTGTTGATACAGGGTGAGCAATGCACATTGCCTCCCTGGATTTCTCCAAGGCTTTCAATAGGGTTTCCCACAGCCTCCTACTAGAGAAACTGTCACCTTATGGTCTAGACAAGTGATCTGTGCAGTAGATGCGTAACTGGCTGACAGGCTGCTCTCAATGGGTAGTGGTGCTTTTAAAACTTGTCACCTGTCAGTAGAGGGGTTCCCCAGAGATAGCTATGAGGACCAAAGTTATTTAATATCTTCATAAGTGATCTGGAAGAAAGATTAGTTGTACCCTGGTGAAGGGTGAAGTTTGCCATTTGATACCAAACTGAGTGGGGAAGTGGACAATTAAGAATGGAGAGTCACCCTGCAGGAAGATAGGGATAGCTGCAAGAGTGGGTTAACAGGAACCTTATTGTCATGGTTGAAGTCCATCCAGCAACTAAGTGACATGAAGATGCTTGCTTGTCCTCTCCTCTCCCCTCCCATGGATGAAGAGGAGATGGAGAGAAATGGGTTGGGATAACAATAATGCAAATAAAGAAAACCAAAATGTTACCACCATGACCATGATTCTATGATTAGCAGCCACTAAGTAATTAAGCTTTATACAAGAGAAATCTGAGACTTTGAACCACGATTTACCTGCTTTTTCTGGACAGAGGCCGTGTTCTTGCCATCATTTCAGTGTTTTGAATATGTGAAGTGGATGCAAACTTCTTAGAACATAGCACCATACAGACTACTACAAAGAAAACGAACACTGTCCCACCTGAAATCAGTACAAATGGCCAGGAAAATAGGAATGCAAAAAAGAAATTTGAAGAAGTATTTCTATTCAACCTCTTTATAGAATTGCATCAAATACAGCAAGAGTGTTACGTTTCTAGTGCTTCAGGAAAAAGATTGAATTAAAAAGATTCGCTTCTGTATATTCAGATACCAAAAGGAAATCAAAGCTTATGGATTTAAAAATTTGAATGGATGTTGGAGATAAGCATGCCCATCAATTTAGTGGCATTTTCCAGAATATCTTCACAGCACACAGTAATCAAAAATAATCACACTATGTTCAAAGAAATAAGGAAATCTGAATGTGAATTACTTCCTCTCTAGGAATAGCTGAGTAAATCCCAGATATATGGGATTCAGTTAATTTTCCTTTAGAGAAGAAGTTTTCCCATTCTATTTCTGCTAGTGTGCTGCATAGTTTTACTGTCATCACTTGTCAGCACATTAAATGTTTCATTTTGCAGTACTGTTTGGATCACTCGCTTTTCCAGAATTTACACTGTTAATGTGTAGTGTTGATGAACAGCAATGTCATGAGAAGCCAGTCTGGAATGAGCAAGACTGCCTTGAGTGAAGTAATGATCATGGTCGTTGCATCATCCAAGCCCCGTTCTTGGAGCATTAAATGTTGATGAGAGCTTTATTGCATTTATTCTCTGAGCATTCCTATATTTTGAGAAATGTTGTTGGGGCCCAGAGTGCACTTTGTATATATGATTATTTAGGTTATGGTGTCATTTGTATGCTCATCACAGTGGAACAAACTGGTAGATTAATGGACGTTAATGGGTGCCTCACAGAAAGGACACTTGAAGCCTTACAATGCCAGAATCTTTATTCTCACAGGTACAATTTCAGCATTCAGGTACCTGTTACCACTTTCACAGGTATTGCATATAGTTTACACTGCTGAGTTATTAGGCTATAACAGAACAACAGTAGAGCTTGGGTCTGATTTAGCTGAACTCTTGTCAGCATGTGACATGGACATTGAAATGTCCTTTTGGTTGACAGAAAACCAAATGATAGATAAGACCAAATACAAATAAAATCAGAAATAGTTATCAAAAGCAGAAGCAAAGTCTTGCATCTGGGACAGAATAACAAGGTAGTACCAACTGCATAGAAAGAACTTCACAGAATGCCTGGGGTTCTTAGTGAAGAATGATTCAGGACAATGTCCTTGCATAAAAGAAGGCTAACAGATTCCTGGACTGTATTAGGAAGTGTGTTGATAATGAAGTTGAGGGGTGTAATTCTTCCCCTCTACTCAGCATTTGTAAGGCCATATCTGGCCCAGGTGTGGTTTCTCTGTAAAGTAAAAACTTAGATGTATGAGAGTTAGTTCAGCAGAGTGCTGGCAGCCCAGCTTGAAGAGTGAAGCACATGGGGAAAATGGTTTTGTTCAACCTCATTAAAAAAGAAGATACTGTTGTATAGAGGCAATGGTGCTAGTATCTCTTTGGAGGTGTGCAATAAAAGGACAAGAGGTAATTGTAACAACGGAAATTTCAATTAGGTAGTAGGAAAATTTTTTCTGCATGAGAATGGTAAAACACTAGAGGGACTGCCCATTAGATCATTTTAGTCTCCATCCTTGGTAAGTGGGTGTTTGACCAGATGAACTGCAAAGGTGTCTTCCAACCCCTGTTATTCAGTGGTTCTGTGACATTGTTTGTGTAATATGGTAGACAAAATTTCTAACAGTCTCATTTATGGGCAGCTTCTGTTCTCTGCTCTATTCCTGTGGTGGTTAAAGTGGGGCAGGAACAAAAAAGCATTTTTTACTTTTGGTGACCATGCATGCAAGAGATTAAGATCGCTGTATCTACCACACCTTTTTCTGTGTACTGTCTTTCAAACGGGGTACACAGAAATGCTGGATATCCAAGTTGGGACTAAACGGGACTTGAGAAATGTAACTATTGGCAAATGTCATAGGGTGAATAAAGGCAACAAATTGCCAACACCTGCCTCTCTTCATTTGTTCCCCCCCCCCCGCTTCAGTTTACCTCTTCATAACTGAATTATATCTATCAGTCTTTTGCATAGACATAGTAACTGACAATGTGTTTCCTGGTTCTCTTTGTCTTTTTTGACCTTTTCTGCAAGGTGGCATATACCTGCGATTCCTGTCTCAGCAGGGAAAGACAGCTTACTTACAGCAGTTAGCTGGGGAAAAGTATACTGGTAAAATGGCTACAGCATGCCAAGCAGGAGAAAGCAACAGGGAGAATGAGGAAAGATTTTTTGCTCTGAAGTTCTTTAGGACCTGGTGGGAAAATGCTGAAGTTGGTCTGTCTCGGGGGGGGGGGGGGGGGGGGGGCTAAAAAAACTTCATAATGGCTAGGTAAGCAGTTCCAGCTTATTAGGCCCTGAAGATCAGAAAACAAGTTTTCACCACTCTTGCCAAAGAACACCAAGCCTATCCCTTGATGAAGCAATCTTCTGACTTCTTTACATTCCTTTTCCTTTACGGTTCCTGTGAGAAATGATCATTGGTTATATGCCTCAGCTTCTGGCTGAAGTGCCCTGTGAAGACTGCACTTTCCTAGCTTCTCACATCTCACACATTCTGCTCCAGAGTCATTTAAAAAAAAACTTTCCATCCTCCCACCCTGCACAAGAAAAATCTGCAACTTTTCTTCCCACAAGAAGATAGTATTTCTGCAGCATGCTGCCAGCTCACAAAGTACCATGGAATCTTTGCAGTCCTTGATCCCTTCTGTAGCACTCCACACAGCATATCTAGTAAGAAGGCACAATGTAATGGACAACAGTGAAAAATCTGCATTTAAATTAAAAATACGTCACAAACTTTTAAGAAAACCAAAACTTCATTTACTGGGAACACCAAATCACCTATAACTTAGTGAGGCAAACATGTAATGGGAAACAGCCTACAGTTCTTTTTATAGGGGAAGATATAGGAAGAGATTTCAGGGGGTGCCAAATCATCCAACACCACAAATAGCAGTGAGTGGGTGAACAGGATCTGTGAGGGAGCAGCAGTATCAAGACTAATCAACATCACTTTCTGTTTCCCTCAGGACAGAAGGTGTATGGGGTGAGTTCATTTTCCTTCCAGCCAATTTCACTGAAGGATTAGTGGAGTGAAGCCCTGGAAAGAATAAACTGAGAATAGTATGCATGCCCAGACTATCTGTGCTGCTGGAGACTGTCTTTTGTGAGCCTGAGCAACATGACAAGGCAGAATAACAGAGCTTGATTGATATGCATGCTGTTGAAAACTGGTGTCAAACTGAACTGAAAAACAGAAAAAGCATGCTCAAATCTTAATATCCTTTGTTTTTTGTAGTCTTTCCTGAATTGAGAGCAAAGTAAGAATTTCCCACTCTTACAACAGCCTGAGTGTACTAAATGAAGCCTTGAGCACAGTAGAGGTATTTTGTCAGTATTTGCCACGATTCTCCTTCACAATATGCTACTGATGGTATTCATCATAGGATCACTGAATAATTCAGGTTGTAAGGGGCCTCCGGTGGTTATGTAGTCATCATCTTCCTGCAGTCCTGAGTAAATAACTTCGTTCAGATTCCCTTCAAAATTCCTTATAACTTCAGACTAAAACACTAGTACTCAGTCTACCGGGATTAATAGGTTTATTTGAGGAGCTCATTTTCTCAAAATTTTGTAGGAAGCTGCAGTAATGCTTCAAAGCTGGAGTACCTGTTTATTTTACTGCCTTACCCTTGCAGTGATCTTACGGAGCTATTGACGTTATGACAGAATTCTCAGAGATCTTCTATGTACTTTTTCTCATTAATGTTATTACCATCATACTTTGATGTTGAAAAGCAAGATACTGAAAGATTAAAATGCCTTTTGCTCAAAACAAAAAATATAAACATAGAAAAATGTTATTGGGTGTAATTTTGAAAGAGAGACATGGAAGATGATGAATGAAATTCCATGTTAATAAAAATATATGTAAGGGAAGCTAAGTAGGAAAGCTTATACCATTAAAGATCAGAGTACTTGCGTTAAGCAGAAGTTGAAACTTATACATGTTGGCCTTCTTTTACTCTCCAGTAAACAATCTTGCTACAGAATTTGGTGTATTCAGTCTTTAATCATAATGATCTTCAGAAGAGATAATCTCCCCTTTGTATTCTTAACATCAGTATAATATTACTATTGTCTTGTTCGTTACTGAGAATGTGTGGCGTTGAACTAATCACTTGTGTGGTGATTACAAAACACATTCTGTTGATTCCTCATTAACTTTCATGAACCACTGAAAAATATTGAGCTGACCTGGCATTATATTTTTATTGTCCCCTTTGTGGCTTCTGTGGCACTTAATCAGTACAGTTCTGTAGAAATTTCCTGTAACTTTGTCATGTACAGTTTTATTTTCAGACTGCTGCACCAGACCCATGGATACTCGGAATGCTCACATGTAGGTCAAAGAGAACAATTTTTTTTTTTTTTTTCCCTCAGAAACAATAATTGTAATATTGAGCAAGCTACAGTGATACTGAGGTAAAAAAAACACAGAAATATAAAGTTCAGAAAGAAGCTTATCTTTCTTAGGTAAGGAAATTTTTTGCCATGCCAGCATTGACAGTGTTTCAAGGGTTATATGTGTTGCCTGGGTATAATTAAATAAGTTATAGTTAATTAGAGCTAACCTTAGAGAACTAACCCAGAAGACTTAACAAGGCTCAGTGCATAATGTTTGCTTTACTCTCCTGAGTGTGCTGTTTTCATGCCTTCTGGTTAGAGTTCATTTCACCAGTATTTATTGCCCACATCTGAACTGGCCACCTTATTCATAATGTTCAGACATAATTTATCAGAACAACAGAATGCACCTGTTTTCGATGAATCACAGACAAGTATCTGTTCATTTGCATTTTCTTAGGAGAAGCTGGAGTGACTATGCGTTGGGTTAATGTCAGCAAGACAGTTAAACACCACACAGCCACTCACTCATTCCACCCCATTTGGATGGGAGAGAGAATCAGAAGAATAAAATTCAGAAAACTTGTGGGTTTAGATGAAAGCTGTTTAATAGGAAAAACAAAAGGTGCATGAGTAAGTGAAGCAAAATAAGGAATTCATTCCCTAATTCCCATTGGGATGTAGACAGATGTTCAGCCGTCTCTGGGAAAGCAAGGCTCCATCATGTGTGAAGGTTAGTTGAGCAGACAAACTCCATAAATCTGAATGCTCCCCCTCGCTTGCTCCTTCTTTCCTCTTCACCTTTTATTGTTAAGCGCACTGTCATACAGCTGAGGTCAGCTGTCCCAGCTATGTCTCCTCCCAACTTCTTGTTGCCCTACTCTACTCACTTGGTTGGGAAGTGTGAGGAGCAGCAAAGGCCTGGGTACTGTATATGGACTGTTTTGCAGTAGCTAAAACATTCAATCATAGAATATCAGATTGGGAGGGACCTTAAGGATCATCTGGTCTAACTTTTCCAGGCAAAGGCATGGTCTGGACTACATGGCCCAGCAGCTTGTCCAGACAGACATTAAAAATGTCCACTGTTGCGGAATCCACCACTTCTCCCTGGAAGATTATTCCAATGCCTGGTTGTTCTCACTGTGAAAAATTTTCCTCTTTTGTCCAATTTTGTCCCAGGAGTAACTTAAGCCCGTTACCCTTTCTCTTTAATAGCACTTGTGTTATTGACACAGTTGTCATCGCAAATCCGTAACATAGCACTATACAAGCTACTATGAAGAAAAGTAACTCTATCCCAGACAAAACCAATATACTGCCTTAGACATAGATGTCTACTATGCAGCTGTCTACACTTGGTGAAAAATCCTTCTTGTGGCTGCATACATATCCAGCTTTTTTTCTTCACTGTGAAGTTTTTGGTTTTACCAGTTCTTCCTACTATAATTTTTAACTCCCCCCCCCAAAATAAATTTGCTGTTTCTATTTTGTAGAATGTCACTATGCTTTCCCCCCTCCCCCCATCACTCTACAGATATTCCTTAGAACTTGAAAGTTGTTCATTCTTTTGTTTTTTCTAACTGTATAGGCAAACTACACATATACAATGTCATCAGTAAGTTTCTAACTTATTACTCCCCTTTTTTCATGTCTCAGCTTCTTCAAAATAAAATAATTTCTTGGAAATAGTGGAGTTATGACAAAGGATTCTGTTTTGCTCTTTTCTGCATCAAGTCCACTGCAGTCCTACAGATTGTTTATATTCCATTACCTCAATATAGATGAGAGCACGATATAGAAATAAACTAAGTAGCAGTGATGAATGATTAAAGACAGGATATATGTAAGCTTCTCTCCTAGCATATCAGCAGCCTGTTACATTACTTATCATGAGACATCATTATATTGATATGAAAGGGACAGAGATACCAGAAGAACATATGAGTCTCAATTTTCCTGGATTGTTCATGGCTAAAGTCATAGGTGACATTTCTATTGCAGGATCTTTCTTGTGGGACTTCTTAAAAATCTGTTCTTTCTCTAACTAAATTGAAATTTTATTTGTCTTTAGTGTTTGTTTTTAGGGTAAAGTGTCTAATAAGGTGCATTATTATGAAATCTGGGGAAAAAAGTGTCAGTTGTCATAATTCGAATGAAAACAAATTGTACTGAGGAACAGTGAATATAACTTGCATCTCTGGTACATTTTTTTCAGCAGGAAGCTTGACACAGTAAATTTTATCGTCAGTTTGACTATATTTCTGAATTGCATAGTAGTACATAGAATGAAGTAACATAGCAACAGCTTGACAAAAATTCTATATAATCCGACTGGCTAAACAGATTCAGATGCATCCCAATGCATGAAGACTAGCAGTAGTTATAGTTACCTCTTTATGGCCTTAGCCTTCTGGAAAATTTAATCCATTCATTATGCTACTGTGCTTAAACTGACAACAGTGAATATAATAAGTACTTGTTCTTTGCCTTCAACAGTCATGCAGTTGTACAGAGCATCAAGCACTGAGGTCAGATTGACATCGGGTCAGAGGCTGAGGTCAACTAAGACAGGTAACTGGCATCAGTGCCTGATGGACACCCATTTCCATGGAAGCTAAAGATCAGCACACACTACAAAGCTTCTGAGCCTGAGTATGTGCATAATTTGACCTTCCTTTCTTCAACAGGGCAAAATACAGCAAGTATGTTACAAAAAGTAAACCCAAACATACAAATAGGCCAACCCAAGTCCTTGTTTACTATATAAATATACCTATAGTGAAAGAGTATATAAAACAGAAAAATCTAAAAATTCACTGATTGCACGTTCAGATTGTCAGGGTTTTAGGTGCTTTATTAATGTGAAAACTACACAGCTATTCTAAGATTTTAGGAAGAACAAATAGCCACCAGCAAGAAGAAAACTGTATTCAGTTAGAAAGTGCAAAACCAAAAGAAGAGACAGAATAAAGGGAGTAGATGGGAGAAAACACCTATCCTCGGCATACTGACAGCATTCACCAAATACCAGGACTAGAACAAGGCCCTACATCCTCAAGAAGAGGATAGGTATATAGGGATACAATATGCATTGTTTTTTAAGCACTCAAAAACAATTTTGACTAAAGTGAACTGAACTGTGCAAGTATAACCCTATTGTAAGAATTGTCCAAGTTTTTGTTGTCAGAACAAATCCTCAGTGTGGGCAGCAATTATTCACAAATACCCTGGGACGCTTAATACAGACGAGTGATCACGTAGTTTGCAAATGGTGAATTGTAGCTGTTGCTATAAATGTACTCACATGACTCCAAATGCCATTACTGTCCTCAGCTGGACTACAAGTGAATAAAGCACCCCTTTCCTGTGGAAGTGACAGGACTCTTTTTATCGCATACTCTAATCAGAATGTATTCTGCTCACTCCTCATGTCACAGGAAATTTATACTTGGGTGATGTTTAATGGACAGGATGTTAAAATACCACTGCGATGCTGGGTTGGGTGCAGGTACAAAGGTGTTAGTAGCAAGGGGGCTGCAAGGGTGACCTCTGTGAGAAGAGGCCAGGGCTGCCCCATACTGGACAGAGCTGGCTCCAGCCAGCTCCAATGGTGCCACCATAAGATACAGCTAAGCCCCTTAGATAGGATGGTGGCACCTCAGGGAAAGTATTTAAGGGTAAAAATTCCAAAAAAGGGAGGAGAAGGAGGGAAAACTGGGTAGATTTCAAAGTCTCAGTACTCCCTCAAAATGGGAAAGGAGCATATCTCCATCTGTATCAGAACATCTTTCTGTTTATTGTGAATATAAATTTGAAACTTCACCACATTAGGTCTCACGACTGTTCTTTTATAATCACAAGAGTGCAGCTTGTAAGGAATTCTGAGAGTGAGAGATCAACCAGTTTCATTAACCTAACATACTGTAGCTGAACTACAAAAAAAAACAAAAAGGGAATTATGGAAGTTTCTGCAACATTTTAATGACTCATGAAATTGTGGTTGTGGACTGACATATCTATAATTAAGAAAACCAGCTCTTCTAATTCAAGGCAGACATTATAGGAGGATTCCATTAGCAGCCTACAAAAGAATGCAATATTTATATGCTCATACATAAAGAAAATTATTTGACAAATTGTATTTGCATTTTGGCTTGTGTTCTGTTCTCAGAATGAAAACCAAGTCATAAAGAAAAAATCCTGAACCAAGTCCTGTCTTGACTCAGTTTCTGTTTTGTCTGTTTGTTCTTTTTTCAGTTAAGCCCAAAAAGAATTACTTTGCAATTATCACTGTCCTCTGCAGTGTCTAGGTCAGAACTGCTCGCTTTAACTCTTGCATTCTCTTTCAGTCAAGCTGAAAAACTTGCTTTTTTCAGACTTCAGAGCCCACAGCTTCTGTCCTTCCTGAAAATTCTGCATCCTCTCTTCTGCCCCTTTTCTCTTCCATCAAGGTGAGGGAACTGGAGTGAGAGAGCATTAAAGAATCATAATCCCTTCCAGTATGCAGGGCTCATCTTACCTAGCTCCAGCCATCTCAGGCTTAAGTTTGAGCATGTGATTTTGTTTTCCTCATATGACCAGTACAGAAATAGGCACCTAAAATGTTGATTGAGAGCATCTCTTGTAAAGGCAAATGAACAAGATTTGGAGGTGTCAGTTGTTCTGTATGGAGCTGAAAAGGAGTCTAAAATGTAGTATTTTTGGATAACCAATTTATTATGTCAGATTTCCATGAGATGATTTAGATGTGCTAAGTCACATGGTTGGCTTTAACTTTCTTTAGTCAGTAGGATGTTGTTGGGGAAATAGAGTAAAAAAGAACCACAGGATTAAATCAGAAAAAAATCAGTTCCTCATTGGCACATCGAAGAGAATCAGTTTAGACTATGGACTAGTCTTATTTTGTGTTGCATTTGAATTTGTGCATCAAATTGAAAAGCAATGAAGTCTTCAGTATCTGAAGGGGGCCTGTAAGGATGCTGGGGAGGGACTCTTCATCAGGGACTGTAGTGACAGGACAAGGGGCAATGGGTTCAAACTTAAACAGGAGAAGCTTGGATTAGATATAAGGAAGAAGTTCTTTACTACAGGGGTGGTGAGGCACTGGAATGGGTTGCCCAAGGAAGTTGTGAATGTTCCATCCTTGACCATGTTCAAGGCCAGCTTGGACAGAGCCTTGGGTTACATGGTTTAGTATGAGGCATGCCTACCCATGGCAGGGGGGTTTGAACATGATGATCTTAAGGTCCTTTCCAACCCTAAGGATTCTATGATTCTGTGATTTTATGATTCTAAGTCATTTCACTGAGCAAAATAACTGGGTTTTCAGTTTGCTTTGGGTTTGCTTGGTGGTTTGTTGTTTTCCATAACTTAGGATAATCAGATAACATTGATGAGTGATAAAACAAACAGAAAAAAGAAATCATGATGACATACCTTTGTTTCTACAGGACAATAAGAAAAGCTAGGAGTAAAATCAGTCCTTGTTTCATCTAAGAACTGTTTGCAGAAAGGACAGTATTAGCTTATAAAAGATTTTGGTTGTTTTTTTTTT
This sequence comes from Pezoporus wallicus, assembly GCF_028554395.1. Taxonomy (NCBI): domain Eukaryota; kingdom Metazoa; phylum Chordata; class Aves; order Psittaciformes; family Psittacidae; genus Pezoporus; species Pezoporus wallicus. Next base: position 52,791 of record NW_026642489.1, on the reverse strand, counting down.
AAACACCGCTTGCTGCGAGACTTGCCATGAACAAAATTAGAAAGGAGCAAAGCAGATGCAGTTCAGGTATATTTTGCATAACTATGAATAATGGGCTAGTATTCATCTTAGTAAATGTTTTCTGGAGACATCTGAGCTTGTTACCCTAGGACAGATTTATAGGAAGGGGCGAAAGTCACTTGCCAAAATGTGACTCACCCCATCCTGATGAGGTGAAAATGACTACATCATAGATAGCTTTCTTCAAGTAAATTAACGTGATGGGCAGATATTCTCATGAGCTGTCCAGTGACTTTTAGCTTACTTTTAGACTCAGTGGAATTGTTTTGAGTTATTCCATAGGCAGTTGCTGGCTTTTGTCAATGCTATATTAAGTAGCAATGAAAATCTAATACACATCAAAGACTTGTTTACAGAGAGTGACTGAATATTTCTACAAGAAGAAAAAATAAACCAATGTTATTTTAGAGGTGATTTCTTGAATATAAGAAAATACAATTTTATGCTTTTCATGCATTTATGGGAAGTGCTGTTTTGTAAATTGGAACTTCAGAAACTGTATTCTTCTCATTTCCAAGTCTGCGATCAACTGCATTATGATAATGCATTTAGAAAATAAGAAACTGTTAAGTATGTATATAATGTCCTCATTTTACAGTTCCTATTACAAAGCCGTACCAGGTCAAATTCTTGCTGGGTGTCTGCACTGACCTCCATTTAGAGGCCCTTTTTTCTGTTTAGCAGAGCGTTTTATGAGGTTTAATGTTTGGATAAAGGTTTTCAGGCTTGATAACTTGGGATACATATTCTAACAAATTACCTCCTGCCATTCTTTTACATTGCTTTTTTGTTTTTATGGAGTTTGACATCTACAGAACCTCTAATAAAAACACTTAACCACATTTTTACATCACATCAGATCTCCAGACTCTCATTTAGATATAATGATTGCCCTGACTTAATGCCCTGAATTTTCCATTAATTCTTTTACTGTAAGAAATTAGACATTTGACTTGACATTTTCATTTTATGGGTCTTGGTTACCTAAGCATGAGGCTACCTTTCCTCAGTCTTTGTAATAACTAGTTATCCAAAGAATCCGTGCTGTTGACCAACAACAGGAAAAATTCAATTTGAAATCAACAAATGCAGTACCAGGAAGGAAGAACAGTAAAAACCGTTTTGGATTTAAATGCTATTGGGAAAGAGAAATATGCATTGGTCTATTCCATTTTTGTGTAAATATAAGCAAATTTTCATCTACATTTTACAGAAAATAAATTGTATTTAATTTTCAATTTGCGTCAAACTTTTTCATATTGAATTTTATATCAATTAGTTATTTTTTTAAGAAAACTGCACTAAGAATCAGGCACTGTCATACTGAAAGAAATATGAATAATGCAAGGTCCAGTACTGCTTACCATCTGTCCTGGGTTCAGCAGTAGCAGTCATGTTTCTCCTCCTTGGTAGCTGGTGCAGTGCAGTGTTTTGACTTTTGGCTCGGGAACAGAGCTGATAGAGATGTTTTGGTTTGGCCAAGGACTTTGTGAGCCTCATGCTCTGCCAGGGAGGAGGGGAAGCCGGGAGGAAGCAGAGACAGGACACCTGACCCAAACTGACCAAAGAGGTATTCCATACCACAGCACGTCATGCCCAGGATGTAACTGGGAGTTAGCCGGAAGGGCTGGGAGACTGCAGGGTTGGAGGAGGTATGGGTCGGAGCTTGGTCGGGCTTGGGGGGCGAGTTATCGGTCAGCTGGTGCTGAGGTGTTGTATTCTGTTCCCTTGTTATTTCCTTTATCATTATTATCATTGGTGGTAGCAGTAGTGATTTGTGTTATACCTTAGTTACTAAACTGTTCTTATCTCAACCCGTGGGAGTTGCATTCTTTTGATTCTCCTCTCCGTCCCTCCGAGAGCAGGGGGAGGGCAAGAAAGGGGGGAAGTGAGCGAACAAATTACCTGACTGGGTTTAAACCACGACAGTTCTTTCTGGCGCCCAACGTGGGGCACGAAGGGTTGAGATAACGACAGATTTGACTGGATTAATAGTCATTCGTCACAATGCTGATTTATTGGGTATCAGAGTTGTTCTTCTTGATCTCACAGCTTCAGACCGTTGTAACTTACGTAGAGCTGGTATTTGCTGTGTTAGTGTTTATCAAGTGTGGGGCCTGGGCTAAGGTTCTTGTCTCACTGTGCTTTATGGCAATGGCTTGTAATACGGGCGGGCTCCAGCAGCAGGGCGGGACGGACGTGGCCGTGGACTTGTACCTGGCCGTCCGGCTGCTCTTCACCGTCCTGGCCCTCACCCTACTCTCCATCTTCGTGAGGCTGCGGGGAACTGAGGGGGAGCGGTCCCAGGAGCCGGCGGCTGCTGAAGTGGCCCGGGAGAGCGGCCCCGGGGACCAAGCGGCGGCGGGAGCGGGGCCGGAGGCCGCCAGGGGACGACTGCCGGTGGAGGAGGCCGGGGCGGTCGAGCAGCAGAAGGAAGCGGCTGCCGAGCAGCGGGATAAGGCGGAGGAGGAGCCGAGCCCCGCGGAAGAGCCCATCCCCGCGGAGAAGCCCAGCCCTGCGACGGCCGAGAGCATTCCCCGGAAGCCGCCTGCCGAGCCCCAGGAGGATGCAGGAGACCACGCAGCATTTCCCAGCAAGGCAGAGGAGGAAGAGCTGGACTCAGGAAAAGAGAAGCTGGCGGTGGGAGAGCCGGCAAGCACAGCAGCTACACCAGCCCCAGTGACAAGCACAGCAGCATCGTTTGAGAGTTCTGAAGGCTCTGAATGGCCTTTGGGTATCCTTGGGACCTGCCTGCTGATTGTGATGGGGATCAGCATGTTGGCACACACACAGGCTGTGTTCTACCCACAGCCATTTTGTCTGATCTCAAAAGTTAAGCAGAGTCAGGTTTGGGTCTTGTCTGGGGTTAGACAACAATATAGGGGGACCAAGAGATTTTCCCCAAGGCTGGAGAGTCATGAGTGGCAGGGTGTGTGGGACAGTATGGGCAAGTATCTAGTCCACTGGGCCCCTCCAGTGCTTTGGAAGCGTTGGAGATGGAAGGCAGCTGTATGGAGTCCCCAGCAACAAGCTGCAGAAACTGCTTAAGGGGACAGTGAATTATTTTAAGCCTGGTGGGCCCATGGCACTTCAGGCCATCAGAGCAGAGATGCAACATAGAGATGGACTCATGATCGAGGGGTGGACTTAACAATGGACACTATTGCCCAGGTTATTCACGAGTGTGAACACTGCACACAGTCTCTCCTGCTCTGGAAGACTGTTACAAGAGATGGAGCCTGACATGGACCAGATGGACGCAGCAGCTTTATAGGGACTGGTCCATGCACTAAGATAAGAGTGCACCGAGACAAGAGTGATGGTATATTGAAAATGTGGGATCTGAGCATGACGTGAATGGTATGGAATAAGGGGTGGATAATGTCCTGGGTTCAGCAGTAGCAGTCATGTTTCTCCTCCTTGGTAGCTGGTGCAGTGCAGTGTTTTGACTTTCGGCTCGGGAACAGAGCTGATAGAGATGTTTTGGTTTGGCCAAGGACTTTGTGAGCCTCATGCTCTGCCAGGGGGGAGGGGAAGCCGGGAGTAAGCAGAGACAGGACACCTGACCCAAACTGACCAAAGAGGTATTCCATACCACAGCACGTCATGCCCAGGATGTAACTGGGAGTTAGCCGGAAGGGCTGGGAGACTGCAGGGTTGGAGGAGGTATGGGTCGGAGCTTGGTCGGGCTTGGGGGGCGAGTTATCGGTCAGCTGGTGCTGAGGTATTGTATTCTGTTCCCTTGTTATTTCCTTTATCATTATTATCATTGGTGGTAGCAGTAGTGATTTGTGTTATACCTTAGTTACTAAACTGTTCTTATCTCAACCCGTGGGAGTTGCATTCTTTTGATTCTCCTCTCCGTCCCTCCGAGAGCAGGGGGAGGGCAAGAAAGGGGGGGAAGTGAGCGGACGAATTACCTGACTGGGTTTAAACCACGACAGTTCTTTTTGGCGCCCAAAGAGCCACAGCACATCATGCTGTGTTATGGCGCGGGAACAGAGCATGAGACTCTTAATCTCAGGGTCGTGGGTTCGTGCCCCACGTTGGGCGCCAAAAAGCTGCTGAATGATGAATGTACAGTAAAGAGAATTATATGGAGCAAGACATTTGGAAAGTCTGTCTCTTCTAAAGCTTGGAGGGATGCTTTATAGCTTTACAAATGAGATCTTTTAGTGAAATGTTATCTTCACAGGGCAGTAGAGGGAGTTTTCTTTCCAATTTTTATTTTCTATTTATAAGGATTATTTTCCATGCTTCCCAGTAAGTTTTTTACCCAAGAATATTAATGCTAATGGGTCCGATCTAACCTAAAAAGAAATTATGACTATACATGAAGCTGTGTCTGCAATGGTAAATAAGAAGGCCAGACATCTGCTCCAAGGCCATTGGCTTGTCTGTGGAGACAGTGCTCTCACGGGAGAATAAATAATAGGTACAGGAACCCTGAATAATCCTGAAAGATACAACAAGGCCATGAGAGGCCCGAGGAAGCTTAAACAAGCAAAATAAGAAGAAGCTGGAATTCACCGAGTTATGAGAACTGTGGACTGTTGGCAAGCTTTCGAGGTCAAGTTCTCACACCTGTGCTTAACCAATTATATGTTAGTCGCTAAGGGTCTTCAAGACATGTATCCAATCATAATATGTCAAATCACTGTAACTGTATGTAAGCAATAGTATATAAGGAGCTAAGACTTTGCAATAAGCAGCTTTGGTCTGATCATATTGATCTCTGACTGAGTCCATATTTTTTCTGCGGCACTTGTGTGTGCTATTCTGGGCTAGTCCCATCTATAACAGACACTTCTTTGAGAAAGATAGCTGCAATAGTTCAGAGCAAAGCTAGTGAACTTACATTAAGACATGATGAACTGTCCGGGATGCTCTGAGTGCTGTCTCAGGTCTTTTTCCTCTGTTCAGGCTGAAAGATACAAGGAAAGTAAGATACAGTTAATTCACATTTTATAGTTTTGTTTGTCATCTTCTCTTTTTTAGAGAAAATAGCAAACTCCCATGATTGAGTGTTAAAACATTTATTAGAAGAATATGGAATCAGATATCACCATGTTTAACAAGAGTTACATTTTCAGTAACAGCCAACAATTATCGCTCTACTCCCCTCCCCAGCCTCCCATAGCCCCTGATGTTTGTTGCATCTATGAAATTGCAGTGCTAGTGTAAATGAATTAACACAACATGTGTGTAGTGATTATTTTCTGCTGGTATTACATGTACATATCTACTCTGCTGGTGTTGAATAGCTTCATCATATGTTGGTATCTTCTGAACTACTCTACAAAGCTTTAGAAAAATTCTGTTAGCTAAGGACAATTTATTCACTGACATGCATTTTGTATTTCTGCCATTTCTGTGTTAGCCTTGCAGTAAGGACAGGGGTATTTATGCCACAGTTTGTAAGTTCTTCTCACAACTTTTCAAAGCTGCTTTGTTGTTACTGAACACTTTGAAGCTCTTTTGCATTATGTTTCTATGTCCTAGCTTTCCATATCACTTAGGTGTTATTTGCTGCAAAATCAATTTGCTGCTGTACTTTTGCTACACTTTTATTTCTGGCACTTTTGGATAATGGTATGTATAGTACTAGGAGATGAAAGAATTAATATGAGGTAATTAGGAAGTGGAATAAATGCACCTGTCTCCTCCATAGTCATTTAATCATTGTCTGTATCATATTGTCTCACATTACTAGAAGGGAAAAGCACAAAGTCGTACTGTCATTCCAGAAGTTATTAAGAAATACTCATTTATATTTTGTAACAAGTCTTGCTATTCAAATATCATAAATTACATTGTTTTATAAGATAAAATCTAATGATAATCAGCAAAGACTTAAGGCTGTAGAAGTCACATCAATAAAATGCTGTCCTGGGTTCAGCAGTAGCAGTCATGTTTCTCCTTTGTGGTAGCTGGTGCAGTGCTGTGTTTTGACTTCCAACCTGGGAACAGTGTTGGTGAAACCGATGTTTTCGGTTCTTGCTAAGTGATGTTTACCCTGACCAAGGATTTTGTGAGGCTCATGCTCTGCCAGGGAGGAGAGGAAGCCGTGAGGAAGCAGAGGTGGGGCGCTTAACCCAGGCTAGCCAAGGAGGTATTCCATACCACAGCATGTCATGCCAGGGGTGGGGGGTAACTGGGAGTTACCCGGAAGGACACGGGCTTCCAGGTGGGACTTGTTTCTTGGCCGGTGGTATTGTATTCTCTTCCCTTGTTATTTTCCCTTATCATTGTTGTCGTTGGTGGTAGCGGTGGTGATTTGTGTTGTACATTGGTTGCTGGACTGTTCTTGTCTCAACCCATGGGAGTTGCACCCTTTTGATCCTCCTCCCTGTTCCTCCGGGAGCGGGGAATGGGAGAGTCCTGGTTGGCGGGGGGGGGGGCCTCGATTGTTGTCAGCTCGGCACCACTCACTGGGAGTGAGTGAACAAGTTATCTGACTGGGTTTAAACCATGACAAATGCACAATATAAAATAAAAAGTCTGCATAGAAGTTTGTGAAGTCCTACTGATGTTTAGAAATAGTATTCACTTTTTCCTGATCCTATAGACTGTTTTTTCCAACATTTGGACCTTAAATAAGTTTGCCAGTCATGGTAAAGAAAGAGAATGAGGAATCATTGTTCACTGAAAAGTGTCATCTGAAGGATTCCCTCTGGCCTGTAAGAGTTTGTAAGGTGCAGCTTCATTAGAAATTCCTTCTCTATTTAATTGCTGGTTCAGTCTAAATAACAGCAGTCTGAGATCCTTGTATGTCCATAGGGAAATGTAACAAGGAATGCCTTAAATGATGATGTGTAATGGAAGAGATAGCCATTAAAGTTTAGAGTGTTATTGCCTGTGAAACAGTAGATAAATAATCTATACAAACAAAGAATTTTTTTTAAGCTCCAGACCATAAATGTGTAATCGGGTGAAAAAATAAGAAGTAACAAAAGTAAGATGCTTAATTGTTGAAGCAGTAAAATCAAGACAAGCAGAACGTAATTTTAAATATTTTAAACAATAAAAGTATTTTTACATTTATGCTTGAATGTAAGAACTTGTCACAGATTTCTTCCCTCTTTGACAGTCAAAACCTTTATATTTCATCAAACAGTGGCAAATGATTAAAGTTCTGTTTTGAAAAGATCTTTTTAAACCTTTCTGAAATGCAACATTGGTTTTAAAACAAGCTTTAAAAATCTTGATGTAAAAATGCTCACCTTGAATTTCTACAGCTCCAGAAATTTAGTACAAAAAAACCCAACTGTCCAGTATTTGTTGAAGCTTGTGCTGGTCTTCAGTAACCACTACTGCTGTAAAGGGTTCAGTTTTATTTATATGGATGTCTTAAGAAGACACTGCCTAAGCTTCACGCTGTTGAAAATTCTGTGTCCAGAATTTTAACTCTGAGCAATTCAGCATGTCCCTCCAGTCTTGAGGGAGAGTCACAGTGTAACTGTCTGTCAAATACTAGATTCACTTTAAAATTGTTTTAATGATTTCTACAGCAATGTATAGTTCTGGATTTAGAACTGGGGCACAAGAGGAGGGGGAGGGGGGAGCAAGACACATTCTGCAACAGAAATACACCTGTCTAATAAAGAAGCCTGAGACTTACAACATCTGTACAACAAAATGAAAAAGACAATTTTTTAAGATACTCATAGTGATTCCTTTACTAGGAAACACTTCAAGGAACAGCCATATTTCCTTAAGAAACAGACAAATCTAAGATACATACAAATGTATTTATTGAGCTATCTTCTTAACATAATCTCTATATCATGTGTTTAAAAATTTCATTAAATATCTGGGCTGCACTTTTTTGAGATCATAAAGAGTAAATTACACTGGGAAAGCCAGTAGGTTTTCTGACAGCTGTAGCACTTCCTTCTTTTTGAGACTCATTAATCCTTTGACTGCTTTACTTTGTGAGGAGAAGAACACTGTTTTTATTTTTTAAAATCAACAACCCAGAAACTTTATCATTCTCCCTTGCTTTTCTTACTTGGATACCTTTCTCTACATTTAACTGGTTTCCACAGCTTCACTTGAGCTTGTTCATTAATAACTTATGGGCCCACTTTGTCTTAATTTCTATCTTTTTGTTTTTTATCAGGTGCTTTATCACAGTACAGGGAGGCATTTAGGCCATTCATTACCACATTCCAAAATTTTCCAGTGTGAAGCGTATACATTTCATCACTGTCTAAATTCAACTTTAATTTAAAAATTAACACAATTTATATCAGTTCTAATGAGATTATACTACTATTTAAATACAGTGTTCTACTAGTTGAAATCTAAGTATTCATTCTAACACTGTCTCCAGTGATGTATAGGTTGTCTCTGTTAAGAACAGGAAAACCTTGATAACCAAAATTCATTAAAGCCAGAGTCTGCGTCAAGGTTAGAACAAGCATTACAGTTACCATCCGTTTTTGGGATTGTGTTACTGAAAAGGATTTATGTGTGGGTTGGTTTTGTATAGCACTGTCCTAATTTGTGGTATTTTAAATTTGCATTAGTAAAGATGTCTTCAAGTAAGTTAATATTTATGGCTGTTGGAATGGTTAAGGCTATGGATGATCTCTCTCATGAGGAAAAGCTGAGCGAGTGGGGCCTGTCCAGCCTGGAGGGTGGAAGGCTCAGGGGGGATTTTATCGATGATCCAAGTATCTGAAAGGAGTGTATCAAGCGAATGGAGCCAGACTCTTCTCAGTGGAGCCAGGAGATAGGACAAGAGGCAACAGGCATAAACTAAAGTATGGGAAGCTCTGTCTGAACATGAGGAAGAACTTTTTCACTGTGAGGGTGATTGAGCACTGGAATAGGTTGCCCAGAGAGACTGTAGAGTTTCCTTTCTTGGAGATACTCAAGAGCCATCTGGACACAATCCTGAGTAATGTGCTCTAGGTGACACTCCTTAATCAAGGAGGTTGGGTCAGATGACAATTGATGGTCCGTTCCAGCCTCAGCTATTCTGTTATTGATTTTATAATGCATAATATGACATTGCAAAGATCTAAATTGTTTTCTTGAAAGCACTGAACAGCTTTTTTGACAAATAAAGGAAACTTATAGTATTATCAAGGAAGCATCTTAGTGATGTGGCAGATAATGTGATTTAAAGTCTTATCTATGAATGATTTGGTACAGATTCTTCATTTGTGATGCCTTTTCTGACTGGCATTTGGTGGAAATTAGTCATACACAAATACAATACTAGCTATTCCTTTTGCATATAGTTTTATTTTAGCAGATACAATCTTCCTTTTTTTTTATTCAAGAAATACTTAGATTTCTTTAATGCACATAAGCAGCTGAAAATCATGTTTTGATGTTAATGATCTGTAACACTGGCTTTGTATTTCAGCAGCAAGTACATACCGTGTTTTGATCAAATTCTCCTAGTCTATGGAAAGCCAACCGTATCCTGGACTGCATCAAAAGGAGCGTGACCAGGTCGAAGGAGGTGATCCTGCCCCTCTACTCTGCTCTCGTGAGACCTCACTTGGAGTATTGTGTGCAGTTCTGGTGTCCTCAACATCAAAAGGACATGGAACTGTTGGAACAAGTCCAGAGAAAGGCCACGAGGATGATCAGGGGACTGGAGCATCTCCCATATGAAGACAGGCTGAGGAAGTTGGGGCTGTTCAGCCTGGAGAAGAAAAGGCTGCGTGGAGACCTCATAGCAGCCTTCCAGTATCTGAAGGGGGCTATAGGGATGCTGGGGAGGGACTCTTCATTAGAGACTGTAGTGACAGGACAAGAGGTAACGGGTTAAAACCTAAACAGGGTTAGTTTAGATTGGATATAAGGAGGTAATTCTTTCCTGTTAGGGTGGTGAGGCACCGGAATAGGTTGCCCAGGGAGTTTGTGAATGCTCCATCCCTGGCAGTGTTCAAGGCCAGGTTGGACAAGGCCTTGGGTGATATGATTTAGTGTAAGTTGTCCCTGCCCATGGCAGGGGGGGTTGGAACTTTATGATCTTAAGGTCCTTTCCAACCCTAATTATTCTGTGATTCTATTATTCTATGATTCTAAGTGTTTCAAAATTATGCATGTTAATCAGATTCAAAATCAAATTCCATCTTCAAGCTCAAAAGTCAAACCAAATCAGTCCTAAGAAGTAATTGAGATAAGTTAGGTTTAGCTTATTCTTCCTTAGGAAGACAGAAACTTCTCAGTGTCCTGTCAAGCCTTGGATTAATTGTTCTCTGAAAATTCACTTTTTAATTTCCCTTATTATGTCACTCTCAAAATATATAATACGCGTAAGAATTTGACATTATCAATAACTGATATTTCAAACTTTCTTATTTTCTGTATTTCAGAATACAAGTGACAGTCACAGGGTAAAAGGCAGTTCATGGCTTCTGTGGTGTTGTTCCTTCCCTGCCCCCCCCCCGCTATTGTTTGTTCCAAGAGATTATGAAAGCAATAGGCTAACGAAATTGTTCCGCTGGTGTAGTTGCTGGTTGTCCATGCCAAGTGATGGTACTCAAGATGATCTGCTCCATAACCAACATCAGGCTGACAGGCCTGTAGTTCCCCAGGTCCTCATTCTGGCCTTTCTTGTAGTTGGGTGTCACATTTTCTAACTTCCAGTCAACTGGGACCTGCCTGGTTAGCCAAGACTACTGATAACGGAAAGTGGCTTAGTGAGTGCTTCTCCCAGCTCCCTCAGTATCCTTGGGTGGATTCCATCCAGCCACATAGACTTACATGTGTCCAGGGGGTATAGCAGGCCACTGCCCATTTCTCCTTGGATTATGGTAGCTCCTCTGTTTTCCAGCTCAGGGACTGGGTACCCTGAGAACATTTTGTCTTAGTATTAAAGACTGAGGCAAAGAAGGCGTTAAGTACCTCAGCCTGTTCCTCATCCTTCATCACGGTGTCTTTCCTGCACTTCTTCCCATGTGAATTGCTGTGAAAACTCATGCCACATCCTGGCTGGCACACTGCACTCTGTTTGCCTGCCTTGTTCACAGCCCTTGTGATCACTAGAGCTCCACAGGGGTTTCTTTTATACATTTGGAAGGGAATTGGCCGCCATTGCTCCTTGCCCAGCCCAGGTCTCAGCAACCACTGTCATGTAAGATCTCTGTTTCCCATGAGGTCCCCTTGGTTTAGGAAATGCCACTGTGCGCCACACTAGAAAGCTCCGCTGCACATTGTGCCAGCACCAAAGCAACTGCTGGGTCCTTCTTTTGCTTTACACTGGCAAGATAGTGAACTAAACTGCTGAAAGCATGATAATAATAATAACACATAGAACCGTTTTCTGTTCCTGACATTGCTGTGGTAACAGGGGTGCTGACAATCTGCTCTACAAAAGGCAATCTTTGAAGTGTGCATGAAAGCCCATTCAAGCAGTGGATGCAAGCCATTTCCCTAGGATTAAGGACTGATACCTGTTTCTCTTGCATTAGCAGTTAGAGCAAATAAGAGCAGACTATATTAAATTTTATTTGCATTTTATATCTATTTGATTTCTGCTATTTTGCATAAGGTGTTTGTAAGAAAAGTCATAGATAACACTAGAGTCAGAGTAAAAGAAAATTAATTAGAAGGAAATGCTAATGAAATGTACTTGAAGTCATTGGAAGCCTTTCATCTTTAATAAAATTGATAAAATGTGAGCAAAATGAACCTTTTCTTTTATTTCTCTCCTCACCCCGCTCGTTATTATGGAAAAATCATAATAACTATGTATTAGCATGTATATAAAATACCAGTTGAGAAATGCTGTAATTTTGAGATTTAGGTTGAAGACAAAGAAGAAACAGAGGTTGTCCTTAGGGCACCAGTAAACCTGAATATCCCTTATCAGCCTCACCTGGGATCTCCACCTAAACATCCTACCCATGGGCCCAGGAGCTCCATTTCAGCCTGGCTCTTCAGTTGTATCAGCTATACCAGTACTGGACTCCATCGTTCCTGATGTGTGTATGGTTTTCGCAGTTTGACCACAGACCAGTCTCATCACTATGGTCCTACCTGAACACCCAAGGGCTATGTCTGATCGTGGTTTCCCTCACTAGGCTTGGTCCTATGGACTCTAAGCCTGAACATTGCTACAAACCTGTCTTTTTCAAGTGTCTGACACAGAGGATTTGAATAGAAACCGATTTTCATTGGACTGATTTTGTTTGCCTTTCTACTTTCTTGATCAGTTACTTGCACAGTAATTTTATGCAGGAACTCTGATCTTTGACTGGAATCAGTTGTGAGATACTTAAGCAAGTGACTACCAGTAGCTATCAGACCAGGAAATCCTGGAAAACTTAGTGGGAGTTTATGAAGTGTGAAGCATGACAAGGGTGGTGAAGCATGTTCAGACTAAGTAAAACTGGCAGCATAAATAGCTTTTAAATGGGTGTATAAACTTTTTAAGGGTTAGCTATTCATTCTCCCTCTTCCACGTTTCTCTAACTGAAATAAATGCCTCCATTAATTCCAGTGAGATCTGAGATACTGTGGGAAATTCACTGAAAATGTAAAAGGAGTACACCCCTGAGTACCAGAAAAAAGAGTTTAGACATCTGAAGCTTTGCTCAGATGTCTGAGACATTCATTGATTCTCCTTCTCATCCCATTCTTTCCTGAGTACATCCTCACACTGTGCATGTTCTTTGAACTTTACTCAATTTCAATGTTAAATCTGACCTCTGTGGCTCTCATATTATAAAGTACTGCCAAAACTTCAACTTGCCTCCACATTTGAGTGATTAGGTAAAAATAGTAGCTTGTTCTACAAGCATTGTTTAAACTATGAACTCAAAAAAAAAAATTCCTGTATTTATAGGCATAGAGCTAAGTATCATTATTCAGCTTTTTGTCTGTATACACCTGCTGTGTTCTAATCCATGCTGGGCATGAGATCTGAATATGCATCATACCATCATACTTTCCATCATTCTCTTTCCATCTTCTCAGCTTTTTTCTCTCTTCCTCCTAAGTTCTGGTTTCCTTCATAACAGACATTACATCTTGTTAAGACCTATGCAGCTAAAGGTTACTTAGGGGAATATGAATGTGCAATATAACATCATGATCTGGGAGACCATTTGCATAAAACTATGGATGTGTACCATGAAAAACTAAAACATCTTAGGGACTGGTTATTTAATTGCAAAATCAGATTTGATCACATAAGAACCTTAGGGCTAGCAATCTGGAGAACTGGAGGAACAGTCTCATCACATGATCACTTCCAAATGTGACATGATGGTATTTAAATTTCCATGACTGAAATGAGTATGAAAGTATTATACGAGTGCACCATGTGGTATTGTATGTTAACAGCTGCTATAAATGTCCTAAAGCAAAGATTATTCTCAGGGAGGTACTGAAGACATAATGCAAAACTTTATCATTACTGTTTTTTTCTCAATCCTAAAACAGTCTTGAGTGACTGTAGTTTGTTAATGATCACACACACATTAGTGACAGATGTTTGAGATCGTGTACATTTTTCCTGATAATCAGAATTCATGACAAATCTATAAGGTCTGTAAGAGACAACATATTATAGTCTACTGGAGTACCAAAGCAGAACTGCTATTGTCGTAATAAGCTTTGTGCTAACTCATGAAGACTTCTAGAAAAGGAATTGTCAGGCTTGCCTTATCTGAACTTGGGCTGGTCTGCTTTTGCTTGAAGATTTGCTTTAGTCTGTTTAGTTATAACAGCTCCTTCCAAAATGAGCAGCTAAATATTATATATTTCTTTTAGGTTTTGTTTCATTTTTCTACTGTTGTGTTACAAATGTATGATGCTTTTACATTTATTACACAAATAGTAATAAAATCCAGTTACTCTTTATGGCATGAACTGCCTACAATGCTTAGGATAAAACTGCAATTTAAAGAGTGCAGGTATTTGACAGCAAAGGCCTTCGAAGCAGGGGAGTGGGGCAATAGTAGAGGCCTCAAGGCTGTGAGCAACTGTCTTGGATTCAGCAGTAGCAGTCATTTTTCTCCTTCTTAGTAGCTGGTGCAGTGCTGTGTTTTGACTTCCAGCCTGGGAACAGTGCTGGTGATACTGATGTTTTTGGTTGTTCCTAAGTGATGTTTACCCTGTCCAAGGACTTTGTGAGTCTCATGCTCTGATAGGGAGGAGGGTAAGCCGGGAGGAGGCAGAGACGGGATGCCTGACCCAGGATTTTTTTCTCTCTTGTTTTTATATAGTCTGAAGGGCTTCGCACTTCACACTGTAGTTTAAGAGTCAGATACTTGCATATGAGGTAACCTTCCCAAGATTCTCAAGGAAACCTCAGAAGCTGGGTATTTAGGAGAAGGAAGAAACATCCTAAACATGGCTCCAATAATCTCTTCACATGTCACATTTTCATTCTATTTATATCACAGTAAACCTGATCACCCACAAAATGCAAATAATTTTAACAATTTGGTTGTGTTAACTCATTATTGAATAATCCCCTTCTCTTTCAGTTCCCCTTCCATTCACTTTCCTTCTTCTTAAGTTTTGCATGTGCATTTCATGCCATTCCCAAACCTTTCTACCCAAATGAGCACCAGGATCCACACGTATGTGCATCTTTCCCTAAATCCAGTAAAAAATTACTCTAAAAGGCCAGAATAATTAAAAACAATGGGTATCAGGGCACCTCAGTTGGATTCTGATTTCAGTGACTTCTCAGACATTTGGTGTTAGGATGCAAGCAGGATTAGTGATTCGTGGCACCCATCCACTAGTAAATTACCATATTTAAATGCTGTATTTATTCAGTCAGTTATAATGAAACAACCCCTCCCCCCAAAAAACACCCTAAAAAAACCTCACAAACAAAAACAAAGCCCTTATTCAGTAACATGTTAACTAAACCCAGGATGTGTTATTTGACTTTTTGTTTGTTAATCTTGCTGAATTCCAGCTAGTCTATTATTAATAAAGTGTTACATTTCTAATATAACTTTCTACACCAAGATTTATTGCTACTAATATTTTAGCATTTATAGTCAATGTGTCATTCTGAAAAGGTCAAAGGAAAAAATCAATTGTCATATTATAGTTGGTTTTTCTTTTTCCATAAATCTGACAAACACTAATCCCTTCAAACACTCAGATGTAATCATACAGAGTTTTTTGCAAACTATAAATACATAAGATACATATAATTTTGTCTAGCAGAAAGTTTACTATTCAAGTCTTATGTAGAATTTAGTGGTGAAAACCTTTGTGTCTTCTATTTATAATTCTGCTTTTCTCTTATTTTTGATTTTTATTTGAGTGTGTGGTGCTTTAACAGTTTAATTCCTCATTTTTCTCTGATATTTGTCTTTGGCATATGGTATTACGATTCAAACAATATGTTAGGAATAATGATTGGGTTTGAATTTGCATAATGATATTTCTTATCTTGAGTATAACATGTTTTAAAAGAAACCAAAATTTTGAGTGCTACAGTTTTCTTAATTTCCACATCTCAGCAATAATTTCAGTAGTTGTCTCAAATATAAATTATTCTAAGTAGTTGAAAGTGTGCAAGAGAAATCTAGACCATAACAAAGTCAGCAGAGGTTCAGATGACATCAGGATTTCATCTCAGCTCTTCAAGGACGTCAGTTTACAACCTTTGTTCTGAAGGTGGTACCTGAAGGCAAAAAAACCCACATTCAAGTGCTAAGAAATAAAGCATATTAGCACGGGCTCTGTGACACACTAATGGGGTTGCGCAAGCTTCTGACTGATTTGGAGCAAGGGCAAAGGAATTACGCATCTACTCCGAGAACATGTCAGGATGTAGCATGTTTATATATGCGTGGGAATAGAAGCTGCAAGAAAAAAAAGTCCTCAAAGATCCAAGGTGGTAATATTTTGAATAAGCTGTGTATTAGTTCTTGAAGATACCCTTCAAATGTCTTTTATTTCTTTTATCTATTTTTCTTTCTATGTGTGCCTGGCAAGGTGTACATGTGTGCAAGCCTAAATATGTGTGTAACACAAAAAAAATGAAAGTGAGAGGTGGGATTCAACTCTTCTACTTTATGTATCAGTAAGTGGGACTTTAAATCAGAATTAACCTAGAGTTCTTTTTGTCAATAGAGAGAAATGTGTATCTCCAGAGCATGATTGATCAAGACTCTTAGACACTTATATAAGAATTTCTTCTTAGTTTAAAATTTATCAGATATTTTCTTGTACTTCACAACATCTGAAGATAAATCACAATTAAAATATATTTCTCTGTATCATAATAGTATTCTTTAAAGCTGCACTAGCAATGTTAAAGAAATATATATAATATATACTTATTTACTGCTTCTGGTTTGGTGTTTGGAGACCAGGTATCTTGCTCTACCTGTGTAGAAGTAATTATGTTACTGTGTAGCTCTATGATTGGAGCTTCTAATTCTTGGGTTTAGGGAGCTAAGAGAACTTAAACTAGCTTTCTGTATTCCAGTACAGCATAGAGGCAGTAACCATTAAGAAAAAAAAAGCAACAACCCACTACTCCAATTTGAAATTAATTTAAGTATATGAAAATAAGAATCTTTCTGCTAGTACGTGGCAATTTGAGAGGTGTAACTGGTGAACCACTGATAGCATCAGAAATTTTGAGCAATTCAGCAGTGCAGCTAAACAGTTTCTGAAGGAGCTGGTTAAATCTGGACATGTATTTGATTATGGAAAGGCATGGTACGGCTGTCATTCTTCACAGGCAAGAGCTCAACGGTGGTGTAAGCAAATGCCTAGTAAAGAGAAGCAAGACTGTTAGAACAACAACAAAAGCCTTCTTGTCCTTTGCTTTGCAAGGGCCTTTTAGAGTCCACTCTCTGTTTCATGTTATTTATGACAGCACAGATCATCAAGCAGATAGTTACATCAACTGGGGATAAAACGCCAGCATGACTCACTCTCCTCAGTTTGTCCAAGGAAAAGTAAGTCTAAGAAGTTTACCAAAAAACCCAAATTTGAAATTTTGTAATAAGTAAATAAAGTTAAACAACTCAAATTAGCACGTTTCTCTAAGTTCCTGATAAAACACGTGTCATTCCAGAAGTACAACACGTTGGACATACTACCGTATGAGATTCAAGAAGATGTAAAAGGGAAAAACCTGTGGTACCAGCAGATAGCACAAGCAATTTTAGATAAGAAAAGATGAAAGAAAGAACTCGGAACATTTCAATGTTTTGGAAAGGTGAGATGTGATCTGAAAAGGCTGATTAGCATCCGAGTTGTTCCTGTACAACAGACCCATTCCACTTTTCTTGTAACTCAGTTATTTCAGAATGAAACAAATAGAAATGTGTATAATGTACACAAATAGTGTATAATCAGCACAAGACAAAGCCCTGCTTTTGCCTGTAGTGATATACACTTAGAACACTAGTTTCATAAATCACTGTCAGGGTAGATCTCACAGTTAAAAAGACCTTAAAAAATTCACAGGTCTGGTGCCAAATTTTTTACTGGATAACATGTGATAAAGTAGTATAAGAAACAGTGTTTGATTCTCTACTATAAGTACCTTTGTTCAAGTCTTTCTATTCCAGGTTTTATGAAGGCTACTATGCCTTTTACTATTTTTTGTAAAATTTATTTATGTATTTTGCATGTTATTTACAAGAATAGATGATTGGAATTCTGTCTGTTACAGTTGCTGAGTGCAGTTATTTCCAGATTACAGCATGTCCAAAACTCCTCAGCTCATCTTTTAGCCTTCAGTATTAAGAGACAGCTCATTAATACTATCTTTGAAAGATTTATAGTGGCTGTTTCAACTAGAATTATTTGCAAGATACTAATTCTATTTGCTACGTTATTAAATGAACTTAAAGCCTCATCTCCAAACTTCTGACAAGCATATACCATGCGAGGATCCTTATCTCTCTGTTCAATATCCTTTGAACTACACGTCTTTCAAATGGAAAGCCTATGACTAAAATTTGCTCGTCTCCTTTTCTCTATTGTAGTAGGTTTCAGGGTTTGTCTTTGTGGTTTTTTTATTTGTTTGGGTTTTTTTATTTTTTGTTTGCTTTCTACATTTTTTTATTTCTTTTATCTACAATTCAGATATATTGGATAAACCTAAGACAGCTTCATTTTTTTTCCTTTTATTTAAATTTTCTGTTTGCTTTTTTTAATTATTATTTTGGTGTTTTTTTTTTCACTAGAAAGTAAAACCATTAGACATGAAATATGCAGCTGACCGCCCCATTACTTACAGGGTTTTCATTAAAATACTATATCAGATTAATAAATCCTGCTGAATTCTTATTTCTGAGTCTTCAAAGGTGCATGAGATTTTTATGTTCATGCCTGAAGGGGAAACAAGACTCTCCTCATTTCATATTATCCAGCAATCAGCTGTCCAATAACATTTTTTTGTATCCGTTTGAAACCGCTGGTTTCCAGCATAAAACTGACGTTAAAATAGCGCTCTCTTGAAATGAATGGAGGTTGATGCTTAAAAATTTAAGCCAAAATATAATACAAGAATTTGTTTAAATATATGGTTACTATTTTATTTTGCATAATACTGTAAACTTCAGAGCGGAAGTTGGTTGTATTAACTTGTTACTTCAACTAAGAAACAGTTTAGCTTTTATAGATGCTTGTGCTAAAAACAGCTCTGAATTGCGTAGTCAGTTTACTAAATGCAGAGGCAGTGAATGAAAAAAGCACTTGATTTTCTCAATATCATTTTAGAAGGCTTTCTTTGCTAAGAAGGAAAAACTTTAAAACTGAGTTTCAGAGTCCCTTGAATATTCTTTTAGGAATCGATCAAAATACTTTTGCAGTATTAGTTCATTGGCTTTGTTGAGCTAAATCACAATTTCTTTACACTCAGATCACTTTTATATTTGTAATATTATCAGGGTCACAAAGACTTCAAATATACTCCATCTGCTTCCTTTATTGCTACAATAATTTTCCTAATTTCTTAGTTCAGTGTTACAACAGTCTAGTCTCAAAATTGTTACCATGTAGTAGTATAACATATTCATGCATCACCGGACTTTTATTACTTGTTATACTTCTATGTCAAAACCAAATCACTTCCACTGCTGCTTTGCCAGTCTACATAATTTCCAATCAGCTAGGCCTGTCAAAAGCGTTATTCCTTCAAACTTTCACCACTATAAGCACTATAAAATTTTGTTATGTACAAGTGTGAATATATCGACCACCACTTAACTACTCAATGAATAGGGTTTTGTTAGGTTTCAGCTTCAACTTTTCATATTAATTTAATTCATCAAAGCCCAGTATGTTATATTTTGAATATTTTATGTTGCATTTTTCTTTGCTTTTGTTTTTGTGTTGTTTGGTTTTGGGGTTATTTTCAGATTATCTCAGCCACCTTGCCTGTGCTAACCCTATAGAAACAAAACCTGATGGTAGAAGAATTTAATCTTTCTGTCAATGTTTTGCTGTACTTTACTTCACCATAGCTGCTTCTTTATCTTTTCAGATATGCATGCTTTACAGAGATTTTATGGTTTTCCTTGAACAGGAAGCACTATTGAATTCATTATGATTTTTGTGATATACCCACCATTGAGTTTCCATCCATTGACTTCACCAGTACTTCAACTGGTTGAGAATTACTAAATTCCTGTTTTCATTTTACATTTGATTTATCTGTCATTAAACTTCAACAGCTAAATGTATATCTATTGCTGGCAGCAGAAAGTTTCCATAGGAAAACAGCCAAAGGAGGAACGTTCTGCTTGGGTTATTACTGTGCCCTGGAATGCCTCCATGAACGTGGCAAAACCAAACACAGCTATGCAGGAACTTTCTACACAGTTCTGTTCCCAAGAGATTTTTTCAACTACTACATTTCCTTCAATCCATGTCTATCACATTTATTGTGCTGTGGTATGGAATCCCCCTTTGGCGAGTTTGGGTCGGGTGTCTTGTCTCTGCTTCCTCCAAGCCTCTTGTTGCCTTTCCTCATTGGCGAGCATGAGACTGAAAAGTTCTTGAATTGCGGTAAACATGACTCTGCAACAGCTAAAGCATTGCTGTATTGTTCTCAGACGCATTAAGTGCATTTTCCAATAGAAAAAGGATTATGTGCATGCAGGCTGAGACTGAAATAACACATACTGCATAATTGTAAAGGAATTAACATCTGTCTGTCTAATACTTAAAGCAAATTATTAATTCTATATAATGTTATACTGATTGTACAATTATTAGGTAATTGTAATCATCACTATAGAATAGCAGATCGGTAGTATTTACATTAAAATATAAAATCAAGAAGCTAATAGTTTAGTAAAGCAATCTAAACACATAAATTTAGAAATCAGACTTTGCCAGTGCTCTGCACTGTGCAGTGGGCCAGTCATAAGATGATTTATAAAAGCAAAATTCTGTTTCAAGAAGCATCTGAGAATTTTGTAGTTTATTATCACACGCATGAGAATGAAACTGGACTCTCAAAATGTAACAAAGAATGTCATCAGAGTCAGGTCCATTTTTAACAAATATCTTTCAAGAGCCTATTATGCTTTTTCAAGTGAAGAGGAGCCTAAAGTGAAAACATAGATTTACACACCTAAATCTGAGGCAGTAAACAAGGATGTATGAATTCCAATCATCAACTTGAACTCTTTAATTAATTAAATACAAGAGAGAGGAATATACACATTTATATCCAAATTGCTAGATTATAGACCTCTGAGCTCCATCTGCAGCACCAGGAACTCTGACTCGAATCCTGGCTCTGAACAATAGGTCACAGAGACCTGCTAGTATACCTTTATCAACCAAAATAAGGCACCATTGACTCTTACAGGGTTGTCTTTTCCCTTCTAGCTCTTCAAATAAACAAATTCTATGCGTAAACATCAGATGTTTAAAAATAAATACTGCCCAAACTAGAGGTTTTAGTGGCCAGCCCCCATCAACAGGTGTAATAAAACCACTTGATGTCATGGCAGAACTGGGCAAGTATGTTCTTTTTAATGTAGCTCCCAAAAACTACTAAATCACAGTCAGAGTTGCTGACATTAGGTGCTTAAAATAACCTGAAAAGAGGACATCTGAATTAACATGAATTAATTAATCAATTAAGTCATTAAAGCAGAGCAGTTCCTCCCAACATTAACGCAGGTTGAATTTGATCAGTCTTTTTCCAGATAGTGAATAATTTCTCTCCAATCATAGTATTTTCTCTAAAAATACATTACCACTAGCTATAAAAGTGACATTTTTCAAAACACAGCTTCATGTATGTAACAACCAAATAGTGCATAGAAAAAGAAAAAATAAACATTAAAGTCCCCTTTCATGTTCTGTCTGTTCCCTTTGACACTGATATTTTAGGAAAAAACATCTGAAGTATGTCTTTTCCATTGCCTCTTAATCATTTGCTAGACATTTTTTTTTCACTTCCTGCTTTTTACTTCCTATTCCCCACATTCATCTGCAGATACATTTTTTAACTGTTTATTCTTCTTTTTGTTCTGAGGGTCAGATGTTGGAGGTTATAATGCTTATTGCTTTTGTTGAAATTAATCACAAGCATCTGCAGCCTCTAAGGGGACCTTGGAAGGCTGCATAAATAGAGAAGAAACTTACGATTCTCAACAAGGAGAAATGAGAAGTCCAGCATCTGGAGAGGAATAACCTCAGGGAATTACCAGTCCAGTAACAGAAGTTACAAATAAATTTAATGTTTGCTTGGGTTTTTTTTAAACATGTTCTCACTTCTATTACAGAGTGATTTGCGAACTGTGTGTTCTTCAAAGCGTGATACTTGCATGACTTCACACATTACTTCCAAAACTCTCAGAAGGTACTTTCAGCTACCATCCTTACTCCAGGAAAGATGTAATGTGTAACAAGAGATTCCTAGAGGAAGTGGTTGCTTATGTTGAATTGTAACTGATTATAACTGAATTTTCTTAATGCTTGTTCATCGCCTGTTGTGACAAAACAATAATTTGCTTTTTTGCAAGTAGAAGATACTTTATACATTTTGATGTGCAGTGTGAGATAGTAGTTACTATTAGCAGCAGGAAATACTATTTTCAAATACATTGTATGTGTTTCCCTGAATCTGGAAGAAAAAGGAAGGAAAAAAAAAGATTGGCACATTACATATGTTGCCTTTATTAATCTACAGATAACATCTGATTGACAGCCGGCAAAAAAAAAGAATTTGCTATGAAAAGAGGAAATCAAGTTACACACTCAAGTGATAAGTAGCAAGTTCCATAAACGCTGGGAGTTCATGCAAATTAATTGACAGGCATACACAAAAGAGACAGATTACAGACACAGAGAGGCACCCTAACATGGGTTACTATTACACACCTCAAGTTAAATCAGATGCTTAGCCCTGAAATTCTGAGAATGGTCTTCCTTGTATGCACCTGTGGTTAGTTCCTTTTAGCTCAATTGGTCTTGTTAATGGCCAGGTCTTTTATTACTGGGAAGAAAATAAGTTTTACTGAAATAGCTTTCTGTACAATACTGCAATTCAGAGATCTTTACAAAAAATCAAAGTGGCTATTCATTGTTTCCATTTTCAGTATGTATTTTTTTTCTTCAATTTGTTAAACTAGAGCATACAGACAAATAAGAAATAACTCAGATATCTTACCTGTCTTCTGCCAGTTAAAAGTAGAATGCTTGTACCATCTATTTTTTTCAGACATAATTTCTAATTGAATTAAATCTTACAAAAACTATTGTACTATGTGAATGAATTTCGGGAAGATATAAAACCTGAGAAGACCTTGAAACATAGCGCTTCATTTTGATGCTGAAGATCAAGCATTTATAGCTAAAAATGTTAATAACTCCAGGAAATGGTCAGTAGGCCCTGGACCTCAAGCTCATACCATCCTTAAATACCTTTCTGTGATTTTATTCATATTTTGCTTTTGTGTTTCAAAATAAAAAAAAAAAAAGGAAAAGTTAAGAGAGTTTAGTCTAAAATAATTAAAAGGCCCAGAATTGCAATATTATGAATTATGGATATTATGCATTTTGAAATCACTGAATTTGTAAAAGAACATGAGATCCTATGTTTTTTTGATCTCTTTGAGAATACAGTACTATGCAGTTCAAATGTGAACTATTTTACCAACTGTAGAAAATAAGGTTTTCATTCTCAACGTCAAGCGTAACTTTGCAAAATAGACATGAGAGATTTTAGAAATCTAGTTAACATTGATTTAAAACAGACAGACATAAATCCCAGACACATATTTGTACTCTCTTGTTTCACAGAGGTCGCCTGAAAACATTTTACTTATTATCAGTAATGTAACATTAGAAAATAAAGTGTCACTTGCCTGGAAAATGCTGTAGACTATTCACATGGCTTTTTTTCTAAACTGTTTAAATCTCTTCTGGCTTTATTGTTTTGCAAATATCAAATTTATCTCAAGAAAAGTCTCAAAATACTCTGTTGTTAATATTTCAAAGCCCCAGTGTTTGAGCAAAGAGCTGGTGCATTTTTCAGTCCTTATTTTTATGTCATCCAAAAGTCTTTCTAACAAAATATGGAAGATGACTAGCACCCTACACTGGAAAACAAAGTGGATAAAATCTGTAAGAAAAGAAAACATTGATACCAACATCGGAAGACCCCAGATTCCTCTGAAGCCTTGAAATATACACATAATTCTTAAATTTCTGATTATAATGACATCTAAAGGTCGCAAGTATAAAGTGATTAGAAAACTAAAGGTTTTTATACAAAAGGAAGTTAGTCTCCAGCAAACTAGGTTTACAATTCTCAATGTATTATCTCTTCTTCGATGACAGTTGACTTTTTACATTAATTGCTTTAAGAAGTTAATATAGAATCCTAACATGTTAGTTTCCTAATTACAGACTGTGTTTATGTTCATCAAAGACAAAAAAACTTGAAGTACTTGCCAGAGCACATAAGTCTTATCATTCTTTACCATACATAAAGATACTCAGACAATTATTTCACTGACTTAAGAGGAAATCTAAGTCAAAAAGGCTTCATACTCAGACATCAGAGTTAAAGTCCAAGGATGGGTATGATGTAGCCATAACCCAGCAAAAAAAAGTTTTGCTCCCTTCACGCATACATAAAGGGAGCCAATCTGCTATGTTTGACAGAGTTAGGAAGTAAATTTATTTTCATTATAAATGATACAAGTATAAAATGTTATATAAGAATAAAACTACTGTAGAATAGGGAAAAAAAAAACAAACACAACAAAAAAAGGAAATGTTAAACCTTTTCCAGAGATTGGTCTTGAATGAAACTTACATTTAATACTAATTTTTTAATTTTATCACAATCAGAATAAGTGGCAATATTAAACACAATACACTGCACAACCCTAAACCAAGAATAAGAATGTTTGTATACAGGTTATCACTATAAAAAAGACTTTCAAGTCTTGCCCTAGAGTTAAATGGTAAAAATCTTCACAAAAAGAAAGGCGAAACCTACTGTTTCTAAAGCTTTAAGCCAAGTAGAGAGAGGAGAAGTTAAAGGGGAAAGGGCATTTTTAAGTGAGTCATTGTGTAGTTCCAAATTCCTAATAATGTATCCTGCACTCTACAGACAAATACTTTTAGTCATTTGGGATTTTCTAGGCTAACAATATAAAAGCATCTCTTCTCCACCTTTTCATTAATGAACGTATTTTGTGCTCCATTACCTTCCATTAACTATGTATGATTAGCAGCATTATGCAGTATTTCTGTCATTCCATCAGCTTGATAGGAGCATAAGCCAGTGTATTTTGTTAGTAAGAGGAGACATAATAAGGGGGAAAATTGATCACTTCTTTAATTCGACAGGAATCTTTGCCTGAGACGAGGACAAAATCTTAGGGCGTTTTTCCAGGCCCTAACTCCCTTATGTATTGTACAAAATTGTCAGCCTTTTCTGTTGAAACATGATTGAAAATTATCTATTCAAATGTTTTCCTTTTGATACGTTTGAAAAGAAGGGTCAGGAGGAAATCAGAAAAAGAGCACTATGTACACTTTTTTCAGATATTATGAAGTGCGTTCAAGTTATTTAAACATGCACTGCTTGGAAAGAATGCTAAGGTATTAAAATGCTAATCAAAACGTGGACATCGTAAGTTGAAAGTTGTAGAGCATTTTCAGATTGCTTTCAGTTCCACTTTTGCTTCAGACTTGTGTTCAAAAAACACTTAACAATTTGTGCCACATAACGAACCACAAAAAAAAAATTCAGTATACTGAGAAGCTGCCTAGTTCATCCTACACTATTAATTGATCTCTAATTACAATATAGTATAGAACCAGTATTTCAGAACAAGTATGGGATCATCAGTAGCAAAATGTAAAAGGAAAGACATCAAAGTTTGGAATATAAAATGTTATTTCAAAGAATCCTAAATAACTGGTGAATTTAATTTGATTTAAGATGACTGGTACAGAATTTTGTGGTAATTTCACTTGACAGTCTTGTAAGCGTTAAGAGATAAGAAAGAAATTAGTGTGGAGATTCAAAAGTAAAAATACAGAAACACATACTCAAAGTAATAGAGTTATGTACTTGTCAGTTTGGGAAAACACAAATAGTCTGTCAAGACACAAAGAATTTCTTTAGAATTAAGTACTGTTCAGCTGATCTAGAGTATATGTTTGTCATATGTACAGATTACACCAGAGTAGGCTATTTGAAATTAAGGTAGTAGGTTCAGCCTGGTTTTGATTCCTTGTTTGTTTTAATATGCTTAATCTGGTTGAGTTACATAATGAGTACCCGTGGGGGAGAGATTTAAACTTCAAAACAATCAAGATACAAAGAAAAATACCTGAAATCAATAAATTCCAATATAAAGACAACTGTGCTCTAAGGGGACAAATTTAATGGTGATATATAAAAGAGAAGCTGGATAGAGATCGTAATGTAGGATGTTACAGTAGACCATATGTTAGATATAAATCAGTGATTGATCCATGTCACAGAAATAGAAAAGGTGTGATATACATGAATGTTTGTTACTACATTAGGGACACCTACATCTGCAGTTCACCCTACTTTTTCCTTATAGTGTGACCAGTTCAAATGTAAATAAAGATGGCTAAAATTAAAAAAGATAAATTGTGTTATAAACATTATGACTGTTCGTAGTTCATAAACTACGATAGTTAAATGACTAGAAAATTTAGAGATGAACTGATAACGCTTTTGAATGCGTAAAGTCAAAGTACATTGGATTTAGATTTTGAACATACTGTAGCAAAAAAAAAAAAAAAATACAGCTAAATATTGGAAAAATTTTCTAGGGTGTTGTCCTGGGTTCAGCAGTAGCAGTCATGTTTTTTTTTCCTTTGTGGTAGCTGGTGCAGTGCTGTGTTTTGACTTCCAGCCTGAGAACAGTGTTGGTAAAGTCGATGTTTTCAGTTGTTGCTAAGTGGTGTTTACCCTGACCAAGGACTTTGTGAGGCTCATGCTCTGCCAGGGAGGAGGGGAAGCCGGGAGGAAGCAGAGACGGGTCGCCTGACCCGGGCTAGCCAGGGAGGTATTCCATACCACAGCACGTCATGGCCGGCGTGGGGGGTGACTGGGAGTTACCCGGAAGGACACAGGCTTCCAGGTGGAACTCGTTTTCTTGGCCGGTGGTATCGTATTCTCTTCCCTTGTTATTTTCTCTTATCGTTGTAGTTGATAGTAGCGGTGGTGATTTGTGTTGTACATTGGTTGCTGGACTGTTCTTGTCTCAACCCATGGGAGTTGCACTTTTTCGATCCTCCTCCCCGTTCCTCCGGGAGTGGGGAAGGGGAGAACCCCGGTGGGGGGGGGACACAGACCTCGATTGTTGTCAGCTCGGCACCACTCACTGGGAGTGAGTGAACAAGTTACCTGACTGGGTTTAAACCACGACAGGTGTCTTTGTGATCATCATCAGACAAAAATATTATGGTGTCAGCGTATGTGATACAACCTGAGTGAAGATGAGTTGAAATACCAGGTCTCATGCAACCACTTTCCACACCTACATTGCCATTTTCGAGAAGATTTACCCTGCACTAAAATCCTCATGGCAGTTTCTGCTTTGGGGAATGTGTGTCTCAGTTTATTAACAGTTCTACTTCTTGAAATCAGATGTGAGACTTACAAGCTTGGTTTATTCACCTTGATGTTATTCCTCAGAGTGCTACTTGAGCACTGGCACATTGATTTACAGCTGTATGCTAGGACCACATACCAGGTAAAGTAGAGAACATGAACTTTTCAAAGTTTTAAGACAAGATAGTTGTATTTATGGCACACCACAGTCTTTAAATTAACAAAATCTAGATTCTTCATTTATGTACAACTCTTGATAGTGAGGTTTAGGCATCTCTTATTTATTCTCCTGGTGGCACTTTCCATATTAACTGTGCCTCTGTTTCTCTGTTGTGTGAACAGCTGTGAGGAGCACAACTCTGGTCCAAAGGTTACTTGGAAGGTTCCACCTCATAGAAACCTGAAACAGAATCATCAGGTTCCTTCAGCCAGGCTACTTCTTATAGTGAAAATACTCAAAGAATTATTTTTTTTTTGCTTGGAAAAGAACAAGTACTAATGAATTCTCTGTTACTACATCAGGAGATGTCAGACATGATAATATGCTGTTCTCTTACCTGACATTCTTTAGTACTCAAAAGTGTAGCACGCATTCTTCAGCTATACCTACAGTGTAAATTATAGTCCACATATTTCTGCAGGTGCAAATCTATCAAGATAGTTCAATGTCTTTTTAGAGAGTAAAAGGTATTAGAATAAATATTTCTCAGGCTAGCAGGTGAGCAGCCTCTAAACAGCCCATAGACTAAATCAATGTTCACTTTAAACTTTTTTCTTATTTTCCTCACACTTTCAAATTTTTTTAGGATTTCTGGTTCTCTCATCTATTTTGTATATTGTCATATGTGTTGGGGTCACTTCATGTTTATCTTTTAAACATATCTCCTCATTAGAATTTAAATAATTACTTAAAAGTTTTAGTCTTATAGTAAGATATAACAGTGCTTACTGTATTAAAGTTTCTGACATGCAGAAAAGAATTTTGACTTTTAGAGTACTAATCTGTAAATATGTTCTCCATAAGATGATCCTAAACCAGACACCAAAATGTAGCCTGCAATAAAAGTATTTTAAAAAAATCTTAGATGTCTCGGTTCCCATTCTTACCAATCTATACAAATGTCTGAACACAGACATCTTAATCTAAAATTAAGCCTACCTTCAAAGTTAGTGGCTTGATTTCAGTTTCCTAAACCTCAGTATTTCATTTGAGATGTCCTTGGATAGCTGCAATATCCACCTTGTGTCAGATCATACAGTACATATAAGGAGCCCATTTCCTTCTCAGCTATAGGAGAAAAATGCAAGATAATTTAAAATGGTGATAGATGTCTTCCTGCAACCAACTGGACTAAGCCTGAGGTGTCTGAATCCAGACAAAGTCCACTCCAAAATACACCAAGCTTATCCCTTGCAGAACTTCATTAACTTAATTTCTGTGTGAATTGCAAAACATTTGTAGTGTGTCAGTATTAAGTCTTTATGTTTTCTCTCCCCTGTCTAGCTGAGGAAAGTGGAGTAATAGAGCAGCTAAGGTCAAAGCACAAGTCTCAAGAATTTGAGTTTGAATTGTCAATCTTCCTTTAAATACATTGTATTTGCATATATTTGTGGGGATCAGGTACTTGGTAGAAATTAAATAGTATGTTAGGAAAGTACTATTTTCATGTAATGTCCCTTTCACAAGGTGCAAGAACTTGATGTGTGGCTATCAAACATGGAAACAGGCTATATTCTCTGTTTGAATGGGGCAGAAAAGAGTCCAAACCAGTAATATAGTGAGGCTCCTAGGAAGGGATATATCAAAGAGTATTCAATCCGGCATCTTAGCTGAAGTTCCAGAAGCAGCTTCTTTTCTGTTTTGTTACACAGTATTCCCAGCATGGATTCTGCATGCTTTGAATACAGAATACACTGCATTGAAACAGGAAATATAAGCGGGAAGAATAATAATGGTGTGGAAAAGTAGAAACGTGAAGACCTTTGGCCAAAATATGGGAACCAAAAGGCACTCAGATACTTTTGTGAACACAAGACAAGAATGCAGCTTAAGAACTACTTGCAAACAAGTAGTACAAAGCAGAAGATAAGATTTAAGCAAGGTATACAGGATGAAAATATAGAAGTCATAGGAAAACTCCAAGTTTAAAGGGGAAAAAAAATTAAAATATATTTTAAAATTAACACAGTGACCTGGTAGGTTTAAATTGAGAATTGATTAAAATGGTCAGTGCAGCTGGGATTGCAAAATCCAGAAAGAAATAGAAGTAAGGGACTGGGACTATGTCCTGGGTTCAGCAGTAGCAGTCATGTTTCTCCTTTGTAGTAGCTGGTGCAGTGCTGTGTTTTGATTTCCAGCCTGGGAACAGTGTTGGTGAAGCTGATGTTTTCGGTTCTTGCTAAGGGATGTTTACCCTGACCAAGGACTTTGTGAGTCTCATGCTCTGCCAGGGAGGAGGGGAAGCCAGGAGGAAGCAGAGACCTGACCCAGGCTAGCCAAAGAGATATATATTCCACACCACAGCATGTCATGCCTGGGGGGGGGGGGGGGGGGTGTCTAACTGGTTGTTACCCGGAAGGACACGGGGGGCTTCCAGGTGGGAAGCTCCCGCCGCCGTTTGGTCCCCGGGGCCGCTCTCCCGGGCCACTTCAGCAGCCGCCGGCTCCGGGGCCGCTCCCCCTCGGCTCCACACAGCCTCACCAAGGCGGAGGTGAGGGTGAGGGCCAGGACGGTGAAGAGCAGCCGGACGGCCAGGTACAAGTCCACGGCCACGTCCGTCCCGCCCTGCTGCTGGAGCCCACCCGTATTACAAGTCATGGCCATAAAGCACAGTGAGACAAGAACCTTAGCCCAAGCCCCACACTTGATAAACACTAACACAGCAAATACCGGCTCTAAGTAATGTACTACATTCTGAAACTGTGAGATCAAGAGGAACAACTCTGAGAGCCAATAGATCAGCATTGTGACAAGTTACTATTAATCCAGTCAGATCTGTCATTATCTCAACCCTTCGTGCCCCACGTAGGGTGCCAAGAGAACTGTCGTGGTTTAAACCAAACCAGACAACTCGTTCACTCACTCCCCTCCTTCTTTCCCTCCCCCTACTCCCGGAGGGACGGAGAGGAGAATCAAAAAGAAAGCAAATCCCATGGGTTGAGATAAGAACAGTTTAGTAACTAAGGTATAACACAAATCACTACTGCTACCACCAATAATAACAATGATAAAGGAAATAAGAAGGGAAGAGAATACAACACCTCAGCACCAGCCGACCGATAACTCGCCCCCCCCCCCAGCCCAACCAAGCCCCGACCCATACCTCCTCCAACCCTGCCGTCTCCCAGACCTTCCGGCTAACTCTCAGTTACATCCTGGGCATGATGTGCTGTGGTATGGAGTACCTCTTTGGCTAGCTTGGGTGAGGTGTCCTGTCTCTGCTTCCTCCCAGCTTCCCCTCCTCCCTGGCAGAATATGAGGCTCACAAAGTCCTTGGCCATAATAAAACATCGCTATCAGCTCTGTTCCCAGGCCGAAAGTCAAAACACTGCACTGCACCAGCTACCAAGGAGGAGAAACATGACTGCTACTGCTGAACCCAGGACAAGTAGTCCCAAACAAATTGTATAATGAGGAGGAAGACCTCACCATCACCGTCACACTCTTCTCTGAGAATGACTCAGTATACTGATGGTCCAGTAAAACTCATCACGTGTTTAAAACTCAGCTGTTAAGTGCACAAAAGAATACTGGGAGACTGAGCACATCAGAGAAAATGAGTAGACACTAGGAAGCTTGTTTACAATTATTTTAACTTCATTGTTACTAATTTTTTGCTCTGTAACAGTGCTTTTAATTTTCTTTCTTTTTCTGTGATAATTGGACCTAAGCAAATTACATACATATATAAACATAATTAGTCTATTAAGACTTCAACTTACTACAGAAAAATTCTTGTCTGTCTGTGAGGAGTGTTCCTTTGACCCCGTTGGATGAGTCAATCTAGGCAGTTACAATTTAGCTGCAGCTGTATATACTTGCATGTTGAGCTGAACATAGGTAAAAATGAGGCCATGGCAGAATATAAAAACTCATAATGCCTCTACTTTGTGATTGTTGCGATTATTTATACCGATAATCAACAGACAACTTGAGAGGGCTGGACTTCTTATGTTTATTTACTAGAAGAAAAATAATTATTTTTATTATTACTGGAAGTTTAACATAAGAGAAACAAACCTGATTCTTACCTCTTAAATCTGTTCTTGTTACAAATTCCTGAAATTTCATTCAAACTGGAGCTGTAAGGAAATATAAACAACACTGGAAAAATGGAAAATAAATAGAGAACGTATATAACATATGAAGATAACAAGAAATTGCAAACAGCCTGCAGAAAAGTAAACTCTCAGTAAAAACAGAAATGTGTATTTTTTAATATGTTTGCATAGTTCTTATTTTATTTAGTAATGTACGCATATTTATTGGGAAAATTTACACAAAGGGATTATCATGAATTTCATATCAACAATATTGCAAGCACTTTTATGCATCATAATGATGATTTAGACTAATATTCTCCATTTGAGGATTTTGATGATTGAAGTTGATAATCCTTTTCTTCCATTAATTATTAAATCACAAAACCAAACTCTGGTTCAGATAAATTACTGTTACAGTCTTCCACATTAAAATGCTGAACTGCACTTGCCATTGCAAATGAACTTCCTTAAATCTGGGTTTTTTTTTAGATGAAAACAAATATCCCTGAGATTAAATATGATAGGTAATTGGTTCATTATCTAGGATGAACCTTAAAGAGAACAAAGTATTTAAAAATGTATATTCCCTACTGAAAAATGAAAAATATTTCACATTTAACATAAATCAAGTTTTACTGCATAATTTGCGAACTTTTCTTGCCATGAATATTCATGCATTAAAAGTCATTACAGTTAAAGAGGGAATACTTTTTAGCTTGCACTACCTGAGAAATCGTATTCAAACCTACACATCTCTGCTTTTTTCAGAGGTATTTGGAAGTATGAGTCAGTGCATGTTTGTTTATACAGAAATAGTGCTGTATAGTCCCTAGTTGAATTTTGTGCAAAGAACATTGCAATACTCAAGTAACTATTGTAATAACTTCTGGGTAAATGTCAGCTCTCAGATATATCTGTGTTACCTGTCAAAAACAACTTCTCACTGTCCCACCAGCTATTTCTGAGAACAGCTGTTCCATAATATACTTGATTCTATTGTACAATGCAGTTACAGTAACTTGAAGATGTTAATAACAAAGGTTCTCAACAATTTTTTTTTTGTAAGTTGCTATTTTTGAAGAAGAAAATTTAAAGTCATAGTTTACATTGGAAATGATTTTTTGAAGTCATCTAGTCCATACCTATGCTAAAACAAGTGTTAAATTCAGAATTGCAGCATGCGGTTCAGGGCCCTGTCAAATAATTTCTGAATATCTCAAGAAAGTAGAATACCTAACTATTCTGACATCTTAGGAATCTGAAACCTAGCCTAGGTAGTGAGAACTGGAAGAGTAAAAGATGAAAGCAAGCAAACAGAGAAAGCAAGCTATGAACACTAGTAAAATTATACCTTTATGTACTGCTACATGTGTGAAATTCCATGGTTACCTGTGTTGGCCTTGATGAACATTCAGGTGCAGGTAGAGGGCCATTGAAAAGTTCCATGAACTGTTCCAGGCTGGCTCAAGATTTATTCTTTCCTCAATCAACAAAGGCACTCTGCAAATGAAAAGATAAGTTTTTCCTTCGTCATACCTTTAGATGGCTTATATTGTATCATAAATTAATTTTTTGTACATCATGTCAATTTTGTAGATCTTAGAGGTGTTTCCAACTGTACAATGTGAGTTCCAGTATCAGTGACAACTTTGGTATGCCTTGACTCAAATGAGCATGAGTCTGTGATGACTGAAAGAATAATGGGGAAGAAAACTACCATAATTATTACTGCTGCGGATTATAAACAGGTTTCTTTTTGGTTATGAACGTACTGTTTTACAGGGTAACACTGCAACCCTGATCAGCATTTGTCACTGATCTCCTTCTCTGAGTAGAAAGGTTACCAGTGACAGAAGCTACAAAATGGTGCATAACTGCACAACAGCTGTACCAAGCTAAAAAATGTCCATATGAGGACATTCTTGACCGTCTGGCTTTCAGATCCATCCTCTCCTTCTTGCTAGAACTACTCCAAACACATATACTGGTTAAATCATGTTTTAGAAGGTTTTCACAAGCACCTCCTTCTCTGAGTTTACTCATCAAAACCAAATAGGGTTTTGTATCTTCTAAAGTAATGAGACTGTGAAAAATCCTGTTAATTAATTAATTTCATTATCTCATCCTCTTAAGCTAGTTAAAACATTTTATTTTATATCAAATAGTTTTGCAAACAGAATCCTAATAGATATGCCTAATAAAACTCAAGTCTAGCTGAAGTTTGGGATTTGACAGTTGGCTGAACACTAGACATAAAGGGTTAATATAGAATATTCTTGATTCAAGAGAGAAAACTTTGCCAATCTGCTTAGTCTGAAGAAGCTGTGTTTAATTCCTTGGGATATAAAGATCCTTTTAGATCATCTCTAGAAGCTAGCAAACAAAAGCCTTATAGAATGTTTTTGGAGGCTGGCTGATAGTTTGCATCTGACTCAGTTCTGAGGCCATCAGCAGTCAGCTGTGTAAGACTTGGGAGAAAAAGCTTCACACAGGATTATATTGATTGAAACTCTGATGACTGAAAATTCTGTATGTTCAAGAAACTGCGGTCTTTCCTATCTTCCTTTTTCCATTTTTCATACATATTTTTTATACCAAATTCCTGTGACAGATTCAAGTGCAAAAGTCCTGCATGAAATAATATTGTAAAGCTAAACTGGAAATACAGAGAAAAATCATTCACACAGTATTTGGTTTTAAATGTGGGAATACACAATACCAGGTTCACATAAATATTTAGTTTATTAATCCAAAATAAAAAATGAGTGATTAGGTAATAACAGTGATGAGCAAATAAAAGTACTAGGTTTTACCAGGTCAGAAGGGTTTGAATTAAAGTAGAGTAGGATCTTTTGAAAGGTACTCTTCTGTTATGTTTTCCAACATAATTTTGATGCATTTCTGAGGTGAACTTAAATTAGTGCACACTAGTTTCATTCATTGCGCATACGTGGGAGTTAATTATGTTGATCTGTTGTCTTTTATTTTCATTTGAATGGAAATGTGATTTGTTGTATCTGGAAGTAGGGGTCATGTGGCAATATTCTTTTATTCAGTATATGTTAGGACAGTTGCTAAGATGAAAGAAGATCATTTTTTAAAGTTTCCCTCATGCAATATTCCTCATGGTCTGGTAGGCACTTATGTCTAATGCTCTCCCTCATTTTAGTTAAAACCCATATTATCCTCTTAGCTAAAAAAGGAGGTCTATGTTTCTCTGTTCTATATACTGTATTTCTAGGCAAAATAGGTAATGTTGGATGCCGTGCAGTTGCCATATATTTAATTTCAAACCCTTCTTACCTTGGGGGCTAACATAGAGAATCATAGCATCACAGAAACTAAAGATGTTTTTCATCTTTTGTGAATAATTCCCACAGCAAACAGCTTCTTCCTGATGTGTGCATGGGGAAATTATAAAGCTTATTTACAACTTCTTAATTGTGTAACATTTCTATGATCATTCCTAAAAGCTTGTAGCCACTCACTGGGTATTTCAAGATTACATTTTCACTCTCAATTAATCTGCCTTTTGTAAAGTCAAACTGCTTTTAGGGAATAAAAAGATAGGTGACATGATACTCTCTTTATCTAGTAGATGAGATACTCCACCTCCTTATTTTGTGACCCAGATTACTTTAAATGTAATCCAGGTATAATTTCTGAGATGAACAAACAGGAAATAAAATAGACACAAGCTCAGACATCAGGTTTATTTTTACCAGCATGCTGCCAGCATATAGCCAGCATATTACCATCATATTTCACCATCATTTACCAGCATATTACCATATTTCTCAAGGGCAAAGCTAATAAAGCAAAGGGTGAGTGGTTCTTCAGGTATGCTATGATATTAGAGTGACTGGGTGCCACTTCTCTAATCTCCAAAGGTAATAAATACTGTGTTGCATATGTTAATGCAATAAACATTTTTTAAAAGCATTACCAAGTTATGTAAGCCTAAAGAAAAATCTTAGTCGTGAACATTGTGTAGAACAGAGGAGAAAAAAATCTGAACGCATTACAGTGGATTAACAAATTAAAATATTCAGAAGACTAGTCATAAAGTGTTTCTGTTTACTCTCTGAGCAGACAAGGCATGAACTAGCAATATTAGCATTTTCAAACTACAAGTCAGTGGTGAGAGGAAAGGCTATCATTTTGATTTAGTAGAATTAGTGTCACCTAATTATTAAATCACAAAAAGTTAAGTGCATAAACCTATGTGTTAGCCTTAACGGTTCTGGTTTTAGTAAAATCTGAGAGAGATGAGGTGAATTCTTCTCTGAAGAACATCTATTTTAATGCATTGGCAATACAGACAGTGAGTTAGGTTCCAGTGTAAATCTTCTAGGCACTTGGGTTAGGGTAAATTCATTCTACCCTTCCTATTTTAATTCTTCAATTATGAGATAATCATAGAGATCCAGAAAATCAAGGATTAAAGGAAACAGAATAATATGGACTGTTGAATTCCAGATTCTGTCATGAACACAGAGAATGTCAGATTGAGTGAGAATCAAATATTTCAACCTTAAAAGCTCTTGGTTCTGTATCAATTTAGTAGTTTGAGCATCCAGAGTTCGTAAGAAAACTTAGCAATTAAGTTACTCTCTTGATAGATTATCTTTCTATTTCTGTTCACTAGTTACTACAGGAAGTGGGATTTATCCCACTAAACTTCAGCATCTCATAGCTGAACTAGGTTGTAATTTGTGTTTCTTTGTAGGCAATGTAGAGAGATAAGCTTCTCTTCAAAGGGGAGGGATCAGCCTTTCTTACTCTTGAGTTAGTTGGCAGAGAACGTTGAGAACTTTCAAAGAGTCACAGGAGAGAAAGAGAGTTCTATTAGGTAGCTCTGAATGATTTTATATATCATTCAGATTGTGTTAGATCCCATTCTGAGTTGTTCAGTTTTACATCTGGATCATATATGAATTGCATATTCACAATTGCAGGTTTTCAATTCTGCCTAGGAGGCAGGCAGCTAAAGGTGGGCTTTATAAGATCATTTTCCTGAAGCACTTCAGTTACTAGATTTTGATGGAGACTCATGTTGCTAAAGAGAATTAACCTCATATGCACAAAGACTGTTTCAAAAATACCCTGAAACTGTTGTACCTTGTACTTTGTGCTTGGTGTGTGATGCAAGATATTTTATATGCTTAATATGCCCTGGTGAGACCACATCTGGAATATTGTGTCCAGTTCTGGGCCCCTCAGTTCAAGAAGGACAGGGAGCTGCTGGAGAGAGTCCAGCGCAGGGCAACGAAGATGATTAAGGAAGTGGAGCATCTCCCTTATGAGGAAAGACTGAGGGAGCTGGTCTCTATAGTTTAGAGAAGAGGAGACTGAGGGGTGACCTTATTAGTGTATATAAATATATAAAGAGGGAGTGTCACGAGGACGGAGCCAGGCTCTACTCAGTGGCAAACAATGATAGGACAAGGGGTAATGGGTACAAACTGGAACACAAGAGGTTCCACTTAAACTTGAGAAGAAACTTCTTCTCAGTGAGGGTGACGGAACACTGGAACAGGCTGCCCAGGGAGGTTGTGGAGTCTCCTTCCCTGGAGACATTCAAAACCCGCCTGGACACATTCCTGTGTAACATTATCTAGGTGTTCCTGCTCCGGCAGGGGGATTGGACTGGATGATCTTTTGAGGTCCCTTCCAATCTCTAGCATACTGTGTGTGTGAACTGCGGAAGTAATCCACGTCTTTGTCAAGACTGAGCTATGTGACTATGTTCAACTTGCACAAATAAATATTTATGTAAGACTACAAAAAAAATGTAGGTAATTTGTATTAAAAGCCTGCTAGAAACTGTACTGCTATGGCTGTTATTGTAAATCTCCTTCCAACTGCTTAATGTTATGAAACATCAACACAGCAGCTCTTTAGGCTTCTGTATTGCTGCATATTTTGCAAGAATGTCACATGCCAGGAAAATTTGGTTGTGTTTTTTTTTTGAGAAATGCTGACCAAGAATGCCAACATGAACAGCTTTTAAGCCCCTTGAGCACCCCTCTTGCCAATCAAGACTATCAGCTGCTATGTAGCTTACTATTTTCCTTCATGTTCCTCCAGAGATCACTCTGTTGTTGCAGTTTCTTCAAAACAGTTGCTGTTTCAGGGTTTGTTTGCATTCTTATTCCACTCAGTTGTCTTTCATTTAATATGTTACAGATAGTCTTCAGGTATTTTTGTTCTCTGCCTGCATGTGACCAGATACAGTAGAGATACAAAGGGGGGATTTTTCATTGACTTGGTTTTTAAAGAGTTTGCACATGAAAGAAAAAAAAAAACAAACGAATAACAAACTTAACAAGCAGGTTTGTAGACAGATGGACCAGATCTAACATACAGAAAACTGACAATTTCATTATATCCTGGTTTGAGTTCTAATAGCACTGTCAGCTTAGTGAAGATGAAAAGCTTTATTTTGATAATTCTGTGATGAAAAATGATGTAATTTTATTATCCTGTTTTTCCCTTTAAAATGGTGATTTATCTTAAAAATATCTTCTATCCATCAGCCTCTGAGTCTCTGTCTTCAGTTCTTTCATTAGAACTTTCAGTATTCCTTTCCTGTGTTTAAAGCTATAATGCAAGGGGGTTTATCTGCTATGTATTAATAACAGGCACATTATGCATATCTCATTACTGTTCTTTCCAATGGAAAATATAAATGACATGAAGTTCTTTTACTGGATCTGAAATGTTTCCATAACATTTTGAAGTTGTGTGTTTGATAAATGCATGTAAGTTTTCATTACCTAGCAAGTGAAAAGGATCCACAAGCCAGATGATACATAATGTGTGAATTTAGAGTTGTTATAAGATGATCATCTTACAGAGTAATTATGGAAGAATAAACAAGGTGAATGATGAGTGATATCAGAAAGATCGACTCAACCATGAGGAAAGTATGCTACTTATCTGTCTTTATTCACTGATGCTGAAGAGTTGCCACCATAAAATTCAGCATTGCATTCCTTTCATTTGTGCATTCCAACAGTCTGTGCTGCTGTTAAATGCAGTGATCCTCATCTCTGGCCTTCTTTCTTCTCTCCTGCTGTGTGATGGGGGAGAGGATAGTCTTTGGCAGATAAATTTCCATTTTTCATTCATCACATGACGGAACAAAAAATAGTGAGGACCAAAGGATATTGCAGGAACAAACAGTAGAGGAGAAGGTGGTCTTGCCATTTATGAAATCAGCAAAGATCTGCTAAAGTGTGTTGGATATAGGTGCCAAAGTTTTGGTAGTGGGGGTCTACAGGGTGACCTCTGTGAGGAGAGACTGGGGTGCCCTGTGTTGGGCACAGTTGTTGCAGACTTCTCCAATAGACTGGCCACAGAATATAGCTGATCCCCTCATCCAAGATGGTATCACCTCGGGAGAAAAATGTTTTAGAAAGGGTAAAAATGCTACGGAGAGACAGGAGGTGGGAGAAAAAGTGTGAAAGAGCAGATGGCAGACCAAAGCCTGAAGAGGAGGAGGAGCTCCATGGTGGAGCAGGCGGTCCCTGCTGCCTGTGGAGAGCCTAGCCAACCTGGAGAAAAGTGTGAAGAAGGAGCAGAAGAGAGGTGTTATGAACTGACCACAACCCCCTCTTTCCATCCTCCCCTATACCGCTTTGGTGGGGAGGAGGTAAATTGGGGATGAAGGTTTTAGGTTAAGCCTCAGAATGACCAAACGGATATCCTGTACCATATGATGTTGTGCTCAGCAATAAAAGCTGGGGGGGGGGGGGGGAGGCAGGGGAGAGGGGGGAGAAGGAAGGAGGAAGTTCGTGTGTGTGTGCAAGGGGGCATTCAGAGTTTATTAGTGGGGAATAAGCTTAGCTGCCTACCAGGTTTAAACCACCACACCATGTTATGGCAGATGAATTCCAGCCTCAACCATTTTAACAAAAACACAATCCGTATTGAAACCTGCTTTCACATAGACTCCAAACCAAGAAAAATAATGGAGTTGTGTTACTTTAAAAGTAGCTTAGGCAGCTCTGTAAGATAAAATCAGTCCTTCCTCTAGGACAAATCTTCAGTTGAAATCTGCTGGCTTGCCCCAGCACCAGCTTGCAGTTCCATGTGTCAGCTCCTGTTCATGAATTACTAGCTCCACCCTCTAGCTGCTTTCTCAGTGGGCATCTCAAAGCAGTACCATATATTTGGATGTATGCTGTTGCTCATGAGCAAAAGAACAGAAGGTGACTTGTATTTGTCTTTATTGGCAGTTTCTATACAGTCCAACAAGCAAACCAGTTCATCATACTTTCTAAAATTAACTCATCAATTAAAAAACAAAC
Organism: Pezoporus wallicus; assembly: GCF_028554395.1. Classification (NCBI taxonomy): domain Eukaryota; kingdom Metazoa; phylum Chordata; class Aves; order Psittaciformes; family Psittacidae; genus Pezoporus; species Pezoporus wallicus. Next base: position 13,110 of record NW_026642489.1, on the reverse strand, counting down.
AAAACCCAAAAAAACCCAAACCATAGATTTCATGCAGCTTTACCATGAAATAAATAAACAAATAAATGCAGTCAGGCAAATCCTGGACACTTTCTCTTTTTTGTGTGTGTGTTTTTTTAGTTTTTTGATAACCTAAAGGGAACTTGATGGAAAATATATTTTAAATCTGTTTTAGAAGTAATTCTTATAGTGGAATTAATAATAGAATTAAAAAACAAAACATTTGAGTTACAATGGAAGTTCCATTGCAGTCTGAAGTGTATCTCTGGTTACCCTGAAACACAATGCACACATTCCATACAAATATATCTTACGGCATAATATGATATGAAGTCCAATATTGTAAGTGGTGCCATGTGGTCTTCTTCATTACTCAGGTGTCTTCAGGATGCTGCTGGTGGTATTTGTATTCACCAGTGTTGGTAAAATTTACTATGGTGAAGTTTTATTGTAAATTATGGTAATTTTCCAAGCGAAAAATAGGGTATTATTAAGCTGTATATCTGCTAATAACGCTTTGACTTTTACTGCGGGTGTCTGAATGCTTCCAGTAGCTCTTTGATAAATCTGTCCCTGTAGGAAAGTATTAAGTATCGCTGAATTACTGCTGTCAAAACTAACAGAGGCTTTATATTACATATATTACAGTGACAGTCTGTGCTATAAAAGAAAGAAATTGCATCAGGCAGAAAAACCCTAAACAGAAAAAAAAACAGAACCACAGTTCCTACACAGGTAAATAAATCCCATAAATCTTACGTTTTGTCATACAAATCTCAAGTATTATATTGGATTTTGTTATATTTTACTATCTTCAGATTATTTGTTCTTCCTCTAACAAACTTTGTAGAGGCCATTTACTTCACTCTAGCTTTTTTTTTTTTTTTAAAAGGCCATCAAACTTTACAGGTGCTGTTTTCACAGCTGTAACCAGCCTTGTTATAACTGTACTTACACTAATTTTAACGGGATACATGCTGACCAGTACTGATAGCTGTTGGAAAGCCTCCACTATATTAAGATAAATTAATTATAATTCACAACTGAACATTTAGTTCAAAGATAAAAGCTGGGTCATAGGAGGGGCTGCAAAACTGTTAAAAAATGTTTTTTTCTTCTGTCACAAAATAATAAAATACGAAAAAAGATACAAATTATGAAGAACTTCTGAGAAAGACAGGTTTACCTGGCAGATTTGATTCTCATTTACCTGCTTTAAAGTGTAAACCAGTGAAACCACTACTGATAGGAATGTTCAAATGCAAAAGACATGCAATCCAAGTAATTGTAGCACATATGGTAGAGGGTCAATAAAACTTAATAATCATTGAAACTAAATTTATGCATCAGGCATAAAGAAGTGCTAGCAACAGATTTTTTGGAAACATGGAAAAACAACACATGGTAGGACTGAAGAAGAAAGAAAATAAGCTGCCACCATTATACCATAGTCCTCTTGACAAAGGATTCTGGATACTGGCAAGCCACCACAGCATCCCATGGTAGGAAAAATGGCCTTCGGTCTTTGACTTCAAGTGCTTAGAAAGGTGAGTATAGCAACGGAGAATACGGGAAGATACTAGAAAGTCTGTGTGCAAAATACTCTTAACTGAATTATGGGAATTGGGAATAATTTAACAATTTGAATAAGAACTGTTAGGATCATTATAATTAGATTGACAGCTACTTGTATTTTGAAAGACTGCTAAACATTACTTAAACTAGCGATAAATTCTTGCGTCTGAATAAAAGATGAGTTTCTTTTTTGCCCATAAGGAAGTTTTGAGTGTGATAAAAATTGATTCAGGTACACATGTACAACTCGTCATTATTCTGTACAGGTTTTTACATGTCTTGTACAGACTGAAAGTGACTGTGATTGGTCTTTAAACTCTGTCAGAATCACAGCAAAAATAGATAAAATATTTATGTGTGTCTGAGTGCCTGGAAGAGTGTACTAGATAAAAGTATATGTATGCCATCTAGTTTAGGAATTTGTCTTATTTTCTTTAAAGTTATTTCTGATGTCTGGAATATGGGATTTATTCCCATGTTACACATCTAGATGTGCGCCCCAGTTCTGTGTACATGGGCGTCTGAATTCAGAACTTTTCTCTACATCCTGTTTTCTTTGGGGAAAAAAGACCAGGTGCTTGATATGGAGGCAACTGTTATGTTTTCCAGAAGTTCCCTACTCTGGATGGTAAAATCAGACTCTGTTCCAGAGCTTTGATACCAAGTTGTGCTCAAGTAGTTAAATAGAGAGCATGTGCTGTTAACTTAGAAGTAAAACAACATGCCTAGATGTATTTATGCTAAAAATTTTTCTGTTTTGCTGGCAGCAATGTTATGAGAGTTGTTAGGCTAACAAAACAGAAAGGCAAATCCATGGAAGAATGTCTAAATCCATTTAAGGGTAAAGTTGTTACAGCAAAGAGATAAAATAATTTAGAAGCAAAGTATGCTAGCATGTCTGAATTGCTTGAAAGAATAAGAGGTTTTAGAGGCAGTCTGGGACAAAGCTTAAAAAAAGATCATGGAGGAAAAAAGATGGTAAGAACTTTGAAAATCAGTTTGATTTATTGAAGCACACCAATCCAGTAACTCAACGTAACAATGTGTGCTAACATAGCCGGTGTGAAGTATCATATGTAGAAAGCTTTATAAAGACAAATAATTTTCCATAAATGTTTAAAACTCTGTAATATTAAGTAATGTTTAATCAGTAATTCAATCATTAATGATTTATTAGTGATTCAGTCAATTGGTATGCTAAAGGAGACTGAAGAAGCAAAACCAAATATCCCATTGGGTAATGGGCAGTTTTTACACACGTCATTCTGTGTCATTTTAAAATGAAAGAAAATAGGGAAATACAACAGAAACATGTAGAGTATGACACTTTATAACATTGTTGGTTACAAACGTGTTCAGAGGTGTGCAAAATAAATTAGAACCTAAAAAAATTCATCAAATTGCACTTTGTATTTGTGGGACTTACTCAGAACAAGGATCTGTGACTCAAAATTGTTATTTATCCTACTGTAGGGATTCAGGTATCTGTAAATACAGACTTGTGAATGTCATGCCCACTGCCATTAATGTCCCAAATGCAATATGTAACTATAGGTGTTGTTTAGTGAGCATAATGACACATTATAATGGAAGTTGCTTGGGGTTTTTTCTCTTTGGATGTTCTTGTTTTCAGTTATTCACTGAACTTGGGACTCATCTCTCCTAACTTCAGGTCAGTAATAGTTTACAGCTGAACTAGTCACCTCAAAATCCTTTACAGTAAATGGAAACAGAGCAGTACACATGCTCTGTAATTTCCATGTGAGACTGGTTTAGTAATTACAATATGACATTTATATCGTATCATCAAAGGTCAGATAGATATAGTGCATAATTAAATATGTGGAAGATATTTTGAATGACAGACTTCCCTTGGCTGATTGCCAATTTGTTTGTGTTTCTTGGGCTGTCTGGTGTTTGTAGAACTTGATACCAAGAAGTCTTTCGGAACTGTTTAAGGACTTTTAAATAGAAACGCTGTTTCTTCTATTTTGATCCTTCAAATTCTTTTTAGATCAAGAATGGTAATGCCTAATTTTTTGTTAATCATGAATTTGTGGTAGCATTCATAGGTATTGTTGTTTCCTTTTGAAGGTTGAAATAAAAAGGATCATATCTTTCTGCAAAAATCCCGTGCTTTTTCCTGTATGTTTCCCTATATGGTGCAGCTGTCTGTCAGATGTTTCTCCACTCATTAATGACCACTAGGACTGTGTAAGTGTTCTCAGTGAGACATTGAATGCCCTTTTCTGCACTTCAGATATTCCAGTTGGTAAGAACTGATTTCATCAGACACAGAAAAATGACAGTGGTTGGATTGCATCCAAAAACTCCATTCATATGGAAAGATCTCAATAATTTCAATGTGAGACTTCTGTCTTATTCATGGAAGCACTGAAAGGCTATAGAGAAGACTGTAGGGTAGTGAAGAAGTGAAATCAATGGAAAAAAATTATGTAGGTTTCAGTAGGGGTGGATTTTAGCCATAGATGAGTAAAAAACCCAGCTTTTTCTTTTTCTTGTTTTCCATCTCAGCAGATGATACAGGAAATTGTGTTCCCTCTTGTTTTTGTCGTTAGGCAGTAAAAGCTATACATGTATATCTTTTCTCTTGATTTCCTAAATTCAGGCAAATTTTAAGGTGTAAGAGATATGCGAGATCATTAAAATGTGCATCACCAGAATGGAATAGGAAATGAGATTTCAAGAGATTGAAGATGTCTTTGGATTTAAATGAAAACAGTCATTAATATCTTTTTACATTCTAGCAAGAGAGAGAGGGAAAAAAAAAACTACTTTTTTTTTAACTGATAAGCAGAAATAAAATTTATTTTAGACTATAGAGAAGGATAAAACAGATCAGGGAGGAAGACTTCCTGGTATAATTCTTTATTTGCTTCAAGAATTGTGCTGTGATAGGAAAAACACTGAATAAATGTATCCAATTACCTGTTAAGGATTTCAAAGGTTTCATCTTCTGACTGTTCTGATAACTAATTATCTGAAAAATTTGTTCATCATTCTTTTCCTTAATTATAGGAAGATAAAAATATGTTTTTGAGGTGATGCAAGGGAAGGACTGGAATTGTCTGTTCACTAGTTCAGTTTATGAGAAATACCTCATAATTAAATGTACCTAAGTATGCTCTTGTTTTTTTTTAAGGGGACAGTTTGCAAAAAAATCATACTTTTATTCATGTAACGCATGCTGCAAAGTGTATTTATTTCTGTGCATTTTGCAATATGCAGACATTTATAAGGGATTTGCCTCTGAAAATTATGAGCTATGCTCTGAATGTCATATTAACTTAGAGATTGAACTCCTGAATCAGCATATCTATATTTTCTGTACTTAGCCTCAGACTTCAAAAACATGTGAACAGATGCTGAACTTAAAAAACACATAGATTTACTAAACAATGAATAATAGGGTAATTTAGCACAAAGTATCATGATAGAATCATAAAATGGTTTGGGTAGGAAGTAACCTTAAAGATCATCCACTTCCAACCTCCCTGCCGTGGCCGGGGACATTTTCCACTAACCAGGGCTGACAATGCCCGATCCAGCCTGGCCTTGATCACTGCCAGGGATGGGGCGTCTACAACTTTTATATTCCAACGTTTCACCACCCTCATGGTAAATATTTTTTCCTAATATCTAATCTAAATCTATGCTCTTTCAGTTCAAAGACATTACCCCTTGTCCTATGAGTCCACTCGCTTGTCAGAAGTCCCTCTCCAGATTTCTTGTAGGCCCCTTTTAGGTACTGGAAGACTGCTGTAAGGTCTCCCTGGAGCCTTTTCACCTCCAGGTTGAAAAATTCAGCTCTCTCAGCCTGTTTCCAAAGGAGAGGTGCCTCAGCCCTCTGATCCTCTTCATAGCTCTCCTGGACTTGCTTCAGCAGATCTATGTCTTTCTTATACTGGGGATCCCAGGAACTGAACGCAGTACTCCAGATGGCGTCACATGAAAGCAGAGGAGGAGAATCATATTCCCTGACCTACTGGTAGCACTCCTTTTGATACAGCTCAGCATATGGTTGGCTTTCCAGGCTGCAAGAATCACAGAATTTTGCAAGGGTCATAGAATCATACAGATTGGGTCATGTTGAGCTTCTCATACTGCAGCCTATGTAAATAACAATGCTGAATCTTACTATGTTCTGATTTTCCTTTTACTAAATCTACAATACTCCCAATCAAAATGAAAATTTCATTTAAACAATTGCTGTCGTGGTTTAAGCCCATCTGATAACTCAAGAACCATGCAGCCACCCACTCACTCCCTGCCTTCCTCCTCCCACTCCCAGAGGGATGGGGAGGAGAATCGAAAGAATGTAGCTCTTAACAGGTTGAAATAAGAACAGTCCGGTAACTAAGGTATAACAGAAATCACTACTGCTACCACCATTAATAATAATGATAAGGGAAATAACAAGGGAAGAGAATACAACCGCTCACCACCAGCCAACTGATACCCAGCCTGACCCGAGCAGTGATGCAAGTGTTCCAGGTAACTGCTCCCGGTTTATATATTGGGCATGACGTGCTGTGGTATGGAATACCCCTTTGGGTACTACCCTTAGTTTGGGTCAAGTATTCTGTCTCTGCTCTATTTTGTCTAACATGCAAACATTAAAAAAAAAAAAGTGAGGGGACGGAGGTACTAAATAGTGTTGCAATTTTCATAAACTAGTAATTATGTATTACCAATAAAGAGATTGATTGAAAATTAGGTCAGATGGCTCATGAAAGAGTAATCTTTCAGTTAGCAAATAGATATGTAGGATAAAATAGATATTTTAGCATCACTGTGTGTATACCAAGCCTTTTGCTGTGACAGCTGTTACAGATTAATATTTTATTAGTGTAAGAAGGTAAGGGTACGGGAACTTTATGGAGAAAGCCTATGTTTCAATTACAGCACATAATAATGTGAATGTTTTGTTCTTAAATCAACTTTCACTGAAAAAATATCAACATTTTCCCTTCCATATAAAATGAAGAAGTGCAAAAAAAATCTGAAGAAAAATGTTTTACGGATGAAAAAGACAGCTACAATGAGAGTTTGCTTGTAATTTAAGTATGTGTGCATTTGAAAATATAATGTTAATTGCATTTTCCCATGAAAAGGAAAATGTATAACACAAGTCACAGATTATCGAAACAGTGCCAAGTATAGGAATTACGAGTAATGAATGAACAAATTGCAAAATGATCTTTTCTCATAGGTAAGATGGTTTTTAGACAGTGAAGTGTTGCAACCCACCTTTTGACAATATTTAAGCAAAGAGGTAGGTGACATAGATAATTACAGAGACAGTCATATTTCTCAGTTCAGCAGAGATAGCATTTAGCTGTTTCTGGGAAACCTTTTATTGTGCCTAAGAAAGTCATAGAAGTGGTGGCTGTAGATACACAGGAATATTTTATTTTTTACTTAAACTTAATTTTTTTTTCATTCTTCCATCAAGATGGTGTAAAATCAGTGAAACAGACACACTAATACACTTAATCTCAGTTTTTACACTGCAACGTGGCCCAATTACCTAACGGACAGTCCCTTGCAAGTCATTTTTAAGGTCATGTCCTGGGTTCAGCAGTAGCAGTCATTTTTCTCCGTCTTGGTAGCTGGTGCAGTTCAGTGCTTTGACTTTCGGCCTGGGAACAGAGCTGATAACAACGGTGTTTTGGTTTGGCCAAGGACTTTGTGAGTGTCATGCTCTGCCAGGGAAGAGGGGAAGCCGGGAGGAAACAGAGACAGGACACCTGACCTAAACTGACCAAAGAGGTATTCCATACTACAACACGTCATGCCCAGGATGTAACTGAGAGCTACCCGGAAGGGCTGGGAGACTGCAGGGTTGGAGGGGAGGTATCGGTCAGTGCTTGGTTGGGCTGGACGGGGGGCGGGGTGAGTTATCGGTTGGCTGGTGGTGAGGTGATGTATTCTCTTCCCTTGTTATTTCCTTTATCATTGTTATTATAGGTAGTAGCAGTAGTGATTTGTTCTATACCTTAGTTACTAAATTGTTCTTATCTTAACCCATGGGAGTTGCATTCTTTTGGATTCTCCTCTCCATCCCTCCGGAGTAGGGGGAGGGGAAGAAGCGGAGGGAATGAGTGAACAAGCTATCTGGCTGGGTTTGAACCACAACAGGTCATTAAAAAAAATTAATTAGTTTGTATTCCTTTTGCAATGGATCTCCAGAAATCAACTAATGCTACCTCCTCAAGGAAGGTCCAGTTAGGTCAGGTTGTTCAGGAGCTTGTGTAGTTGAGTCCTGAACACCTCTGAGGGTGGAAATTGCACAGCCTCCTTGGGTATCCTGAGGTTTAGAACTGAATGAATCCACCTAGCATGAGGTAAAGCCGATATGAAAAAGAATTCTCCTGAGGTGAGAGCATCTTCGGTTTCTCTGGATTTATGTCCTAGCTTAATTCAGATCATAAATATGTACATAAACCAACTGTCCTGGGTTCAGCAGTAGCAGTCATGTTTCTCCTTCATGGTAGCTGGTGCAGTGCTGTGTTTTGTCTTCCAGCCTGGGAACAGTGTTGGTGAAACTGATGTTTTCAGTTGTTGTTAAGTGATGTTTACCCTGACCAAGGACTTTGTGAGGCTCATGCTCTGCCAGGGAGGAGGGGAAGCTGTGAGGAAGCAGAGATGGGGCACCTGACCCAGGCTAGCCAAAGAGGTATTCCATACCACAGCACGTTATGCCGGGGGTAAGGGGTAACTGGGAGTTACCCGGAAGGACACGGGCTTCCGGGTGGGACTAATTTCTTGGCCAGTGGTATCGTACTCTCTTCCCTTCTTATTTTCTCTTATCACTGTTGTAGTTGGTAGTAGCAGTGGTGATTTGTGTTGTACATTGGTTGCTGGACTGTTCTTGTCTCAACCTGTAGGAGTTGCACCCTTTTGATCCTCCTCCCCATTCCTCTGGGAGCAGGGAAGGGGAGAGCCCCGGTTGGCGGTGGGGGGGGGGGACGACTTGGTTGTTTTCAGCCCAGCACCACTCACTGGGAGTGAGTGAACAAGTTGCCTGACTGGGTTTAAAACACGACAGTTCTTTTTGGCACCCAACATGGGGCATGAGGGGTTGAGATAACAACAGATCTGACCGGATTAATAGTCACTTGTCACAATGCTGATTTATTGGCTCTCAAGGTTGATCTCACAATTTCAGTATATCATATCTTACTTCCATCCGGTATTTGCTGTATTAGTGTTTTTCAAGTGTGGGGCTTGGGCTAAGGTTTTTCTCTCATTGCACTTTATGGTAATGACTTGTAATACCATAGGATCCTTGGTCATGAAACTGATCTGGCTTATGTTCCCAGTGTGGTCACCACCTTTATACTTTGGGAGGTATATAACAGAAGTGCCTAGCAATTACATATTTTTCTCCTTCTCAGGTGCTCAACCTGTGAAGGAGACATCCTTTTACCCTCCCAGTCGTCCCCCCAGACCATTTACATTTGAGAGTTTTGAATTTTTTGAATGGCCTTTTAATGCTGTTGAGACTTGTTTGCTGATGGTGATGGGAATCACCATGCCAGCACTCATACAGAGTGTGTTTTGCCCACTACTGATTTCAGGAGTTAAGCAGAGTCAGGTTTGGGTCTTGTCTGGGGTCAAACGATGATATAGGAGGACCAAGAGAATTTCCCTGAGGCTGGACAGCCGTGAGTGGCAGGGTGTGTGGGATAGTATGGGCAAGTGTCTAGGTCAGTGGGCCCCTCCAGTACTTTGGAATTTCACTACCGAACAACTGCAAAATCCAGAATTAGTAAAACACTTAAATGAGGTGTGTGGTCATTCTGGCCATACCAGAGATGGACAAATCATGGCAACGTGCTGGGGCTTGGCCTGTGCTTACAGGGCCTTGTTCAACACTATCCAGCACCTTCAAAAGGAAAAGAATGTCGGTGGATCTGAGGGCAAAGCAACAGTCAGTGCAGCTACACCAGCTCCAGGCACAGCAGCTTCATCACCCCCAGTGACAAGTACAGTCGCTACTCAAACTTTGGCTGCAATGAACAGAGCAGCTACCCCAGTGGCAAGTGCAGCAGCTGCTCAAACTTCAACTGCAACAGACAGCGTGGTTACCCCAGCTCCAAGCACAGTAGCTGCACCACTCCCAGCAACAAGTACAGTTGCTACTCAAACCGCAGTGATAATCACTGCAGCCAAAGCAGAGGACCAATTCGTACCAAAATCGGTTGCCCCTGTACGCAAGAGAACAAGCAAAAATGAGGCAAGAAGGGTGAAGCGAGATGAAGAAACAATGAGTTCACCACCCGGTCCAGAATCTGATCAGGAGTCATCATCACATGACAAAGAAGAAGAAGAAGAGGTCACTTCTCGACCTCGGACCTCAACCGAGCTGCGGAATATGCGAAAAGATTTTACCTGTCAACCAGGGGAGCACATCATCACCTGGTTACTCCGATGCTGGGACAATGGGGCCGATGGTCAGGAACTAGAAAGTACAGAAGCCAAGCAGCTGGGATCACTTGCTACAGAAGGGGGAATTGACAAAGCAATTGCAAGAGACAAAAAGTCCCTCAGCCTTTGGAGGAGGCTATTGGCAGCTGTGAAAGGTTTCCATACAAGGACGATGTTATGAGTCGTTTGGCCAAGCGGACTACTACAGACAAAGGCATCCAGTCTCTGAGGGAATCGGCCATCGTAGAGATGATCTATCACATGAAGCCGAATAACGGGGATACACCCATAGATCCAGATGAAGTTGAATGTACACGACCCATGTGGCGAAAACTTACACGGAATGCACTGTCATCATATGCCCATTCATTGGCAACCTGGAATGACATAGTACCACTAACAGTGGATGAAATGGTTCATAAACTCCGAGAGTTCGAAGACAATCTCACCCCTTCCATCATCTCAGCTGTGGAAAAACTGTCCCAGAATCTCAAACAATTGAGGGACGATGTATCTGATTTATCCAGCTCCTCACATGTACCAACACACGTCTCAGCTATTAAAAAAGGCGTCCTATTTTTCGATAGAGGAGATACAGGAGGTATACGCCACGGGCTACCCTATGGTTTTACCTGCGTGATCCTGGAGAAGACATGACAAAGTGGGATGGAAAATCTACTTCAGCTTTGGTGGAACGGGTGAGTGAACTGAAGAGGGGAGCAAGGGCCAAGACTGATCGTCCCATGAGAGCTACGGCTTCAGTCTCTGGTGAGCAGTTTCCCAGATGGAGTGGAAGAGCTGATTTTACTCCAGCTCCTGTGATAACAGAATAATCCCTCTCACCACGATTTAAGTGTCCAACGCTGTGATGACCATTAGAGGGGCCCTGCCTCCAGCCAGGTGGAGGTAGGGGACAATGGGATTTATTGGACTGTGTGGATCAGATGGCCTGGCATATCAGTCAAACAGAAGTATAAAGCTCTAGTAGATACTGGTGCACAGTGTACCCTGATGCCATCAAGCTGTCAAGGGGTGGAACCCATCTATATTTCTGGAGTGACAGGAGGATCCCAAGAGTTGACTGTGCTGGAGGCTGAAATCAGCCTGACTGGGAGGGAATGGCAAAAGCACCCTATTGTGACTGGTCCAGAGGCTCCATGCATCCTCAGCATAGACTACCTCAAGACTACTTACTCTGGTCTTGTGAGACCTCACTTGGAGTATTGTGTGCACTTCTGGTGTCCTCGACATAAAAAGGACATGGAACTGTTGGAACAAGTACAGAGGAAGGCCACGAGGATGATCAGGGGACTGGAGCACCTCCTGTATGAAGACAGGCTGAGGAAATTGGGGCTCTTCAGCCTGGAGAAGAGAAGGCTATGTGGAGACCTCATAGCAGCCTTCCAGTATCTGAAGGGGGCCTATAGGGATGCTGGAGAGGGACTCTTCATTAGAGACTGTAGTGACAGGACAAGGGGTAACGGGTTAAAACTTAAACAGGGTAAGTTTAGATTGGATATAAGAAGGAAATTCTTTCCTGTTAGGGTGGTGAGGCACTGGAATGGGTTGCCCAGGGAGTTTGTGAATACTCCATCCCTGGCAGTGTTCAAGGCCAGGTTGGACGAGGCCTTGGGTGATATGATTTAGCATTAGGTGCCCCTGCCCATGGCAGGGGATTTGGAACTAGATGATCTTAAGGTCCTTTCCAACCCTAACGATTCTATGATTCTAGTAGAGGGTACTTCAAAGACCCAAAAGGGTACCGGTGGGCTTTTGGTATTGCTGCTTTGGAGACTGAGGAAATTGAGCAGCTGTCCACCTTGCCTGGTATCTCAGAAGATCCTTCTGCTGTGAGGTTGCTGAAAGTCGAAGAACAACAAGTGCCAATTGTGACCACAACAGCGCACCGGCGGCAATATCGCACCAACCGAGACTCCCTGATTCCCACCCACCAGCTGATCCGTAGACTCAAGAGCCAGGGAGTGATCAGCAGGACCCGCTCACCCTTTAATAGCCCCATATGGCCAGTGCAAAAGTCTAATGGAGAATGGAGACTAACAGTAGACTATCGTGGCCTGAATGAAATCACACCACCATTGAGTGCTGCCGTACCGGACATGCTAGAACTTCAGTATGAACTAGAGTCAAAGGCAGCCAAGTGGTACGCCACAATTGATATTGCCAATGATTTTTTCTCCATTCCTTTGGCAGCAGAGTGCAGGCCACAGTTTGCTTTTACTTGGAGGGGTGTCCAGTTCACTTGGAACCGACTGCCCCAGGGGTGGAAATACAACACTACCATTTGCAGACTGCACTGGAACAGGGGCAAGCTCCAGAACACCTGCAATACATTGATGACATTATTGTGTGGGGCGATACAGCGGAAGAAGTCTTTGAGAAAGGGAGGAAAATAATCCAAATCCTGCTGAAAGCTGGTTTTGCCATAAAATGGAGTAAGGTCAAGGGACCTGCACAGGAGATTCAATTTTTGGGAATAAAATGGCAAGATGGACGTAGACAGATCCCCACACATGTGATCAACAAGATAACAGCAATGTCTCCACCAGCTAAAAAGAAAGAAACGCAAGCTTTCTTGGGTGCAGTGGGGTTCTGGAGAATGCACATCCCGAATTACAGTTTGATTGTAAGCCCTCTCTATCATGTGACCTGGAAGAAGAATGATTATAAATGGGGCCCTGAGCAGCAACAAGCCTTTGAGCAAATTAAACGCGAGATAGTTCATGCAGTAGCCCTTGGACCAGTCCAGACGGGGCCAGATGTAAAAAATGTACAGCTGGAGAGATTGCTCCTACCTGGAGCCTCTGGCAGAAAGCTCCAGGGGAGACTCGAGGTCAACCCCTCGGCTTTTGGAGTCGGGGATACAAAGGATCTGAGGCCAGCTATACCCCAACTGAGAAAGAGATACTGGCAGCCTATGAAGGGGTTCGAGCTGCTTCGGAAGTGATTGGCACTGAAGCACAGCTCCTCCTGGCACTGGGCTGGATGTTCAAAGGCAGGGTCTCCTCTACACATCATGCAACTGATGCTACATGGAGTAAATGGGCTGCACTGATTACACAA